>NC_134138.1:212615047-213298797 GCF_033958435.1 Carettochelys insculpta | reverse complement strand
CCAGGGAGAGTTTCCTCTTCTTTTGCACAGAGGGAGTCAAAGAAGCCGCCTTCCTTTTATGTGACCCAGAGGGCCCTTCTGTGTGAGGCTTCTCCGGTGGCTCAGGCTGAAGGGCCTTATCAAACAAGATCATTTTGAGCCTCATCTCTCTGTCCTTCCTGGCCCTGGATGTAAGCTTAGCGCAGTGCGAACACTTCTGGGTAACATGGGACTCCCCCAGGCAGCGAATGCACTTACTATGCCCATCAGAGGCTGGCATAGCCTCGCGGCATGACTCACACTTCTTAAACCCCGAGGAAGACATTGCGGTGAGTCTTTACTGTTAATAGGGTATTTAGCTGCTAATCAGTGTGTTCTACAACCCAAATAACATTCACGGCCTTCAGGGTAGCGGACGGCTTAACCAGCCTTCTTTGTCCGCTCCCCTTCTCTCCGTTCCTCTTCTCTCCTACTATTTTGCAAGGGTTTTTTTCCCACTTTTTTTTTTTTTTTGTATAATAGTAAGAACAACGAGCTAACAAGTAAAAACAACTACCTTATCTGTCTCAGGCTTTAGAGCCGGAGCGGATTCCGTCTGCAGCCGTTGGCAGTTGAGAAGGAACTGGCGGGGACCGGATCGTGCACATGACCGAGGGTGTGCAAGGGAGAGGCGCGCATCGGCACATGCGCGATCCAGTGGAAACTGCTAGAAGAATTCCAATCTGCGGTGCCCCGCGAGCCCGACACCTACTGTGGAGCACCCACAGGGACCACTTGAAGAAGATGCCATTTTCTCACATCAACCTCCTGCTTTAGGGATGGCACTAAAGTTTGAATCAAGCTACATCAACTCCAGCTACGCAATTAACGTGCCCGGAGGTGCATATTTTAATATCAACTTATCCACTAGTGTAGAGCTGGCCACAGATTGTGTAATAAGCCATAAATCCCATATCTTTATTCACTCCATGACTTTTAGAGTCTAAGCTGAGTAATAAATTTAAGCTTACAGGTTTGTCTTCTGACAATGCTGTGCAGTTTCCTTTGAGGAAGAGGACTGATGCGTCAGCTACTGAGTGACTGTTTTGTGAGAAGTAGCCACCCGGAGTTTTTGGTCTCTACATTTTTCTGTATGAGTTTTTCTGAGAGCACAGTGAGCTTCTGATTTTTCCCTGTTGTGATCAAGGGCATTTAGAGCAATAACAACTTTCAAGATCCTACACATGCCTACCACAGCATATGGTAAACTAGCTTGCAGACTGTAAAAAGATTGGAGAAGCATGACCAGTGTTCCCTGTAAACTCAGCACTTGGGCAGCTATCCAGGAGAAGTTCAGGTGACAAGCCGCCGAATGGCAGAGCTCCCACAGACAGCAGCTTGTGTTTCTACTGGTGATGCACACCTGCATATGCCATGATGCACATAAAATTTATTCCACACATGCATGGAAATAAATAGAGGGAACATTGAGCATGACCAGTAGTTTAAACCTGCAAGTAACCCATACCCCACACTGCAAAGAAAAGCAAAAACTATGACCAGGGTCTCTGCCAATCTAACCCAGAGGAAAATTTCTTCTGGATCCCAAATACGGTAATAAGTTACACCCTGAGCCTACGAGGAAGACCCACCAACTAGACACTTGGAAAAGAATTCTCTGTGCTCAGAGCCCTCCCTATAAAGTGTTCCATAATCAGTTATTGGAGATATTTGTTGTTAGCAGTAGCAGATCGGCTACATGCCACTGTAGGCAATGTCATATCATCTTCTACATAAACTTATCAAGCTCAGTTCTGAAGCAAGTTCTATTTTTCTGGCTCCACTGCTCCTCTTGGAAAGCTGTTCCAGAACTTCATTTCTCTGATAGTTAGAAACCTTTGTATAATTTTATATCCAGTTTATAACCATTTGTTCTTGTGTTCACACTGGAGCTCAACTGCTATCCCTCCCTGGTATTTATTCCTCTTATGTATTTATAGATGGCAATCATCTCTCCCATCAGCCTTCTTTCATTTAAGCTAAACAAGCCAAGCTTTTTGAGTCTCCTCTTGTAAGCAGGTTTTCCATTCCTCAGCTCACTCTAGTAATCCTTTCTCTCTACTTATTACAGTTTAATTCAGATACCTCGAACATGGGAGATCAGAACTGCATACAGTATTCCAGATGAGGTCTCAGAAGTACCTTGCACAATGGTATTAAAATGTTCCTGTCTCTACTGAAATATGTTGCCTGATGCATCCTAGCCTTTTTACAGGACTGCATCATGCCAGCAGCTCACACTCATCCTACGATCGATTAGTTCTTTTCCTTAGACCTTCTCCCCATTTAAAGAGTGCAATTGTCCCAGTAAGTATAGCAGCTGTGAAGTCTTTAAATATTCCCCCTTTCATAGAAAACACAACACCTACTTGCCATCTGTGTCTGATGAAGCTGCATAGTGCAATGGTGTACAACCCCGCTCGTCAAGGTCATTTACACTAGCTCCAGATCCCACAAGGGCAAACAGGCACTGGTAATTACAATTGGCAGCAGCATAATGAAGTGGAGTTCTTTAGTGCACATATAAATACAAGAGAAGGGCATACAAGAGATTAATGACAAAATACAATCAATTTTTAAAACCATGTTTATATTCTACTTTATTACTGGCTGAATAATTCAGTTTCAATATAGGTGAATATTACATGGTTCAGTAAAACTAATTTTTTAAAAAGTTATAGCATTCCATGGTACATATTTGTCAGTCAAAACACACAAAGCTTGTGTGTGCCGAGAGGTGTGTATACATGCACAACAAAATGGAAGAATTAGTGAACCATCTTCTTCTTTCAAACAACCTAATTTTAGGCTATTAACTGACAAACCATGAGAAAATCTAATCATCCAGAGTGCAAAGCCACAAAGGATGACCAGAACAAAATTCAAGAGTCCATTTAGGGCAGGGGTGGGGATCTTTTTGGGTCAGGGGCTACTGATTTTTTTGTGGGTCAATTGTGGACCACACAAAAAAAGAGAAGCAACAACAATCTCCCTCCTCCAAAAAGTCCCCCACCCCTCACTGAGGTGACCCTGACTGAGAAGCACAAGATACTCATATCACTCTCCTCGCACTCCAGCCCCCGAGCCAGGGCACCTGGGCTAGACACTTCTGTGGGCCCCCAGGCTCTGAGGGGCACAAAAATGCAAATATGAAGGGTTCAGTGTATGGGAGGGGGATGCTGGGAAGTGGGTGCAGGGTCTGGACGAGAGGCAAGGTGCAGGACCAGATGGGGGGAGTCCAGGCAGGAGGTGGGGCACAGGAGTGGGATAGGATTGGGAGGTGGTTCAGGAGCAAGCTGGGAGATGTGGGCAGGTGGTAGGATGTTGAACATGGCGGGGGGGTGGGTGTCTGTGAAGGTGATGAAGGGGTGTTTACCTGCACAACTACATGGGGACACAAGTGGCTCTCGGCGCCCTGTCCTCTCCCAGTTGGTAGCAATTCTGGCTAATGGGAGCAGTGGGGGTAAAGCCTTCAGTTCCCTGCACTGCCACTCCCACAGTCCAGTGGGAGTTGGGGGGGAAGTAAAGACAGAGGCAACATGTGGTGCCACTTCCTCCCTCCCCCCCCAGGCAGAGCCCACAGGGTGGATCCAGCCTGCGAGGCATGAGACCCACCCTGCCTCACCTCCTCAGAAGCAGGGAGCTGGTCCTGGCACTCCTGTCCTACAGGGGGACTGTGGGTCTAGAGCGACAGAGCAGGCTCAGCGAGAAAATGCCAGTAAATCCACAGGTTGAGACCCACAAACCCATTAGGAGCACTTTGTACCAAAAACAGCTTTATTAGAATTACAGTAACATATGGTAATTGATGGCCTCATTTGGAAGAAGAAATACATACAAAACCACACACATTCTGTTAGAAGGTGATTTGTAACAAATCAAACATCTTGTGTTTTGTTAGAATTATAAACTTTCAATAAGAAACTTAAATTGGTTGTAGTGCTTACTTGGGGCCCCATCAATTTATTACGAATAACTAATTCCAAAAGCAATGAGCTGTGATGGAATATGTGCTCCTTCGCACAGAAATATTGTGCTACTTATGTGCATGTTTTAACAGAGTTCTAAAATCCACAAACTTAGAATGTTGTGTCCTACCTCCCAAATTTGTCCTTTTTGTTGAAGTCTGCACCAGTGTTGAGCAGAAGGTTTAGGCACTCCAAGTTCCTATTAATTAATGCAACATTGATTGCAAGTTAAATTATGTTGAAGCACAAAGTGTCCTTTCCAAAGTATCACAACTGCTGCACAGTTGTTTTATCATTAGAACCCTATAAAATTCATGGCCGGGGGAGAAAAAAAAAATCTTATCACAGACAGAGAAATATGGCCTTCGGTGTATTTTTACCCTGTACTATACAAGATTTCATGAGATCAGCGTTTCTCAAACTGGGTCATCGGACCCAAAAAGGAGTTGCAGAGGGTTGTAGGGTTATTTTAAGGGGAGTAATATTACCACCCTTACTTCTGCACTGCCTTCAGAGTTAGGCAGCTGGAGAGTAGTGGCTTCTGACTGAGGGTCCAGCTCTGCAGGCAGCAGCATGGAAGGAAAAGCAGCAATACCACATTGTTCCAGTCTTACTCCAGTTGGTGGTGGCTCTGCCTTCACTGCCGCGCTCCTAGCTTGCAGCCACCACTTTCCAGCTGCCCACCTCTGAAGGCACCACTGGGGCCAACGGCAGAGCAGAAGTAAAGGCAGCAGTACCACAAACTCTTCTACAGTAAGGGTGTAACTGACAAAATTTTTTATGGTCAGGATCCTTGCAGTTACAATATTGTAAAATTTCAAATTTAAATAGCTTAAATAACAAAATATAGAATTTAAAAATATCCTATGACTGTGAAGTTAGCCAAAATGGACAATGAATTTGGTAGGGCCCTAGCATACAATACTATAATGAATCACATATTTTACATATAAAACACCAACAGCAGATTTTAAAATTGTCAAATAAAACATTAAGGACCATAAACAAACGTATGGTCTGAATGTCAGAATTGCTTTCAAAGGGCACGCTATGTAAACAAGAGCATTGCAGAGAAGTAGTACAAACACTTCTAATTTGATAGAAACTTACTGGAAAGTATTAGTGCCTGCTAAGAAGCTTTTTACCAAGATTCAACCTGCAGTAAGTTCTTCCTGAAAAATCTTTTGTTTACTTATCTTAAAGCCATTAATTAGAGCCATGCAAAACACTTAGCTTAAAAATTATTTATGGCAATATCTGAACATAATGGTCAGAGAGGGGAAATTACTAAAGATTATGATATGATGGCTAAACGTGTGGCTAAGAGAGATCATATCACAGCAAATAGTTTTTATTCTAAGGATATTTTATACCAGCAAATACAATACTGTAGATTGGATGTGGATCCAAACTTTTTATTCATGTAATCATGATCATTAGCAATGAAGCAGATATCTGCAGAGTTGATGGACTTTACATCTAAAGTTTGGATCCACATCTATTCAAGAAAGGTCCAGATGCATCCATAGGCAGACACTTATTTGCAGGGCTCTACCAGGAAACATAACAGAACCTATACAAAGTGCCAAAGGGTTTACAACATTACTTTAAAATATGAGCATGCAGAACTACCCATTTGACTTCTTGAAGGCTGTTTGCACCTACACATTTACAATATACTGTCCAATTTTTCTAGGCAATATTGAATTGCTATTCTGTACACTAATTTTATAGTGCTCTTTCCAGTACTTCTGAACACACTTTGCTTTATTCGTTATTATTTAATGGCCTATGAAAGTCAGCAGGACTAATATTGTGCTTTAGTTGCATACAAGGCAGCATCTACAGCAGCAAGTTCTTTCAAATGATTTTTCAAAAGAAGAAGGCTCTTTTCAAAGATCCGGTGGAGCATCTACACACAAAAGGCATTCTTTCGAAAGTAAATCGAAAGAATGCAGCACTCTTTTGAAATCACTCTTCCTTTCCCATTTCAAGAAGAGTGCCCCCTTTTGAAAGAAAACACGTGTAGACACTCCACAGGCCGCTTTTTCCCCATGAAACAGCAGTCCTCATGGGGCCTGATTTTTTGACCCCTGGCCTGTTCTTTTGAACTAGCGGGGGCTGTGTGGATACTCTTTCGAAAGAGCATATCACTCTTTTGATTCTCTTTTGTGTGTGTGGACGCACTCTTCCAGAAGGGCTTCTTTTGAAAGATCTCTGAAGTGTAGACGTAGCACAAGCGTCTGCAGTTTTAGGATCTAATGCTTATATGCATGCCCTAAGGCTACAGCTACACTGCCCAGTTATTTTGAAATAACAGCAGTTATTTCAAAATAACTGAGCTGCCATCTACACTATGAACACACTATTTTGAAATAGCAGGTGGGTTATTTTGAAATTGGTAACCCCAAAATGAGAGGAATAGCTCCTATTTTGGAACAGGTATTATTAAGATGCAGAATGGCGCTATTTCTAAATAAGCCATAATAGGCTCCAATGGCACTATTTTGAAATAGTACTATGGATCCAGAAATGGATTTTGTGTGTAGCTCTGTTATTTTGAATTAAGATATTTCAAAATAGTGTTGCAAAATATCTTATTTTGAAATAGGGCTGCAGTGTAACTGTAGACTAAGAGGCCCGTTATCACAAAGCTTCATTTCACACATGAGTCTGTGCTTCTGGATAGGAGTAGGTTGAGTATTCTTCCTCCCCATCTGAGGAAAATAGTAACTTCTGGTGTAATTTCTCACCTCAGTGGCTCACTATAGCTTTCATTCTACTCCCTTAACTTCAGGGACAAGCCATAGTCTGATTTAGCCACTCTCATCACGGGCATAGTGTGGGGGGAGGGGAAAGGAGGAGGAAAATCTTTTAGTCTCTTGCGACTTCTCTGGGCATGGACGCAACAGATTAGATTTCTTATCTCAGCCTCTCCTGCTGTAGTAGGGATTTACATCTGGGGCCCTCTGTACCTACAGGGTTCTCATCTGGTACCAGACAGCATCTCTACAGATCCTGCTCTTCAACAGCACATCTTCCTCCCACCACTCCTGGCATGCTGCAGAACTTACTAATGGAGAGGCTTTTAACCACTCCTCCATAGGTTTGATTAGGACACTTGGAACCAAATTACCTCAACTGGTTAGACCAGGTTTTAAATTGCCTCCAGGTGTCTTAATTAACCAGCTGACTCATCTTGAGTTCTAGGACTAATTTATCTGTTTTTTAGTACTTTTTGGTAGCCATCTGCCTTTTCTCCATCAAGCCATCTAGAGAGAGAATTGCTAGTCAAAAACTAGTTTTCTTGTGATCTGAAGAATTCAGCCCACAATCTATCCATAAGCGCTATTAATCAAAAGGCCCTTACTTCCCATTTTAACTGAATTCCAGAACATCAACAAATCTACCTTGACAAAGCTATGTGCTGGGATATACTAAACATAAGTTTCCACGCTCTTACTGTCTGTGTGCACATTCATGGAACCATCAACTTCCCTCACATGCGGGTGAAAACATCTAAAACTTTTTTTTTTTTTGTTAGTGGAAAAATATTAATCGAATACCTAAATATTTACAAGCATGGCAAACAAAACATACCCCCGCCCCCCCACACACAAAGGGTTGTAACTAGTTTATATATAATTGTGGATGGGGAAAGGCAATAGGGAACCCTCTCACCAATTTTGCACAGCCTCTTTCAAAAGCTTCCAGAATTACAGCTCTGATGCCTCACTGTGAGCAATTCAGTGGAAAGGAGATAAAGTGAAGAAAGCAGCGAGCACCAGACTCGTTTTAACCAGTCTCCAAAATACTCCTAACACATAACACTAGTAAATTATAGTCCTAAATAACAGTCTGTACTTTCTATAAGCTGTAAAAGAGGCACGTAAAATTAGTCCATTCTGAGCCAATCTTGAACATGGGATAAAACTGATTATGTTTGGCTATTAAAATCAAAGACTGATAACTTAGTAGAAATTACAGTTTACACCTTTTAAAAGCTCGTGAAAGAAATCATCTTGAAGAAATTATATTCATACCTACAACGCTCCTTTGGGGGGAAAAGGGGAGGAAAACAGTGTCAGAATCAGTGACTTAAGGAAAAAACTAAAGGCAATTAAATTAAAATTAAAAGTGAAAGCAGAGTTGCTACTTACCCTCCAGCTGCAGCTGCATGAAGGCAGGTCCTGCCAAAATCATCTGGTGTGTCTATGTCAAAGCCTATAAAAATAAGATGTATTTTATGAAGGCATATACATTAACAAACCCATTCACCAACCTGTCCTTCACTAAATAAGCTGTAATGCCACAAAATAAGTTTGTTATTTACAGCTTTAAACATCGCAACACAAAAATACACTCCATCTGAAATATGACCACATGTGCAATATTTCAAGAAATGCATATTCTGTTAAAATGACAAAAGCAACAATGGAAATTTATCTTTAATGACATTAGGATTAAAAGCAATTTCTGGCAGTATCCTTGGTTATTCCTTCTGTTAATTTTTTTTTCCTTGTTCCTCAGGACATTGGTGCCTTCAATGGTTCTGGTGACTTGTGGTCCATTGAGGCTGGTGGCAACAGTACTGGGCTGATTTCCCACCAGGAGAAGGCTTCTCTTTAGGCCGTTTTCTCTGGGGTGAAGATTGCAGTTTGTGTTTACTTGGCTGCTTGATCTTGGACACCCCTTGCTCTGAGGCAGCTGTTGGGGGCACCTCTGCAGGGGAAGCCCTGATCTCAGAGTCTGAGGCTGGTCTCAATGACTTCTCCTTAAAAAGAAGTTTAAGCTTTGTCTTTCACCTCTAGTGATCAGGCAGAGAGCTTTTTACAGTGTGGACACTTCTAGGGAATGTGCCCCTCACCCAAACAATAGCTGCATTGGGAATGGCCATCTGACAGTGGAGTTGAGAGCCTGCTTGTTGTGAGCCAGGCATCCTTCTGTCTCCTGGATTTTTAGTATTGTAGACAAAAGAAGTTTTGGGGTTTTGTTTTCTTTTAAAAAGAAGTACACTGAGAAGCAGCGAAAAATGGATGGGTGCCCACAGGCACTGGCCACAGCAAAGAACTTGGAGAAAAAAAATTTAAAAAAAAAAGAAGTGGGGTGTAAAACTGGGGCTAATAACTAAATAATTTCAATTAACTATTATTGGAGAAAAACAGCTACTGGAGTTCAAACCTCAGCTAAGGGCAGTAGAGAAGGAACTGAGGGATAGTTGATGGTTCGCAGTGAGTAATGGCTTGCAAACACATATCGCACATGTGTGTCACACCTGGGCACTGCAGTAAAGACTTCCAGCTATACCTGCAGGGAACCTTAAACACCTGAAGCGGAGCACCCACACAGACACCTCTCAAAGAAGAATGGTAGTTCCTCAGAGTCTCTTGGGCTTCCCTCTTTCCCTGTAGTGGGGAGGATAGCCCTTCTTTTGCTAATCACTCTCCTAGGCTCAAGACAGAGAGACAGTCAAGTTTCTCTTTGAGCCTCCTGAAGATTACATCGCACAACAGGAAAGCAGACTATGAAGTAGCTCAAGAAAACATATAATCCCTTTCTTTCCTTGCAGTAAGTACTGACTAGAATGGGACTGACACCGTTCAGCTTAATCCCAACTCTTTGCAGAACTGATCCTAGTGTCACAAGAGAAGCAATACTTCATACAGTTCCTTCATATTGAGAGGGCTGATTAAACATTTCAGTTTGAAAGTCACAAGGTGCTGTGCAGTCAACATGTTTTTAATTCAAGCAAACATTCTTAATGAAGTTGCCCTGCAGGCCTACAAGCTTAGAGCCTTGAGGGTCACAGGTTGGCCACCACTATACTAGGCTAAACTGTACCAGAATCATGCTAACAAAGTTTGAGGGACAAGTTAAGAAAATGTTAAGTGACATCACCTCATGTTTTGAACCATTATAGTTCCTAAACTACTTGCCTGGTTTGTCTCAATCCCCTCCAAAAAGTAAGTGTATAAAATCACAATCTTGAAATTTCAAGCATATTGCTTCAGTTTGGGCAAAGTTCTATGAGTTTTCAAATTTAGACTTACCATAGAAAGCTTGTTCCATCTTTACCTGTGCAAGGTAACTCGGACTAACTAGTACAATCTTCAGACTTAATCACTATATTTTTAGCTATGTACTATTAGATACGGGCTTAAATATTGTGAAATTTACCTGAAAGTATTAAAGGTTAATGTATATGTAGTAACCACCACACATTTTAAAAGAATATCCTACCTGATGAAAGAAGCTTTCTGCAACAGTCTGAAAATCCACTTAATGCTGCCAAATGAAGAGGAAACATTCCATGTACGCCCCTCCTAAGAGACATCATAATCTCATTACAGTCAAAGAATCAAGATTCAATGACAAACTGCTCTTACATAGGGTTTCACCAACAAAATCTAATTAGATCTGAGGAAATCTCTTAATATGTCACAAAGCTTACTTTCAATCTAAACATTCACATTCAGAGTGAGTCAAAATATACCAAGTTTTGGCTTGCATATTTCAACTACTATATTGAAGAAAAAATACAAATTGGCAACACAATTTACTATTGCTATTCTGAGTTTTGTTTAAACTATGAGATATGTGACTATAACAAGATACGGTATCTGCAAAGAATATGACTGAATTGATTTCTAATCTCATCTTGAGCATTTAAAGAATTACGAAACATGAAACAATATGCTATTCTTGCTAATTAATGCATTTCTAGCCAATATGCAAGTTAGTTACTTACTTTGCAATGTCAGCACCACTTGTAATTAGAGTGTTGATTAGTAGCTCATGACCATATCTAGCTGCGATGTGCAAAGGAGTATTTCCATTCTTATCTTCGCAGTCTATTTCAGCTCCTATAATATAAAAATCAGCATGAATACAGGTAAAGAGTACAAATACTTATGTCTGCTAGCAAAACAATATTAAAGATTCACAACTTTAAAGTACAAGTAATGTGATGTAATGATTTTTGGTTTAAAAATTTAAAGTGTTTTAGTGGTATTGAGTACTAATGACACTCCTATAGGAATTCATTGAAAAAAAAATTAAAAATTAGGTCCATGAGACCTTAGAATACAGCAAAATTGTGCATATTTTAATTGTAAAAATAACAATATATAATCATGCTAGTTTCAATTTTGGTAAATTATTTCAAAAATATCTGTCTCACAGAAGTACTGTAACAATAATTTGGCTCTAGTCCTAATCAGACCAGATCCTTGTGGTTCCACCCTAATACATTTGAAACAAAAACCAGAAAAATGAAGCACATTGGTGGAAATCACAAATTCTGTGTGGGGAAAAAATACAAAATTTCTACTGAGAACATTAGTTCTGTGCAAATTCTACATTCCACAGTTGCACAGAGATCCAGGAGGAATAAATGGACAGCAAAGTAAATACAGGTCTCCTGTCATGTCTCTACAGTGGGTAAATGTTTTTTGTAACTCAGTGCTGTAGAAAAGGGACAATGATACACATGCCCTTATTTTTCTACCTTTAAAGATATAGCTGGGTAGAGTCTATATGCATCTCATGGGAGTATAAATAGCTCACTAACTGAAATAATGGCCATAGTAAAATAAGAATGAGAAAATGTCATTAACGTTTCAATATATGTACACAAATACATTTTTTCTTTTTTACCATTCTGGATGATAGTCTGTGATCTTGAAAATCTACCATGGATTGCTGTCATATGCAATGGCGTTTTCCCATCTTTACTCTGAAAATAAAACAAACAAAAACAAAAACAAAAACACCTATCAATCCACATTTATTTAAAAAAAAAAAAAAAAAAAAAAAAACTTACCAAGGAGAAGTGATCCCTCTCCACCAACACTTTCAACTACCTCTCCACTCTACTACTTAACTTGGTGGGGAAGGGATAGCTCAGTGGTTTGAGCATTGGCCTGCTAAACCCAGGCACTGTGAGCTCAGTCCTTGAGGAGGCCATTTAGGGATCTGGGGCAAATAGATTTAAAAAAAGAAATCTGTCAGGGATGGTGATAGGTCCTGCTATGAGGGCAGGGAACTGGACTTGACTGACCTCTCAAGGTCCCTTCACACACCATGATGACATTACAGGTTATTCAACACTGCAGTTATCCTGGATTCTCCTTTATCCCTGGTCTGACAACTCCATGATGCACACTCACTCAGAATTATGCCTTTAGGATAATTAAAAGGATGGTGGCAGCAGACAATCTTAACACCAAGCACATCATCCACTTCTGCTTACATCAGACAGAATAAGACAACCTTATTATAAAACACTACAATATATGTTGGAAGACTGATATTAAAATGTTCACTTGTTTATCTGATGTCACTTTAAAATGAAACTCATTAGTAATTCATTCAAAGCCACAAGTAATCCTTAAAACAAACAATTCGACCATTGAGGATACTGATGCTCACATGAAAAGTACAATTAACTTGTACTGCAGAAAAAAGTATGCTGAAATTAGGTCAACTTTAACACAGGAGGAAATTCTAGTTTTTAACAGAGCTATCTAAACGTATTCATAAACTCTCCCTCCAAATTTAATCCACAGTTAGCTCATTATAGGTGAGTGAGAAACCTAAATGTACATACATAAATATTGTTACACAAAAGTACAAGGCATTGTGCCATCATATTATCATTTCCTATTCCCTTAGTGCACATAAATGTGTTGCTAAACTGCATACAGCAGAATCAATATAAACTTCCACACTTCAAGGGAACAGAATCAAACTTGCTATAGGAACTTCCCCAGTAGATATCTTCATGGGTACAACTAAAAAGATTTCAGGAGCATCTAATTTCCTTCACAAGTTTTTTTTTTTTTTTTTTTTTTTTAAAGTATTCTCAAGTAAATGATTTGGGAAGGAGTATACACAGAGCTACTGGAACAAATTTCTTACGCAATGAACAGCAGCTACAGTCTGCTGTACCAGAAATATGAGCCTTTCAAATATTTTCTTTTTTCCCTTGGAAGTCTTCCATCCAAGTTCTGATCAAGCTTAGCCTCATTAAACTTATGAGAGCTGGCATGATCATAGCCTATGGTAAAACAGCTGTAGGCTAATGTTTATTTTTTGCAGGGAGGGGAGTGTTTTTCACATTTGCTGAAGCTCAATTGAGTGAGATAATACAATATTAAAACACAGGTTTCTGTATAATACACTATCAGGCAATATATGTCAATAAAATACTTACTTTTTTTTCCAAAGCACAAAAATCATCAGGAGAATCCATTGTTATTACACATCAAAAACAAACTTAGAACACCAAGTAGTCTCAAGTGGTCAATCATCCAGCTACTAACCATGCCTAAACATGGTCTCATTTAAAATTAAATACATACAGTCTACTCAGACAACCCCTCGCCCCCAAACTTTCAAAAATCCAGCTGATACCTATTTAAGTAAAATTAGTAGTTTCCCTTGTGTATCTCCCATAATATAATTTTATATGCACAGATTTATTTGCATTTGTTATGCTCTTTTTAGACTGATGTTGCAGGAAAGGGATAGAGCTGAGCAGTGGTCCTACCTGCGGCCTGTGGGCCACATGCAGCCCTGGACAGCTAGTAATGCGGCCCCACAAGATCGTAAACTTTTAACATTATTATGTGATTTATATACATTAACTATATATATTATATATATATTTTGTACGCGGCCCAAGACTATCTTCACTCAATGCGGCCCAGGCAAGCTAAAAGGTTGGACACCCATGCTTTAAAGTCTAAATTAGTCTACAGACATTGAAATTTTTGTATTCACCAAAACAGCCTATAATTCCCCCTCCAATGGAAAATAAATGAAGGGGAACAAACAAAAAATCCAAAGCTTTTGCTAGCACACTAATCTGTTATCTGTTTCTGTGCAGAGGAGCACGACTCTAGGGTGGACATTTCAGAGTTTCCAGAAACACCCACTAATCAAGGCCCTCAGCATGTGCACATAGGCATCTGGGATAGGTAGAAGATGCTTGTGTCTACACTTACTGCAGGTTCGATGCACCATGATCGATCTGCCAGAGTTCGATTTTGCCACATCAGTGAAGACGCAGCAAAATCAATCTCTCTGGGCTCAGATGTCGACCCTGGTACTTCACACTGCCACATGGACTCAGGGACTTCAGCATGAGCCCAAAGAGCCCTGATCTGCACTAGGGAACAAAGTCAATCCTAATACATCAATTATAGCTATGCTAATGGTGTGGCTCGAATTGCCTGCTTGGGATTAACTTTGATCCCTAGCGTACACCAGACCTAAGTCCCCTCTACATTTCTAAAACTCATGGAAGTAGGTGGCAGTGGAGAAAATGAGAGTAGATATCTAAACCTACTAAGTAATATATTGGTTACTATAAAGAAAATATTCTACTTTTATGACAGTTGCCATAAACCATAAAAACATTTTGAAGTTTAGCCTTATAAGCCAAAAATCAAGATCATATTTGAAAGCAAAATATATATATTGAACACAACTGAATTCTGTATGTATTACCGAAAATTTTTACAAGAAAACAACTCTACTGAATTGAATAGTTTAAAGAAGCAAAATCCACAAAAGTTTAAAATCCCACTATTTTAACTGAAGGAGCAATCTTTAGATTCCCTGCAAAAATTTATATCTTAATCAAATCAAATATCCTATTTTAATTAAATAACCACCAGCAAGCAGGAGAGAAATACCAATCTTAGTTACATCTGTGTAAACCCACATTAACACCATTAATTTTAATATAATTAGACTGGACTTGAACCTGCACAAATGTAGTTAGACCTTTAAACTTTTCTTGTAAATTCATATTTGCCCTTGCTCCCATCCCTCAATTTTTTGCTTCAGCTACCCATTTAAAAATGGGCTCAACGGTTTATAACCTATGTAATATAATTTTAATTTTGGGTGTCGTACGCACCGATGCCTATAGTTAAGGTAGCCAAATATTTTCCATTATAAGACCCTCTTTTTAGTTTTTCTATAAAGAAGTTGAAATTTTCTATGACAAGCTGGATTTCTCTTTTTAAAAATAACAAATCCAGTTCCGACATGTTTTAGAATGAAGCAAGGTAAAAATACATATTTTTTTTTCATATAAAATCATTCTTATAACCATTTTGCCTCAACAATTTTACCATGGTTTGGAGCAGGGTCTTGAAGTTGGTGGGGGGGCATCTGCTGGTATTGGTATGGGTTCTACTATCCCTGGCAAAATTCAGCTGCATTTTGAAGCGTGAGGCAAATAAAGGCAGATGTGCACACTAAAGGACACTACTTTCAAACTCTGGGTGCATGATGCACATGCATAAACCCTTAATAAAATACAACAGGGACAATCACTCAAAGACTAACCCCTTGTTTAGATGGATGAAAACAAAGTGATTGAAACATCAGCATTGTAGTCCAATTATTAGTTTCAACCTGGAAATCATCTGACCATTCCCACATCACTCATTTGGCTGGCTTAAACATTAAAAATGCTGGACGCTAATAGCCAACCAAGATCTGTTGACTTCCAAAATTGTTATATAAATTCTACAAGGAATTTTTAATTTGATGTGGTTTATAATTGCATCAATTTGAGGACTGCATTTATATCATATTTTAATATAATTTTTTATACATTTATTATTATACTTTGATTAACTTTATTTAAAATAAACCTGGAAGTTTGTGTGGACCAGATTCCTCACCCAACATCAGCCCAGAAATCACAGCCTATAACTAACTGCAAAAAACTCTAGTCTAGTGTATCTATTAACAAGCCATATCATGCTGCTCCACAGAACTTGCCTCCCTTAGTCCTCATGGTGGGCATTTTGGTAGTAAGGAATAGGACCAATTACTACTTTTAACATACAGAAAAAAGCACAGACTGCAGCATGGGATTTTGGCAGCTAGGAAGGCAGCTGCTGTTTTTGGCAGAATGTATTTCTTCTGTTCCTCCCATTTCTGGACAGGAGCAGAGACAACCAGATTTTTATTCTGGCATGGGTGAAGATGTAGGCCAGGCTTTGGACTCTACTGCCATTAAAAAACAATTCCTCCTTGTCTCTGCCACAATAGCTGGCATACCTGCTAACAAGATGGATAGGCACATTACTTGAATGTTTACAAGGACAACTGCAATCAGACTTGAGTGATCTTCATGGCAAAATAATTAGGGTAATTCACCCCTCTCCCCTACAGGTGTTTCAGGCTCTTAGTTTGCAGATTTAGGAAAACCTCAAAGCATTCATCTACATTCAAACTTATTTTTGCAACCTGAAGGGTTAACCATTTAAATTTTGTAAATCAAAAGAAAGGTTAAATTTTGCAACAGAAGTTGAATCTACAGCAAGTCCTATATCTTCAGTGTAAATTTTTTTTCCTCAAAATCCACTTGTGGCCACTAATATGCTGACCATGTCCGCCATCTCTCAGAGGTCTTCTAGTAGCTAGGTCTCTATCCCATCAAGTACAAGCCTTTGTTCCGTAATTTTACAAAACTCAACTCCTCTGTGTTTGCTGACTCTATAATCTTCTGTTGCCCTTCATGTCACTACTCTACTAATGACGTCAGCCTTGTTTCCCTGTGTATATTTCTCCCACAAACATTTTTCTAATCTCTTCCACGCTCTTTGTAATTTATAGAACACTCTCAGAAGTAGTTTGTAAAATGACTAATCTCCTTAAAATTTCTCCTCAAAACCCCCTTTACAGTGATGCATATGGAATGTTTGTAACATAATTGCCAATATGGACTTCTAACATTTATATTATGTAACGGGCCTATCCAAATGCACGTTCTTTCATGGTCTCCCTCATCCTTCCTCCCTTATTCCTTCTGATTGTATACCCAATAGTTGCATTTCACCTTATGTTAGACTGTAAGGTCTTTGGGGTATAAGGACTGTCATTTACTCATTGTCTGTAGAATGCCTCACAAAGGGGTTTTCAAACTGAGGGCCAGGCTGCCTCAGGGATCACAAGATTATTACATGGGTGTGGGAGGGAATGTCATAACCTGTCATCCAGCTTCCACCCCAACCCTGCCTTGCATCCAGCATTTACAATGGTGTTAAAATATATGAAGTATTTTTAATTTTTTTTTTTTGGGGGAGGGGGGGAGGGCAATTCAGAGGCTTGCTATATGAAAGGAGCCACTAGTATGAAAGTTTGAAACCAAATGCACAACTAGGTTCCACAGTCTTGACAGGGGCATATAGGTACTATTGTAATAAAAATATACTAAACCTTGTAATTTAAAATATTTTATCTGCTATTGAGACAAAGGTATACATTACAACTTTTTGAATCCTCCTTTAGATTAATTTCCTTACCTTCATATTGACATCTGCTCCATTACAGACCAAAAGTTCTAAACACAATGCTCCATGGGTTGATGCAGCAGCAAAGTGCAAAGGTGTAAAACCTCTCTCATTCATCTGATTTACATTAGCACCACAGTCTATCAGTTCATTTACTACAACATCTTGTCCATTGTAGCAAGCTACATGAAGAGGTGTATTTCCATAGGCATTTGGTTCATTCATCTGATGGGGAAGAAACCAAGAAAATGTTAAGGTAAGTGTGAAATTATACCACAATTCTCTTATGCAATCATGCAGCAACATTTAAATAAAATAAGACATCTTTTATTTTTATACAGGATGTCTTCAGTGCATTCTGGGAATACCACAAACATTATATTAAATGTGTTCTGGAGTGGATTTCCTTTATCAAAAACCTCTTGAATGGAATGCTTTTTAACCTCTGTGAAAGAAGATAAAGTGATTGGTAGTGGTTGGGTGAAAATAAGGCATTCTGCCACTTCTAAAACAAAATTTCCCTAGTTAAAAATCGCAGCAGATCCATTGTGTTGGAATAACATACCTTGATTCCAAAAGCTTCTATAGCGCAGACACATTGGGGGCAAGTATATATCCTTCCCTTGATCTGAACATTAAAAACGGTATACTAGAGGATCACACTTTCTTGCTTTTGTATATAAACTTCCTTGCATGCAACAGAAGCTCCTTACATCCCTTACTCTCAAAATGCCTGTATGTCACACTCCCACCCCCTTTTATTTCACGGGCTCACTGCACTCTACCTTCTCATGTCAGCGGCAGTATGCATTCCACGTTTCGTCCCAAACCAGGGTTTCAGTTAGGTCCCCCTGCAAGAACCCTGTGCTCTCCTTCCCCCTTCACTCTTCTATCACTTGCTAAGAGATCCACACAGAGCTCTTATTTCTCTCTCTCTCACACACCAAGGTCCAGTCTGTGCACTGTCTTGGTCATCCATTCTGCCCCAACCCTCTCTCCAATGTTTCTGTGTGTGTCACAAAGTCTACCAAGTCATCCCCCATGCCAGGGCTCTGTGAATGCATTCCATACATTATGCTGGAAGGTGTTAATGGCTACCATCAGTTAGTTCCAAGAGCTACAGTTAGAAAAAAGTGTCTGAATCTGTTGGGTATGCTAGAATACTGCAAAGAACGCCGCTTGCCCCCATCTCCCTCTGTTTTTTTTTTCAACCCCCAATTTCTGTCAAAATCAACAGGAGATGTTTAGCGATACCTAAAACATTCCCTGAAATTTCCTACCACCAGTTCCGAACGTATTATAATAATCTAGAAAGACAAGGAAACAAAGTGGGTGAGTGTTGGTCTGCAGAGGCATTATGCTCTGACAACTCCGGTAACAGGTGAGGAGGAGACGGTTACTTACCTGTGCAGTGACAGAGGTTCTTTGAGATGGGTGTCCCTGTGGCTGCTCCACAAAGTGTCTTGGTGCCCTGTGCTTGTACTTGGAGATTTTTCAGCAGCGATCCCCCCAGCGGCAGTGCACACACGATACACAACTCATGCTTGTAGCAGCTGTTGACTCACCTGCCACCCCTCAGTTCCTTCTCTACCACAGAAAAGTGTTGTAAATCTGAAGTAGAGGGGAGAAAGCATGGGTTTGGGAGCACCCACAGGGACACCCATCTCAAAGAACATCAATTACTGAACAGGTAAGTAACCTTCTCTTTTCCTTTGAAGAGTGTCCCTGTGGGTGATCTACTTAAGATGACTCAGGAAGCACCATCCTGAAGTGACTGGTGGGACTTCAGCATGTCATCTTGAGCAATGTTTAGGATGGGATGCCTGAAATGGGTGTCAGTTGAGTACTGTTCGATCATATAATGTTTTGTACAAGTGTGTACTGATGGCCGCATTGTTGCCTTACAGATGTCGACTGGGATGCCATGAAGGAATGCCGAGGAGGTGGTGGCAACAGTTCTAGAGAAGTGCATGCCACTTGTGGCATAGGTAGGTTATTTAGTTCAGAGTTTTATACACTGAGATATCCACTTGGAGAGTCTTTGTTTGGAAACTGTGTCCCTCCGAGAGCATTCTGTAATTGATATGAACAGTCTTGTTGATTTACGAAAAATGTTGTTCTTTGCAGATAAAAGAAGAGCTCTGACATTGAGCACAGGGAGTCTGGCGTATTCTGCATCTGCATGTGGTTTGGGAAAAAACACAGGTAAGTATATTGGTTGATTGATATGAAATGATGATGCAATTTTTTGTAGAAATTGCGGATATGGTCTTAATATGACCACGTCTTTTTGAAATACAGTATATGGTGGATCAGCCATAAGTGCTACTAGTTCCCCCACTCTTCTGGCTGTAGTAATGGCCATCAAAAATGACACCGTCACTGAAATATGTAGAAATAAGCATGTTGCTGTAGCTTTAAACAGTTTCCCCATAAGTGTGTGTAGTACTATGTTTAAGTCCCATGCTGCAGTGGATAGTTTTACGGGTGGGAACCTTTTCATGATAGGATGGGTAAAAACTGAGTATGTGCTGATCATAATGTGTCACATGGAAATAGCAGCCCAGTGTACTTTTATAGACCTGTTTGCTAGGCCCTGGTGTTTAAAGGGTAAGAGATGATGCAGAAGTATTGGAATAGAAGTGGAGTGAGGGGAGAGCGATTGTTGTAAACACTTTATCTGGAAACATCTCTACTTTTTCTTATAAGTTCTCCCTGTAGTCTGCTTCCTGCTGTTAATTCATATAGACCGGACTTCTTATGAGCACTGTCATTCTATTTCTGCTAGCCCCGTAGATGCCAGGCTGTTGGTTGAGCATCTTGAGATTTGGATGGCTGAATCTGACATTGTCCTGAGTGAGAAAAAGTAGAGTTCAGGGAAGACATAGTGGAAGAGTTACACAGTAGTACCAGGTTTGTCGAGGCCATAGAGGTGCTATTTGTCATGCACCATCCAGTTCTATCTTGTGGATTATCCTGTATAATAGGGGAAGGGTTGGAAACGCATGA
Source organism: Carettochelys insculpta (assembly GCF_033958435.1). Lineage (NCBI taxonomy): Eukaryota > Metazoa > Chordata > Testudines > Carettochelyidae > Carettochelys > Carettochelys insculpta. The sequence continues at coordinate 213,278,483 of NC_134138.1, read as the reverse complement.
AGAAGGGTGCATCCCACTTTATGGGCAACTTATCAATCATGGAATTCTTGCCCAGTCCAGCTCTGGAGCAGCACCTCGGACATTTGGCATTGTTTGCTATGGCAAACAGATCTATAGTCAGAAAACCACATTGTCAGAATATGACCTATATAACTAGTTTGCATGTCCCATTCATGTGTTTGGCAAAGCTGGCTGCTGAGGTTATCTGCTATGGTATTCTGCTTCTCTGGAAGATATAAAGCCAAGATGTCTATGCGGTTGTTTATGCACCAGTTCTAGAGGCATATAGCTGCTCTACGTAAGTGGTGGGATTGCACCCTGCCTTGCTGACTGATATAACATACATACCATGTTGTCTGTGACTATCTTGATGGCTTTGTAATGGAATAATGGCTGGAAATGTTTGCAGACTCTAAGAACTGCCCGTAGTTCTAGGATGTTTAAGTGGAGATACGATTCTTGTGTGGTCCAGCATCTCTGTACCAACTGTGCCATGTGTGCTCCCCTTCCTTCCAAGGATGCACCCCATGTGGTTGCAACTGTTGTGTCAGGCTGTTTGAAAGGGGATTCCTATACACACGTTGGTTGGTTCTAGCCACTATAGAAGTGTAGATTTTTTCTGAGAGGCATGCTTAATTTTTTGTTTATGAAGTGCCTGCTTGGCCTGTGTATTCTCTGTAGTCATCCTTGCAGGTGTTGCATATTTAGTCTCCAATGTTTTGACCACAAATGTTGTGGTGGACATGTGTTCCAGAAGCTGTAGGCATTGTCCCACTGTGACTTGAGAGCTTCACATGACTGTGGTGATTCTCTGTTTTAATGTTACGAACCAAGGCAGGTAAAACTTTGCTCTGGTGTAGATTGTGTCTAGATGCACCCCATGAAGTCCAGTTATTAAGAGGGTGAAAGCTGGAATTTTTGAAAGTTTATTTGAAAAATCTATGTCAGTTAAGAATCTGACTGTGGTTTGAGTAGTAATAGTTGCATCGTTCTGTGAAGATGCTATATATAAGGCATTCATCGAGGTAAGGAAATATTCTGATGCCCTGTTTACATAAATGGGCTGCTGCAACTGCAGATATCTTCATGAAAACTCTGGGTGCTGTTGGAAGTCTGACGGGAAGGATGCTGTATTGGTAGTTTTTCTGACTTAGGGTAAATCTGAGGAACTTGATACACTCTGGGTGGTCAAGGGATGACAAGCAGTCTCCTTTGTGTAATAATGGGATAATGGCTGACAGTGTTATCATTCTGAAGTGCTCGAGTCTGATGTACTTGTTTAGTTGACGTAGGTCCAGTATAGGTCTCCATCCTCCATTTCTCTTTGGTGTGAAAACATACTGGGAGTAAAAGCCCTTCCCCTTGTGTTGAGGTGGTACCTATGTGCAACAGGTGGGCTGCTTCCTGCAGTGTAAGATCTTGGGCAAAGGGTCCCTGAAGGAGGACAGGGAAGGTAGGTTTGATGGGTTCCTAGAAATAAATGGGAGGGAGTAAATTGTGTGGATTATTTTGAGAACCCATCTGTCCAAGGTGATGGTGAGCCAGATGGCGTAAAAAAAAAGGTATAAGTCGGTGGTGGGAAACATTGATAAATTACGGGCTGTTGATGTAGGAGATCAGTTGAACCCCTGACCAATGGTTTGAAACAAGTGATGGGGTGTTGATGGTTGTGAAGTAGATGACTGTTCTTGTTGTTGCCATCTGGGGTGTCTGTCTCCTATGTTGTTCATAGGGTTGTGATTGCTGGTATGGTGAAGGGAGGAAAAATTGGGTATAGCAATGTCCCTTTTTTTTTCTTGGTTTGTGGCATGTACATACCTAAGGTCTTTAGCTTAGTACAGGAATCTTTTAGGGTATGTAGTGAAGTGTCAGTAGGGCTTGGAAAGAGCTTTTTGCCCAAAGAGGAGGTCCTCAACTTTATTTTGAATCTCCTTAGGTAACCCAGAGAGACGTGCATCATGACTGCTGCTGCTAGTGAGTGAGCAACCGTGTCTCCAGAACCTAGTGATGCCTGCAGAGCCATTTTGGCTGTGAGTGAGCCTTCTGACAAACTGGCTTTAAACTGCTGTTTTTTAAAATTTTCAATAAAAATGCTTATGTTGTCAAATAAACTGTAAGTGTACCTTGCAAGGAGGGTGGGATAACTGGCAATCTGAAATTGTATGGATGAGGAGGAACAGGACTTTCTTCCCAACAACCCTAATCTCCTTCAGTCCTTGTTATAATGTGTGGACCCGAATTGGGTTTGTTTGCACTTGTGGTGTTCAGCGTCTACCACCAGAGAATTAAGAGTGAGATGAGAAAATAAAAATACTGCCTCTTTTGGTTGCACATAATATTTTATATCAGACATCTTAGTGGTGGGTGATAGAGGCAGGAGTTTGCCATATTTCTTCAGCAGGGTCCATGATAGCCTCCTTTATGGGGAGGGCTACCTTGCTGGATGGGGAAGCATGCAGGATATTGGCAAGCTTACGCTAGAGCTGTGGAAGCTCAACTAAGAATGTTTCTAAAGAGTCAGCCACCTTTTAAAAACACTCTTGAAAGGACTTGAAATCATACCCTGCAGCTGGTGATGGGGGGCAGTACTGTGTCAATGAGGAAGAGGAGACATGAGTAGGTAAGATACTGTCATGCTCAGGTTTCTGTTCTTGTTCCTCTAGTTCCTCTTCTGGTTCAGCACGGGAAGAAGGAGATTGAGAGCATGGATGGGGGGGCTGTGTTGTGCCAGCTTGGGAACAGACTGAATTTGTGGTTGCTACTGCACCCTGGGATCCCAGTATGGCCATGTCAATGGCATTGGTACGGGAGGCACCCAGTGATATGGTGGTCATTTTTGTGTTGGTGTTGCTGGCGGCATCAAGGGCTGCTTGGGGGAAGAGCATTGAAGCGTGTATGGTGTGAGTTGGAGCTCTTTGTCTTCAACAGCTAAGTACGACGGTACCAAGCTAGCTGGCATGGTGACCACTGTTGGTGCTTGATGTAACTGAGTAGCGTCAGTACCAAAGAACAATGTGCCGAGTACTGAAGGTAACGTTAAGTCCAAGTGTGTCATTAGCAGTGTTACTGTGAATGTCAGTACCAACACGTGTGATGGAGTTGGGACCACAGTCCTGGAGGCTGACAGTACAAGGGATCTCACCACAGTAGATCCCGAAGGTGACTGAGCAGCTGGAGCCTGTGCCTATTTGGCTTCTAGCAGCTTGTCAGTAGTCAGTACCGATTTCTTCAGTGCTGGAGGTGGTAGAGTAGCAATATGCTTCTTTGACAGTGCAATGGGGTAGGTATGGGCTTGCATCTGGCTTTTTTCCTTTGGGTCATCGAAGTGCCTCGTGGACCTGGTGTCTCAAAGTCCAGAGCAGACTGTGCCTTCAATACCAAGGTTATCTTTTTTGCTGGACAGTGCTTTTTCTTAGGCTGTTCTCCATGGAGCAAGGCTGAAAGCCTACATTTTGTTGCCAGTTTCGTTTTTGATGGTCCTTGATCGGAGGTGGTTGTTGGTAATGTTTGTCTCGGCTGGAACCTTGCCTCAGGGTCTGACACTGGTCTAAGGAACTTCTCTATAAGTATTAATTTCACTTAGAGACCCCTGGCTTTTAGAGATCTCGTTAAAGTTTTTTTTTGTTTGGCTTTTTTTGTTTTGTTTTTGTTTTGTTTTGTTTTTTGTTTTTTTTGCAGAGTATGTTTTTGGGGCACAAGTCAGCGGATGCATTGTGAGTGGCTGTCTGAGATGGGAATAGACAACCAACACGATGGAGCATCGTTTATTAGCATGGGGAGCCATGCATGGCTGCTGGTGACAGGCACTAAGGGGCACTGAAGAAAAAAAATTTTTTTTAAAGAATGAAAGTCAACGAAAGTGAATGGGGATAAGCTAAAAAGGGTTTAGGGTAGGAAGAAACAAGGTTGAAGGAAGGTAAACTTGGACATACTGAAGTTCCAACCTAAGCAGAGAGTAGCAGAGAAGGAACTCAGGGATGGCGGGTAGCAGTTAACAGCTGCTAGAAGCATGAGCTGCATACTGTGCATGTGCTGCCGGGGGTCCCCCTACTGAAAAATCTCTAACTGTAAGCACAGAGATTGTAAGACAATTTATGTGAAGCACCACAGGGACGCTCCTTTAAGGAGGATGTTCTTTTAGCCTTTGAGACGAAAGAACACCTGCTAGAGAAGAGTTGAGTATTTCAATAGCAGAACTGCTCTAAAAAAATGAATACGAGAGACTTTGAAATATTTACACCTATTGGAATTCTGCACCATTGCACAATGCAGAATTTATACAGGATTAATATTCTGTGCAAATTTTATGTTTCATTCTGAATTTGAGACAGCTGAAGTCCAACAATGTCAGCCCCAGTATTTCAAAAATATTAAGTCTGAAGAAGTGGGTCTGTCCCCCGAAAGCTCACCTAATAAACCATTTTGCTAGTCTTTAAAGTGCTACTTGACTGCTTTTTGTTTTGATTATTTTGAAATAAACTACCAAAAAACCTGTAACTGGTGTGATAACATTGTGTTATTTTAACAAATAAACCAAATTTTGAAGAATTTTAAAATACTACGCATAGAATTTTTAATTCTGAGGTGCAGAATTCCTCCGTGCACAGTTAACTGTGGAGCATCAGGTTCCTAGATTTAGCATCTAAATAAGAGGTTTAATGTTCCATGGTACTGAACGTCTCTGAGACCTATTGAGTTTAATACAGAAATTTTGGGTGCCAACAGTTCTGAAAATCAGACCACATATTAAGATGCCTAAATATGGATTTTTGTGACCATTTTTAGACACCCAGGTTTTGACAACTGTCTCAGTCCCTAATTCTAATCCTGCATTAATGTGCAAACTAAGCTTTATGTTGCATTATACAAACAAACCTACTTTTCAAATTACAATTTCAGAAGCCATGTCTACTCTGTGCAAGACGGTAAAATGATTCAAAATGTGGAACCCCAAAAGGCTTACAATTCATAAAAAATACAGTTCATAAAAAAAACAAACCTTGATTTCAAAAATACTGATATATTTTTGTTAATACATATTTATAACTGGTACTTATATGTCCATCCATGTAGTAGTAATGATTTACTCTCAAAACTCCTGCAAGATCAGGAAGTTTTATCCCCACTTTACATATGGGGAACTAAAACTAAGAAATTAAATGACTTCCTCAAGGTCACACAAGTATACAACATTGCTCGACCTAGTCCAGGGCCTTAAACATAGGATTATTTCATTATCTTCCAGGAGCAAATGAACCATTCAAGTTTATCTTCAAGTGAAACACCATAGGGGAAACTTCAACCTACGAAATACTCTTACTACCAATGTTCTTAATCATGAAAAAAGAGCACTCTCTGTACAATTATATCCCTGATCAGAAATACTCAGTAGTTTAGGTTTTTCTTCAGCTACATATTTACTTACATCAACTCCAAGATCTAGAAGATATTTGACTACACTGATCATTCCACTAGATGCTGCAGCATGTAGGGGTGTATATGATTTCTTGTCTTTGCATGTCACTTCAGCTCCATGAGTCACAAGTAATTTCACAACTTCAATGTGACCTGGGCAAATCAAAGAAAAATAAATCAAGTTAAGTTTTATTATTTATCAACTGTGCTCTGACTCATACAGAATTATCAGTCATTAACTGTGCTTGATCAACTTTTAAAGGTGACAAATTCAGTACAGATTTTCCTCTTTTAAAAAAGGCAAAACTATGTTCTTTCCTTCCCTCTTTTCCTTATGATTTACAGATGCAGTCTGAAATATGTTCGGCATGCATTTCCTCCTACTCGTTACTGTCTCCTTCCTTATCTTTGTTTTATATAAAAGATTTCCAGTCTTGTCTTCTGTCTTTTGTGAAAGATTTTTTAGAAGAAGACTTAAAATCTTATGTGTCAGGCCATTAGTTCTCAAATCAAAATAATGGGAAGGGATATTCAGTAAGCTATTTAAAAATGCTTGCTTATCTGACTGAATACCTATTTAACTTTTGTTAAAATTTGAAAGAAAAACTCAGACTTGTTCCTTCAACTGTAGGCTGATAAAATTCCCATTTAATTCCTTAAGGTTTCCTGCATGAATCATGAAGAGACTTCATATTCCTGAAGCTTCTAAAGTAGACTCAAGCAAAAAGATAAGTCTCATTTTTAAGAAAAAATGTGTAGATTTTGTAATATAAAAATTAGAATTATTTTTCCTTTAGATATTGGATAAAGTTTTCAAAAAATAATCTCAGCAATTAAGAACCCAACATCCATTTTCAAGAGTGACTTAAGAATTCATAAGCCTGTCTCACTGAAAGTCAATGTTTGAAAATAAGTGCTTATATGTACTTAAAAGGCTGCAGCAGCACAGCTGAACCAACGCATCTGCATCACTGTAGTGCTTCTGTGAAATCTACTTACACTGATGGAATTACTTCTCACACTGGCATAGGCAACCCATCTTCCCAAGAGGCAGATGCTATATTGATGACAGAAACTCTCCCGGTGACATGGCGCTATGCACACAGGGAGTTCAGTTATTATGACTGCAGCTGTATCAGTGAAATTTATGTTGCTTAGGAGCATGTTTTGTTGACATAAAACATAGCATAAACATAGCGTAAGTGAGAATCAGGTTCACTGTAAATGAACATACACACTACTTTCTTTAATAAAATATCAAGTTAATTTTCTCTCTCCCTTTGCACTGTCCCCAAATTTACTGATATGCTCCAGGGATAAAGTGTCATATTACAAGTTATAAAAATAGCTGTGCTAAAATTGGTAGATAGTTTAGCTGAATAAGAGAAAGCATTTACTTTTCCAGCTGGGTGGGCACACACAAAAAAATGTGCATGTCCTCATTACAACTGCTGATTAATACTTTTCCATTCATAGCTGAGGCATCTCAAGCATTGAATTTCATCCGCTCAAAACTACTTCTGGAGACAGGGTAAATCAGATCATAAATATTAATCTCAAAGACTGCTGGTTAACAGTGACACACATCAACCTCTTGACTAAAATGATTATCAACTGCCAAAGTCTGATGTCAGCATGGCTTTAAACAATGACTAATGGTATTAACACTGCTTAATTCACTGGCAAGTGTCAGCAACTTTCCAGCAGCCACAAGCCACTGCAACAGAACAAAGTCTGTGATCTTGCTCTGTTTTGCTCATTAGTATTATGCATATGAATCTCTCAGCATGATGTACTTCTTTTACACTAGTACTGGATGGCTCCAATCCCCTGATTTCATGGATGACAGACTAAATTTAAAACAGGATTCAACAGATTCCAAATTGGATTATTAATCTTGTTTTTTGTACAATTGAAGTAATTCTTTGTATGACAAGAAATCCAGGTATCTGTCAGTAACTCACTTTTTCAACTATTCCGATCTACAAAGTATGGATCTACATAAGTTTCTTTCTTCTCCCCCCCACTCCTAATATGCATTTTCTACTTTGTAAAATACAAAGGACTTAACACACCTCAGCACCAAACATACAGGCAGTGCTTTATAAAGTTATTTAACACCTTTTCTCCACTCCACCCAAATTTAGAACAGATGGAACCTCTCTTATCCACCATCCTCAGGACCTGACCTGTGCCAAACCAGAGGACTTTCTGAACCATGGAGGTAAATATTGTCTAGCCACATTTCGAACATTTCCTCTGCTTACTGGGCCCTGAAGAAGACATTTAGGGGTGAATTAGAGCTAAACAACAGCACAGAACACTGAGAGCCAGGACTGGTAGCTGTAAACAAATGTTATGGGACCACATGAATATTGACCACATCCATAATAAGCGGGAATCCAGCTAAATAAAATCATGATGGACCATAGATGTTGCCAGACCAGAGAATGCTGGATTAGAGGTGTTCAACCTGTAGTTTCATTTATTAGGCATATTCCTATTCTGACATTTTTATTCAAAAGTAGAAACGTGCACCATGAACCCTCCCCTCATTAAAAGTTTCTGTATATGATTTTGAAATTGAATTTTCCCTGCTTCCACCTACTGTTTTCACTTCCTGTTTCAAGTCAGGATTTGGGAATACTGTCCTGACAAGACTCTCCACAGACAAAAGCAAAAGCAAAATCAAAGGAGAAGAAAATACTTTAGCACAGGTCAACATAACGTTTCTGAAATAACAGACAGAGGGGAAGTTTTACTCCTCTAAGGCCTTATGTACAATAGTAAAGGGGAAGAGAAATCAAATTTAACTCCACTTAAAATATTACTTACTGTCTAACACACATGAAGTTTACTACCTTTAAAATCATGTCGAACTTTGATCAGCAAATACAATTTTAGAGATGTTAGCACCTGCCATTGATGGAGTATAAGTGATGTTTCAAATGGAATTAACTCAAGGAATCTAACTATTTCAGAATAAAAAATATCCCAAACATTGAACACTGTTCTATTTTTTTTTCTAGTTGGGTTGGGACACACCTAGAAGCGAGAATGAAGATGGCAGATTGATACCACAGTTCTAGTTTCAATGGGAAGAAGATAACTGAGGTACACAGAGTCGAGTTGGGAATGTTAACCTTCTTTCATGCTGCGGCTGGCAGGTGAGGGAGTAGAGCTTGTGATATTTCCTGCAGTTCCCCACTAGGGAAAATGCCAAGAATATGTTCCTTCCTGCCCCTTACCCCCATTTTTTTTTCTGTAGATAGCAGCATAATCACCTAACATGTTCCTCTTCTACAACCACAAGTCAGGAAGCAGGGGATAGATAATTTTTCTGTCTGTGATTCTTAAACTGTGGGTTGGGACCCCATTTTAGTGGGGCTGCCAGGGCTGGCTTAGGGTTGCTAGGGAGCATGCTTCAGGTTACAGGCCCCCTGCCTGGGTCTCAAGCCCCTGGTGGTCAGTTTTGGTGCTCCTACCTGGGACAGCAGAGCTTGGGTGTGCTCAGTCTTCAGTCATCCCTACTGCATATGTAGTAATTTTTTTGTTGTCAGAAGGGGGTCATCACACTAATCCTTTAAATAAAAGCCTTTTTGAATCACAGTTGAAAAAGTATGCTGTACTACTCTTCTCAGTAAAAAGTGAATAAGCATAACCTTGTTCTTCCTCTCCAACCTCTCTCAGGGCTTATTAAATTATCTGTTTACAAATAGAAGTAGTCCCGAAACTTAGTTTGTCAATGTAATCTTTGCTATACTTAAATCACAAGCTTAACATTAAGCAAAACACACTCCTACTGAAACACAATGTCAAATGTCTGTCTACTGATACACACGATGGATTTCTGTTCAAGGAGCACTCTCTTGGTAAATGTGAAATGAATACAATGGCTGAAAATGGGACAAATTTATAGATTTATGTTGTTTTCCCTGCTGTCATAACAAATTGACATGAACTACGACCAAACAGTTAAAATATCTGAAGCATTTTTAGCATAATCCATATAATTTATCAATAACCCACTAATCAAGTTAATCAGGTACCAATACAGAGCTCTAAACCCCACTCTGTTTTACTCAGAAAGTGGCAATATCAAAATGTTATGCTTTGTGCAATAACTTAACATTATCTGCAATTCAAAGTTTCTACTGGGACACTCATTGAAGAATACACTAAGAAAGCCATAAAAATGAGGCACAAGACAAGCTGGAAAAAGTACAGACATGCTCTCATATAAAGGCCTTGTCTACGCTAACCCACACTGTTGATCTACTTCAGCTACGCAAACAGGGTAACTGAAGTCGAGATATTCACTGCAGCATGTCACGTGCAGTAAGGTTGGTGGGCCTCTCTCATCAATGGTGGCTATTTTTCTCATTTTGATGGCATACTGGTGTTGATAGGAGAGCACTTAAGAGACTGATTTATCATGTCTAAGCAGATGCGATAAATCAACAACCGGTGAATCAACTGTCGCTGTGCTGATTTCCAGTGTACTGGAGATAAGCCCTAACTACAGAGGCAAAAGATGAGATAAAATTGGCTGCAACAACAGAGACATTAACCACAAAGATTTTGCTCTTCCCCATAAATTCTAAGCTTTTATTTCTTTCCAACTCCTTGAGACGTGTAGCTCTCCTACATTAGAAAGCATTCAGTTCCCCATTACCTCGAAAGAGTTAATATGAATTGCTAAAAATTAAGCAATTAAGGTTGTTTAAATTATTTTGAAAACAGGAAATATTAATGATAAACACTATAAGGTCATTACATGATATATTGCCTAAATTCTGGAATAAAATATGTACCAAGACTATTGTGTAAAAGTTGTTATATAAATGGATGCCCTAAACAAACTGATTTGCAAGCACCTTCAGTTTCTTTTATTGAATCTAAAAATTATCCACAGCATACAAGAAATATTTTAACCTCTGAAGTACAGTTACCATTAATAGTGCTACAGAATCCTATACAGATGTTTAGAAATAACTTTAGTGTAGAAAAACATAGTTCAACAAAATATAAACTTCCCAGAATAGAATTTGATCAGCATGTTAATGCGAAATTACTAATTCTTGAGTACTATGGGATTTCTAATGAATACGAATGCATCTTGGTTTTACATCTCACATGATGAAAAATTCCTGTGCTTACAGAGCACGTATACATTTTTCTATTTTTCACTCTTCTCTCCTTGCCACAATAAACTATTATTTTTTTTAAAGTCAAGACTATGGAATGGCATCATTTAACTTTTTCCTGCAATTGACAACAAAACTCAGGTTGATCACGGATGACTCAGTATATTTATTACATAATTTACATTTTGAAGTGACACCTGCTTCTATCCAATTTCCTTGAAACAGATATCTGTTACAGGTACATAGCTGTGGCCACTACAATAAATTCTTCGGTAAGAATAAATAAAGTTATACTTAGATAAAGAAAGAGGAACTGCAAGTAAGTACAGCTGTTGCCAAGTTGTAAAAATATTCTTCCAGCAATGCCAACAGGGAAGTATTTTGTAAGCACGCAGATGCCACAGGTAGAAAAGACTTCTGAGAAGAACGTGTGTTACCCTTGCTCAGACATCAAAGAAAACTGGTTGTTACTCAAATGTGCATCTATAGCTTCCTGTGACTTACTTAAAAGGGCAACTGAGTTATTTGTCCAATGCTAAGAAACTTCTGTTAAGAGTATCTGAAATAAAAGCCATTATCTGATTTTCTTCTGATCATTTCACCTCCTGAATGAAGCTTGAGGTGAGGAATCATAACTACATACAAGCTGAAGAACAGAATTCCCACACTTAGCAAAGTTCTATATAAAGAGCAAATAGAAGGAAATCTATATGAAGGAAAACTGTGCCATTCTGATGTGATAACTAACTCATTGTGGACAACTTCATTGTCAGAGGCAAGAGGCTGATTTCTGTGAATAAAAGTTGAAGTGCAATAATTTGAGGTCTTATTCTTGGTCTATTTCTCTGTTAAATAAACAAAACAAAACCCAAGAAGAGAGCCAACCAACCAGAATACATCTATCTTAAAGATGACCATTCCTTCTTTTTGAGCCAGCTTTTGATACTTGACTAAAAAATTCATATTTTAGAAAGACTTTTGATATAGTTCCACGTGACATTCGCATAAGCAAACTAGAGGAAATGTGGCCTACATTAACTTATTATGTGGCAGCTACAAATCCGATTGAAAGACTGTGTTCAAAGAGTAATTATCAATGGTTATCTGTCCAACTGGCAGCTGCCTAGAAACCGAAGTATATAAATTCAATACAATGAAGTGACTGTCTTTCTCCCTAACACACAGAGAATCAGTTCCAAAAATGTACATACCCATATATGCTCCCCAATGTATAGCTCGTCTGTCTTTCTTGTCAAATGCATTAATATTGGCACCTCTAGACAACAGCAAGCTCACCATCTAGAGTGAAGAAAAATAAGTAAAATACATCTGCTCATATAAAACTATGCATAGAACGTGTTATAGTAATGAAAGGAAAGAATAAATTCTGTGTGAAATGAAACCAAGTTTTAAAGATATCAGAAACAATGTATATGGAACCATGATTTTAAAGGATTTAAATCTATTTACATCACTTCTGATACTTTGTGTGAGTATGCTGGCTGTCCATATTGGCGACAATGTTAAATGACCATAGTGTCCTCTAAATTACAGATTAAGAAACAACCAAAATATTTCAGATTACCTACTTTATGGAACTGTTCAACAAGCATGGCATACTATATGTATAGTATCTACTGCATACAAACTGCTTATTAAAACTAAAAAAGCTGGTTTAAGACTTTAAATCACCCTACAAATGTACATATAAAAATTGTTACATTTCTATACAAACTGATGAAAAGGAATGAACTAAACTATGGCTTCAACCACGAGACATAATTAACAATTTAAGTTTATGGATCTAAGCAGAATCGAGCATATAAATAAAATGCTGATTGTTTCTGGGGGAATGCAGAAAGCATTCCTACAGGCTAGTAAGAAGAACGTATCTTACGAATGGGACAGCATTACTATATTTTTCAGGCTTTAGTATAGGGATGTTAATGCTGTAAATATACTTTAGCGTACATGTTGCAATTACTGGGTAATATACATGTATGCAAACAACAAATCAGAGCTTTGTGGGGAAGGAAGAGGGCTAAGAAAAAAGGTTTGGGAAATAATCCATACCTCAACATGTCCACTGAAGGCTGCATGATGTAATGCTGTTCTACCTGCTCGATCTGACACATTTACATTACTCAGAAGAGGCACCAAAGCTTCAGCACATTTAACAGCTTTATTTGCAGCTGCTATATGTAGAGGTGTCTGCCAGTTTTTGTCACGGGCATTGACATCTGCTGAATGCTTTAACAACACCTGAACAGCATCCTGAAAATATTTGCAATAAAATAAATTACCAAAGAAATAAAAGAATGTACTTAGTAACTCCAGGTAAAGTATAATAGAATCTCACTGATTCACACTTTAATAAACTGTATTCATATGTATTTTCAGGCTAAGAGTTTATTCTCAAACGCAGCAAAATTTTGAGATGGTCACAGATCCCTCAAACTCAGCTAAGGCATTTAAAAATGATATGGGTGGAATTCCCCACCATCAGATCTATAATGCTCAGGACTCCCTTTATTAGCATGCATTAGCGAGGCACTATTGTACTTAAAATATTGCTACCAGTTGTTAGACACCTTTTTTCAAATAATACAATAAAAGTTTAATAACCCTACATGTGCCAATTTACATATTATAGACAGACACCTGCAAAAGGAATACAATTAATGGAGCCAAAGTGATTAATCCTGTTTTTATTAGTAATACTGTAAGTCAGACATATCATTCCTCTTCATAAAATCAAGTTTAAACTGCAAATTTATAGAATTCTTTTGACATTCCTACAGTAAAGTAATACCATAATATTAGCATATGTACACTATTGCACTAAAAGGAAAGCAGATTGTCAACCATACAAATATTGAGATGTAGATTCAATTCTTCATTAAGTCCAGAAAGTTATCCACAATTCATTAACTGTTATGACTGCTTCTTTAGTCATGTACCAGAAAATGCAAAAAAATATGGTTGTCACTCTGAACTTAAAATACTCTGAGGCTAAATACTGCAGGTGTCTCAAATTACAGTACTCCCAGTAGAGCACTGTACACAAGTGCTTGAACAGTGACACCCTGTCCCAGAATTCAGTGAGTAAGCGGCTCAAAAGTGAGTATCTCTGTGCTGCTCCCAGCTGCAGTGTATGCTAATGTGTGTTCCCATCCATCTATTTCTAAGGCCTTTCATCATCCTAATGTCTAAGTGACTCACAAACATTTAAAAATAGAAACATCATCAAGTTCTCTTTTTCATTGCAACTTCCAGGATAAATAAATTTCACTAGTGTATAAGTTTCATTTCATTCTATGTTGTGAGTGTTTGTAGAAAACTTAGGGGAAATTGAGAATAAGTAAATTTTGCATTTAAAAGTAATTAATTCTGTGGTCACTTATGTCTTTCAGGATTAATTCCATAGTCTAAATCAGCGTTTCTCAACATTTTTTGATAAAGAGCCCCTGTTTAAAAAAAATTACAAGTACCCCCAGACTTCTCTTGCATAACTCTAAGGGTACACGTATCACCGGTTGAGAAACATGGTCCTAAATCAGTGTTTCCCAAAGTGTGGTCTGTGGTCCAGTACCAGTCCTTGGAAAAAGAATATTGTCCCTTAGAAAAATATACAAATTATCACTATATACAATTAGTATTGTGAATAAATAAAGTGAAAATGTATTCATTTTTCATTTTTTTGGACCGCAAAAAAGGGTACAAAAAAAACCCAGTCCCAGCTATATAAAGTTTGGGAAATCCTGTCCCAGGTAATCTGAGGTCTTGAAATAAGTGCCAGTTAACCTTTCCAAATTACTGTGCCTGTTTCAGGAGTCAGCTTTGTTTTGCATACCACCAAGTTGTTCTGCTGCTCCTCCAGTGGGAGGGGAGGAGTGAGCAATAGTGCACAAAGCCACTTCCTCCTCCCCGTTGCCCCCAAGGCTTTACCAGACAAAGTCCCTAGGCTGGATCAAGCCTATGAATCTCAGGGTCCCTTTTCCCACTGCCTCTGCAGCAGAGAGCCCAAGCTATCACTCCAGCCACACAGAGCACCATAGGCCAGTGTGAGCTCCCTGCTGCAGGGGGGCCAAGCCTTGAACCATGGATTCCCCACCCCTGGGTTACATGATGGATAAATCTTGTCCAGACTCTTGGAATCTATTTTTTGGGGTAGCTCCAGGTTGCCCTTGGACTTACCTATGTTTGACCACCTCAACCACTAAGGAATTTGGGACACAGTGGGAAAAACGGCATTCATAACTCAGGAAAAATATTTCCACTCTGTTCATTTGGAAATGGATCATAGAAATGAGGGGGTTCAGCATCAGTTGTCTCCAATACCTCTTCGTGAAGTGGAATGGCGATCTTAGCAGCAGCTACAGAGCAAAGGATCTCAAAGAAGTCTGCCTGCTCCTTCTACTCCTCTGCCTGTAGGCTGAGGTTGGCAGCAACCCTCTTGAGACGTTTCTGGTGCATTTTGGCATCATCCTGACTGATGGGTACCAGCCATGGCCTCCTCTTCATCGCTACCAGATGAGGCTGGTGCCATGAGTTCTGAGGTACCCACTGGCACCTTGTCCAAATGGACTTGGTGGAAGGGGGTCTTTCCTCCTGAGGCTGCTAAACTCAGAGGAGGATGAGAAGTTGAGGCCACCAGCCCATCTGAAGTGGCTGATGCTGAACAGGCACATTGGGAGGGCTGACTAAACCCACATGGGGCCCAGAGATACCATGGGATGGATGGCAGGTAGCTTTCAGTGCCAACATAGTAGTTAGTACCAAAGTCCAGGAAGGCTGAGTCAGATCAAGACCTGCTCCATACCAGAATCTTATCCAGAACAATTCGTACCCGGTGACCAACACCTGTGGGACCAGTCACTTTGCACACAGCAGTGCCCTAAGTGTTGTATGCAGGAGGAGCAGCAAAGCAGGTGATCTGCACCTTGTTCTCCAAGACTGGTACTGGGAGAAGCAACATGGCTGGGAGGCACTGCAGACCAGTCTTCGGGGGAACCACTCAGCACAAGGTGACACCCATCTCAGGATCAACAGACAGGATCCATGGATCCTATTTTCTGACCAATCCCAGGAGGTGTAGCATTAGCCCACCAATTCACATCCTCCTGACACCCATGCCTAGAGATACACTTCTCCAAGGGTCTTCAGCCAGGCGGCCAGTAAAGTCCGTCTCAACTCTCTCTGATGGCAACCAGAATCTGGCGAGGACTCTGCCAGGACTACCTTCCCAAGGCTGAGGTGTGGCAATCTCCAGTGGGTGTTCAGTAACAGGACAGCCCCTTCAGGAGGGAGTGGTGCCACTGGCACAAGGTTGGATGGAAAGGTTGTAAGGCGGGCTTCCCCCTATGTCAGGGGCCAGTGGGGACAGCACCAAGAGTGACAAGATCTCCTGCACAGCTTGGGGAGCTTCAAGGGTCAACAGTATATGAAGCTGAAAGAGCCCTCCGCCATGCCCGGACTTCCAGGCCAGAAATGGGATGAATTGCACCACTCAGCATGAGCTGGGTTCCAAATTCTTTAACTATGAGTTGCCCAATGCAGGTCTTAGTTCAGCCTCAGCCCCTGCCTTCCCCGTAAAGAAGGTAGGAGACTGATTCCCATTGACCTGATGATTTTCTTGGCTGGAACTGAAGATGGGGATTGCTGCCAGCTTGTAAATGGTGCTTGCAAGGCACTGCATAACAATATTGCAGTGTTGGGTGCCAAGCCAGACCACTGCTCTGGTGTCGGAGTGGGTTCTGACTGCATTGGGAACACTCTGATTTCTCCCTCCTCAGTCCTTGGAATAAAGAACTTACAAATACAACAGCTGCCATTTACGTGCCCTTCACCCAGACACCTAAAACAACTAATATGTGGGTCGTTAATGGATATATGAAATTTATATTTCCTGTAGGGCTAAAAGCCTGTGGACCAGGGAATGCCCTGTCCTTCCGTTAAGTCCCAGGTGGGACTAACACATTAACTGCTGCTAAGATGCTAAACACCAAAACTATTTACAGCAACTTTACAAAGTCTCTCTGAACAAAGCCTAAGCAACTCTAGCAGCAGTGACCATCCTGTGCCCTGCCACTAGTGGCAACAAGGAAATGAGAGTGGGCGGAGCGTGCAGCACATCTTATTCCGTACCAAGAGAGCACCACTGAATGTAGCTAGGGCACACACCTAACGTGGAATGGACATGAGCAAGCACTCAAAGAACAGTCCCAATGCTCGGGAGAGTGAATGGATGACTGCTCCAGTGATGCTTCTCCAGGGGAGCATACTGCATTAGCCTGATAGTTTAGCCTACACATCAAGCCATTCATAAAAAAATAGTGCCGAACCCCACCCCCGCATGGGACAACAGCTATACATCACCACCTTCTTAAGGTAGTGGCTATTCTTTGACCCAAAAGCAAAATCTAAAATGAATGGGTTTAGACCCAAAGTATGATGTCTGAGGGTACATCGTCACTACAGGGAAGATCAACCCTGCCATAGTCCATCTTTCTGAGTTTGATTTAGCATTCCTGATAAGGATGTGCTAAATTGAACTTACAGGGTGCCCATGTTAGCATTGGTTCTCCTCCGCCCATTAGAAGTAAGGAAAGTCAATGGGAGCAAACATTCCCATAGACCACCAGCCAGAATTAACATAATTAATGTAGCTGCAATTGTTGACCTTTTGGGGGAGGGATAGGTAAGTGGTTTGTGCATTGGCCTGCTAAACTTGAGATTGTGAGCTCAATGCTTGAGAAGGCCATTTAGGGATTGGGGCAAATAGATGTCAGGGATGGGGCTTGGCCCTGCCAAGAGGGTAGGGGATTGGACTAGATGATCTCCCAAGGTCCCTGCCAGTTCTAGGAGATGTATACCTCCAATTAAATTAAAATTAATTCAACCTTCTGCTGTAGTGCACACCTGCCCTGAGACTCTGCAACACCAAACCACCCCAATTCACTCCCCTCCCCATCTTTAATAAAAAAATAAAGCAGCAACAGTACTGCTCTGACTCAGGTATTCTGTGTAGGCAGGTTCTGTGAAATTCTCCCACATGACTCCAGCAACAATACCTCTCAATCTTAACCTTCAGCATTTTTACTGATCTAATTTTATGACATGCCACAGAATTAGAACTCCGACTCATGCCAGTTTGAACCTCAGAGAGAATACGATACCCGAACAATGATATAAATGCACTTCTTAATTTTCTTCCTACAATATTTCTATATTTAGAAATATACTGATACATGCTCCAAAAACCTTGATTTTCTATGATGAAACAAAATGCCAGGTAGAAATTTTCTTAGCAGCTTGCTCTGACCTACTCTATACGAGTCAATGTTTCATATGGAACTTCAACCTGTAAGTCCAAACTAAATACTTTGCTAGAACACAGGGTGCATCTACACTAGGAACTGACTTGGAAGTTAGGCACTACTTTGAAGTAGCCAGCAGAGAGTCTACACACATTTTTGCCTTATTTCAAAGTTGCGAGCCCAACTTCAAAGTCCTTACTCCGTTCCCAGGAATGGAGTAGTGCCCTACTTCTAAGTTTAACTTCAAAGTAGTATGTGTGTAGACACTCAGCTTCAAAGTTGCTTACTTTGAAGTTGTACTTTTAAGTAAGCAACTTCGAAGTTATTTTTATAGTGTAGACACAGCCTTACAGTTACTAGGATGACTTCTTCAATGTTTTCAATAAAGAAACTGGGGAAATGCTTTTCTACAGTAGATTTTCCTTATACTGAAACACTTCTGTTATCTCACCCCTAAAGGAATCATAGACTTCACATTCTGAATTCAGAAATATTCCCTGTCATGGGAATGACATTCATTATTTATTATTTCCACGGACGACGATAAAAAACTACCTTCACTTATTGTAGATTGTTTTAATGAAAACTTCGAAGGTCATATTATTTTTGCAGTGATTTTTTTGCATTCAGAGCCTCTGTGTATTCCACCATAGGAATTGCATGGTAATTTTTTTTTTTAAAGCAGGAAAGAGGTGAGTTATGTTAAAAAAATGTTGCAACATACCTCTCCTCACCATTTTCAGTAGTTACAACTTATAACAAAACTAAATTAGGAATAGAAAGTAGTGGAGATGCTGTATTTTATTTTACATGAATATATATATATATTATATATTCCTTACCTCACTACATGATGCAACGGCTCTGTGTAAGGGAGTCAACCACTTGCTGTCTTTGGCATTAACTCTAGCCCCTGTAAAAAAACAAAAAATATATGCTATTAACTAACAGTGTATCACATAAAATCTAAGCATCCCAATATAGAAACTACTGTGCAAAGTTACTGCAACATTATATGCTAGACCTAGACTAATTAACGCAGAAGGATGCTAAGAAAAACAATACTTTTTTCCATGGGCTTTGGGTTATAGGAGTCCCTCTTTGATGCACAGATGGAATTCTGTAATTCCTTGTTTGCTAAAAGTAAAGTGTCATTTATCAATCATGTACAGTAGCGAAATCTATTTTCCCAATGGTACTTCAAAGGGCTGCTATGGAAGGAAAAAACAGAAGCACTGGATACCCCTTGCTTTCATGCAACACAAAGACAAGAACACTCAAACAGCACGAGCTAAGGTATTATGAGAGCAGATGAGGGGAATAAGATTCATTAACCGCCTCACCCAGGCCATTCCCTCAAACTTCTTTGCAGTTGGGAAGATTTGTCTACTTTCGGGATGTTGACAGACAGGGATAGTGCTCGCTGTCCCCCACGGGAACGGGAGTACATGAAGGAGAGAATAGCAATATTTTACCCTTTCCACTAGGCTCATCCAGTTGGCTTCAGGACACCTTGAAGATGCTTATTCCTGACTCTCCAACTACTGGACAGCATGCTGCTCTTCAGCAGCTGGATTGCAATGATCCTGCCTCCTCAGTCAGACAGAATGTTCCCTCCTACCAGCTAAGCAATACATAGACACCACTAAGGGCTCTTTAGAAATGGGGGCCCAGGTGGGGCTTGATCCGTGGCTTTTAAAAAGAAAAAATGGTAGTCAAAAGCTAAATCAACTCATTGCCTCCCATCAACAGTTTCAGTGAAATAAGTTTGCTTTCAAAGGGTCTTCACTTGTAAACTGAATTCTTCTAATGGAAGTCTTTCATTTAACTCAGCAATCATTGTCAAATTTGTTTTGACAATTTTGTTGACCAATTCTGGAATCCCCCGTTAATGATAAATGTCTCTACACCAAGATGAGTAGACACCTCTTGAATGATCAAGAAAAGCAAGCCATTTCTTGAGAAACTGATGTCTGAGGGAAAGAAAATTGGAACCCAATAATCTAGTATAGAAATGTTTGGCCAACTCAGCAGATGCTATATCTCTTCTTCCAGTAGTTTGAAGACACACACTGCTTTCTGAAGAACAGGAATGTAAACCATGTGTCTTATTAAAATACATCAGCTACAGTGTGCAAACCTTTTAGTTCAAATGAATTTTAACTGTAAGCTTGCACAATAAGACAGTTAAACTTCTTAAAATCACAGAGCAGCCTAGAAGTCAATCGCTAATTAAAACAATCAAAAGTGGATTTCTGAAATTTAACTTTTCTATTAATAACTGTATTCATTTGCTTAAACCAGGCACACACACCCCTCACCCCATTATTCCTTAACGCGTATCTGAAAGTACTGAAAATTAAATTCACACATTTTTACTCAGACTGTGTCTGCTGTCAATTTCCTCCATGAAGTGAACATGAATTCCTTTGAGTAATATATTTCCTGAATGCATTTTTCAACAATGAGTTTTCCTGTTTCCAGATATAGCAATATTTCTAATTGCAAAATTGTTTTGTGCAGGATGTTGTACTGAATAAATAATATTTGTGCAACTGGAAGACACTCCAATAAATAACCTATTTAATAAACTGTATTTTTGTTATAGAGAATCAGCATACTAAATTACTTTGATAATAAATACCTGGTGTTCAACTGAGCCCAGAAAACAAGAATTCATTTGTTTTACAACATGTGCATTAAAGAATGTACCAACATAAAAGGCCTATAGTGGGGTAAAATGCTACCCCAAAAGGGATTTTTAATTTGCTTTGTAACGGCTTCCTTCATTACAGTGAGAAATCTCTAAAGAAAGAAGGGTAATATGTTGTGGGTACAGTGAAGGAAACAAAGGGGAACAGTCATGCAACAGTTCAACCAACTCTGAAGAAAACCACACTGGACAAGATCTATTACTCATAGTCAAACCTCTCATTCCTGAGCAAACTCAGAGAAACTAGCAGCAAGGCGGCTATAAGTTCATCTAACTGACGGCAACATTCGAGATCGAGGTGGGCAAAATACAGTCCACAGGCTGGATCCAGCCATAGCCCAGTGGGAGTCTTGGGCAGGCTCTGACTTCTGCACTCCACACAGTGGGGGAAACCGGCCAATGGAAGCTGCTTGGGTCATGCCTGCGGCTCAGGAACTGCACAAAGTACCCCCTAAAGGGGGTGCATGGTCTACAGAGAACCCATGTCCCCCCCTACAGCCTGCCCCTCTGAGCAGCACGCTGGAGCGTGGAATGAAACCAGGGAACCTGCCTGAGGATGTTGCTGGGCTGCTGGCCAGGAGCTGCTAGGAAAAGAGACTGCTGGCTAAAGCCTTCCTTTGTTACCCTCCCACCTCCCTTCCCTCCAACCCTCTGCTCCTCCTCCTGCACCATGGCACAACCAAACCCTATTCACCCCTGCTCATGCACTCATACCCCTCTCCCCAATCATGCACCCCAAAACCCAGCCCAAGGTCACAACCCTCTCCCAAAACCCTGCACTCCTTCCTCCAGGAAAGAATCCTCTCTTAACCCCAATCCCCTGCTCCAGATCACAACACCCTCCTTCACCCAATCTCTTACACCAAGCTCCCTTCTGCATCCCAACTTCATCAAAGACTCTGCACCTCCTCCATTAAATGTCACAGAAGAGTGCAATCCTTGACCACATACCGAATTCTTGGAGTGGCCCTCCCATCAAAAATTATTGCCACCCCTGTTCTAGATCCAGCACAATCTAGATTCAGGCCAAGACACAGAACTGGCACTGATGAATGATCCTCTCCTATCAATGGACAGACAATAGATAACCATTGTTAACCATGAGTTACTGCTATCTCACCTGAAGTGTGGCAGGAACTCCAAATAATGTGCTAAAATAGGTAGAATTCTCCTTTGGAAGTATGCACCCAAGCTATGCCTACACTGCATTCCCCTTTCAGAAGTGGCTTGCAAATAAGGGACACTGAAGATGCAAATGAAGTGCTGATTTACAAATCTCATGCTTCATTTGCATAATCTCACACAATCACATTTCCAGAAGAGACCTTCCTGAAAACAAAAACAGACACGTAGACAGGGTTCCTTCGGGGGAAAAACCCGTTTTCATAGACTCAGAGAACATTAGAACTGGAAGGTACCTCAAGAGATCATCAAGCCCAGTTCCCTGCCCTATCCGTAGGACCAAGCACCATCTAGACCATCCCCAAGAGACGTCTGTCTAACCTGCTCTTAAAAATCTCCAGTGATGGAGATTCTACAGCCTCCCTAACTTATTCCAGTGTTTAACCTCCCTGACAGTTAGGAAGCTCTTCCTAACGTCTAATGTAAATCTCCCTTGCTGCAGTTTAAGGCCATTGCTCCTTGTCCTATCCTCAGAGGCTAAGAAGAACAATTTTTATCCCTCCTCCCTGTAACCCTCTTTGAGGTACTTGAAAACCACTATCATGTCCCCTCTAAACTTTTTTAAACTGAACAAACCCAGTTCTTCCCTCATAGCTCATGTTCTTTAGACCTTTAATGATTCTTCGAGAACAACAAGAAGTCCTGTGCCACCTTATGGACTAACATATTTTGGAACATAATCTTTCGTGGGAAAAGATCTGCTTCATCACATGCATGTGTGAGGGTGGGGGCGTTCAGAGGGGTATTTAAAGAGTCATTGGAGTCGCTGATTGTCTCAAGGTGCAGGACAAAACCTATGGTCAACCACCTGCTCTCTGTCACAAGGAAAGTCTAATTATTTAGAGCAAAGCTTGATTATATAGGAAATAAAATCTTCTCTGGGGTGCACCAAAACCAGCAAAAGTTCCATAGAGAACAAAGGACCATCATAAAACTCATCACTTTCCACTCTAAATACAAGGCTTGTTTCTTTGACTGTGCCTTCTATAATATAAAACATAGAATATATATTGAAGAAATACAACACCTCACCAAAACGTGGCAGTCCACTAACACATTTCTCCAACTGTGAAAAGGAAGAAAGAACAACCACCACATGGCAGATATGAAGTCACAGTGCTTAGCACACTAGTGGGAAGTACTCATGAGCGTGGTATGAAATCAACCATTAAAATAACTGGGGAAAATCTCATGCAAGAGAAAGACAGGTTACTCACCGTAGTAATGGTGGTTCTTCGAGATGTGTCCCTGTGGGTGCTCCACAATAGGTGTCGGGCTCGCCCGGCGCCACAGATCGGATCTTCCAAGCAGTTTCTGCCGGACCGCGCATGCGCCGGTGTGCGCCGCTCCCTTGCGCGCTCCTGGCCATGTGCGCAATCCGGTCCCCGCCAGTTCCTCAACCAACCACCTCGGGTGCCCCTGCAAAACACTAACAGAGATCCGAAGCGGGGAGGATGGGCGGGTAGTGGAGCACCCACGGGGACACATCTCGAAGAACCACTGTTACTACGGTGAGTAACCTCTCTTTCTTCTTCGAGTGTCCCCGTGGGTGCTCCACAATAGGTGACTACCCAGCAGTAACCCAAGATAGGAGGTGGGTAATCGGATTATGTGCAGCTTGTCCCCGAGAGGACCGCTGTCGAGAGACGGGTATCCTCTTGGAATACCCTGTGAAGGGCGTAATGTTTGGCGAAAGTGTCATAGGATGACCAGGTCGCCGCTCTGCAAATATCTTTTAGCGCAACGCCCTTGAAAAAGGCTGTTGATGCCGCCACCGCCCTAGTGGAATGAGCCCTGGGAGTGGCCAGTAAAGGAGTCTTTTTGAGTTCGTAGCACATTTTTATGCAGGATACGATGTGCTTCAAGATTCTCTGCGAAGAGAGACCTTCTCCTTTCGATTTGGGAGCGAGAGAGACTAGGAGTCTATCTGTTTTCCGGAAGGACTTAGTCCTGTCTATATAGAAGGCTAGCGCCATCCTCACGTCCAGGAGGTGTAGGCGCGCCTCTTTGTTAGAGTTATGAGGCTTTCGATAAAACAAGGGTAAAACAATAAGTTGGTTCATTAATGTGAAACTCAGAAGAAACTTTGGGAACAAAGGCTGGATGCAGCCGTATGGTTACCGCCTCCTTGGAAAAAACAGTGCAGGGTGGCGTTGCCATAACTGCCGCAAGCTCGCTCACCCTGCAAGCTGACGTGATTGCGAGAAGAAAGGTCGTCTTTATCGTAAGGAGGCGGAGGGAAACCGTGGCCAAGGCCTTGAACGGTGGTCCCATTAGCACATTAAGCACCAGGTCCAAGTTCCACAAAGGTGGAAGCGGTTTCCGAGGGGGGTATAGGTTTACCAACCCTTTGAGGAACCTGGTAACCATGGGATGGGCGAACACCGTGTGCCCTTCCTCTTCGTGTCTGAACGCCGAAATGGCGGCAAGGTGGACCTTTAACGAGGATAGTGAGAGTCCTCCTCTCTTGACGTCCAGTAAATACTCTAATATCACAGGTATAGGCACCGAAAGGGGGGCTAGCCGTTTGGTAGAACACCATGCTGTGAAGCGAGTCCACTTCTGCTTGTAGGTCTTCCTGGTGGAAGTCCTCCTGCTACTTTCTAGGACTTGCTGCACTTCCTCCGTACATGTGCTCTCTAGGGAGCTGAGCCATGGATTAACCACGCTTGTAGTCGCAGGCCTTGGGGGTGCGGATTCACTATGGACCCCTGGGCTTGCGTGAGCAGATCCGGCGCCACCGGAAGGGGCATCGGTGGCCGGTCCGACATGCGCAGGAGTAGGGGGAACCATTGCTGTCGATCCCACGTTGGGACTATCAGGATCATTCGGGCTCCTTCCCTTCTGGCTTTCTGCAAGACTTTGTGGATCAGCACTGTGGGAGGAAAAGCGTAAAGCAGGGGGCCCCTCCACGAGATCGCGAATGCGTCCCCCAGGGACCCCCGTCCCAGTCCTGCCCTGGACCAGAATCATGGGCACTTCTTGTTGTGTTGAGTGGCAAACAGGTCCATCTGGGGAAAACCCCATGCATGGAAAATCGGTCGTAGCAGATCAGAACGGATCTGCCACTCGTGTGTGAGTGCAAAACGCCTGCTCAGCTGGTCTGCCTTCACATTGTGAGCGCCTGGTAAGTACGAGGCTTTCAAGATTATATTGTTGGCGATGCACCAGTTCCATAACCGGACTGCTTCCGCACATAAGGCACGGGACCGAGCTCCTCCTTGCCGATTTATATAAAACATGGTGGAGGTATTGTCTGTACTGATCCCGACAACTTTGCCTTGTATATGGTCTCGAAAGTGTCTGCAGGCGTTGAACACTGCTCCGAGCTCCAGTATATTTATGTGCAGTGACTGCTCCGTGGAGGACCACAGCCCTTGAGTCACCTCTTCGCCCATGTGTGCTCCCCACCCTATGGAGGGAGGCATCTGTAGTAAGAAAAACCGATATTTGTGGTTGGTGGAAGGGTACCCCTGTTAGCAAGTTCTTGGGGTTTACCCACCATTGCAGGGATTTGCGCACCTCTGCTGTGGGCGACACCACCCTGTGAACGGTGTGTGCTGCCGGTTTGTATTCGCTCGCCAGCCAGCGCTGCATGCTGCGCATGTGTAACCTGGCGTTCTGTAATACGAACGTCGCCGCTGCCGTGTGGTCCAGCAGCTGTAAGCACGTCAGGACCGGCACCGTAGGGCTGAAGGTGATGACCTGCACGAGGGAGATGATGGCCCGAAAGCGAGTCTCTGGTAGATACACTCTCGCTGTAGTAGAATTTATGCGTGCCCCTATGAACTCTATGTCCTGTGTGGGGTCTATCTTTGATTTTGCCAGATTGATAACCAGGCCGAGCGAAGAGAACGTGCCTGCTGTGAGGCGTATCATGCGTAGTACCTCCTCCTTCGAGGCCCCTTTGAGTAGGCAGTCGTCCACATACGGGAATATAAATACCCCGTCTGTGCAGGTAGGCTGACACCACTGCCAAGGTCTTGGTGAAGACTCTGGGGGCCGAGGAAAGGCCAAACAGTAGGACCTTGTATTGAAAATGTTCTTTGCCTACCATTAACCGGAGGAATCGCCGGTGAGCCGGATGGATAGTTATGTGAAAATACGCGTCTTGTAAATCGAGGGCTGCAAACCAATCTCCATCGTCCAGTGCCGTAAGGATGGAGGCGATTGTGATCATCCGAAAGCGTTGCTTGCGCAAGTACCGGTTGAGGCCTCGAAGATCTAAGATGGGCCTCCAGCCTCCTGTCTTTTTCTCCGTGAGGAAGTACCTCGAGTAGAACCCTTTCCTTGCAGTTGCTCTGGCACTCTTTCCACTGCCCCTATGAGCATGAGATGATCTACCTCCTGCTTGAGCCTCACTACGTGGGAGGCCTCCTGGAGGTGGGGCCAGTGGGAGCGACTGGAAGGGGATGACGTACCCCGTGGCTATGATCTCCAGCACCCATTTGTCTGTGGTGATCCTTTGCCACTGGTCGTAGAATGGTCGGAGGCGATGGTGGAATAGCCGTTTCGGATGACCTTGTGCGATGGTAGTGATGGCGCAGCCCTGGATCTGTGTGTCAAACTTGTGGCCTTTGGCCCTGCCCCGAGGACGCACGGCTCTGTTGGGAACGTCGCCTGGGAGTTCTGTACTGCTGGTGCTGTTGATGTCGCCCTTGCTCGTAACCCCTGTGGTACTGGGGACGCTGTTGCTGGTACTGGTACCTTCTTTGTTGAGGGTAGTACTTTTTCTTTCTGTATGGAGGGGTGTAAATCCCCAGGGTCCTAAGTGTGGCTCTTGAATCTTTACTGGAATGAAGGACCGAGTCAGTTGATTCAGCAAACAGCTTCTGCGAGTCGAAGGGAAGATTGACTATCTTTGCCTGCAGATCCCTCGGTATACCCGAAGTCTGGAGCCAGGACTCCCTTCGCATCACCACTGCCGTAGCTGTGGAACGTGCTGCTGTGTCCGCAACATCCAGGGCGATCTGAACTCCCGTCCTCGAGGCCGCGTAGCCTTCTTGCACGATGGCCTTGAGCACCGGTTTCTTGTCCTTTGGAAGCGAGTCCATGAGGGAGGTTAACCTAGTGTAGTTGTCGAAATTATGGTTCGCTAAATGCGCTGCGTAATTTGCCATTCGCAACAGTAGAGTGGAGGAGGAGTAGACCTTTCTGCCGAACAGCTCTAGCTTCTTGGCATCTTTGTCTGTTCCCCCTGTCTTGAATTGAGATGTCTTTGATCTTTGTTGCGACGACTCCACCACCAAGGAATTTGGTTGTGGGTGGCTGAACAGGAACTCCATGCCCTTCGCCGGCACGAAGTATTTCTTATCCGCTCTCTTGTGGACAGGCGGAATAGTCGCAGGGGTCTGCCATATCATAGTGGCGGACTCCAAGATTGCTTCATCAAGCGGTATTGCTATTTTGGAGGAGGCCAGAGGTCTCAGATTTTTGAGGAGCTTATGGTGTTTCTCTTGCACCTCTGCTGTCTGGATGCCTTGCGTGAAGGCCACCCTCTTAAACAGCTCTTGAAACTGTTTGAGATCGTCCGGAGGATGGACATCCCCCGGGGCCGTAGCCTCATCCGGGGAGGAGAGTGAGGAACCACTAGGGTACGCCTCTCTGGACCCTTCCGGTTCCTGTTGGTGATGGTACATCCTCTCACTGGAAGCTTGCAAGGGAAAATCTCGGGGTTCCATAACCAGTTCCCCCTGAGATACTTGAGTCTCTGTCCCCGTTCGCGATTGCCCTCGGGGATACAGGACCGTCTGTGGGGATCTTTCCCTGGTAGATTGCCGGTGGTGTGTATGCCCCGCGTGATAGGGGCGACCATGGCAGTATAGGCGCTGTTCTTGGGAAGGTGACCTAGACCACTCCCTTGGTGCATACCCTCTGCGTCTGGGGGAGCGAGATCGTCAAGAGATCTGGGACACTGGAGAGAGCGATTTGTGATAGTATATTCCAGCGGCTCAAACCCCAGGAAGGGTGAAGGTGGTCCCAGCCAGGGGGAGGCTGGTTGTAAAAATGGAGACGGGGGCTCCGGGTAGGCTAGGGGGGGCCCCTGCCTTCTGGTTGGAGTCTGCAGCATAAGCGGAGGGCTGAGAGAAAGCAACTCTGCAGCCCTGTCTGGAGAGGGTCTGCGGTGCCTCGTTTTGTGTGCAGCCTTCCCCCTCCCTTGAGGAGGTAACTCCGCCCCCTGACGTGTAGGGGATCTCAGCCCCGTCCGCGTCGTGCTCGGCACGCTCATGGGCGGTGCCACACGGGCGGTGTCCTCCGGTGCCTGCGGGCTGCGTGCCTGCGCGCTCTGCACCGCCGGTTCCCCGGGGGTCGGTGCCGCTGCTTGTGGTGCCGCCGGTACCGGCACTTGTTTAGCCGCCGCCCTGCCTGTGGTGCAGGGTGGCTGTTTGATTACCGGAGGCTGAGCCGCCTCCACATGGCTCTCCGTGCCGCCGCCGATCAGCTGTTGCTGCGGCTGGGGGCTGCGCGCTCCTCCTGTCCCGCTCGCTGTTGCTGCCGGCAGGGATCGGGCTGGGGAGGCTTTCCTCCGTTTTTGCGCTGATGGGGTGAGGGAGGCAGCTTTCCTTTTATGGGCCCCGGAGGGTCCCTCCTGCTGCGGCCACTCCGGCACGTCTGGCTGGAGGGCCTTGTCGAAGAGCAGCATTTTAAGCCGCATCTCCCTGTCCTTCCTTGCTCTGGCTGTTAATTTTGCACAGAAGGAGCATTTCTGCGTCACATGGGACTCCCCCAGGCACCTTATGCAGAGACTGTGCCCATCAGACGCTGGCATTGCCTCTCGGCAGGACTCACATTTCTTGAATCCTGAAGAGGACATTGTTGGTGAGTCTTTCAGTTGTTAATGGGTACTTAGCACCTTCTCTGTGCTGTTTTTCCCCCTCTCCGATGGCCTGCCACGGCAGGAGGGCTAATGGCCCTAGGCTCCTGGCCTCCGGTGTTCTGCTTGTTACTAGGACTGGACTGAATGCCGTCCCGCTTGTTGTTTCCTTTTTTTTTTTTTTTTTTTTGAAAATAACAACTGGCTAACTTAACAGTAGCCTAAGAACTTGAAAACTTTCAAGAAAAAACAGTTAAAACCATTGAATACGCTAACTTGGCCGTAGCCTAGTCGGATTCCGTCTGCAGCCGACGGCGGTTAAGAGGAACTGGCGGGGACCGGATCGCGCACGTGGCCAGGAGCGCGCAAGGGAGCGGCGCGCACCGGCGCATGCGCGGTCCGGCAGAAACTGCTTGGAAGATCCGATCTGCGGCGCCGGGCGAGCCCGATACCTATTGTGGAGCACCCACGGGGACACTCGAAGAAGAATGGGTGGTAACTAAAGAGGTTTTTTTTCCTCCCTTGAGAAGGAGCAAACCTCTACATATCCAAGGAACCAGCAAGTAAATCTAACTTATTGCTATCAACATGAAATGCCACTAGCCCAGAAAAACACAGTTGCCACACTATTCTGTGCCCAGAGCTGGAGTCAAATACATCAGGGGACTCTATATATTGCTGGAATTGTCTTACATTACAACCGTCTTCTCAGTAATTATCTCCCAAAAAAGATTTGAGACTGAGCAATAATTAAGATCATAACGGTCTGCATCCAATCAGGCTTAAGCATACCCATCATGCTTCCAGTTGCCCTCCAACCCTTGCCAGGACCGCACATTGTGACTGCCAGAAAAGCAACAGCCTAAAACACAAAAGAGCCACTATCCTGTTAGGAATTTCTCCCTCCAGCAATTCCACATATAGCATACTACTAACTCTAAACAGCAAAATAAAGACAGCTCAGTAAATGAATGGGGTGGGGGTGGGAGGGCCAAGGCACAACCGGAAGCAAGAAAATGGAAGGAAAAATTAAATAGGGAAATAAATACAGACTGAAGACAGGAGAGATTTTAGCCTTATATGCACTCCATCAGCAGTCAAAATAACTGGTCTATCAAACTAAAGTCGAAAAACTCTTTGTCCTGTAGTGTTCAGAAAACAAAACAAAACAAAAAAATGAGTTACTGTTGACTTGATCCTTGGATTTCGGTTTGATATATGAGACAGGCCAGATCTCCCTAAACTCTCAGAGCTCATGTGCTTTGGAGACATGGGCCAGCAACCTTATTCTCAGATCAAATGTCATGGTATCTCAGGCCTTTGCCATTACTTTCCATCCATGCTGAGCTATGAAGTGCTGTCAATCAGAAAGGCCAGTTTCAACCTTCAATAAGCTAAAGACTTCAGCTTCAGTTTGAAAAGTGAACATTTTCTCTATCATTTCGACATCCATTGATTTATTTGTCCTCTTTTCCATGGCTTCCATGGGATTCTGGAGCAATTTCTCATCAAACTAGCTTCCTTTGATGATTTTAATGGCATAGTTGAAATTGTCCCAGTTGTTGGTGCCTCTATAGACTCAGTAATGGGCACTCATTTCAACGCATTGTGGGTGAACTTCAAAAGTGCTGCTATTCCTTTAGCACTTGGTGCACTGATCGATTTGATATTTTGTTGACAGCATCGCTGTCTTAACATTTGTTCACCTCTAGTTTCTGTATTTATCATTAATCCTTCGGCAGCATCTCTAGGCCTTATTAAGGGCCCAAGATTTGATTATGTTAGGCACTGTCAAACACAAACAGATGGTCCATATTCCAAAAGCTTAAAATTTAAGTATAAGATGGCAGACAATCAACAGCTAAAGATGAGAGAATGAACAGAGATAATTATACATAAAGTGAGGAATGGGTACAGCACAGAATTGCCTAGCTTATCTTGGAGTACTGAATTCCTAATATACTCAATAATTTGATGTATCATTAGTAACTGGGTCTAGTGAATCTGGATTCTTTTCTTTTGTCTTCATTTTAGAGATGCCTGAGTCAACATTCACAGAAGAAAAAAGTTAATAGATATACTGGAATCTTTTGTCTTTCAACGCATTATAAAAAGCTCTCTCAAGGCCTCTAGCTATATTTCTGCATGCTGGAACCATTTTTGGCCCAGCATTTTTCAGATTTTTTTGTCTCAAAGCAAGTGCCACATCTAGTTTACAAATGCAGGCTTGCCTCGTTTTCCCCCTTACAAATGCTACATATACCTATTGAAAGATTAGCATCTCATAAATATATCCTGTATTAAAGGCACTCAGTGATGGCTGCCAAATCTAGATAAATAATCCTTTAAGTAACTAGGACAACTGTGACACGTAGAGCACATACGTAATAAGAATATGTATGATATAGGACTTCCTGTGCATTAATTTATTAATACTTCTGTATTGATATGCCATAATTTTTCAAATGTTCTGTGTGACCAGGTCAGTGAGGGAAGTTATTCTGCTTTGGGCTACAACATTTTCACTTGTGAATACACTGAACTAGCATGTTAATGGATATTTGCTATATGCCTGTAACGTTCCAATTCGTTGTGAATTATACAGGAAGGCAACAAAAATAGCTTCACAGCTAAGGATACACAGTTACACACGAGGAAGAAAACAGGGGCCATTAGTCAAAGATCCTGTATTCTTCAACACACTGTAAACTTATGGTAAGGATTAGAGACCAAATGAAAACTGAACAGTTAGAAGACCTCTCAGCGGTGAAGAGGAGGGCCAAGGGTTTTTTGTAAGTGTAGGTACACAGGCTGGCACAGCAAATGCTCTGTGGAGGAGTCAGGCTTCCCAGCCCCAGGAAATGCTAGGTCTTAAAGACAAACTATACAGGCATACTGTAGTATGCCTTAACACTTAAGATATTTATTTAAAAACATTTCAGAGAAAATGAGACTTTGCTTTAAGGAAGCTCTTTGGTCAGTAATTACAACAGTCACTGCTCCAGAGGAAGCAGGGTCTGAGCTCAAGATTGAGATGAGTCTCAGAGAGGTTTCTGACATTCAAAGGCCACTATATGAAGTGAGTGGTCTGTCTGAACATCTAAACTACAGTCATTTTGCAAATTCATCATTTCAGGTTTCCATAACTTAAGGGTTAGTGTCTATGTATTCCATACCTATAAAAAGCCTGAGATTACATCAGAGGAAAATGGGGATGACAGACTGAGAAAGGAAAATTTAGAGGATATTTCAAACACATATTTTATTAAAAAAGAAGTCCTCTACTTGACAGCAAACCAGATTCTGAGAGCTAAAAGAAAAAATGCATTTTTAAGTGCCCTTCTTGCTTGAAATGGATGCTCAACTGTCCAAATAAGAAACAGCTAAAGAATTCTTGATAAGTATGGTTTGAAGATGTTTCTATAACTTTTGGGTTTTTACGGGTAAGGTTGTTAACACTAAGCCAAACCCTGTTATCTCAGGGAGAGGTGGACCTCTGCTCCACGCGGAGTACAAGGGTGAAGTAGTAGTATGGCTTGAAGCACCAGGGCATTATCAAAATAACTTGTTGTAGTGGGGGGAAAAAACTGCTACATTTTTCTCTTCCACAAAACAAAGAGAAAACTAAATATGTAAGACCAACTAGATGCAGGACAGACAGGCATTTCCTTTCAAGTAAGCAATACAATGATTCTGTAGATACCGTGACAAAAGATTAGAAAAGCTGTTTCTCAGAAGGGCTCTAAATATCAGATTGACCTGCCCAGTTCCCCAGGTTTGCTGGATTAGAGCTTCAAGTGTAGTATAATTATTAACTAGTTTCAGTGAGAATTTCATTTAAGAGATCTGACAGCAGTCAGTATTATATAAGTCAAACTAAAGAATCTCCAGAGCCAGGGAGGGCACTGCAGGGTCTGTGCATACAGGCATGGAGTGCTTACCTGCCACCCCCAGGCACAGTCCTCTGTTATGGGAGCAGTGAGGAAAAGCCTCTGGGGAAGCACGTCACTGCACTGCTATTCCCCCAATTGTGGGGGGCTGGGGGAGCAGAAGCATCAGCACTCAGAGCTGCTTCCTTGTCAGCTGCCAGGGTCCATACCATAGGTGTTCCTGCATTTCATGGTATTTGTTACTGAACTCAGTTCTTCAGCAACACTGGGAAACAGGGCAGGTCAGATTAAAAAATTTGCGAGGCCAGGAAGGGCACAGTGGGGGCACCTGTGATAGGCTAACTTTTCCACAAAGCGTACTCAAATAACTGGCTGAAGTATATTTAGTATTTATTACTTCTAGAATTACTTTATTCCCTTACCACTAATGAACTAAGGAAGCCATCAGTAATAGCTTTATTGAACATCTGTTTGTTCATTTAAGATGCTTTTGTATGCATGATAACATTTCTTCTATCTAAATACCACCAACTCTCTAATGCTTACTCAATACGAAAAGGGAAAGAGCCACTTTCTTTGCAGAAACTAAAAATATGGTCCTATATTGAAGGTTGGCCACCTAAAAATGATACTTCTATGCTGAACAGAACTGTTTCCTGTATGCATTCAGTCATACCTATTTATTCTAGAGACAACTTTACACTGATTTTTGTGTGTGTTAATATTGCAAGACAATACTCCTGTGGCAGAATGAGCTGAATTCCACCTTGCTATTCTATCCGGGGTACTCTGATCAGCAGCACTACCAACAAAGTTCCTCCCAGGAGGCAAACTTGCCCACACACTCAATAGTAACAAAGAAGGAGCCATGCTAATCTATATATTATCAAACCAAAAAGCAGTCAAGTAGCACTTTAAAAGACTTGCAAAATAATTGATTAGGTGAGTTTTCGTGGGACAGACCCACTTCTTCAGACGATAGCCATACCAGAAGCGACTCAATATTTAAGGCACAGAGAACCAAAAACAGTAATCAAGGAGGACAAATCAGAAAAAAAAGATGATCAAGGTGGCTTAATCTAATTCTTGACTTCCCCCCTACCCCTCCACTCTGATTTGCTCACCTTGATCATTTTTTTCTGGATTTGTTTAAGACTTAGACTAATGCTAAAAGCTATAAGTATGCATCTTGAACTAAGGAAAGAATTATGCATGGAAAACAAACAATATGGATCCTGTAAAGGACTTACACTTAAGAGAAATTTGGTATTAAAAAAAATCTCAATTATACAAACAAGTTTCCAAAACCAATCAAATTTTATTTTTTTTTAAATAAATCACTCCCAGGATATTTTTAGTGTTTCAGTGGTGTACATGGTGTGCTTTGCTGGTTGTTTTTGTTTTTTTGTTTGTTTGTTTTTGGGGGGAATTAAGGGAACTTAAAAATAACACATTTTTGCAGCATCGACAACAATATGACACTAGAACCACTATAATTTACACTAAGAAACAGAAAATTCAATTAAGTACAAATATTGTGGCTTAGACTTCAATCCAAAAAACATTTACAGAATGTGTAGTCCCATTGAACTTTATAGAACTACTTCCATGTACAGCTACATGTATGCTTTAACTGTTGACAGGATTGCAAAACTGATGAGTAAGGATCTGGTCTAATGCCCACTGGAATCAGTAAAGATTCCCATTGACTTTAATGGGCTTTAGACCAGGCTTGAAGAGAAACAAAGCAAGGAAAATTTCTTCCAACTTACTTTATTTATATAGGATGACAACTGTAGACAGGTTTTTAATTTCTAGACTTCAGAATGTACTCCAATGTATTCATTACAGATCATAAATATTAAGATTGCAAAGTTAAGTGCTCAAAAGTTAGAAAATACAATTAAGGTTATCTATGCAACCTTTTCAGCCTCCTTGAGTATATACGTTATCATACAGTCTTTAGCTACATTACCACATTTTTTCCCACAGAATTCCTTCCTCATTCAGAAAAAGCAATGCTTACTTAATGAGCAGCTATTCAAAACTTTATTCTCCTCATTGTTGACTCTACTGTTCTAGGCCTTATATACTGCACGCAAAACCATGCTCTAAAGGCATAATTAATTTCCAAATGGGCTCTGCTGTGGCAATCAGTGTGTGTCTCACAAATTCACACACTGTCCCCATACAGTGGAGGTTAATAATTCCTCTTTTACAGAGGAGAAACTGAGGCACGGACACATTAACGTCAAAAGTATCCTCTGATTTTGGGTGTCCATTTGAGATACCTACAGAATGATTTTTCAGAGTACTTAACACATATATATATATATATATTTTATATAAAAACAGTCACTGATTTCAGTTTCAGCTGAGAGCACTCAGCACTTCTGGAAGTCAAACTGTAGGTTCTTAAGACAGAGACCCATGCAATGAGTAACTACTGACCGCACGCAGGGGGGAAAAAAAAAAACAGATTAAAGAGATTCCACTATACTTTATAATTCTGTAATTATTTCCATTCAGGGACCTCAAAACACTTCGAGTGATCGCTCATGTCCATTCCAAGTTGGGTGAACACAAGCCAATGCTTAGGAGGTGGGATCGGCGCCCCGAAAGGACAGCAGGACAGCCTCA
Source organism: Carettochelys insculpta (assembly GCF_033958435.1). Lineage (NCBI taxonomy): Eukaryota > Metazoa > Chordata > Testudines > Carettochelyidae > Carettochelys > Carettochelys insculpta. The sequence continues at coordinate 213,243,363 of NC_134138.1, read as the reverse complement.
TCCACTTAAGTGCCTTCCCATGTATGCTGGGTTAAAGCATAACGTGCTGTAAATGTATGAATTGAGAACCAGGTGGCCATCCTACAGATGTCCTGGATAGGCACCTGCGCCAAAATATACCACAGACCATGCCTGTGCTCTCTGTGCCCTAACTTGAGAGGGAGGAACCCCTCCCCCTTGCGAATTTGCAACACTCCTTAATGCACATCACTATCCACGAGGAAATCCACTGGGAGGAAACCAGAAGGCCCTCCATGCTATCAGCAACTGCCACAAAGAGTTCCTGAGTTCTTCTAAAGGGCCTAGTCCTACCCATATAGAACGCCAGCACCCTTCTAACATCCAAGGTATGTAAACATTGCTTCCTCAGGGAGGCATGAAGCTTTGGGTAAAATACCGATAGGGAAATGTCTTGGTTAACATGAAACACGGAGACCACCTTAGGTAAAAAATGCAGGGTGAGGTCTCAGCCTAACCTTACCTTGTGAAACACTATGTACAAGGAGTCCACTGAAAGTGCCCTCAACCCAGATACCCTCCTGGCTGAGGTGATTGCCACCAAAAATGCTGTTTTGTAACTCAAACAGCAGGGAGCAGGTAGCCAGGAGTTGAAAGGGAGGCCCTCATAAGCTTAGCTAACACCAAATTGAGATCCCATGGGGGCAGTGGTGCCTGAACCTGGGGCTTGATTCTTTCTAAACCTTTCAGAAACCTTTTGACTACAGGGTCTGAACACAGAAGACTTTCCATGACCTTGGTAAAAGGCTGAGAAAGCAGCTAAGTACACCCTAACCAAGAGATGGACAAGCCCTCCTGCACCAGACCCCCTTGGTAATCTAAAACGAATGCGATGGGGCTTGCGAGAGAGATTGCCCACTGAGACACCCACACTGAAAATCTTTTCCACTTAGTCAAATAAGTCACCTTCATGGAGGGTTTTCTACTATTTAACAATACTTCCTTTATGGGATCTGAACAGGCCAGCTCCTAGTCCCTCAGCCACAGAGCATCCATGCTGTGAGGTGCAATGACTGGAAACTGGGATGTTGCAGTCTCCTCCCTTGCTGCGTCAGCAGGTCTGGTCAGATTAGCAACATCATCGGCTTGTGGATTGACAGGTGCAGGAGGATTGGGTACCAGTGATGACGGCCCATGCCGGTGCCATCCAGATGATCCATGCTCCTTCTCAGCGAATCTTGAGGAGTACACTGTGAACTAGCGGAATCGGAGGAAATGCATATATCAGCATGACCAACCGGGGACACTGAAGGTGTCTGCCCAGGACGCTGGGCTCTGATTTCAGTAGGAGCAAAACATCCCACATTTCACACTGAGGTGGGAGGTGAGGTCCACTGGGGGATACCCGCACTTCCAGAAAATAGAATTAATGACCTATGGGTGGAGAGACCACTCGCGATCCATAAAGGACCTGCTGATTTGATTCCCAGTGTATTGTGTACACCTGGCAGGTAAAGGGCCTGCAGCATGACATGCTGCATGCAGAAATCCCAAAGCACCCTGGCCTCGTGACACAGGGGAGAAGAGCGTGCACCCCGTTTGTTGATATAGTATATTGCTGTTGTGTTGTCTGTACTGACTGACGTGCAATGTCCTGTCAGATTGGCCTTGAACATCACGCATGCTAGTCTGATGGCCCTGAGCTCCCTCACATTTATGTGGAGCCAAAGGTCCAACACACTCCTAAGAGCCTGGGTTCGAACCTGACCCAGGTGTGCTCCACACCCCTGGTCCAAAGCGTCCATTACTAGGGAAAGTCAGGGCTGCTGAGGGGCAAAGCAGACTCCTGTGAGGACGAGCCCCTCGTCCAACCACCAGTGTAGGGTCAACAAAGTCTGTGTCGACACCGTAACCACCAAGTCTAAACTGTCTCTTACAGGGTGATACACCCATGACAACCATAGCTGTAGATGGTGCATCCTTAGCCTGGCATGCTATTCCGTGAAGGTGCACACTGCCATGTGACAAAGCAAATGCAGGCAGCACCTGACCGTCATCTGATGGCCCCCATGGACCTGAACCAAACCGTTGTCTGGCAGGAACACCTGGCATCCAGTAGTGCCCCTACAAACTCTATTGACCAACCCCAACTTTGCCTTGATCAAGATAGAGGCTTGCAAAGGTTTGACAGATCAACTGTACATGCTGAATCACTTGTTCCCTGGAACAACCCTTGATTAGCCAGTCGTCCAGGTACAAGAACAGCTGCACCCCTTCCCTGCATAGGTGCACTGCTACTACCACCATGCATTTGGTGAAGACCCTTGGGGCTGCAGACAGACAAAGCCAGGACTGTGAACTGATAATGGTTGCCATCTGCCACAGGCTGAGAAACCTCCTTTGAGGAGGGTAGATTGAAATATGCATCCTATAAGTCAAGAGCCATGAACCAATCCCCCTGCTCCAGCATTGAGAGTATGAGACCCAGGGATATCATACAAAATTTTATCTTTTTCATGAACTCGTTGAGACCTCTTAGGTCCAGGATGGGTCTCAAGCCCCCCTTTGGTTTCAGAATTAGGAAATACTGGGAATAAAACCCCTGTCCCCTGAACCTGGGAGGAACTTCTCCTATGGCCCCAGAGCCCACGAGGGATTGCAATTCCTGCTGTAAGAGGGACAGGGAAGGGGGGTAGGTAGAGAATTGAATGGCATATCCCCTCTCTATCATACGCCAGATCCATAGGCCTGTGGTGATGCTGCACCACATATGATAAAAGGGGGATAGGTGAATCGAAAAACGTGGGGATGCTGGAGTGGATGAGATCGACTCACTCCCGAGCATGCCATCAAAACTGAGGTTTGGGTCCCTGTGGGCCATTTTGGTGGCCTTGAGGTTGTTGGCCTGACCGGTGCCTGCTTATCCTGTTCCGCCTTCTACTGCCATCCCGTTGTGGCTGCGGAAACTGTCTTTGCTGCGGACGGGGGTTAAAATGCCTGCATTGGTTGGCACATGTATGCAGGCCCAAGGAGAGGCGGGTAGCCCAAGAGTCTTTCAGAGTACGCAGTCTTTCATTTGTCTAAAATGAAAATAGGGTAGGGCCATCAAACGGGAGGTCCTGGATCGTCTGCTGGACCTCATGAGACAGATCGGAAACCTGCAACCAAGCCCTCCCTGCACACTGCCACTCTGGAGGTCATAATGCTCATGGCAGTGTCCACAGCATCCAATGTTGCCCGCAGGGCCACCCTTGAAATCAGTTTGTTCTCCTCCCCCACAGCTGTGCAGTCCTGCTTGGCTTCAGGTGGCACCATCTCAGAGACCCTAGACAGCGTGCTGACTGTTTTATAAGCATACCCGCCAACCAGAGCCTGCTGGTCAGCAATTCTTAATTGCAACCTCCCTTTGAATAGGCCTCCCTCCCACAGAGGTCCAAGCGTTTAGCCTCTCTGTTTTTGGAGGGAGGAACCATAGAACCCTTGGCACTCTCTATGGTTAGCACCATCGTCTACCAAGGAGTATGTGTCCCTGGGATGGGACAAAGTACCATCATTCCTATGGGCCGTAGGAATGACAGAAGCAGGGGTCTGCCAAACCGTTCTAGCTGTAGTGGCAACTGTTTTGATTATGGGCAGAGCCACCCTGGTGGGGCCTGCACAGGGCAAAATGTCTGTGATAGGGTCCATTTCATCCCTCGTCTGCTTGCACCCCTATCCTCTAATACAGGTGAGGCTGATAAGCCTGCCACTGCCTCATCTGGGGAGGCAGAAGATGATAGCCCTTGCGTCTGCATTTGGAAGGGAGGGGCAGTAGTGACCTGTTCAGGCACTTGGCCCCCTATGGAAATTACTGTTGGTGGAGCTGGCATAGGCACCAGCTGGCCAGAAAACCCTGCCACAGGTGGCACAAACGGCTCTGTTAACCACTCCCTGAACTTGAGTTGATGCCTGTGTCTTGGCTGGTGCCTGCCTCATTGGCACCAGAGGTACAATTACAGATGGCACCAGCACCTAAGGGGTCCAGTCCTGTTGCAACGGTGCTGACAATGTGTCAAGGTTGATGCCAACAAAGTAGACGCAGGAGGTTCCATGATGACCACCGCTTCCTGTCTTTCTTCCGGTGGTGGGGCACCCATGACGCCGACGGTGCTGAGCGCAGGATCAGTGGGCCCCGACACTGTTAAAGGCACTCCAACAGCCTGGCCCTGCATCTCGTGAAATGCCCATAGGGTCCAGAAGGGCCACTGCTGAGTCACCTGCGAAGCCAGTGGCCAACCCATATCGTCCCAGCGATGACTACAGTGCCTGCGATAGCTATGGTGCAACCTTCTCGAGCCCCCACTCTGTCCAGAGCTCAAGTAAGAGGAGTCCAACTCCAATGCCAAATCAGAAACAGATGAACACAGCGGGGCCATCGGAGTCAGCGTCGATGTCATGTGCACCGAGAATGGTGCCAGTGCCGGAGTAACTAGTCCACAGTCTGCTGGGTTGGCACCAGAGCACTCGGCACTGAACACAGCGTCAGTGCTGGCATCGACATGAACACAGGGTTGGTGCCGGTGTCACATCTGGGAGCCCCGATCACTCTGTTTCAGTGCTACGCTGCCTGTCCTCCGTAGATGGAGGAGGACTCTGCACTGTCATCTGCAGAAAGTCCTTGTGCCACTCCAAATGCCTTTGGCGTTGAGGGCAAGTCCAGCACCTGTGGGCTCCCACTCCGCACTGGCTTTAACGGACATGCCTCCTGCCCTTCGGCACTGCACGGTGGAGCCTTGGACTTGAGGCTGCCCTGCTTTGACTTCGGTGAGTGATGCCTCTTGTGCCTCCTCCTATTCATGAGCACCAGAGGTTGACTCTCATGGCATGAGAAGGCGTTAGTAATAACTGCACCTGCTCTCAGTGCTGCGAGTCCTTACGCAGCACCGTGGTCGACGGCACTGGTGCATTTTGCACTGAGGAGGCTCCTCTCTCCGCCCCATTAAGAGGGCTTTAAGGTTTTGGGCCCTATCTTTCAAAGTTCTGGGCTTAAAGGCCTTACAAATTGGACAGCGATCAGACAAGTGTCCTTCCCCCAAGCAAATCAAACAGGCTGAATGGCTCTGTGTGTGTGTGTGTGTGTGTGAGAGAGAGAGAGAGAGAGAGAGAGAGAGAGTGTGTGTGTGTGTGTGTGTGTGTGTGTGTGTGTGTGTGTGTGTGTGTGTGTGTGTGAGAGAGAGAGAGAGAGAGAGAGAGAGAGAGAGAGAGAGAGAGAGAGAGAGAGAGAGAGAGAGAGAGAGAGAGACAGACATTTGGACATATGTTTGCCGCATTTTGAACAAGTCTTAAAGCCTGGGGAGCCAGGCATTCCCCAGAGCCAAGGCACCAAGGGGGACGGAAAACCTAGCTAAAGAAATGAGCAGAGAAACCAAGAGCTCCAATGACTGGTAGCGCAGCGAGAAGGAACTAAGCAGGGGGCAGGGAGGTCAGGTGGTGCATATATTGGTCGCCATATTGGCACCACTCCAGGGGGTGCCGCACCAACCCTATGGCTACTGGCTAAGGCAAAAAGCTTCCAGTAACTGGGTGTGCGCCCACACGCACCCAATTTGGAATGGAAATGAGCAATCACTCGAAGAAGAACTGACTAGCGCTGCTGTGCCTGGCTCACAGGAGCCAGGTGCAGCAGGAAACCGGGTGCTGCACTGGTCCATTTCCCGGATGCCACGAGTGGCGGGGGAACCAGGTGCAACAGTTCCAGTCATCCTCTAGAGTCTGATGAGTTTGATTCAAAAACATGATGCTTCCACAATAGCCTTCATTCAAAATATTAAATTCAAACTTGTTGCTACATCCACACAGTTCCAATGATATTATGATATGGATATTAAGTGCTCCTTAAATTGAGCTAATGGTATTTACAGTGAAGACAGTCACTTGGTACAATTCAGATAACTGCCTTAAAAACAAATTTACCTCATAGTGTAGATGTAGCCTAGGTGTCTTGCTTAAAGTCACACCAAACCAGTTGCAGAGCTGGCATAACAGCTCTGATCTCTCCTGTTTTAAGCACTAGAACATGCTGCCTGACTATTTGAATTCTGAATTGCAAGTGAAGAAGTGAACATGTAAAGTTATTTTTAAATTTTTATTTCATTCTAAAAACCTTGCACATATATGAGCTAGCAAAAATAAAAAGGAAAACAATGTAGTTAATCTGAAGAAAAATCAGCACTTTTGGATACCATTTTCAATACTAACATCTAGCCATTTTGCTAAATTTAATATGTAAAAATATATGCTATTGTTTAGATTAGTACATTCAAATACAGACTTCTGAACAAACTGAATTTGGTCATAAATTACTTATAAATAGCAGACACCAATGGGAATGTTTATCACTGGAAGACACTTTTTTTTTTTTTTTATAACAACTGCAAATTATCTAAATAATGTTTTGAATTAAGGATTCTTTTAACAAAAGTAAAAAAAATCCACAAATCTCAACTGAATTCTTAGTATTAAATAGGTTGACAAAATTATGCAAACCAAAACTACATGTCATGTATCTATGCATAGATTTTTTCATTAACATGAGCAGAACATACCAGATAAAATAAGTAGTTCAATAATTTCTGCATCTCCCAGATAGGCAGCAGCATGTAAAGGGGTCCTCTTTTCATTATCCTGTGGTAAGAGTGGGGAAAAAGGGTATTTTTAAAATACAGATATCTGATTTAGCATTCTGTATGATTCATGAAAAAGTTAAATTCCATCATCCAAATACTGTATGTTTTATATTTTAGGAAGCAGTAATACTAAACCAAAGGAATAACTGAGTTATACTTACTCTAACAAACGTGCTCTCACAAAACAATTATGACAACCTGTGTAGTTATTTGGGGCATGAGTCTGAAAGATGGCAATTCCCAGGTACTTCACAAACCTCAGGATCAGTCCACACAGTAAAGCAAATTCCAATTGTTTCTTTGGAGGGGGAAAAATCTGTAGAAATGTGAAAGTGCGGCTTTCCTAAGCAGCTCAGAGAATGTTCACACCTTGAGTGTCAACAGGTATGGCTTATGTTTTGTGCGACAAGTTGAAGGGTAACTCATGAAATCAGGCTGTAATATTTTCCTCATGGTTGCAAATTTAATGAAAAATGCAAAACTTGAAAGTTGGAAATGAAAAAGTTAGATCAGCAGTACACACGAAATTCCAGCTTTTACCACTTTTTTGGTTATTGCATATATCAGCGTGGCCAACCACTTAGGGACTAAGATCCATGTAGACAGAGTGCAATGAGCCACACATTAAATAGTTTTGTCTATCTATTTATATAGATATACATGAATAAAAACATAATACGTGGCTCAACCCCCTGCTCCCCGAGACAGGCAACCCCAGCCCTAACCTAATCCCCCTCCCCTTCTCCAGAACCATGCATACCCAGGTCCCTGCTATTATCCAATCCTCTGCCCCCGGCACCCACAGCTATACCCCCGACAGCTCTAACCCGATGCCTTCCGCTGCTCAAAGAGCCAGGCACTCCCAGCCCTCTGCTTAAACTCAATGCCATCATCATTCCAAATACAACTTCCATATTTTCAAAATAGATGTGGAAAGTAGACTAACATCTAGAAACAAACTTCACATTAATCTTTCTAAGTACAATTAATGGTTTGAAATGCTTAGCTACAACATACAGCAGACAAAAATCAGGTTTAATAGAAAAGAAACTCATGGTGAATAATACATTTAGGAAATACACCTCTAATAATAACACAAGTTTTTTTCAAAAAAATGTTAAATAGTTTGTGAATAGAATACACCTGGGATTTTCATCATGAGAAGACAGTGACTGCCAGAAACATTCCATTACTAAAACTGCCTGCACTTGTTCAGAGACTAGAATAGAGGATCCTAAATATCCAACTGGGATATGTATTGGCATGAATAAAGGAAAATATGAACAGTAGAAAACCCATAAATTTATTTTTTCTATTCCCTTAAGAGAGCACATCACACTAAGTAATGTAAGTAGACCTCCATCCTGCTTTAAATTCACCACATTATTTTTAGGCCAGTGACATCTTTGTCCAGAAAATGTTTTTGTTGTCAAGGGCCATTCTCTCTCTCTTCTCCCCCCACCCCCCGGGCAATTGCACTGACTACTGCCAGAGCTGAAACTATGCCTACTCTTTCTTAGACACTGGTATGCCAAAGAAAGACTGTCTGTAGGCAGGATGAGGGGGTTTTGTTTTGTTAAAGAATGTTAACTTCCAAAATTGCAACAAATTTCTTGCCATGCATCAACTACAAATGTATTTCAGTTCTCTTGCTTGAAATTCATTAGGGAAACTCAGGCTGTACACAGCACCAAAGAGCGCTATTTTCAGTGTGCCTCCTCTAGTTTGGAAAATTAGCAGAGAGCACGTAGCATTCTAGCACAGGCAGGTTGCTGCATTTAGAAATAAGTTTCTTGTTTCTTTGCATTTGGTAAGTTTGTGTTGAAAGGCTTCAGGTACATAGAGTAGTTCTACACTGAAAGGTGTGGGGAAAAATGTTTAATTCTAGTCCCTTCAACCTTAGGTCCTGAAAGCGCTCACAGAATTTCTGAAGTAAACTTGCACATCTACTCTCCATGCACCATGGTACCCCTTTCCAGTTGCATTTGCCACAAAGTTAACTTAGCTTTTAATGACATGACATTTGAAAGAAGAGAAGTAAGAAGCCTTGCAAATTGCCATTGAACTCTGACAAGTACTGAGTAATGTCAACCATGAATGCAAGGTCACAGCCAGTTGCGGGTGCTCACCTCAGCTACAGGTTTTCCCTTCATCTCCATGAGTTTTACTTCATTACTCAATTCATACAACCCCATCAGCATATTCCCTCAGCTCAGTCATCGCACTTCATAATAAACTAAATCACCATACTCTGCTTCAAGCTCGACAGCTCTGACAGCTCTTTAAGCTGGCAGATGTTTAATCCTTTATTTCTTTTTTCCATAAAGTTAACACTTGATACTGCTATAGACATTGTTCAGTCACATGCACTGTGTACATATTCTTGATGAACGATGCAGTGACACAATCAACTTACATGGATCACAACCAAGGCAATCCATTTCTTTCTTGTCTAAGGAAAATAAACCCTTCTGAGATCCAGCCACAGATGAGGCACCATCAGGAGTAAGACTGCTCCATTTTTCAAATGACAACTGAAACTTATGCACTGCCAACAAACCTTTCTTAAAAATGTCTTCACCTCTGCGTTAGTACACTAAAGCAAGTGCTCTCAAATCTCAAAACCTGGTGTGATTCCATGGAGGGAAATAGCCAGCTGAGCTGTACTTGTTATTGCTGTTTTCTCATCAACAGCCAGAAAGTAGAACTCCAAATGAACTGCAGAATTTTTTAGACATTTTAGTACTCTGAGCCATAACCTGAATTCTACCTGACACGTCCTGTGAGAAGCTCAAAGTCTCAAGTAATCTGTTTCTCTGGTGCCTGTAAAGCTGCAGTTGCAACAATGCACTCCTTTACAAACTAGCCTTCTGAATGAGGATAAATTAGTTTTGCGATAAGTTCACTCACCACATGACTTACGTATGTAACACTGTCCATCTCCTTTTGTGTTTTTGTGAAAATTGTTTGATGCCTATCAAAATTCTTTTTTCAGTTCCTTAATTGTCTGCATGTAGCTGTCTGTGATATTCTTCGCATTTGATATGCTTCGTGTTGTAGCGTCTTTCTAGGTTTGATTTTTTTCAAGACAAAAATTGCTTCTCTACAAATCAGGCAAATGGGCTTGCATTTCCTCTCCCCAAAAAAAGCAGTCATTTGTCCATTTTTCATTAAACACCCAACACTGTGTTTACTTTTCTTCTTTTGCTTGCAGAAGCCACTTTTAACTTAACGTGAGAAGGATTGGCTCTCTCTCTTCAAGCAGCATCTGAAGCATCAACACATCTGCAATGAGGATAGCTAGCATGTACTAAAAATGCTTTTACCAAAAGGTTAAAAAACCTTTTGTGGCTGCCCTGGCCAAGTTAGAGTCTCGGAGGCTTGCCAGTTACTGCTTCCCCAGCCAAAGAAGAGGCTCTAAGGCCTGCCCAACTGTCACTAGCTACCTGCATTCCCCCCTACTCCACTCTCCCTATGCCTCCTCAACTGCATGTAGGAGGAGGGGACAGCAGAAGTGTCCAGCTGAAGCTGGGCTCTGCAGGAAGCAGCTGGGGGCTTGCCCTGTGGACAGTGGATGTGGTTCCCTGCTGCACCAGCCCCAACCAGGAAAGGAGTTCCAAGGATTGCCCCGCTCGCTGCTGCTTGGTTTCCCAGCATTTGACCCATTCCTGGAAAGATGTAGAACAAGTTCAACAAAATCCAGAAGAGAGAAACAAAAATTATGAAAGGTCTACAAAACTTTTTACAGTTTTCAGTACATAAAAAGTTGTTACAAAGAAGAGGATGAAAATTGTTCTTGTTAACCTCTGAGGCTAAGACCCAAAGTGATGGGCTTAATTTGTAGAAAATGTGGTTTAGGATTCGACTGGACATCAGGGAAAGCTTCTTAACTGTCATCCTGGCAGTTATGAAAATATTACCTGGGGGATCCTGTAGAATCTCTGTCATTGGATATTTTTAACAGGTTAGACAACATCTTTCAGAAATGCCCTAGTTATTATGTAGTCCTGCCATCAGTGTATGGGACTGGACTGTGGTCCCTTCCAGACCTGCATTTATATGAGATTAATGGGGGAAAAAAAATCAGGAAGCCAGCTATATCAAAATTCAGGCTGAACCTCTCTAACCTGGAACTCACTCATTTAGCAACATAGGTAATCTGGCATGATTTTAGCTAGCAACAAAGAGGTAGCCATATTAGTCTGTACGCCAACAAAACAAAGCAGCAGAAATACAGCACTCTGAAGACTAACAAAATGATTTATTCAGTGATGAGCTTTCATGGGACAGACCCACTTCTTCAGATCAATTTCATTTCCAACACAGACTGACATATAAAAGTACAGAGGACCCAAAAAAAAAATTGCAATAAAACTGACAAATCAAATAGGACCGAAGAAAGTGGGTGAGAGGTGGGGGGATGTTAATTGTTCTGTCTGAGATAATTACAAGCATCAGAGATCTCTAGCTCTCGCTCTTGGCTGCAGACTCCCCATCAGAAATCACTCCTTGGTACGTGAGACTTTGCAATTCAACTGCCCTAAATTCCAGTATCGGTGCCAAGACTTTCCAACCACCCCAGTTACTGATGCACAGTCCTCCAAAATCTGTCCCTCAGTGGGCACTCAGGTTTGCAGTGTAAATCTTCAGGAATACAGATTTTTGCAAAGTAACTTTGCCAAGCGATACTTGACTCTGGTACAGGACTGTTAAACATCTAGACAAAACCAAACATCTGAACATAAGCCCTCTTCCATGGCCATCCAACTCCTTAGTGTAATATCTGTGGGACAAACCAGAGCCTCTCTTGCTCCAGTTTTGCCTTTAGATTCTGGTGTTAGAATGGTTACTTTGTTTAGGAATGTCATTTTTAAAAGCAGTCTGACACGTAAAAGCAACAAGCCTGTTCTTCCATTCAGGATGTTCCATGCTCTGACTCTCCTCCTGCCCGCAACTTGTGAGGCAGAGAGTCATTAGATGTCAATAGCTCCGCTAGCAGGCACCTCACTGTTCCACAAGCATATCAACAATCATTGTTGATGCCCCGGTTTACAGACACAGCCTTTTCCTTCTACAAAATGGAAGTTCCAAACCACACTGGAAGTTCAAATTATAAATCTTATTCATAAAGCAAAAACTGGCCGATGTATTCCCCACACTATCACAATTGCAAATAAGGAATTTTGTTTTAAAACCACATTAGGATATTCAAGAACCAAATATTCCAAAAAATGATTTAATACAAAAATAAAATTTTAATCCAGTTTTTGAAACCTCTCTTATAGACACCAACATTTTCTATACTTTCCTACAAAATGGTACTAATTACTTTAGCTTATCTGTCCTTAAATCATTGCAGCTACTTTCCTGTAGTAGTTCAGCACAGCCTCTACTAACGCAGACAAAAGGGCTTCTGTATCACAGCGTAGGAAACCCACTTCCCCAAGAAATGGGAGCTAGGTTAAGTAAAAAATTCTTCCATCAACCTAGTGCTGGCTCATGCTACAGGTTAGGTTGGCATAACTGTCTGTCAGGGATGTGGATTTTTCATGCCCCAGGAGAGTACGATACTCCATATTGAAGAAAGTTCTTACTGTAGATCAGCGCTAAAGGGTAATTCTCCAAAACTGAGTAAAACATAAAACTGTTTATGGTACTCAAATCTTAAAAGTCAAAGGAAGTTTGTTCCATAATCTTAAACAAGACCATACATCTTAAAAAGCAAGTTACTTACACTAGTTCAAATTTTTGAGGAAAATACTAAAATAACTTGGAGTAGTCTGTACTTCCTTGCTATTATATTTGAGAGATATAGAAATGAATTTTGTCCTTTCTGTCTCAGCTTCTTCACTGTTTAATCCTGCAAGGAAGTCAACTCTAAATTCATGATAAAGATATTTCAGAGGAAATTACTGATATCAGAATTTCAGAACTGTGATTTCATATTTCAAATTTTTTATTCCAGTGTAAAGTGGAACTTCTTTACCCTCTTTAGTAACTTGCAAACAAAAATTCCTATGAAAAAATAAAAACTTCAACTGATTTCACAAGACTTCACAATGGAGAAAAGACTTAAGGATATCTCATATTGTGTTTTTAAGAACAGTTCTTCTGAAATCTTGAGCAGATAACAGATTAAAGAAACTATGAAAATGCCTAATTTCCACCAGATCAGGCATAAAGTTTATAATGGCTAACACATGCCATACCTCCCCTCCTCAAAAACAACAAAACGTTACCTAAAGGAGAGGCTCTTACAATCAGCAAAGACAGCAGACCCCCATGAAGTGGAACCTTGCCATGCCAATGTAATTTCGCTGGTAGGACTAGGATATTATTAAAAACAGAGATACACAAAATCCTAAAATGAAGCTGAAACTCTAATGGTTCGCTTTCATATACTGAAGATAATCTATTCAGCATCTCTGTTCAAGTACAAATAAACTTTTTGCTATTAAAGAATTAAAAATAGTCAAACTGGCTGCACAATTCTGTATTTCATTGCCCTGAAAAAGTTCTGACGGAGACCAGCACTATGTATCTCAGTGCTACCTAACAAATAAATGTGTTAGTCTTTAAGATGCTACAGGGCTATTTGTTTTTTGTGAGGCTACAGACTAACACAGCTACTCCAAGACTAAAATGCAGGCAAAAAGAACTTATTTCCAGAATCACATAAAAAAGGAAATAGGATAGCTAGATACCCATTATCCAGGATTTGCTTGAATAAGCACACTAATGAAAAGAAGCAGGAAGTCCACAACTTTATTAAAATGAGTCAAACTGTAATAATTATACCATTAACTTAATTCTTTCCTTAGAACACAGTATCATCCTTTGCCATTTTAAATGCATTGTGGTTACATAGCTCTCCCTTGAATAACTACTCCAGTGGGTCTCCAAGTATGATCTGAAACCATCTGGCAGGCAGACCATGGTCTTGGGGCTTACCCACGCATCAGGAACCCATACTGATGCTCCAGTCTTGCCCCCTCAACCCACCGCACGTGGTTGGAGTGCCAACATCAGCTTCCCACTGTGAGGGGGCAGCAAGCATTACAGGCTGGATCTGGCTTAAGGGGAGAAACTGGCTTCACACACATCTGCTCCTGCCAGCTGGAGAAATGTCAGCACCAGAAACCACTTGCCTGGAGGCTTTTCTTGCTGCTCCCATTGGCTGCAATCATGGCCAATGGGATCAGTAGGGGACAGTGTCTGGAAGCAGCAGGGCGGTGGAGCCAAGTAAGCACTCAAACACATCACAAGACTCTCCATTCAAAGCCCACTTCTGCACAGTCCCTCCCTCCTACCCCGCACTTTCTGCCCAAACCCCACACCATGCCCCCATTCTGCTCCTCGGCAGCCCCGCCTCACAACGAACCCCTCATTTTTGCCTCCCCCGAGACTAATGGGGCCTGTAACATCTACTAGCCCTATGACCGCAGAAGAGTTAATCTGCCTGAGGAAAGCCCTGAACTTCAGTCCATGGGGCTGTGGTGCAACAGGATTGAGATGCCTCAGTCAGAGGCCATGTCAATGAGGGGTTCTTTTCCCCCTGCTTCTCACTTTTGCGTGGCCTTAGACTGCTCTTCTGCGAATCAATGACCCTCAACCCAAAAAAAATTCCCCATCCTGTCATAAGTAATGTTGAAACCCTTTGTTTTGGGCATAAATTAATATTTTACTTTCTTTGAAATAAAGTTTGATAAACTAACATGATATACACAATAAGATCTAAATATGCATCCCCTTATGTTATAGCTATATAGTTATCTTTTTATGCTCCAATAGCCTAATATAAATAAATATTTAAAATATTTAGAGATAAGTGATTGTGTTTGATCATCATAGATGGTTTGCTGGTGGTCTGCAGAGCATTTACATTGAGCTGAATGGTATGCAGGCCAAAAAGTTTGAACCACTGATCTAAGGTATTCACCCAGAATATAACTCATGTGAAGAGGGTGCCTATAAACCTTTCAAATGTGATGGCACAGCAACGATGTACCTTCTTGCTCCCAAACTGAGCCACTAAAATTCTCCATAGACTTCAGGACAGCAGTAAAACTAAAAGAAACTATATGTAACTATGGTTAATAGAAAACAAAGGTCTCATAACTCACCTCTATCAAAATCTCCGCATTACAAAGGAAACAAGCATTTGTGGTGGAAACGTTAAGCAAGCTGGTTATACAGTGTTTCTATATTTAGCATTTTTTAAACGAAATACTAAATTTATGTTCCATGTATACTTCAAATAAAAGTTAACACTACACACTAGTTTATCCTATTCTTTCTTTATTGATACACAATAGCCAGCATGAAAAGTCTGTCACTCTAGGTAAATGCTACATTTAACATGATTAAGGCTAAATCTTAATTTCCATTTTTAGGAAAAAGTTGGGTTTTTTTAGCCTAATAATCAGTTAACTCTTCACAAACTTTCTTAAAAGTTAAAAGAGGTATCTGAACTCTTATTGAAAAAGAAAGCCCAGGTTTGACTAACAGATTAAGCAAAACACTAGACCTTTATATAGATAATGATATCCAGTTCTCAATTAATAACATTTTGTAAGGGATCTTAAAAAAAAAACAAACAACTTCTTTTAGGGCTTATGCCCTTCTCTGAAAAATCTGGTTTTGGCCACAATAGAAGACGTTGAATTAGACATATCTGTGTTCTGATCCAGCATGGCAGTTCCCTGAGCAAGTCTATACTGATATATACTCATCCCTCATTAAATGAGTACCTTATTTATGAGAACAACAAGAAGTCCTGTGGCGCCTTATAGACTAACAGATATTTTTGAG
Source organism: Carettochelys insculpta (assembly GCF_033958435.1). Classification (NCBI taxonomy): domain Eukaryota; kingdom Metazoa; phylum Chordata; order Testudines; family Carettochelyidae; genus Carettochelys; species Carettochelys insculpta. Next base: position 213,227,929 of record NC_134138.1, on the reverse strand, counting down.
CATAAGCTTTTGTGGGCAAAGACCTGCTTCATGAAGCGGGCCTTGGCCCACAAAAGCTTACGCTCAAAAATATCTGTTAGTCTATAAGGCGCCACAGGACTTCTTGTTGTTCTCGAAGATACAGACTAACACGGCTACCTCTCTGATATTTTGTTTACGAGCACTTACTTAAACAAGGGACCTATACACCTCCCCTAGTTCACTCAATGAGTGAACTCCCCCCACTAATACATGTAACCCCCTCCCTGCGGCTCCAACCCCTGGTAGTCTGATCCCCCGCCGCCAGCCCCGCAGTCCCAACCCACTGCAGCCAGACTCCCCACTGGCCCTACAGCCTGAACCTCTCTGCAGCCCTGCATCCCGATCCCTCTGCCGGCCCCGTGGCTCCAAACCATGGCAGCCTGACTAGCCCCACAGCCCTGTACCATGGCAGCCTAACTCGACCTGCAGCCCCACAGCCAGACTCCTTGCCAGCCCCCCACTGCAGCAGCCTAACTGGCCCTGCAGCCAGACCCCTCTGCCCCCGGCCCCATACTGTGGCAGTCTAACCAGTCCTGCAGCCAGACCACCCCGACACCCCCAGGGCCCCATACTGCAGCAGCCTAACCAGCCCCAAGGCCCCGCAGCCAGACCCCTCTGCCAGCCCTGCAACCCCGTACCGTGGCAGCCTAACCAGCCCCGCAGCCAGACCTCCCTTGCTGGACCCTCGGCCCTGCAGACTGACCCCACCCAACCCCCGTTGGCCCCAAACCATGGCAGCCAGACCCCCTTCCTGGCCCCACAGCCAGACCCCCCCACTGCCACACACCCCCCACCTTTCAAAAACATGTATTTTAATAGGAATTTAGTGTCCCTCTTACGAGTTTTCACCTATAAGCAGGAAGTTGGAAGCCAACTGTGCTGCTACAGTGAGGGATGAGCGTAGTCAGTACTTTTACAAGACTATGATAAATTTAGTACAGAGTATCCTTTGTGAGGTGTCATTTGGAAAGTTCATATGCCAAATATTATTTTCCTGGCCTAACAATAGGTGTTATCAATATTGGTTGTACAAGTTAAAAAAGTTTCTACTGCATAACACTGCTGTAATGTTTCAGATTTAAAAGGGGAGGTCCAAAACAGTTTTTTTTCAGGGACCAAAACACACAAGTACTCAAGACACTTGTTAAAGAATGACCACCAGACTATGCAGCCATTCTTCAGCAATAGCAAGATACAAATAAGAAACTTATATTTCATCATTGTAACGTTTCAAATCTCAGATCCATAACCAACTATATGTCACCATGATCCAAAAAAAAGACGTTTAGCGCACAAGAAACAGTTATAAAAAGGTAGGAAGAGAACAGTTGACTTCAACTCCTCCTTCTTCCCACCCCATCTCTCTGTTTACGGTATCAACAACTATCAAAGAAGTGAACTAAGGGGGCGGGGTCTCAGGCAGAACAGAGACCTCTGAAATTTCCAACAGCATACGATGAGGAAAAAAATCCTCGCTTTTAAGAATACTTAGTTTATCACTCTTGAATTTCTTCTGCAAACAGTGCTGACTTTGATTATAAGTACTAATACATAAATTAAAAATCTTCTTTGTATTAATTATCTTGTAGTTTTATTTTAAGCCATGTGTGTTTGACTTAAACTATCTGAAAAACTCCATTTGGGATAATAAGGTAATTTGTATTATGAATGGTGGTAATAACATAGTATCATTTATAGTAAAAACACTACAACACACGTGTCCCCACTTCTCCAGCACTTTTAAAAAATTACTTTATATGTAAAGTTTACCTCAATTTTCTTCTTTTGCAAGAGACCATCCATTCATGGCTCCACACAGGGTCAACAGCTTCCCTTCAGAACACTTTTCTAGCTGTACAAAGTATATGATCTAAGACAGGCTTCCTTTTTCCTTCCCAGGAAACGCAATATGAAAAGTCTTTTACAGACAGTCAGGCTAACCCTGTCCCAGGAGGAGTCTTCAGAACACAAGTACCTGCCATCCTGTCTACAGCTTCTGCCGCCTGATAAAGTCTAAGAAAGTTGTGAGCTTAATTGTGATTTCTAGGGGCTGCAGCATTATAATAATTAGTAGTATTAATACTACCAGAAACTGGTCAGGGAAAGAGAAAAAAAGAACCAGCTTAGAAGGCAGCAAAGATGGGGCTGTACCACTCAGTTATTCTCACATTCTGAGTAAGAGCACTTCTCTTCCCCCATTTCCTTTTTTGATGCCTCCTGCCCAGAAAACCATCTCCCTACCCACCCCATATACCAATTACAGACAGACCACTTGAAATTTAAGCTCTTGGGAATTCCTCCTGACTCTCCCTCACCTTGACATTTGCACAGAGAGGCAGCTCTTAAAAAAAGGGGGTGATGAATCTTTTTCAGGTCAGTGGCCACTGACCTGTAGACAAGTCAGTAAAACCACACACCTCAGTGATGTGGTCCTAACTATGGATGCACAAGGGCTGAAAGCGGGTGTAGAAGATGGCTGACTTGTGAAAGGTGCAGGAGCAAGCTGGGGGTGCAAGTCTAGGTGAGAGGAAGGGTTCAGGTGGGAAGGGGTGGAGGCTCTGGAGAGGATCTGGGAAGGAGGGGTCAAGGTGCATGGGTGTGATATTGTAGGAAAGGGGCACAGGAGCGGTCAAGGAGCATAGGGTCTGGATGACGGGCGTGAAGCTTATCTTTGCAGCACCCCTGGATGCACATGGCTCTGTGCCCCCATCCCTATTGCTCCCAGGCACCAAGATCTGCTGCTCTGATTGGCTAGCTGGGAGAACAGCAGTGAGTGGCGGTGAAGCCCGAGCCACTCCCAACCCCTGGCAGAAAACCATGGCCCCATGAGGCTTGGAGCTCCAAACCCTCCACCCTGCCATGGGCCAGATGTCATGGAGCGGAGCCCCAAGCCTTATGGTCCAGATCCGGACCACAGATTCCCCAACCCGCCTTAAAGTCCATCCATTCTAATTAACAGCAGAATCCTGACTAGAATCAGGAAGTGTTGGGAGACTGACAAAAAAATGATCAATTTTAAACCTGCATTTAAATAAAACAGTTTAACAGTTCATTAACAATAACTTACATTAATTTGGGAGACATTATGCATCAAAGTCACATTTTAAAAGGTGGGGTTTTATTGCAGTTTTGGAGAATTACTGATGTTTCCTTCTGAAAAACAAACCTCACTGACAAGCAGCCATAAAAATTATAGTTACTTCTTTTCTCCAAATAAAATCATGTATGAGATGCCTGAACAGTACTTCTAGAAAGATGAGCGGCAAACAAAATGCCATAGGTGGATGAAATACTATTCATCCAAATATTCAGTGTTTGTGATCATTTCATACACTTGACATTATTTCCATAGCACATTTCATGCCAGCAAGCTTTAGGGGTACCTGGAAAAATTTAATTTGCCTTATCTACAGTATTTTGTTCATGATGCGTTATTCCCATTTACATTTACTCACTTATTAGTGAATTCTGGTTTAAATAATGTTGCACTAGATACAGTCAAAATTTTAAATTGTGCCAATCTACATACAATAATCATCTGAAAAACAATGCATTGGTTTATAAGATTTCATCACAGCCCCTTTGAACCTACTGCTGAAGAGAATACCTGGGTATAATTTTGCCACTATTTCTATTCCGTGATTTCAATTAATGAAAGTAAAGACTCTGCCTCACCCACATCCACCATGCTTTGTTGTAATCAAACCTTCTATGCTTCCTGGAAGACATTTATTTTTAATGGTGCATTGTACTATAGGTTACATTTGGTATAATGGGTGCTTTGGAATAGAAACATGAAATTCCAATTACATTCTTTTATATATAACTAGCACAGAGGTCTTTAAAAAAGGCCAATCAGAGTTTAATCAGTACCCTTTGTTAGAATATGTTTGGCCTCAAGCACTTAATTTTCATGCTATTTTTTAGAAAACCCACACACACACAAAGTCACTGTAGCATGCAATCCAAAAAAGAATTCAATTGTCTTATTACAACTGGCATCAATCACTGAATCATCTAAAAACAAAGCCCAAGACTAACCCTTCTTAAGCAGATGATATCCCAGTATTTTCAACCATGCAAATAAATATAAAGTCCTTTCCCAAACACAGCATCTGCTGCAAATTCATTTGTGTTCCAAATTTGGAAAAGAACAATGGGCTCAATTATGTAAATATCTTTCTTCTGTGTAAAACCTGTACGAATAAAGCAATTTCACTAAATTTCTTTTGCAGTTTGGGGGTGGGGGGGGGGGAAGAGTTATCAGTTCAGTTGACAATTTTTTTCCAGATAAAAACCAATGAAAATAATGTGAAGGACAATTCCAACTGCATTTAATAAATATAATTAAAATTTTATGCAAAAGGTAGTACAGTACTTAATTTGTTTGGATGCTGAACTTTTTTCTGTGCAAAGGTGAATAATCATAGGTAAATAGTTGGGTGTTTACATACATTTATTATAGATATTACAGATAAATTACATGAATATCAAAAGACAGCAAGCAACCTTGTGGCACCTTAGATGCTAACAAATAGGTCAGGAGCTTTCGTGTGTAAAACTTCCGAACTTGAGACTTTTTTTTTTTTTTTGCAAATACTGTGAAGGTTTAGATTCAGAATACTACTTGTGGGTTTCTTGTTTTTAGTTTGTTTTTTTTTTAAGTCTATTTGTCAGGGGTTTAAGCAATAGACCATTCCAAAACAAAATACTGTAAAGCCAAAGTTTTGCTTTTAGCTTATTAGCTTAGATATTTATAGTGAATCAGTGTATTTACATGTTAAAAGACCTTCCGTCATTTAAACAGAATACTGGTCAATGGCTCAAAAGACAGGGCATTTTGCTTTTTAAGAAGAGACAAATTATGCCACTTTTACACAGTGGATATAAGCACTTTAAGGAAGAAAGATGACAGAGGTTTAGGCTGTTCTTTAGAACACAATTTCTCCTATTTTCTTCAGGGATCTTATTTTTTTTTAATTACTTGAGTCAGCAGAGCAGCAGCTGCATATGAGTATTCCAGCTGAAGCCATACTTAGATGCTGCTTCTACAGTCCTGTCCATATTACCACAAAACACATTTGCCATTAGCAGGCCCTTCTGAGTGTTACCTACTTGTTTAATAAGACAAACTCATTTTCAGTACTGGAACTGTACATAAAACAAATTGTGACAATTTATTCTTGCCAGTGTAGGCAAAAAGACAACTTACAATAGCCATAGTTGTCTTTGTATCAAAAGTCTACCAATCACTGACGACAGGAACTGATGTCAACATGCTCTGATTGCAAGTGCAGATATTAAGAACAAAATCATGTTTAGCATCCTTTCAGAAATTGTGTCTGAATCTTGTTCTGAGCACAGTTCAATCATGGTTCCCGAAACAGGACTGAATGTGGGCCAGCGTATCTACCTGTGCCCATATATGAACCCTATATAAGTTATCTACAAAATTTTCATTTTTTTTTTCTGTTGCTAGCAACAATTCAGTTTCACCAATATAGCACACACCAGTGTAGGCAGGCTGTTGTGCATTTATACCCTTTTAAATCCCGTATTTATTAAGACTGCTCTGACCAATACAATCCACTTAAGGCAGCAGCTGGTAAATTCTCACAATAACTCCTTTATAAAAGTATAAAGAACTATTAATTGCTTACAAAGGCTATAAGTACTACAAAGGACGTGGATGCATTGGAGTGGGTTCAGCGGAGAACAATGAAAATTAACGGCCTGGAGCACATGACTTATGAGGAGAGGCTAAGAGATTTGGGCTTACTTAAGTTTGCAGAAGAGGCAACTGAGAGGTGATTTGATAGCAGCTTTCAACTTACTGAAAGGGGGCTCTAAAGAGGATGGAGAACAACTTTTCTCAATGGTGACAGACGGCAGAACAAGGAGCAGTGGTCTGAAGTTACAGAGGGAAAGGTGTACGTTGGATATTAGGAAAAACTATTTCACCAGGAGGGTGGTGAAGCACTGAAATGAGTTACCAAGAGAAGTGGTGGAATCTCCATCCCCAGAAGTTTTTAGTGCCAACTTGATATAGCCATGGGTGTCATGATCCTGCTTAAGTTGGGGTTGATCCTGCTTTAAGCACGGAGCTGGACTAGATGACCTCTGAGGTCCCTTCCAGCTCTAGGAGTCTCTGATTCTATGATAACTTCTTAAACCTGAACACCTAAGACTGCGCCACCTCTGCATGTTAACATAGCAAACATGCACTGAAATATCCAGCAACAGCTTATCAAATTATTCAATAAATTACAAAAATTCTAAAAATACATCCCAAAGCAAAAATATTCAACATGCATATTTACCTATAGGTTTTGAGTTCTCAAGTACACCAAAATGCTCTACTCTTCTGGCTTGCCCTATACTCAGGTTTTCCTGTACTACTACATGGGCAGGTACAAGTAATATTCTGCGCAAAAGATACATGAGATTAGATAGGAGCATGTCCTAGAGCGGGGTGGGCAAAAATACAATCAATCAATCCAGTCCATTAACATTTACATCCTGCCTGCCATGACTCCCAGGAACCGTGGCTCTCAATCCACATGTGGCTTTTTGACTGCCACTGCATGGTATTGTGGCTACTAGAAGTCCAGTGGCACAGCAGGTGTTCAGGCAGCCTGCCATGGCCCCACATCACTCCCAGACGCAGCCAGCTTCTGTCATGTCTTTACACATCTCTGTGGTGAGGGAGGCAATTCCACAAGCTGCCCCTATCCATAGCACTGTCCTTAGTTCCCACTGGCCAGTTTCCAGGAGTCACCTGTGGTAAGCACCTCCCAGTATGAACCAGTCCTTTGCACCCTGACCCCATCCCAAGTCAGAACTCCCTCCTGCACCCAAGCTCCGTCCCAGACCCTTTGCCTCCTCCTGCATCCCCGTCCTTCACCGCAGCATGGAGCCCCCTCCGCCCCCCTGCCCCATGAAACTCCGTCCCAGAACCCACATCCCCTCCATTAATATAGTAGAAATGTGGTTCATGATAGCTTACCAAAATATGTGGAGTGCTCCTCCACTGCAAAAATTATTACCCACCCATGTCTGAGGATAAGTGAATTGAGATGGAAGCCAGGTGCCCATGAGTTTCAACTAATCTCTGCTGTTGTTTCATCTATTTTAGGGTATACACTGACACCATTACCACGGTAGCTGAGCACTTAATAGATCATTATTTTGTCTTATGCATTTATAGAACCCCTATTACTGTAATGTCTGAGAATCTCACAATCTTTAATGTACTTATTCTCACAACCCCATGAGGTTACATTATTTTATAAATGTGAACATATGACAGATAAACTAAGTGACTTTCTTCCAAAGTTATAAACAGAGATGCAACAAGGATTTGAACCAACGTCAACCAAGTTCTAGTCTATCGTCACTGATCAACCCTTCCCTCCTTAAAAAAGATGCAATGAAGTGTACAGAAATATATTTAGAAAAAAATACACTAGAAGGTGATACAGTACCCCTTATTTTATAAATAAGCCAACAGATTTCACAAATCCACTTTTGGCAGAGCTGGAAAGAGAATCCACATTTCTAATATGGTAGTCACTAGTAATACACATAGACATACTGTATCACAAGATAATAGTGCCAAATACACAGGCTAATACATCTTGTCTGCACTCACAACTCTAGCCACTAGCACTTCACATCATTCCCAGATCCAAGAATAGAATTTAGAATTTGAGATCAATAATTAATCTGCTGGTAAAGTATATGTCAATTTATCCAATACAGTGTGCTTCACACCGAGAAAAACAGTCACTCTTTTACTTAAGTGGGACGGGTCCAGAGTTCAAACTGTACTGGCAATTCATGTATGGGGTCCTCACTGCAGCACATAAGGAATTTGTTTTTCCTAGTTTAAGTAAAAACTGGTTTAATTCACACAGTGAGAAAACACCCTTAAAATAGGTTTTTATAATTTAAAGACATCATAAACTGTCAAACACACAATGTACGACAAGTTGTTGTCCTATATTTCAGTCATTTATCATATATGTTAAGTGTGTGTGTGTCACAAGTGGATTTGAACACTTATGTGCATGTCCACCCAGGAATAACAGTCTTGCAAGATTAGGAGCTTTGTAGAAAGGGAGCTATTTTGGATTTAGTGGCTGCCTAACCAAGTGAATAGTACACTAAGACTGAAGACCTGTTCTGGGGAAAATTAGGGGTTTACCCTTCAGCTGAGACCAACTATGAAAGGTTCAGTCCTCCTAAGAAATAAAGTGTAATCAGGATTTTAATGGCAACTCCATAATGGTAATAGCATTTGCTACCAGGAACACCAATTGTGCATAATGAGAATATGAACATTTTTTTCTGGAGTTCTATATTTGAATATCTTAAATTGTACTGTTTGGTTGACCATTGACAACGCATTGGTTCTCCCAGACCAAGAATTCTGATCTGATACAATCTGTGTCTTTATAAGCAGAATATTTTAAATGAAATATTAAATTCTAATGAGCTGTGAACTCATGTAACATTGGAAAAAGATTTCATTTAAATGTGATTTGTAGTTTTATATTTATTAGTGAATGGCCTCTAATTTCAATGGACTGTGGTAACCTTTTCCTTTAAATTATGCAGAAAAGCTACATTAAAATCAAGCTATTTTGCTCCAACTTAAACTAATAAAAGCAATGACCCCAAAATGAGTGCTTGAATAAAAAAAATTATCTTGAGGTTCCATGTTTATTTATCCTTCATTAATAAAAGGAGCATCCAAGGTGCCCATAAGTTAAGGAAGTATGGATTGGACGCATGAACTATAAGGTGGACAGAAAGCTGGCTTGACAGTCGGGCCCAACAGATAGTGGTCAATGGCTCAACATCTGGATGGCAGTCAGTTTAAAGTGGAGTGCCCCAAGGCTCAGTTCTGGGGCCGGTGTTGTTCAACACCTTTATTAATGGCCTGGATGATGGATTGGGTTGCACCCTCAGCAAGTTTGTGAATGACACCAAGCTGTAGGTAGGTATGTTGGAGGGTAGAGATAGGATCCACAGTGACCTGGATAAATTGGAGGATTGGGCCAAAAGAAAACTGATGAGGTTCAACAAGTGTAGAGTCCCGCACTTGGGACCAAAGAATCCAAAGTATTGTTTTCGGCTTGGGACCAACTGGCTAAGCAGCAGTACAGCGGAAAGGGACCTAGGGATTACGGTGGATGAAAGGACAGATATGAGTAAACAGTGTGCCCTTGTAGCCAAGAAGGCCAATGGCATATTGGGCTGTATTAGGAGGAGCATTTCAAGTAGATCTAGAGAAGTTGTTGTTCCCCACATCTGGAGCACTGCGTCCAGTTTTTGGCCGCCCCCCAGCATGGAAAGGATGTGGATGTGCTGGAGCAGGTTCAGTGGAGGGAAACAAAAATGATTAAGGGGCTGAAGCACATGACCTATGAGGAGAGGCTGAGGGATTTGGTCTTATTTAATTGGCAGAAGAGAAGACTGAGGGGTGATTTAATAAGAGCCTTCAACTTCCTTAAGGGGTGCTCTAAAGAGGATGGAGGGAAACTGTTCTCAGTGGTGACAGATGGCAGAACAAGGAGCAATGGTCTGAAATTACATAAGGAGAGGAGTAGGTTGGATATTAGGAAAAACTACTTCACCAGGTGGATGAAGCAGCAATGGAATGCATTGCCTAGGGAGGTGGTAGAATCTCCTTCCCTAGAAGTTTTTAAGTCCCGGCTTGACATAGTCATGGCTGGGACGACTTAATTGGAATTGATCCTGCTTGAAGGAGGGGGCTGGACTTGACCTCTTGAGGTCCCTTCCAGCCCTGTGATTCTATGATATGCATGGCATTTCAGTCCAGCACATACTGCCAAACATGTAAGCCCAGCATTGTACAAAGGATAAGGGGGGGAAAATAATCAAGTGTGCTCTTGATGCCTTGTATGTTAGCACAAACAACATAAGCCTTGGCATGTGAACACACAGCAACGAGCAATTTTGCTGCTGAGGCACGAAGCAAACTGTTTACTGTGGTTTCAAACTTCCAAAAATTTAGACTGTAGACTGATGCAAATCAAAATTCCAAACACTTCATTAGATCAATTTTGTGCCAATAAGTTTTACCAACATATTAGTCAATGCACTCTCAAAAACTCCACTGAAAAGCTTTACGCTCTGAGAGTCACAGACTGGTTTGAGAAATTACAGTTAGTCTTTCGCTGCTATGTTACAACTCTAGTGCTGAAAGTAAGATAATCACTATTTAGTTTTAAGAAGTCAAACATTATTCCACAAACACAGATCCCACTATGCATCAACGAAGTATGTCCCACAGAACTACAGAAGTTAATTTGATAGGCTCCATAAAGAGACAGAATTACAACCCCCAGAAAATTAAGATAAATAACCTCATCACTATCCTCCTGCTGTCAGGATACTTACTGTGTAACAAGTATCAGAGAGGTAGCCATGTTAGTCTGTACCTGCAGGAACAACAAGAAGTCCTGTGGCACCTTGTAAACTAACGGATATTTTGGATCATAAGCTTTCACGGACAAAGACCTGCTTCATCAGGTGAAGCGGCTCTTTGCCCAAGAAAGCTTATGCTCCAAAATATCTGTTAGCCTATAAGGTGCCACAGGACTTCTTGTTGTTCTGACTATTCAACTGTTGCTCAGAAAAGCAGCAAGAGACACCGTGGACAATGAACCAGGAATTCCCCCCATAACTGCTGAAAAGTTTCTGGACAGCCATGTGGAGAAATGCACACACAATGTTTTCTCACACTATTTTCCCACATAATTCTCAACAGTTAAATAGTCTAACACAATTCTTATCTTTATTGTCAGATCATGAAAACTGCATTGTCTTCCCATTTTTCTTCCCACTGCTAATGCCAACGATGGCACATAATCAAGGTAGAAATTCAAGATCTAGACTGTGAGAGGATTCATGAGACATGAAGCATCCTATCCCTCTCATAAATAGCCTGCGTTAGCCAGGTAAACAAGAAAAACAAAACAAAAAAAAAAGCAAGGACTAGATTATTCACCAAATAGGTTTCCTCAATACCCTCTTCCATCAGCCCCCCTCCCCCGGGAGCCACTGGAGAACGTGTCTGCTTAGTAGCAACTGGAAAACAAGTTGTGGAAGGGGCTGCATGTGAACCTACGGTAAAGAAAAATGTACTTCTCACCTCCGCATCCACAGTTGGGCCACTACTGAAAGTGATAAGTATAGGGAGGGTGGCTGGAAGGCTGCTCTATCTGCCAAAGCCAATGTTTCTAAGTACATCTTTCCATAAGAGTAAGTTGATATGCCAAAGATACAATTCTCTCCAAGATTTTGTTTTAGTGTTCTATTGCCTCAAAAATCAGGATTTAAATAGGTTATGAGTATTTTTTCCTGTTTTTACCCAATGTAGCTGATCAGTCAAAATTTACTCTCTTCCAAAAAGTTCTTCAATAATTATATGACCTGCTTAATTGGCTTGTGCATCTGTTTATTCATGTCCATGAACTGATTCCATTTGACTGACAAGAGGTTGTGCTGGAAAGGCATTGCACATATGCTAAAACTCGAAATAGAAGCTTTTGCTTCAAGTAAAAGAAATGGAGAAAAACTGAATTAAAAACTAGCTTCTGCTAACAAAACATTGCTTATAAACCACCAAATTTACAAAAATGAGTTACTTGTGCACTCAAAGCTTGAGTAAAGCGACTATCTTACTAAATACCATTCATATTTTTAAAATAAACATTGTATAAGATATGGTCCTAGGGAACACATGAAAAGAAAACAGTTTTTTAAAAAAATACACATTAAATTACTTGATATCACAAGATCCATGCTTCCTTCTGAAATGTATGAACTACTATGGTATCCACAAAAAGCATCTTGTTTTAAAACTCAGGTGCAACTTCTATAAAAAGTGAGCATCACAGAAAAGATGGAGATATCAGAGAGCTGACGCACTGAAACAGGAAAGCTGACAAAGCTATGAGCGTGCAAAAGACATGGATAAACAAATGATCTCTCAAAGTCAATTCTTCTGCATCTTTATAAATGAAATTACTAAATCTCATTAAATTTAAGCTTGTAAAACAAAACTTTCAGCTTGACAAGTCTCACAGCATTTATTCACACAGGACACAATCTAAGGTTGCAAAGTCAATGAAGACACTCTCATACTTTAATGAGCATTGGATTGGCACCATAATCTCATGCAAAAAAATCACAGCCCTAAAATACTCCTATTTTCTAGTCAACTCTCATGCTTTATTATAAACAAACTTTCTCGTTATTTTTGTACAGTGAAATTGGAAATCTAGAAGTTCACACAGTAAGATCTGAATTATCTTTTCTTCAAATAAATTAAGTACAGAAATCCAGACAAAGTGATTTCCTTCTGTCCCTTCATTTCCTTCTCCCCCACAGGACTATTTTTACATTTCAATACCTCATCCTGCGGTGCTTACAAAGGCAAAACTTAACTTCAAGGTAACACCTGCCTAAATAAGATTAGGTTCACAATGACAGTCAAAATATTATAAATTGTCTAAATAAGCATAATTTTGAAGTGATAAAAACATTGAAGAGTTAGAGCTGTATAAAATGAATTAACAAAGCTAAAACAGCATGTTTCTTTTTACCTGAAAGTTAACATCTTCTTTCTTAAATATTAATGCTCGAACTTCATCTGGGTCCCCATTAAATATAGCTTGAACCAGTGGAGGCTGAAACAAAAAAAACAACAAAAAAAGGCAGTAGTATTTAAAAATAAACATTCCTTTCCCATGCATTACCTCCACATGTATGATTGACTATAATGTTGTCATAAAAATACTAAATCAATAGCGTTTGAACCTCTCTAGTACAGCACCCTCAGGACGTGACAAGTGCCAAACGAGAGAATTTGCCAGACCACGAGAGGTCAATATTGTCTAGCAGCATTACCAACGTTTTGACTGCTTACTGGGCTCTTAGGAGAGATTTAAGGGTAAATAACAGCTAAATAACCACACAGAACACTGAGAGCCAGGACTGGTGGCAGCAAACAAACTTTGAGAACATCAGAAACTAGGCCACACCCATGATAAGTGGCTGTCAGGCTAACTAAAATCATGCCGGATTACCGATGTTGCTGCATAAGAGCGTGTTAGACGAGAGAGATTCAACCTGTACTAAGGAAGGTGTTCTAGACAGCAAAATGAAAAATAAACTATGGCAATAAAGTAAGATATGGCCTGAAGGAAATCTTTCCCTCCCTCCCCACCACCAATACACTTTACTATCTTGTGCACAAACTCATGAACCACTGGATTAATTTTTCTAGACTTTTAACTAATGGTTGAAAAATACTTCTAAAATAAATCCTTACTGCAAAGACAGATCTAGGTTACATTGCATATTATTCAAAGTATATGTAAAACTCATTTTACGTTACTAAAGTAGGAAAATTAGAAGGTCTTGTGTTTGGATAAGAGTAAGGAAGCAGAGTATATTTAATGACATGGTAACAAATGCACACATACACATAGGCATGACTAAATATAACTACATTTCCTAATCAGCATCATAAGCTTATGTGATATGATATCATGATCTAAGTCAAACAGTAACTTCCTTGACAAGTAAAATAATTTTGTTTTCAAGAAAGCAAATTTCTTCAGTGCTTCTTGTAAACAATAGCATGAATGCACAGATACATTACATCTATTATCTGACTTTCCTGATTTTTTTATTTTAGTGTGCAACTGATACTGCTTGAGATACCTTGGATACTAAATGGATTCTCAAAATATACTCAGATTGGTATCACATTATAAAAGGCTACATCAACTTCTAAAGAGGTATCGAACAGAGAAGCCAATAAGTAGGAGAGAAAAATGTTTACTGCAGAAAATGTTTACTACAAATGCCATTGTGTCAGGCTCTCTTGTAACACTGCACTATCATAAAATGACCTACAAAGTTGGGCTTTGTTAACTCTGCTTCAAAAACATGGTTGTGCATAAAAAGGGAGCCCTTACGAGTTTTAATTCCATTACAAAGTTTTATATATCATGTTGCTTAATACAGGTAACTTTGACTTCACAAATCAGAACTATTAATTCAACATATAAGGAAAGCAAGGCGCTACTGTGCTTAGTCACGTAAATCTTATTATAAACATGGGTAGATTTTTGCAACACTATTACAGACAACATATCTTACCAACATATTTCTGGCAGGTGAAGGACGTAGATACACATTTTCCTGAGGAAATTTTGAAAAAAACGTGGGAGAATCATCTTCAAACTCCTCCAAAACAACAATACACACTCGACTCATTTGCTCGGTTTGAAAAAAACTGTATTCAGAACAACACTGTAGTACCCACAGCTGAGACAGCACAGAAAGTGTTTTTACCTCCAGAGTATGCACTCACAAACATAACTTGTTAACAGTATTGCTGGTATTTCAAAACTTAAAAAAGGCTTTACCCCTGCTATTTTTCATTTAACACCCTGAGATGTTCAAGCAATGCTATTTTAAAAAACATATACTTTTTAAAAACAAGGTTCTATCTGTCTGTGCTACAACAATGAGCTTATGAAAAGTTTACTAAAATATTCCGTTTTAACTAGATTCCAGTAGAAATTTCAATAAATATCTATAAGCATGTCCTTTTGGCAGAAAATCTGCCTTTTGTTAATATTGCTACTTCTACAGAATAAATTTATCCACACAGTGAAATCATTGTTGTAGGTGACGGGACACCATTCTGTATAGAATGAAACAGGGAACAATTACTCTGACAGAGATGATCACAGCTACAGTCAGTCTTACAAGGTCAGTCTTCAATTTACAGTACTAGGCTGATAACTGACAACAAAAAAACCACTGTTCTAAACATTTCAGGTTCTTATTCTGCAATTTTGGAACTTCATTTGCTTTAGTCAGAAATATGTTACACAAAAACACATCTATTTTGCAGCAAAGATTCATAACGCGATACTCCAAGGTTGACAATTCTTCTTGATGTAATAAAAAAAATCTCTGCAATGTACAGCAGAGCTGCAGTACATTTATATGCGATGAGTCAGATCACAAGGGACAATGGAATTTATGGAATAATAATATTGGCTATGTAATCCAGATTTCCCAAATGACAGAAGTGTAGATAGGTTTACTTCATCAGCGATGCAGGCAATGCAGAACATCTATTTTTTCCTCCATCAGGCAGTTGCTGTTGCTGCTCCATGCTCCAAAAGGGACCCCACTATGCAGAAATGCTGTTAAGGAAAGAAAGCTTTTGCTGAAGCAACCAAGAAACGAAGAGCTCAAATTACTGCCTTAGACTTTTCCTCCAACAGTAGTTCATCATTCAAGAGCTTCTTTTGATCACCAAGTGAAAACAGCTTCCGTTGTAGTCTTCATTCACGGGGGGGGGGGGGGGGGGGGCGGGGGACGAGACACTGTGCATCTTCCCTGAACCAACTTCTTTATGCAAATGTCTGTCTCTGTGCCAATCTCACTTTCCTCCAGGGTTAAATACTAGACACCAAATTTTCTGTTGCAGATTGTTAGATTGTGTGTTCGTTCGGTAGATGGTCTTGCAAAGCTCTGAAATCCCACTGTCTGACTTGCTCATTATAAAACATCTTCGGAGAGCACAGTTCACTCCCACAGCAGCATTCAAACTGAGTAATAGTCTAAAGAGCAAAGACTGCAGACCCGCAGGATGAAATGCATAGTAATGCTCACATGTTATACTTACCAGAGAACTGAGCTACTGCTCTGGATGCAACTTCCTCTAGCAATAAATAAACAAACAGTGCCTTTTGGGCAGCCATTGCAGTTAGAATGTCTGTGCCAGTTCTATGACTAATTCAGCTCAGACGTAAAAATTCTATAGTTGAAGAAGAGCGAGTGTTTAACATTTTCCACTAAAAGCCACAAAGAAATCTGGTGTACTGGCTCTGCTGACTGACAATTAAGCAAGTAAACAATTCCAACATTTTAACTACTTTCACATGTAACTCTACAGAACAGATCAGTTCACATTTAACTCTCTAAAGACAGAGTATTTCAAGCAAAAAACTCTAAAAACTAATAAAACTACCTTTCAATAGTGAGTTCCTTTAAAGATATGGTTAGTTACTTACTACAAACATTCCTTTTGCTATTCAACATACACAAAATGTAGGAAGTCTGAAAAATGAGACCAAGCATAACACAGCCTTCACTAATTTCACAGTCCTCCAACAAGATGAATTTATATTTTGGCTTGAATTTTTTTAAAGTAACTGTGCTTTTCTGTGGGAGTATTATACAACTGCATCACATGCCATAAACTGTCAGAAATGCTTCTGGGTTAAGGAAACAGTTTGTTGTTCATAACAGTTTTTATGGCTATTGATCACTGATCAAGTCAGTTTATAAAAGAACAGGTCGAATGTTATAGTTGATTGAGCAACAAAATCACAGATGAAATTTAATGTTAAAAAATGCAAAATAATGCATATTGGAAAAAACAATCCCAAATAAATATACAAAAGGATAGGGTCCAAGCAAGAAAGATCTTAGATCATCAAAAATAGTGCTTTGGAAACTTCAGTTCAATGTACAGCAGCAGTCAAAAAAGCTCACAGCTTTGGGAACCCACCAGGAAACAAGATGCAGAAAAAAAATCATAATGCTACATATAATTCCTTTGCTCCCCTATCTTGAATACCACATACAGCTCTCATCGCCCCATCACAAAACAGATATATTAGATATGGAAAAAGTATAGAGAGAAGAGCAACAAAAATGATTAAGGGTATGAAACATGTCCCATATGAGGAGAGATTAAAAAGACTGAGCATTCTCAGCTTGGAAAAGAGATGACTAAGGAGGGATAGGATACAGATCTATAAAAATCATGAATGGTACAGAGAAAGATACCAAGGAAGTGTTATTTAACCATTCATATAAACAAATGTATTTGGTGACCCTTGATTCTTAATAGACAACAGATTTAAAAAAAAGCATAAGAAAGTCAACCTGTGGAATTCACTGTTAGAGATTTTGTGAAAGTCAAAAATATAACAGGACCCCCCCCCCAAAAAAAAATCAGATAAGTTTCTGGAGGTTACATCTTATCAAATACTCTTAGGCAAAAAGGTCCAGGGTGAAACCACATCCTCTAGGTATCCATAGGGTCTCTGACAGATACAGAAACTAAATGGCAAGGGTTGGATCATTTGGTGATTGTCCTCTTCTGTTCCTTCTCTTTAAAGCACCTTGTACTGGTCACTATCAAAGCAGGATTCTGGATAAATGGACCATTAGTATGCCCAGTATGGCCACTCTTACGTTCTGGTTGGATGCCTTTCTATTAAAGTATTCTTATTCTGAAGTCCTACAAACCAGTTCAAGACAAGAGTAAAAACAGAAGGTATCAAGTGTTAACTGTTTTGGATATTAACAGGTTTATTTTTTCAAAAGGTTAGGAATCAAAGTTATTCCTATTATTAACACTGTCATTCCAAACCATCATAGATAATTTAAAATCACATGCCCATCCTTGAAATAGTTTCATCACACTAAATCAAAATGTGTTAGTTGTTAATACTTCCTAGAAAAAACTTGGGGTGCGAGAGGGAACATATTTTAAAGCATTTTTTAACATGTAATATTGTAATTAGGGGTCAGGACTAGCAGACCTTAACTCATGTGTCTTGCTCGTTGTGTGGCTCCAGAACTGTACACAAACTGTGCCTAAATTTTCTGATTTCTCTCATGCAAATAATATTGCTTCTTTATTAAACCTTTTTTATTTCCCTATATAGTTATAATTCCATGCTCAATTATTGGGAGAGTACAACTAAGGACATTTGAATAAATGGAAGGATTGTGTGTTCTTTCAGGCTTATCTGTCTACCTGGGAGGGGTGAGAGCAAGTCACAGACTGCAGGATGACAGAGGGTTTAAAGAAGGCAGCTCAAGTACATTTCATACAGGTGTTTAACAAATGAAGAGACAGAAAATATAACAGTAAAATTACTTCTACATGAAATGAAGATTTCCATATGATGTCAGCAAGATACAAAATCTATCAATGGCTACGTCTACACTATAGCAATCTGTTGACAGAAATTCCTGTCAGAAGAGATCTTGGGGCAAAACTTCTGTCAACAGCTCACATCCACACACAAAAGCATATCGAAAGAACAATCCGCTCAGTCAACAGAGAGCGGCCAGACTGTCCAGCTGCTGTCTCAACAGAACGGCCAACTGGAAGCTCAGCAAACAGGGCTGCCTGGTAAACTGGAGGCCCTGTCTCTCAACAGAGGGCCCCCTGGAGCATCTACCCGGCTTTTATCTCGACATAAACTGTCAACAAAGGCATTCCTCCTCTTCCCAAAGAGGCAGAATGCTGTCAGCAAGTGCTAAGTTTGGTCAACAGACTGTCGACAAAACACATTTTGTGTGTAGAGGCTCCACAGGTTTGGTTGGCAAGACGGGTTTTGCCCATAAAGCCCTCTTGTGTCGCCATAGCCATTGTGTATTGTACTATACTGCATATATGAAAAATATTAGCCTTCCATTTAAGAGCACTCTCTTCAGAAGCAGACACTAGCTTATATAACCAAACAAAAATTACCTTAAAAAAACCACCACCATACAGTTGTAAAATGGCTCACTCACCTGACCAATGAATGTACTGTTTTGGAGGGTGGCTACAGAACAAAGGTTGGTAGTACAGGTTGAACCTTCTAGTCCAGCACCCTTGGGACTTGACTGGTGCCAAATGAGAGAATTTGCTGAACCACAGGAGTTCAATACTATCTAGAAGCATTACCAATGCCTCCATTGCTTACTGGACTCTTAGAAGATATTTGGGGTAAATTAGAGCTAAATAACACAGAGCAGAGAGCAAGGACAGGTAGCTGTAAACCAACTTTCTGGGACCATGGGAAACTTGGCCACACCATTAGTAACTGGTTGCCCAGCTCACTAAAATTATGCAAGATTATGGATGTAGCCAGATGAGAGAGTTCCAGATTAGAGAGGTTCAACCTGCAGTCAGTATCAAGGAATGCTTTTCTCCCTTCATAATGAGATTGTAACTACCCTTCAGTATGGGGCCATATGTTGTATGGAAATAAGAAATCTTCAGATAAACAAATATTCAAGAAGAAATATGAAGAAAAAAGTAATGTTTTATTGCAAATTTAAATGATAAATATAGTTGCATGCTAGTTAGATGGATACACTGTGTTTTGGGAATTCCCTACTTTGCAATTCATGAGCAGGAATCCAACAAGAACCCCAATGAATAAATTTACTACAAAAGATTAATAAAAAATTGCTAAATTCTGTCATTTTATAGGAAAAATTTCCAAAGGGTTTGTGTGAAGTTGGTTTAGCAATTCAACATTTTCTTCTTCTATACATTTATTGTCATTTAATCTTTAGAGGGAAAGGTGTTCATGTTCAAACCGCAAAGAGTTAAAACGTAATTGAATCATTGCTAGCCACAGCTGTGTTTAAAAAAAAAAACAGATCAATATTATATTAATTTCAGTGGCTATTTAACCAATATACATAAGGGATCAAAAGCACACCATAAATTTGCCATTTAATAACCACACTACCACATATAGAAGACAATGTACAGTTATTTCATTGAGTAAACATCTACTAAATGACTACATATTAGAGTGGGTCAATCCGAAGACTAAAACAAAATGGTAATTTGCTTTGTTTTTTAAACAAAGTTTACCTATTTTGAGTCAAATAATTTATTTCAAATCTACTCAAAAGCAATCTATTCATTCTGAAAACCAGACTGCAGAAAGATTCCTTTGCTTTACAAAACAGCTCAGAAATATCATTAAATTACAAAGTCTTATGAGAGCTAGAAGCATAAGTTTACATTCCTATAAAAACAAAGACAAAACAAAAAAATCGTGATTTTAAGCCTTAGCCTCTCATGTTTTTTCAGCCTGTTGGGAACTAATTGTCATAAACAGTATATACAAATGCACAGAATTTCTCCCCTCTTTCCCAGTTAAGTAAGTCGTAATGCATATTTTGATGTTGTTGAAGTCATAGCAGACTTGGGGACTTCTGTGTTTGGACCCAAATTTCTTCGAGGGGAGGTGGGGTATGACAAGGGACTACAATCATTGCAGTATGAACACCAGCTTCTTCTAGTCTCATGCACTAGAACTGTCCCACAAGAAATAAGGTTTTCTAATTTACTAGCCAGAATGAATACTGCCATGATATTAGTACCAGGGATAACAAAAACATACCCAAATCAGTTATTCTAAAGGTACCTTTAGAGAGATGTAAAATATAGTAGTCTTAAAATTTAATTTGAAGGATTAAGAGATCATCATCCAGGCATCTTCAAAATCCCCATTAAGAATGCTCAACATCACTTGCCTTAAAAGGACAGTTCCCTTAATATAAGGCCCTATAGGAGTAATTTGCTGAGATTGGTTCAGTGGTAAAAAAACAAGCAGAAAGATGAAGCTGGATATCGCATTGAAATGCATTGCATTTTAGGAAGATAAATGGCTACAGCAATAGCAATAGTCCATGCAGCAGCATTACCCTCTTGATAGCCAAATAAGATCCAGTAGATAGTGAATCTCTACCAGTATTCAGAGGAAACTAAACCAACAGATTGTGAAATTAAGTGTGTATGTTCAAACAGATGGGACACATCTTATTTTACATGGTAGTTAACCGGCAGTCTATGAAACAAATAGTGAAAACATTTTTATTTTGTGTTTGGAAGTCCGTTATAGCTTTTCTTTATCAAATATGGGAATTAAGCACTTAACATTAGAAAAGAGTGTCAGAAATATTCACACTACCTATATACTAAAAGGTTAGGTATCACTGTAGTACTTACACAGCTGTACAATTTTCACAAAGAATAATGTTCAAAAAGACCTTTCAATTGGATTAAATGAGAGAAGAGCCAGAAGTCACTGAAAAGGCCAGAAAAAGTGTTTCTTGCAATATTTCCAGTAAATTATGCTTCTGATGGCAGAGGTGAAGGCCTGCTGTCTGGCTCGCAAGGCCTCTCACCCTTTAGCTTACTCTTCTAACAGTTCCACGACGCATGTCAGAGGAGACAGAAAAGAAAAAAAAAAGGTCCTGGAGAGAGCTGTAACTTACCCATGAAGTTGTCCCCTAAGCCTGTTTCCATGCCACCATATCAAAATTTTGCTGTTTTTTGAATTAGTTCAATCTATTTTCCAATTTATTCTTAATTTTATGCTATTCCCCTACCCCCATCCACATACACCCTATTTTATTTTATACCTTCAACCCTTTTTATCTTGGTATATTGAAGATAATGGAAGATGTGCAGCTAAATCCCCTACACAACTTTGTAAACTCTCAACCTCTCTCCGCGAGATGTACTCTGTATTGTCGTACTATTTGGCTCTTAATGTAGTTATTTCCAGCAAGTGATTTTAAAAAGAGAAAATTCCACAGAACAAAGATGAAGAACAGAAGCCTGAAGTCTGGAACAACAAATTAGGTCACCTTCTAGAGACAAGACTATGTAAAAAATACTTAACCAGTTGTCAATTCATAACACATACTCAGCACCAGATCTTAAATTCAGACATAGCCATGAACTTCGCACAAACCACAACAGGGGGCACTGACTCAGATACTCTTCTGAATCACACTTCTTCCCCTGTGTCTTCCTGGAGAAAAGTGGCAAAATGGGGAAGGGGGCTGTACAGGCAAGCAGTAAGTTACTAGGCCTTCCTTCTGGTGCTAGTCTGACTTGTATGTGTCTCAGGGAGCGCAGGAAGAGTTAGGGAGGTACTGGGGAGATAAACCAAGCTTTCAACTATTTTCCCAACTACCTACACTAGCCATGTTTTGGGTAATGTTTTCTATCTTTCCCCAACTCTAAAACAAAGAGGCATTTTAGTGTTCCCTCATTTAGCCTGACTAGAAAATACAGAATATCCATGAGCCTCAACAAGGCTCCTCATGATCCCCAGCATACCGTCATCCATTAAACAAATAAATATTGTGGACTTTATTACAGTGCTTCATTAGTGGACAAACCTGATTAACAAACTGAGCACTGTTTGAAGGGAAAGGAGGTGGGCATGGTTTGCATGAGTCTCATACATCTGACATTTACAGCAAATGCACCAGCACCATGACAGTTATTTACAAGTACTGCACTTTCAGATAAGTTTCCTTTCTTTGATTAAGGTTCATAGTTCTGTGACATTGGGAATATCCCTCTTTTTGTAGTTTAGGAGCAAAAACAAGTAATTGGTAACGGGAACACCAGGTCCCTGAAACATCCTCCAGTTCAGACAACCTCCACAGTAATTTCTACTTTCCGAAACAATGGATTGTGTTAACTGTATTGTGAATTTCTACTCACCACATACTATCAATCTAGTATCTACTACAGGCAGAATTTGGATGTATACACATTGAGGGACATTCTGATTTTATTAAATGGAGACCAAAGAAGTTTAAAAAATGGTGGGCTAAGAGCCTGCTTGTTCTTTCTTGTGGTCTGCTGTCCCTTTCATTCCATGCAGAGATGTGGCAGACAGCCCTGATAACCTGCAGTACATGCTGGGAACAATATCATGGATATTTGGGTATGGCAATCCACACCAACAGTGGATGGCAACAACCAAATGCTTCCCCAGAATGTCAGAAAACCTTATTAAATCTCCCCCCCAAAAAATAAGGAAAATGTACACATATAACTTGTCTAGGCCAGCTTCTGAGCTCCTAAACATAATGTAGTAGAGCTCTACCCACTGTCTGAAAGAGGCTGATTTTTCTCCCCATCATTACACACACATAAAACTACACAATTCAGATTAGGACTGTTTTGCCTTCCAGGGAAAGAACTCCCTTTGTGCACAGACATTCAAACAAAGACAACAGCACATGACTGGGGTCTGGTCTTTTCTGCACTGACATGCGATCCTATACTCTGAATATAAGCTGTGGAAACAGCACTGATTTCATTTATTTCTCTTTTGGAAGTCTGATTCCTGCTTCAGAGTACAGAAGCAAAACTGAGTTCAGAGATTGCTCTGAAAATATTTGTCCTACAATCACAAACTTTCTAGAGGGTGAGTCCACAGTAGGAACTAACTTCAAAGTTAAGCACTACATTGAAGTAGCCAGCAGAGAGTCTACACACATTTTTTTCCCCCCTTACTTTGAAGTTAACAGCCTCTACGGACTAAATACAGGGCAATTCATCCCTTAAAAAAAATAAATTAGGACACCTTTTTGGCATCCCAAATACAGGACCGTCCCCCCAACCAATATGGGATGGTTGGTTGCCCTACCATGTAGGGGTGCCTCAATGTTCTGGCTTGAAGTTTAAGAGGGGTAAAAAACAAGGGTGATGTCCTGTTAGGAGTCTACCACAGGCCACCTAACCAGGTGGAAGAGGTGGATGATGCTTTTTTTAAACAACTAACAAAATCATCCAGAGCCCAGGATTTGGTGGTGATGGGGGACTAACTATCCAGATATATGCTGGGCACATATATGTGGGGCACAGACTATCCAACAAGTTCTTAGACTGCATTGGAGACAATTTTTTATTCCAAAAAGTTGAAAAAGCCACCAGGGGAGAAACTGTTCTGGATTTGATTTTAACAAATAAGGACGACTTGGTCGAGAATTTGAATGTGGGAGGCTGCTTGGGTGAAAGTGATCATGAAATCATAGAATTCACAATTCTAAGGACTGGTAGGAGGGAAAACAGCAAAATAGAGATGATGGATTTCAGGAAGGCAGATTTTGGTAAACTCAGACAGCTGGTAGGTAAGATCCCATGGGAGGAAAAACTGAGGGGAAAAACAACTGAGGAGAGCTGGCAGTTTTTCTAAGAGACATTATTAAGGGCCCAAAAACAAGCTATTCCCCTATGTAGGAAAGATAGCAAATATGGGGAAAGACCGCCTTGGCTAAACAAGGAGATCCTGCATGATCTCAAACTAAAAAAGGAATCCTATAAAAAATGGAAACTAGGACAAATTACAAAGAATGAACATAGGCAAATAACACAGGAATGCAGGAGTAAAATTAGAAAGGCTAAGGCACAAAATTAGCTCCAACTAGCTACAGGCATAAAGGATAACAAGAAGGCCTTTTACAAATATATTAGAAACAAGAGGAAGACCAAGGACAGGGTAGGGCCATTGCTCAGTGAGGAGGGAGAAACAGTAATGGGGAACTTGGAAATGGCAGAGATGCTTAATCACTTCTTTATTTCGGTCTTCACAGAGAAGTCTGAAGGAATGCCTGACATAGTGAATGCTGGTGGAAAATGGGTAGAGTTAGTTTTTGAAATAAAAAAAGAACAAGTTAAAAACCATTTGGAAAAATTAGATGTCTGCAAGTCACCAGGGCCTGATGAAATGCATCCTAGAATCCTCAAGGAGCTGATAGAAGAGGTAGCTGAGCCGTTAGCTCTCATTTTTGGAAAGTCATTAGAGACAGGAGAGATTCCAGAAGACTGGAAGAGGGCAAATATAGTGCCCATCTACAAAAAGGGGAACAAGAACAACCCAGGAAATTACAGGACAGTCAGCTTAACTTCTGTACCAGGAAAGGTAATGGAGCAGGTAGTTAAGGAAGTCATCTGCAAGCACTTGGAAGGTAGTAAAGTGATAGGGAACAGCCAGCATGGTTTTGTAAAAAACAAATCATGTCAAACCAACCTGATAGCTTTTTTTGACATGATAACGAGACTTGTAGAAAAGGGAGAAGCAGTGGATGTGGTATACCTAGACTTTAGTAAAGCATTTGATACGGTCTCGCATAATATTCTTATCAACAAACTAGGCAAGTCCAACTTAAATGGGGCTGCAATAAGATGGGTGCATAACTGGCTGGCTAATTGTACCCAGAGAGTAGTTGTTAATGGTGCTCAATCCTGCTGGAAAAGCATAACAAGTGGGGTTCCGCAGGGGTCTGTTTTGGGACCAGTTCTGTTCAATATCTTCATTGATGATTTGGATATTGGCATAGAAAGTATGCTTATTAAGTTTGCAGATGATACCAAGCTGGGAGGGGTTGCAACTACCTTGGAGGATAGGGTCATAATTCAGAATGATCTAGATAAATTGGAGAAATGGTCTGAAGTAAACAGGATGAAGTTTAATAAAGATAAATGTAAGGTGTTGCACTTAGGAAGGAATAATCTGTTTCACACATACAGAATGGGAAAAGACTGTCTAGGAAGGAGTACAGCAGAAAGGGATCTAGGGGTTCTAGTAGATCACAAGTTAAATATGAGTCAACAGTGTGATGCTGTTGCAAAAAAAGCAAACATGATTCTGGGATGCATTAGCAGGTGTGTTGTGAACAAGACATGAGAAATCATTCTTCCACTCTACTCTGCGCTGGTTAGGCCTCAGCTGGAATATTGTGTCCAGTTCTGGGCACCCCAATTCAAAAAAGATGTGGAGAAATTAGAGAAGGTCCAGAGAAGAGCAACTAGAATGATAAAAGGTCTGGAGAACATGACTTATGAAGAAAGCCTGAAAGAATTGGGCTTGTTTATCTTGGAAAAGAGAAAATTGAGTGGGGACATGATAGCGGTTTTCAGATATCTTAAAGGGTGTCATAAGGAGGAGGGAGAAAACTTGTTCTTCTTGGCCTCTGAGGAGAGAACAAGAGGCAATGGACTTAAGCTGCAGCAAGGGAAGTTTAGGTTGGACATTAGGAAAAAGTTCCTAACTGTCAGGGTGGTCAAGTACTGGAATAAGTTGCCAAGGGAGGTTGTGGAATCTCCCTCGCTGGAGATATTTAAGAACAGATTAGATAGATGTCTATCAGGGATGGTGTAGATAGTGGTCGGTCCTGCCGTCGGGGCAGGACTGGACTCGATGGTCTCTCGAGGCCCCTTCCGGTCCTAGTGTTCTATGATTCTATGAAGTTCAACAGACTGCACAGAATCCGTATCATTTGCCCATCAGAGTCCCCAAAAGGCCAGACAGATTTGTTTCCCCTTTGGAGATTAAACAGCTGAGCTTCTCAGTGACAGGGGCTATTGGCAAAGCATCTGGAGACTCAAGCATGTTCTTCTAATTTGCATGTTGCACTTGTGCCTGCACTACTTGGGAAGGGGAAAGAATTTGTCCTGCATGCTTCTTTGTGTCCCGCATACTTCCTTTCATGCTGAGTGAAAACACTGCATTCTACCAGGAGAGCTGACTGCCAAAACATCTGGCAGTCAATGAAGGAGGAGTCTCAGACCTTTTTCTTTTGTCTTTAGCTCTTTTTGGCCCAGTTTTCTCCAGGAAGCCTGCAAACTCCTCAGAAAGGGAAGCAGTTATGAGAAGACAACCTCTCCAAAATGCAATCCTGGACCATGACAGAGTTAGAAAGCCAATGCTACTGAACTAAAATGTTGGGCAGCAATTTGGGGGGGGGGGGGGGGCGGGGGGCGGGGAGAGATTTCCTCAGAAAAGCTGTCCAGCAAAGGTCATCTGCCTGAATTTCTGGACCCTGTGAAAGCAGAAAAAAACTGGAGCGAGCTTCCAAATGCAGGGCATTACCTCTGCTACCAATGATTGATGTTAGTTCTTTTCCCATTCCCAAACTGCAGAGAGACTGAGGTAGCAGGCTGTGGGTCTGTCTCTCTTATGACCAAAAAGATAGAAAAACAAGTTATTCATATACAAACTTTCAGTTGATTAGCTGATTAGCCTTTGATAGTTTATTAGAATAATAAATAGTGATTCTGAAACTGAATTTTAAGTAAAGTGGAAAGTCATTATTTCAAAAGCACAGTAAAATCAGTTCTGCCAATCAGGAAGAGATTATTACCTGTCTGTCACATCAAAAAGCAGGAGGTAAAATTTATGTGGTTAAAATAAGTTGCCAGAGTTACAAAATGTTTGCTTGTACAGTCCAAATCTGTTTAAAATTCCTACGGAATTCTCACACGTACCACAGCAGCAGGAGTTGGGAGTATACACCAACGTTTCAAAGCTGAAGTCAGGAATATACACTATTTCCATATAAACTATTTAGGAAACACTAAAGAAGTGATTCATGTAGTTCTGGAAGGGTGGAGGACAAACATGGCATTCAACTATTTAAACTCTTCAGCGATGACTCAGGGCATTTCCAGAATCATCCAATTTTTCAAAATGAAAGATTGCTCTTGGTTATTCAAGAAATTAACAGCAAAGATTTGCTAAGCAGAGTATCTAGCTTTCAGTGAAGCCATTCAAATCCTACAATAGCATACACAGATGGGAAAACTTCTGCAAAACAAACAAGAGCGGACTCCATGGAGTTGAAAATACCCCACTTCAAACGTTAAAGAGATCTATATCTGTGAATATCTCTTCCCAAGGCTGAATAAAAGCATTCAAATTCAGCATTACAGCTTTTTGATGTTACAAGTGGCAAAGAATAGCTTCTTGTAATAATTTTCTATGCCTGTGTAATCACTGAAATCCTTCCTGTTGGGCAAATTTCTAGAAACCAATAGTAGTCTCAAATTTCGGAACAGTCTGAAATACCAAATGGATACAGAAACTTAAGCCAGAGAAAGTAGAAAGCAAAACCAAACTGGTTCTTAAAGAGGGTTCTGTGAAGAGAAAACATGCAATACATGTGCACTTCCAGATTCTTCCCATGATCAGTAAGACTTTTTTTTAAACTGAAGCTCTCCAGAAAAAAAGTCAAGTCACTCTCACTAATAATGTTATGAACTACTGTGCTAATCAGACTCTTTCTCGGAGAAAGTATAATACGTAAAATGATAAATGTCACACACTGCATTTATACATCATAATTTAAAGTATATGAACAGCAAGGAAAAACAAACTTATGGTATCCATAGTAACCTTTGGTCAGCTTTTACTCACATGGAGTATTTTCCATTCTTATACATATCTGTAACAGGAAGTAACTCAAAAAAAGCAACAGAACTAAATTACCATTTCTATGGTAACCAACAGTATTTTTCCCCTCTCATTTATATCTAAATGCTCAACCTTGCTGCGCATATTCTATTCCAACTCAATTTGCAAAAGTAGTAAGGACCAGAATTAGTAATCAACCCCTCACACATACAGACCAGGGCTGGCTTTTGTTTTGTCTGTTTTTGAGGTGTGTGTGATTGTTCTAAATCTCCTCAGGATCTGTCACTCCCATGTCATCTGGGAAGGAGTGTCATGGGCTCCTTACTGATAGCAGCAGGGAGAGACAGGAGCAGGAGGGTCAGTCAATATAAGCCACTATAGCATAAGGGAGCTTATCTGAGCTTTCTGAAGTTGCAGGAGTGGAATGCACCCTCAAACTATTAATTAATGGGACAGAAAATATACCTCAAACATCTAACCAAGAATCCATGTTTATTTCTGATTTGGGAAAAGTGTACATCCCATCACCAAGTTTAAGGATATCCTATCCCAGAAAGTTATTAGTGACTGCTGTACCTGTTTTGCATAGTAATGATCAGAGAATTGATTTAGTTTTTATTGTTGGGGTGAGGTTTTTGATAAAGATGGTAACATTGTTAATTAGGAAGTCTCCATACGAAGAAAGCTTTCATTAAAAAATAAATTGCAGAGGTTCACTTTTAAGTATTTTAGTTACCTTCTGGAAGTTTGACTTTGTGCAATACCAGGTCAGCTCACCCCAGCGATTAAAAAAAAGCTAAAACAAATTACAGAAGTGTCAGACATAGCTTCTTGTCATTTCTACTGCTCTATATTCCTCAGAAATGCTGTCTAGACAGAATTTCTAGGGAAATAGGAATCTAGGTAGAGCTGCACATGTGGGCACGCATACCCTTGGTCCTCGAAAAGGCCATTTCCCACATACTGATGGAATATCAATGTTAGACAAAGGAAATATTTTACTGCCCAGCAGATCAAACTTATAGTTCAAAATCTCTACGAGCCCTGTCTTGAAGGCTTCTTGTTGACTTGCAAAAAGAGTAACGAGTAAGAGTAAGAGTAAGCGTTACCTGTAGTAATGATAGTTCTTCAAGATGTGTCCCCGTGGGTGCTCCACAATAGGTGTTGGGCTTGCCCGGCGCCGCAGATCGGAAATCTTCCAGCAGTTTCTCCTGGATCGCGCATGCGCCAGCGCACCCCCAGCCACGTGTGCGATCCGGTCCCCGCCAGTTCCTTGACCAACCGCCTCGGATGCTCCTGAAAAACACTAGACAGAGATCCGAAGCAGGGAGGATGGGCGGGTGGTGGAGCACCCACGGGGACACATCTCAAAGAACCATCGTTACTACAGGTGAGTAACTTCTCTTTCTTCTTCGAGTGGTCCCTGTGGGTGCTCCACAATAGGTGACTACCCAGCAGTAACCCAAGCAAGGAGGTGGGTAATCGGTTTATGTGCAGCTTGTCCCCGAGAGGACTGCTGTCGACAGACAGGTATCCTCTTCGAATACCCGATGTAGGGCATAATGCTTGGCGAAGGTGTCGTAGGATGACCAGGTCGCCGCTCTACAGATGTCTTTTAACGCGATGCCCTTGAAGAAGGCTGTTGATGCCACCACCGCCCTGGTGGAGTGAGCCCTGGGCAGGGCCAGCAAAGGAGTCTTTCGAAGCTCGTAGCACATTTTTATACAGGACACAATGTGCTTTGAGATTCTCTGTGAAGAGAGACCTTCTCCTTTTGACCTGGGAGCAAGAGAGACTAGAAGCCTGTCTGTTTTCCGGAAGGACTTAGTTCTGTCTATGTAGAAGGCCAACACCCTCCTCACATCCAGGAGATGCAGGCGCGCCTCCTTGCTGGAGCTGTGAGGCTTCGGGTAAAACTAGCGTAAAACTATTGGTTCGTTAAGATGGAACTCCGAAGAAACTTTTGGAATGAAAGCTGGGTGCAGCCTTAAGGTTACTGCCTCCTTTGAGAATACTATGCAGGGCGGCGTTGCCATCACTGCTGCAAGCTCACTCCCCCTGCGGGCTGACGTAATTGCAAGGAGGAAGGTTGTTTTCGTTGTAAGGAGACGTAGAGGAACTGTGGTTCGAAAGGTGGACCCGATAACGTGCTGAGCACCAAGTCCAAATTCCATGATGGTGGAAGCGGTTTCCGAGGAGGGTACAGGTTTACCATCCCCTTCAAGAACCTTGTAATGATAGGATGGGCGAATACAGTGGGCCCTTCCTCTGTATGCCGAAAGGCTGATATAGCGGCGAGGTGGACCTTTAGCGAGGATAGAGAAAGCCTGCCTCTTTTGAGGTCCAATAAGTATTCTAGTATTACAGGTATAGGCAAGTCAAGGGGAGCTAACTGCTTGGCGGAACACCAGGCTGTAAATCGAGTCCATTTCTGCTTGTAAGTCCTTCTCGTGGAGGTCCTTCGGCTACATTCCAGGACTTGTTGTACTCCCTCCGTACACACGCTCTCTAAGGAGCTGAGCCGTGGATTAGCCATGCTTGTAGACGCAGACCCTGAGGGTGCGGGTGTACTATGGACCCCAGAGTCTGCATGAGTAAGTCCGGCACCACCGGTAGAAGAAGCGGTGGGCGGTCCAACATGCGCAGAAGCAAGGGAAACCATTGCTGCCGATCCCAAGTTGGGACTATGAGTATCATGCGAGCTCTCTCCCTTCTGGCTTTCTGCAGAACCTTGTGGATAAGCGCTGTGGTGGGAAACGCGTAAAGTAGGGGGCCCCTCCATGAAATCATGAATGCGTCCCCCAAGGAACCCCGCCCCACTCCTGCCCTGGAGCAGTAGTGGGGACACTTCTTGTTGTACTGGGTGGCAAAACAGATTGATCTGGGGAAACCCCCATGTACGAAAAATGTGCCGTAGCAGATCGGAGCAGATCTGCCATTCGTGCGTGAGTGCGAAGCTCCTGCTCAGCTGATCTGCCTTCACATTGTGAGCGCCCAGCAAGTACGAGGCTTTCAATGTTATGTTGTTGGCGATGCACCAGTTCCACAATTGGACTGCGTTGGCACGTAGGGCACGGGATCGTGCTCCTCCTTGTCGACTGATGTAAAACATAGTGGAGGTATTGTCGGTATTGATCCCGACTACTTTGCCATGTAGGTAATCTCGAAAACGTTTGCAGGCATTGAACACTGCTCTGAGCTCCAGTATGTTTATGTGCAGTGTCTGTTCTGCAGGGGACCATAGCCCTTGCGTCACCTTGTCGCCGATGTGCGCTCCCCATCCTATGTGGGAGGCGTCGGTAGTAAGAAAAATAAAAATTTGTGGTTGGTGAAAGGGCACCCCCACTAGCAGCTTCTTGGGGTTTTCCCACCACGCCAGGGATCTGCGCACCTCTGTCGTGGGCGACACCACCCTGTGGACAGTGTGGGATGCCGGTTTGTAAACACTCACCAGCCAATGCTGCAGGCTTCGCACGTGCAACCTGGCATTCTGTACCACAAACGTCTCTGCCACCATGTGGCCCAGCAGCTGTAAGCATGTTAAGACCGGCACTGTGGGGCTGTATGTGATGACTTGCACCAGCGAACTGATGGCGCGGAAGCGGGCGTCGGGTAGGTAAACCCTCGCTGTGATAGAGTTTATGCATGCCCCTATGAACTCTATATTCTTGTGTGGGTTCGGTCTTTGACTTTGCGAGGTTGATAGCTAGGCCCAGCGAAGAAAACGTGTCCACTGTGATGCGTATCATGCGTAAGACCTCTGCCTTCGAGGCCCCTTTCAGCAAGCAGTCGTCCAGATATGGGAAAATAAACACCCCCTGTCTGTGCAGGTAGGCTGACACCACTGCCAGGGTTTTGGTAAAGACTCTGGGGGCCGAGGAGAGGCCGAATGGAAGAATCCTGTACTGGAAGTGCTCCTTGCCGACCGTGAAGCGGAGGAAACATCTGTGTGCCGGGTGGATTGTTATATGAAAGTAAGCATCTTGTAAGTTGAGGGCTGCAAACCAGTCTCCATCGTCCAGTGCCGTGAGTATAGAGGCAACTGTGATCATCCAAAAACGTTGCTTGTGCAAGTAATGGTTGAGGCCCCGAAGATCTAAGATGGGCCTCCAGCCTCCTGTTTTCTTCTCTGTTAGGAAGTAGCGTTAATAAAAACCTTTCCCCTGGAATTCTTCCGGCACTCTTTCCACAGTCCCTATGAACATAAGGTGATACTCCACCTGCTTGAGCCTCGCCTCGTGGGCAGCGCCCCTGAGGTGAGGCCTGGTGGAAGGCTTCGTCGGTGGGAGCGACTGGAAGGGGATCGTGTAACCCGTGGCTATGATCTCCAGCACCCATTTGTCTGTGGTGATCTTTTGCCATTGGGAGTGGAACGGTCTGAGGCGATGATGGAACATGAGATGAGAGTGGCATTGAGCGATGGTATTGATAGTTCAGCCCCCGACATACCCGTCAAACTTGCTGCCCTTGGGCCTGTCCCGAGGGCATACGGCTTTGCTGAGAACTTCACCTGGGAGGAGGATAAAATTTTTTCTTCCTGTATGGGGGAGTATAAATGTCCAAGGTTCTAAGTGTAGCTCTCGAGTACTTACTGGAGTGGAGGACCGAGTCGGTTGAGTCTGCAAACAGCTTTTGTGTATCAAAGGGAAGGTCCACGATCTTCACCTGTAGGTCCCTAGGGATACCAGACGTCTGGAGCCAAGATTCTCTACGCATGACCACTGCTGTAGCCGTTGAACGTGCCGCCGTGTCCGCCACGTCCAGGGCAATCTGGACTCCCGTCCGCGATGCTGCGTAGCGCTCTTGAACAATCGCCTTTAACACCAGCTTTTTGTCTTCCGGAAGTGAATCCATGAGGGGAGTAAGTCTGGAGTAATTATCAAAATTATGGTTTGCTAGGTATGCCGCATAATTTGCCATTCTCAATAGCAGGGTAGAAGAGGAATATACCTTCCTGCCAAACAACTCTAGCTTCTTAGCATCTTTGTCCGATCCCCCCAATTTGTACTGAGAAGCCTTCGACCTCTGCTGGGATGATTCGACCACCAAAGAATTTGGTTGTGGGTGACTAAAGAGGAACTCCATGGTCTTTGCCGGGACGAAGTACTTCTTATCCGCTCTCTTTTTCGTAGGCAGGATAGAGGTCAGAGTCTGCCATATGGTAGTGGCTGACTCCATAATGGCTTTGTCCAGTGGAATAGCAATTTTGGATGGAGCCGGGGGTCTCATATTTTTCAGGAGTTTGTGATGTTTCTCCTGCACCTCTGCCGTTTGAATGTCTTGTGTGAAAGCTACCCTTTTAAATAGCTCCTGAAATTGTTTAAGGTCATCTGGGGGTGGGAGACATCCCGGGGGGCCATGGCCTCATCTGGGGAGGATGAGGAGGAACCACTGGGGTAAACCTCCCTCGAACCCTCAGGCTCCTGCGGTCGAGGATACACTTGCTCCCTGGAGGATTGTGAAGGAAAAAGTCTCGGGGTTCTAAAACTAACTCCCCTTGAGACAGCTGTGTTTCCGTCCCCGATCGAGAGTGTCCACGGGGGTATTGAGTGGCCGGGGGGGACCTGCCCCTGGATGTAGGCCTGCAGTGTCTGTGTCCAGCATGATGAGGACGACCATAGCAGCATGGGCAAGGGTCCGGGGATGGAGACCTGGACCACCCACGGAGTGCGTACCCCCAATGTCTGGGAGAGCGAGACCTCCGCGACGACACAGATAGAGGTGAAACTGGCTTGTGATAGTACTCCAGGGGATCCACTCCCAGAAATGGTGAAGGTGGCCCAAGCCATGGTGACATTGGTTGGAGGAACGGAGAAGGAGGTTCTGGATAAACCGGTGGAGACACAGGCCTTCAGTGCGGCGTGTGTATCACAGAGGGAGGGCTTGGTGCTAACAGCAGCACAGCCCTGTCTGGAGATGGGCTGCAGTGCCGAGTTTTTGATTTCGCCTTGCCCCTCCCCTGAAGGGCTGGCACTGCCCCCTCCCGTGCCGGGGATCTCAGCTCCGCTGCCGGCGCCGCGCTCGGCACAATCAGCTGCGGTGCCACGCGGGTAGCTTCCTCCGGCGCCTGCAGGCTCCGTGACTGATGCCCCTGCACTGTTGGTGCTGCGGGGGCCGGTGCCGCCAGGTCCGGTGCTTGCCTCGCTGACGCTCTGGGCGCCACGTGTGCCGGCTGTTGTGTAACTGGAGGCTCAGCCTCTGCCACATGCGCTGCCGTGCTGCCACTTGCCTGAGTATGCAGCTGGGAGCTGTGCGCGCCGCTTGTCCTGCTCGCTGAACCCACCGGCAAGGATCGAGCCGGGGAGAGTTTCCTCCGTTTCTGCACTGAGGGGGTCAGAGAAGCTGCCTTCCTCTTATGCAACCCAGAGGGCCCTTCTGGGTGAGGCTTCTCTGGCAAGTCTGGTTAGAGAGCCTTATCAGACAAGAGCATTTTACGCCTCATCTCTCTGTCCTTCCTGGCCCTGGCTGTGAGCTTAGCACAGTGAGAACACTTCTGGGTAACGTGTGATTCCCCCAGGCAGCGGATGCATTCGCTATGCCCATCGGAGGCCAGCATAGCTTCGTGGCATGACTCTCACTTTTTAAAACCTGAAGAAGCCATTGTGGTGAGTCCTTTATTGTTAACAGGGTACTTAGCACTTAATCCGTGCCTTTCCACCCCAAATAGCGATCACCGGCCTGCAGGGCAGCGGGCGGCCTAAATGGCCTTCACATCCGCTCTTCTCTTCTCCGCTCCTCTCTTTTAGTAACCAAAACCAAAAAGTTACATGTAGAAAACAACTATCTAATCTGACTCTGGACTTAGCCTGAGCGGATTCAGTCTGCAGCCAATGGCGGTTGAGAAGGAACTGGCGGGGACCGGATCGCGCACGTGGCCAGGGGTATGTGGGGGAGCAGCGCGCGCCAGCGCATGCGTGATCCAGGAGAAACTGCTGGAAGATTTCCGATCTGCGGCGCCAGGCAAGTCCGACACCTACTGTGGAGCACCCATGGGGACCACTCAAAGAAGAAGAACACTTCCTGACACAACAGATAAGTGGATATGACTCATGGGGGAGGGAGAGAAAGACAAGAAGGTTAGAAAAATTAAATGCAGACACACAGCATGAGTACACACACCATTTCAAAAAGTCAATTAAAGGAAGCGTTAAGCAAAGCAGAAATACTTACAACTTCTATGAATTAGCACCTTTATTATTTTATTTACTGCCATTCTGCATTGTTACTATACAGACAGCAGGACTTTCAGAGCTTGATTTTCCAGAATGAATAAAAATATACATGCGATTATAGCTACAGTATCCTTGCGAAGAGTCAGTATATTGTGGTCTCAAAATGGAAGTTCCTCACCAAAGTGTATTCAATTTGTATGTGCTGCTACAATAATTTCATGTGTATACCTATAAAGAACAAAGTCCTTTAAAAAAAAAGTTGCACCAATTATTATGTGTACTATAGTTGAGAAATGTAAAGAACACTAGGACATAAGACAAAATAAAATCCATATGTCAATTCTCGAAACAGTCTCCCCAGTTCCAGGTGTACATTCTCTCAGACTGTCCAATAGCGGCTTTCAATTCATTCTTAACAAGTTCAGATTTCAATTAGAAAATTGTACGTGTTTGTATTCTATAAACAGTGTTTTAATGGTCTCAGAGAAGTAGCCATGTTAGTCTGTAACTTCGCAAACACAATTATTAGGTCATGAGCTCGTACGTGTAAGACCCACTTCTTCAGATGATTGGAGTCTTTCAATACCTTTAATCTTGTTTATTTCATATTAAACTAATCCACTGGCTGTCAAGCACAGTTCTCACAAATATATAATGTGACAATTTTAATTGAGGCCTTTGTGATGGCTCTGCTCCCCCCAGTGCTTTCTGGAAAAGGAGTTATGAATATAAATATGCAGAATTCAGGAATAATTCAGGAATCCTTTTGACAAAATACCTCTTGTAGCCTATCATTTTTTATATAAATCTGCTGGACCTGTAAATCTATTTTTGTGCATGTATCAATTTTGTAGTTGAACTTAAGTATGGTCTACATGCTTGCGATCCAAATTTTTGTCATGGGGTGTGAAAGAGAGAGCATATGGAACCCATGTACCTAATGGGGAGCTCTCTCTTTAAGCGGCCCATGTGGGGGGAGGTAAGAGTGTTACTGTTACTGGGCAGATTTACCACTCCACCCAAAAGTTTCTGGAGTTGGGTCCAGTAGTTGGGGCTCAGATTTCACAAGCAAGCAGGCAGGGCAGATGCTTCTCTAAGGCCTGTGTGAGAGGGGAGAAGATGAGCCACAGCAGAGAGCAGACTGTTTCTTTAAGCCTGTTCACACCAGAGAGCAGGGTTTCTTTAAGCCTGTTGTTCACTTGTGAGTTAACTGACTAGTATTACCAGTGAGCTGGCTGCCTACCAGTGATTCACAGCAGAGAAAGAGGCTACTGCCTGGACTTAAGCTGATTCCCTATAAGCAACTGGAAAGCTGGTTCAGACTCAGCATATGGTGCAGATTTGACCATCACAGGCACAAACTGAGGCTCTAGGTAAACAAAATTTAAGCTTTTGAGACCTCTATCTTTTCTTACTGAGTTTGTGTGGACTGAACTGTTCAAATGTTACTTTTAGTTTTGTTTTTTTTTAAATTTATGTTTACTGTAACTATGGACATTAATTCTTAAAACAGAACACAGCTATTTTATAACCCAGAAATAGAGTATTTGTTTCTTCATAACATTTATGATGTTATTTATTAAATTCATTTTCTTTTTAAGATTCTTTTGGAACTTGAATGTAGGGAGGCTGACACTGGTCAATCCCTGCTGAAATTCCTTAGACTGAACTCTGGGTCTCTAGTACTGTATGGCTGTGGGAGTGTTTTTTTTGTTTTTGTTTTTTTTGCAAAAGGCATTGGAGAAGGACAGTAAAGTCTATCCCAATCAAGGTTGCAAATTAGCACCCAAACAGATAGGGACTTGAGGACTGCTCTGAGCTCATCTCTGAATTATTTTTGAGGAATACTGCAGCTAGTTACAAATTTATTATTGAATTTATATAATTTAATAAGACAATGGAAACTTGCAAGCAAGATTCCTTGCAAGATTCCTATAGGATCATTTTGGTCACTGATGTGTCCTCTGTTGACAGAACAGCAGAAATTAAGAGAGCTACTAGAATCTTTGGTCATGTGACTAACATGAGGCGGTGAGGGGAAAACAAAAGGATGTGATTCTCTGTGAATTTGAATATCCTGTTTCTGTGATACACACAAGCAGAGAATGTGCGTTACAGAAACGGGATGTAACTCCTATTCATTTTGAGGTTTTGCCATTTATATCCACTGGTTCTGTGCCAAGACCACCTCAGTACAGGGACCAGGCATATTCTGTGCAATCTGATAGAGAGTTCTAGACTGAGACACAGGCGGGGGATGCACCTGCATGTGAAAGACAGACTAGGTGGATAACAGATGAGACACCAGTTCTAGACAGAGATCCAGTAGCAGCCTTTACTCGTGCATTAAGTCTTTCTCTTGACATCTCGTTGGAGAGGGAGCTGAAGTCTGCCAGTGAAAGTGACTTGTGAAATTTAAACTACAAAGTTTCTTGGGTATTCTCCCAGACCCAATGGAGAAATAGATTATCCTACTTGCTGAGTACAAGGCAAAAGAGATGATGGAAGACTGTGAGATTTCTGACAAAGTTAAAAGGAAGATGATTGAAAGTTTACTACCTCCAGCTTCGAGGGTGTGTTAGGACCTAGTAGCGCAGCATCCGCTGTAGAATGCTTTGATATTCTAGAGAAACCATGGAGGTGTCACAAGAGCATCTGAGCTCAAGGCTCAGTTTTCGGCGACACCGGCACACTAGAGAGTCAGTTTCCACATGCCTGACTTGACTACATGCATTAGCACAAGAAATTTTGGAGGCTGGTAGGGTAACAGATACTGAACTGAATTCTCACATACAAGACCAATTTTTCCGTGGTTGTTGGCATGAAACCTTATTAAATATGCTCTTTAATAAAAATAATTAATTGCACTGGTAGAAAAAAAAAAAAGAGCATCCCCTTTGCCACACTCCTTTTTCAGGTCAGATCCATTGAAAGAGAGTACTCTGACAAACAAGAGAGAAAACTTAGACAAGAACAAGAGGCAAAAGGAAGGCCATTGAGCGGGAATAGCCTGCAATTGGTAAAGGCATCTGAAATTACTTCCAGCACCAATGAGGAAGGCACTACAATAGACGAAGGAAAAATATCTGCAGGCTGAGCAGTAGCTGACCCAGCCAAGTTCTGAGATGTCCATTTCAGACAAATTATTTACTCCTCCAATACCAAAAGAATCTGGTAAACAAGTAATACTAAATTTTAATGGAAGAAATTCTTTATATTTTAATTGTGGGCAAAAGACATTTGCAAACTGAATTACAGAATTCCTAAAACCCAAATTAGAGCATCAGCAATTGACTAGTAGACATTCAAATCAGAACAAATGGAGCCAAGAAGAAAAGAAGCTAACAACTCTCAGAGTCAAGCTGCTAGTCAGTGGGTTCAGGAGACTAAGGATACCCAAATGGGTGTCAGTGAGGCCATCTAGCAAATGCTTGTCATGCTATGTTTATCTAGATGGAGTAAAGAGTACCTAATAGATACTGGTTCTCAAGTGATGTGTATGTGCAACTTTCTACTATGAGCATTTATCTTATCAAAAATTAGAGTCAATTGGCAGTGTACTTCAGATAGAAGGGGCTGGAGAGCAGTTACAAGTGGGGACTCATCCAGGATTTCAAAGCTTAGGACGTGCTTCCTCAGCTAGGGGAAGTATGTAACCCACACACCTGTGTGGTTATCTGTCTCATGTAGTGGTACATAGACCACCTAACAGAGAAAGAATAAGTGTCCTCTATAGCCTAAGATGAGAGCCAGCAAGCTGGCCTTTAGCACAAGCTGTAGAGGTGCCTGCACAAGTTCCAGAGGTCCCAGCTTTGGGTCTGCCTGCGGACAGTTACTCATAGTTTGTCGGGATCTAGCAGTACTTAACTGACAATGGGGGCCAAAATACATCTGAAGAGCTTGACTGTCTACATTCAGACCAGCGATGGCCTAAAAAGGACAGAGGCTGTGATTCACTCATGGGACAATCTCAATC
Source organism: Carettochelys insculpta (assembly GCF_033958435.1). Lineage (NCBI taxonomy): Eukaryota > Metazoa > Chordata > Testudines > Carettochelyidae > Carettochelys > Carettochelys insculpta. The sequence goes on along the minus strand of NC_134138.1, from coordinate 213,188,882 downwards.
TTGGAGTAATACTTTTACACAAAGAAAACAATGGAATTCCCTCCACAGAGGAAATGTATAAAGAGGGCCTTGGGGCTCCTTCATTTTTTGTCTTCAGCTTGCCATGGAAATTGCCTGACAAACTCTAAGAAAAACAAAGAAGTTTACAGGAGACGCGAGTCAAGGTAAGATCATTTCTGACCTGAAATTTTCACATAATATACGAACAGCTATTTAGGGCAAGAACTCACAAGTAACTAGATTCTTAGTGGAAGGGAATACACTATACTCTCTCTTTTGTTTAATTTGTTAACTCACTTTAATCGGTCTGTTTTTATTTATAAAAAAATTATATTGTTTTGCTTAATAAAAATGCTTTTATTTATAATCAAGCCTAGGGTAAATTGTTACCACCTTGAGAGGGCCTCCACTGTGCACATCTCCCTTTCATTGACAAAACGGTGGATTACCTAACAAGCCCTCCCTTGCACAGAGAAAGATGGGTTTATTTGGGGGTTTTGACCCCTTCTGGAAGTTGATTTTCCAGGTGTTGTGCCTTGGCTGGGGGAGACCAGAGGTCTGGCTCAGCAGGACAGGCTGGTGGGGAATCCCGGAGAGCCAAAAGGAGGGTGTCAGTGGCCTGATCAGCACATTGGGGATCACCCCAAGGGGTCTTCTGTGACCATACCTCATCAAAGCCTTTCAGTCAATTCAGAGATTTCAAAAACATCTTTCATTTCAAGCAGCTTAATGTACATACATTTGAATAAACATTGATCTCACATTTTATTAAGTAGGATTTGTGAACATTTTCACAGAATGCTGAGCACATAAGAGATTAAACATTAAAGATGAATATGAAAACAGAAATTCCTTAAATCATGGAATGCTAGATATCTACACCCAATCCAGATCCAAGAGTAATTTAACTGAATTCAGTGGTTCAACTCACATGCATAAAGTTAACTGTTTGCAGAATGAAAGCTTAACTGAAGTACACATGGAAGTTCTAGTTTGTTTTTACTAATTTTCAGTGTTTATATTTGCCTAATACTTTCTAAAACTGATTTTTGGAAGTAAAAGGCTGTGCATTTGATGGATTCATAGGACTATATAACCTTAAGTAAACTTCATATGTTTCAATAATTTTTTCAAGAGCCTTTAATTACTAAATATCTGTATTCCTTATTTGTAGCTTATGTATCCAAAAGGCATGAAAATCAACTGCCAAAATTAGATGTTGGTGACAGCAACCTAATAAAAACTGTGGAAACCACAAGCCATAGTTTACAACTAATAGCATGGACAAACTCAGTTCTAAGTTTAAGTGCCCAATTCCCCTCCCCCCCACACATACTTTTGTTTTGTTTTGCTTTTTAAAGCTCACTCTTGAAAAAATTTCTAGTAATGCTGGATCAGTTTCTGATTTAAATTGAAAACCAGAATACTAGAGCAACCCCAACCATCATTCATATGTGCATGTGTCCTAGCCTTTAGTGTACTAAACTGTCCACACTTTTTCTTTCAAAGAATCCCAGGTTCTGTTACTACAGCTATTAAACAAGTTTTTGTGAATGAAGCATTTTATTCTCAGATAGAATAACGTTCCACTTAGACACAAACACTTCATGTCATCTTGAACAATTACTGTCCAGGAATTTCACTTTCACAATTTTCTATGTTCATCTTCCCCCATTTTTAAAATAGCGACAACAACTGCATGAGAAAATGTCTCGTACATTTCTGCTTCTTATTCCTTGCATATGAGTGGTTGTGTTGGACAATATTCCAGTAAAGCTCCCTTTTTTAAAAAACATTCGTAACTGTTGTCTTATAAAGCCATATCCTGCAAACTGGAGTAAAAAGGCAAATTTCAGGACTACTTCAAGCAAACATGACTGACTACAGCAAAGAAGGTCCATACACCTCTGAAATACCGGATATCTATAGCCATGGATGTGAAGAGGTGCCTATGGCCTCTGAACAGCAGTATTCCCTGCAGAACAGTACAGTCGGGAGCCTGGAGTGTTGTAAAAGAATCAAGTCACTCAAAAATTCCTACTTTTGTGATTCAGGGAAGCTATCTACTGCACCCCAAAAGAGGTTTTTTTCTTCCCAGCAATCATTCTATTTTGCTCCTGAATGATATAAGAATTCAAAAGCTTTATTCTCCTGGACAGCTTTCTCAGCTGAATGAAGACAGACTGATGCCCATCCTTACCCACAGGGTGTGACAGACTTCAACACTCAGCAAGCCTACCATGGTCGCATATCCAAGATGTTACAGAAGAACTGTTGAGGATCATCCAGCCCTCTGAATGCTATCCCTGCTACTCATCCATGTGGCTATTAATACAACTGCAAGGTATGATGCTCAACAGATCAGAAGCGACTACAGGGCTCTGGGAGTATGAGTGAAGGAGTCTGGAGCTCAATTGGTGTTTTCTTCGCTCCCCCCAGTCAAAGGTAAGGGGCTAGGGCCCAGACAGAGAGAGAGATGAGTCCAGGAGGTGAGTGACATGCTGCAAAGATGGCGTCAACAGGAAGTGTTTGGCTTCCTTGCCCACACGATGCTTTTCCAGGAAAGAGGACTGCTAAGCAGATATGGGGTCCACCCGAGGAAAGGAGGAGAATATCTGGATACAGAGGGGCTAATGTAATGAGAAAGGCTTTACAATATGTTTGAAGGTAGCAGGTGATCAAAGTCCACGGGTAAGTCAAAAACATGGAGACCTGGAAGAAGAGTCAAATTGGGAGCTGCATGGGCTGTTACAGCAAGGATAAAAGAGTCACAAGACAGAACTGGAGGGGAATAATCAAATGAGTGTCTTAGTTGTCTGTATACTAATGCGAGAAATATGGGGAATAAGCATGAACAACTCAAAATGCTAGAAAATAAACACAACTATGACACAGTTGGCAGCTGAGGGACTTGGCAGAATAATACAACAGACTGTAATATTGGAATTTAAGGGTACAGCTTGCTCAGGAAGGATAGGCAGGAAAAAAGGGAGGAGGTATTGTTTTATAGAGTAAGAATGCATACATTTGAACCAGGTTCACATGGACACAGAAGACAAACTTGTTCAGTATCTCTTGGTAAGGATAAGAGGGGTAAAAATAAGAATGATGTTATGGTGGAGGGTCTACTACAGACTATCTAATCAGAAAGAAAAGGTAGATGAAGCGTTTTTTTTTAAAAAACTAACAAAATCAACCAAAGCACAGCACTTGGTGATGATGGGGGACTTCAACTATCCAGACATCTGTTAAGAAAGTAACACAGCAGGGTGCAGACTATCCAATAAGTTTTTGAAACAAACTACAGACTCACTTTTATTTCAGAAGGTGGGGAAAGTTATAAATGGAGAGGCTATTCTAGATTTGATTTACAAAATATGGAGCAAGTAGCTGAGAATCCAGACGTGGAAAGCAAGGTGTGTGAAAGTTATAATGAAATTATAGTGTTTATGATTCCACAGAATGGTAAGAGTAAGAAAGACAACAGATTTCAAAGTTCAGCAAGTTCATGGTGTTGGTAAGAAAGATCCCATGGGAAGCAAATCTAAGAGGAAAAGCAATTAAAGGCAATTGACAGTTTATCAAAGAGACATTATTAAGAATGCAACAGCGAACTACTCCACTGTGCAGGAAAGATAGGGAGTATGGCAACAAACCACCACGGCTTAACCAGATCTTCAAGTCAGATTTTGCAAGATGAATATAAATGCACACAGCAAGTATGTAGAGGCAAAATTAGAAAGACCAAGGAATAAAATGAGATAAACTAAACTAGATACATAAGGGGTAACGAAACCTAAAAATACATTAGAAGGCAGATGAAGACCAAGGACAGGGTGGACCTGTTACTTGATGAGGAGGGAAAAATAACAGAAAATGCAGAAATCTCAGAGGTGCTTAAACACATCTTCATTTCACTTTTCACTAAGAAGGCTAATGGTGATTGACTGCCTAACCGTGAATGCCAATGAAATTGGGGCGGGTTCAGAAGCGAAATAGGAAAAGAACAAGTTAAAAACTTACTTAGACAAACTAGATATCTTTCGGGCTTGGGTGGCCATTTTGTAGTAGTTTGCCAAAATGGCAAAATACAAAGGGAAAGAGGAGAGGGACACATTATATGTTCTCAAGGCCATTTCACAAACATGGTGCTGTCCCTCTGGCCAGCTATATGTAGATCTACAAGAAGATATTGTAGACATCAATGGCATGAGTACTGTTCAACAAAACATGCCCCACGTGTTACTATGGCAAGACTGGAAAGGTTTTTAACGTTAATCAACATGCTGTTGGCATTAGAGCAAATAGACAAGTTAAGGGCAAGATTCTTGCCAAGAGAATTAATTTGAGTATTGAGCATATTAAGAATTCCTAGATATCTTGCAGAGCCTGATGAAATGTACCCTAGAATATTCAAGGAACTGAACAGGCATCTGAGTAATTAGCTATTATCTTTGAAAAGTCTTGGAAGACAGGAGAGATTTCAGAAGCTGGAAGAGAGCAAATACAGTGCCCATCTACAAAAACAACAACCCAAGCAATTGCAAACCACTCAGCTTAACTTCCAACCAGAAAAGATAATGGAGCAAATAATTAAGGAATCCATTTGCAAACATGTAGAATATATTAAGTAGTAGCCATTTGAACCAGGTTGACATGGACACAGGAACCAATAGTGTCAAACCAACCTGACAGCTTTCATTGACAAGGCAACAAGCCTTTTGGATGGGGGAGGCAGACTGGCAGATGTATCTTGTTTTTAGTAAAGCCTTTGCTATAGTCACATATGACCTTCTCATTAACAATCTACATAAATATAGCCTATCCAGAGCTACAACAAAGGTGCAGGGTAGATTAATTTAAATCAAGGCAATTATTGGTTTAAATTGCGACTTAAATCACCAAAGAAAATCATTGATATAAATCAAGTTACCAAAAGACTGATGTACATAGAGTGCACTTAATTTTGGATTAAGCCCCACCGAATTCATTGGCACTTTTTTTTGAGAGGGGGAGGAGGAGTGTACAAAGTGATTCCCTTGGAAAAACTGATAGGGGCTCTCAAACATCCAGAAGCTAGGATCGTTTTCTGTGGCAAAAGTGTGGGGAAATACAGGAAGCTCTGTGTGGGATGAATAATTCCCTCGCTTTTTCTTTTTAGTTCTCTCCACTATGCACCACATCAACACAGAATAAAAACTATCCTATCCAGCTTGTGTCTTACTTTGCATGCTACTTTTTAGTCTACAGAGAAACAGCAACTGAAAGTCCAGAACTTTCAAGAAGCAAGAGTTAGTAGTTATGCTGGACAGATGAGCGCCATTCATTTATTTTTGTGAGACTGTGTATTTAGATGTAGTATGTTTGTAATGAGATTTAGTTGTAACTTATTTTTAAATGAGAAATTTTGTATTTTATTGATTTTGTAATTGTTTTAAAAATCAGATTAATTTTTAAAAAATCATCACTTTTTTATCCACCGCGCACAGAGTGGGCATATAACTGGTTGGATAACCAATCCCAGAGAGAGTAGATATCAATTATTTACAATCATGCTGGAAGGGCATAACAAGTGGGGTACTTCAGGGATCAGTTCTGTTCAAGATCTTCAGTGATGATTTAGACAACAGCAGAGAGAACGTAGTTACAAAGGTTGGATGATACCAAGCTGGGAGGGGTTGCAGGTGTTTTGGATGATAGGATTATAATTCAACATGATCTGGACAAACCGGAGAAATGGTCTCAGGTAAACAGGATGAAATTCAATAAAGACAAATGCAAAGTACTCCACTTAGGAATACTGCAGACAAGGATCAGGGAGCGGAGGGGCTGCATCACAGTGGACCACAAGCTAAATTCGAGTCCATGGTGTAACTCTGTTGCAGAAGTGTTGTAAGAAAGAAATGAGAAGTGAGCTGCCACTCTACTTGCATTGTTTAGGCTTCAAATCAAGTATTGTGTCCAGTTCTGTGCACCATATTTCAGGAAAAGCTACAAAAATTCTTAAAGGTATAGAAAAAAGGACCCAGGAGGAAAGATTAAAAGAACTGGGGTAATTTAGTCTGGGAGAGTGACGTTTGAGAGGAGACATACAGCTTTTAAGAACTAAAAGGTTGTCTGTTGAGTACATATGATTTTCTAGATTTTATTTCAATACCAGATGAGTGTATTTTGTATGCCTAGATACCTCATCAAAAGTGAAGCCATTTTCTTTCCATATCCTGTAACTTCAGAGAGAATAAGTGGACTACAACCTGGCATCTGGATTCCTGATATGTATGAAAAGGAGATTGTTATTAGAATACCTTGCTATTCTAGCACATCATCTGAAAAATATGTGGGGGGATAAAGGAGGCTCACTTCCTTTACCATTCGCATAGAACTTCCTTACTGCTTCCTACCCCATAATCCAACTTTAACATATGAACAACCAGTGGAGAATGTCACCATATTTTCTGTACAGACTACCTACTGTCTCTCCTTTTGTCCGAAGGCAAATTCCAGCATTCATAGTGGGTGATAAATTCTTTAACCCTTACTGTGCCCACGTACTAATGAAGAACAAGGACCAATGGGGAATAGCAGATTTTTGCAGTTTGTAATAAACTTAACACTTTCTACTTTTAAGGGCTTTATATATATGTTAAACACTAATTAAATAAGATCTCATCTCACTGACAATTAACAGTTAGTATGTTAGTTCTAGAAGCTTTGAAAAAATAGTAGCAATTAAATGACACTATGCTCTTTTTTTCCTGAAAAATAGATAAGACATTCATTGGCAAACAAATCAATGAAGCCAATAATTTGGCAAGATTCAAAAATGAGCTAGATATGTATATATCTATGCAGAAAATTCAAAATTATAATTAATACTAATAAATATTATAAGGGTTATTAAACCATATGTAGGATTTTATCTCTAGTTATTAGTGATACTTTTAAATATAACAAATTCACAAAGAGATTTAATAAGGCAGGCAGATTATCCCACATCTACTATTACAGATACTTAAACATCCTGAGTATCTGGTACTGGTCTCTGTCAGAGACAGAACAGTGGATCACACGGATGTCTAATCAGACCTTGTCTGATAGTCTTGTATGAAACTGAAGGAAGAGGAAAACAGGAGAAATATAAAACTGAGGAGATTGTAGATAGAAAGATGATCCAAGGAATGTTTTCAAGTAAGATCTTAGAAGGTCTATTACTTAAATCAGGTTGGGGAACCTATTGCCCACAGGCCAAATCCAACCCCTGGAATTACTGTAAACCAGCCTGTGGTAAGAGTCAGGCATGTTTTTGGGGGGCTTCTCAGTTGGGAACTGTGTGCATATTTCATGCCAATTAGTCACAATCTGCAAAAACTCTCATATGAAACTGCACAAAATGAAGCAGATGTGTTTATTCATAACACATCCTCACCAAATACATAAAAGGAGCTGACTTGAAGTTATCAGGCCTATCTTCCCCCACTGCACTCTCAGTGGGCCAGCCAGTTTTCCTATGCCTAAAAGCTCCCCCTACTCCAGTGAAAAAAATCAATTTTTATTTAAATCAGTTTTCTTTAAAACTAAAAATACTAAGTTTCTCATTTTAAAATAGTTATAATTAAAATCACACCCATAACTGACTCCTGGATACCTTCTGACATTTATATGATGGTTATATCTTAGTTTTTCATTTTGAAAAATCTCATTACCTTAGCAAGACTATGAATCAGCAGTAAAACACAAAAAGGAGGTAGCCCTCCGCCCATCTTGGAAGTGATGGTCTGGGCTGCAGTGGATTATGCCAAGGTGACAGTAGTCTGATGAACCTGGTGGCATGAGTGGGGAAATGGGAGGTAGGTAAAACTTATCTAAGACTCCTATGTACACAGCACACTATCAAATACACTCAAAATGAAGAAATGGAAAGTGAAGAGCAGCAGCAGACCAGGCACTAAAGTTCAGAATAAATGAACTGAGATACATGAGTGATTGTACAGAAATCACTTACACGTATTTCTGCTATATTCTGGATTTCACATTGTTGTGAGCTATAGTAAACTATGTATTGAACATTTTGGTTGCTGCAAATTTCACTAAGCAAAACAAAGAATGTCATGCAACACAGATAATCTGCTGCCCCCTTCGGGAAGTAAAACAGAATTTCATGTAAGTAAACCTGGCAGATACATTCAGAAACTAAATTCAGCCACAAACAGAAAAAGCTGGTAATTCCAGGATTTACCACAAGCAGCTAAAGTTTAAATATTACAGTTTTGGTAACCCACCATCAAAACTAAGTTGTTTTTTTTTTTAATCTTCAACTAGTTTGACTATATTTTGGTGGCTTTTCATTTTAGTTTGCACTTATGTAACCTGAACAAAGATTTTGAAGTAAAATCCCTATCCAAAAATGCAATCCTATTTAATACTACCAGAGAGAAAGCTGTGCTAGTCTATATACTATCAAAACAAAAAAAGTCAAGTAGCACTTCAAACTCTCTTAGACAAAGAGTTAATGGGCACAAAACAGACATAACACTCCTGATCCACAAACCTGTCAGCCTGCATTTTAATGGAGTGGGCCATTCTGTTAATGGCTTAGAAGTCTGCGCCTTACTGAAGAGGAATTTTCACAACTGTCTGGAAAGAGAGGCTGCTGAACTCTTTTATATTCAAATTCGATACATTAACACATGGTTTGAACCATTACAGGGGCTCTTTTGCATACTTGGCTTAATCTAATTGTTGACACCCCCCCACCCTTCTGCCCCTCTACTCTCTGATTTGCTCATCTTGATCATTTTTTTCTGATTTGTCAACCCTGATTACTATTTTTGGTTCTAGTAACAGAGAGGAAGCCGTGCTAGTCTATACACTATCAAAACAAAAAGCTGTCAAGTAGCACTTTAAAGACTAGCAAAATAGTTTATTAGGTGAGCTTTCATGGGACAGACAAAAGCTCACCTAATAAGCTATTTTGGTAGTATCTAAAGTGCTACTTGACTGCTTTTTGTTTTGATATTTTTGGTTCTCTGTGCCTTAAATATTGAGTCTGTCCTCGTACGGCTATTGTCTGAAGAAGTGGGTCTGTCCCACGAAAGCTCACCTAATAAATTATTTTGTTAGTCTTTAAAGTGCTACTTGACTGCTTTTTTCTACTTAATACTGTTCTTAATGGGTATGCTTGTTTAAGGACAGCCTAATTTTCAGCTTCTGAACTCTGGCCTGATAAAGTATCATTACTACAAACCACAACTTAGTTTACATCCCCTATGCCTAACTCTCCATATAACCCTCTACCCCCGCTTGCACACTTTAAATATAATTTGTTTTCTCTCTCACAAACACACACAAATAATTTGTTCACTGAACATCCAGAAATGAGAATAACAAAACAGCATGGCTTTTGCCCTGAAGACCTGATCATATATATCTCACAGAACCGGAAGGGACCTCGACAGGTCATCCAGTCCACTCCCCTGCCCTCACAGCAGGACCAAGCACCATTTGTGGCATGTGTATATAAAATTTTTTGGGAAGAAGGGGCCTCTGGAAGACCCCCCGCGGGCCGCACTTCTACACAGCATTTTGGAGTCCGGAAGAATGGTCTTCCAGACTCCAAATCATGTGACCATATGCTAATGAGGAACAGGAAATTTGCATCCACACCTCATTAGCATATTTTGGGCCATGTACTACCATGCCACTTTCGAAGAAAGTGGCCTGTGTAGAAACAGCCTATGTGTGCAGAATAATTTCAGTCAGTTGCAGACTTTCTAGCAAATGGCTAAATCATTGTAATTGACACCTTGACTAAGTCTACACTACACCGATCTTTCAAAATCTCTCTTCTCATAATACTTCTTTTGAAAGATTGTATCCACACACAAAAAAGCTGATCAAAAAATTCAATCTGTTCTTTTGATAGATAGCATCCACACCGCCCATGCCCTTTCAAAAGGGCTGGCCAGGGATCAAAGCCTCCAGTGCCATGAGGACTGCTCTTTTGAAAAAAGGGCCCCTGGGGCATCTACACATATGTTCTTCCTGAAAGAATCTTCTGGAAAAAGGTGCTTTTCCTTATCTGGGAGAGGAAAAGGGCTGCCCGAAAAAGTGCTGCACTCTTTCGATATCAGATCAAAAGAAGCATATTTTGTGTGTAGAGGCTCCATAGGTCCTTCTGAAAAAGGCCCAGTTTTTTCTAAAGCACTTGCTAGTGTAGGTGCAGCCATTAAGATTGCTGTAATCATCCTCTGCATTTTCAGTCAACTACATGTCATTTCTCTCCCTTCCCATCCCCTCACACACAGGATGCCATACAAGCACTTCATTTACAAGTGTTTGCAGATTTTGCTCCAGACTCTGTCAGTAATCACGTTTCATAACCGTGAAGTAATATGGATACAGTGAACATTCTATATGTAGTCTAGTTTTAATTGTCAAGTACTGATGTAAGATTCCAAATATTTTTATTCAGGCACACATGTATTCTGCTAGCAGTAGCTATCCACTTTTTGATGGTGTCTTCATTGCAGTTGTCATTTTACAATAAGGGGGAAAATAGCAAAAATTGTTTACTAATTTGATGCCTACAAAATAATAACTTGTTTGACCTGTTTCTCAATTTTTGATGTTTACGATCAAAGAAGTCATCTGCTTTTCTGAAAGAGCTCTCTTCTTTTAAAGTGCTGTTCCAGCTCTTTACTGTCTCTCTCAAGTCAGTCTGTCTTAGCCTTTGAAACATTGTTTTTAAGTCTCTTGTTGAGCTGTCTGTATTTCTTCCACTCAAAACAATCTTTAGCTTTCAGATGCCCTGGATACTCTTCCTTTCTTTTTTTTGATAGGCTTTCAATCTCTAGTTTCACACTGTCTCTCATTCGCACACAGCTTTATCCCAAAAAACTTCTTTGCTTCCGCCTGCACTTGTTCTACTGTTGTGTCCTCTAGATCCAAGATGGGGACAAAATAGCAACCAATGATATTCCAGAAGTTCACTGTGGTATTTTCAAAGCTTCAACACTACAGGCCCCTGCCTTCCAATTTCAAATTTTAATGCATTAAGTCTGATTCTGACTGCAGTGGCCACTGCCAAACCAATCAAGTCTGATCAGGCTCGTATAGGACGTGTAGTTCAGTATGCTCATTTCCCAACACTGCGCTACAACATGAAGTTAACCATGTTCTTTGGTAGTACCTTCACTAGACATCCATGCTTCTTTATGATTTCTTCTGTGCTGACATGCTGTATTCATTACTTCAATTCTGTGCTATCAATAATCTATAACTTTGTTTATTTCTTAATCCTGTTCCTTCTGTCATCATGATGTTCTCCCTGTCCATAGCACTCCCTATCTCGGTACAGTAAACTCTTTCATATCTGGCAGCCGCAGGACTGGGAGGTTGTTGGATATTCAAATATTCTGAATAAGAGAGAGATATACCTAGCAATGCATAACGCTAAAGAAAAACAAGATTAAATATTGGGAAATAAAATGTATGCAGAGTACTTTATTTACCAACAACAGTAATATTGCCACTGTAAACTTATACTGTTTTTATTTGCATTTACTTTCATTATACTATACTTGTGGAAAATGCAACTAAAATTTACTTAGGGTTAAAATGCCAGTTATTTGAGAGTTCCAGAAGACAGAATGCTGGATATGAAAAAGTTTACTGTATTGAAGTGTTTCCTCATGAACAAGATCTTTACATAGGAGTCAGGAAATTTCTGCTTGAATTCCACTGCAAATTTGGTTTATGGTACTATCTTCTGCACTGTTGCAGGTTTATGTATTTCCATGATAGCCACAGCAGCACAAATGATTTTATAATATTTCATGGAAAGTTTATTCCACTTTTTAAAATAATTGAGTTATTTAAAATCATTTTAAATAAGTTTCCTTGTAAGAGTAGGACAGATGTAATCTTAGTCTCGACAATTCCTCTGTCCTATTGCTTTCCATGAATTTTAAAGGAGTGACTCCACAGACTTCTACTTCTGATTTATGAGTGCTATATATTTTGCAATGCAAGTCTAGAGAGTGTAAAGCCAGTATTATGTCATAACAAAATCATGTGTGATCACTTTAAAGAAAGTTAGTTTGTTCAAAATTATGTGTTACTAATTAAAAATAGCAGTACATACTTTTGTCACTTGGTGGCACTAAAACAAAACAAAACAAAAAAAACCCCAAGTATTTGCGAAAGAGGCCACAATATCGATTTGTGGATTCTGCAAAGGGCCAGTGGTGGCTACCCCTAAGGGATTCAAACCCACGTCTTGCCCATTCCAACACCGCAGCCAAACCAGTGGGCTACAGACAGAATCCCCCATAACATAAAGATAATTGGTAAGAAATCTTTCTAGCCATAGTACAAACATTAACATATAGATCATGGTTTCCAAAACTGGGGGGGGGGGAGCATGAAGAAATTCCGGGGGGGGGGGCACAAGGCAACACAGGCCCCTCCCCAATCATTCCCCCCCAACCTTTGCTTCTGGCACTCAACCCCTGCCATTTTGTGTGGGTGACCCCATGCAGCCTCTATAAAAAGTGGACAGCTGGTGAAGACCCCCATGCAAAGGTGAGTGACTGTGGGCTGGGGAGGGGGACGGATGGGGTTAGATGGAGAGCTGGGGATGTTAATGGCTGTTAAACCGATTAAATTAAGTCCTATTGTTTCAGCACAGCAGGGCACTAAGAGCTATCCCCACCATGCTCTATGTGTGGGGAGCTACACAGTTGCAGTGAAGAGGAGGTAGCAGAGGAGCAGCAGAGGGCAGCAGCACTCGGAATTCCTGTGCAAGGTAAGTGAATAGTGGTTTGGGAGGGCAGGTAAATTGGGGGGGGGGCGAGGAGTGGTTTGAGGCTGTGACAGGGGTTAAAGCCTGGGGTCATCTTGGGGATGCAGGGGGGCAGGGTTGTGGCTGGGGGCTCTGGGGGTTAAGGGTGGGGGGCTTGTGTATTTCTTTACAGTATGATATATTAATTGAACTATGATGCTTGAAAAATGTGCATGTGGAGAAAATCAGATCCTCCTATTTTATTACCAAGTGACTTATCTGATGTTTTATGTTGCAGTTAAGCCTGTGGGGGCACAGTTTGGGGCTGCGTGGGGTTACAACTGGGGGTGGTGGGGTGGGTTTGCAGCTGCGAAGGGTTTAAGCCTGGGGACAGGTCTGGGGCTGAAGGGTTAAGCCTGGAGGGAGGGTGGGGGGTTGGGTCTATTTTGTGTTCAGCCCCAAGAACATGTAAAAAAACTTCCCATGTGGCTCCCACTGATAAAAGGTTGGCCACCCCTACCCTTGACCTTTGGCATCCCAGTGATCTCAGCTGAACAGCAGCTTTAAAGTTTCAAATGTTATTGGATATAGTTGGGGTTGATCCTACTTTGAGGAGGGTAACTGGTCTCTTCCAACCTTAATCTTTAGTGATCCTATGAAGAGTAGTAATCTGAGGCAGAAAGGGGAGAAGTGACAGGTCCCAAATCTGAAGTCTGGTATTGAAGTAATAATTCATATGATTTTCAGATTTTTTTTTTCCCTCCAAGTGCTTTGCTGAAGCAGTGAACTTCAACAAAATCTGATAGGAACATCAAAATCAGAATATATATCTAGTCAACACATTATATAAACCATCCTTTTATAATTTCTTCAAGGGATACATTTGTACATAAAACAAAACTTTTACTAACTACTGAGGATGATGGAGCAAAAGCTTAACCCAGTTGCTCTTGGGCCATAAAACCTGCTCAGGAAGACCAGGTATCAGTTTTGTTTTTTTGTTTTTTTTGGGTGGGGGGGGGGGAGGGCGGGCATCAACATTCCCTGCATAACTGGGATTGTCCAGTAATTCAATATAGAACTTTCCCGGAGGAGAGAACTGAGTTATGAGACCAGGATGAAGTAGAGACTCATCAATATCTTCTCTTCTGATCTACCCAGAGTGAATCCTGGTTAACAGTGCAAAAGGTCCACCCCCAGTTCTACAGTATTATATTAATGACAAATACTGGAATGGTAAAACCTACTGAATTCAGATATTACATGCAATAAATTACTACTCTTCATTTGTTTGCTGTGGAAATTGCTATCTTCTGACATCAAAATATACTCAGATACACAACTGACTGGGAAGGGGGGGAAAGAGCTTGGACTTGCACAGAGAATGCATTTACCACATAGTCTAAACAACAAATTGCACTCCCCATTTTTGCACCTTGGAAATCAAGAAAAGCTCTTAAGGGCTGCCTTGGGTTTGAAAGAGGGGGCAAGGGGAAGACTTAGCAAGATAGTGAACCAGCTCCCATGGGCCACCAGGCAAGTCCTGTTCAGGAGTAGCAAACAAGTTTAGGCAGACTATGCTTGCACACTACCCAAGATGGTCCCCACAAAAATGGCCAAAACCATTAGTACACCAGAAACTGTTAATTCTGGAAGCTGGTTCATCAAGGTAGGATAATGAAAAGCTGACGAAATGAGAGTAGTCTACTGAACAAGTGGAAATAGTACAGTACAGCAGCTTCCAGAAAAGAACATTTCCAATTAAAGCTACACCCTTCCAAAGCTGGAAAAAAACCCATGATTATGCTACAGGTATGGGCAAATCACTTTACAAACTGGGAAATTTCTAATGTGGAGATTATTAGGAGACCATTTGAGTAGATGCACGCAAAGCCTGATACTCCCATATAATGTCTAGAAACGTGGGGAGCAGAGGATTTTGAAGGTTATATCTTTCAGTATTTATACTGTAAGATAAATATGCATTGCCAATATTTATTCAGACTAAATCTGAGGTAGCTTTACAGAAAAATTAATAGTTACAAATATGAAAAACACCCAGCAGCATTATACACTAATGTCCACAATTAAAGAAAAAAAAAAGTACAATGGGAAGTCCTGTGGCACCTTACACGCTAACAGATTTTTTGGAGCATAAGCTTTCGTGGGCAAAGTGGGTCTTGTTAGTCTATAAGGTGTCACATGACTTCTTGTTTTTGCAGATACAGACTAACATGGCTACCCCTCTGATACAAAGATAAAAAGGGACATTACAGTAAACTTACTTTTTGGTACTTTTCAGGACCCCTGATATCCAGCAATTTAGACTTCATTTATGAGATAACACTGCTGGAGTATGAAGCTGGCTTTTAGTATTATTGGCAAATAATAACTAACTCTAGACAAAGTACTGAGAAATCTCTTTTATAATTGCTAAGAATAAAATTGGCTAATGCTATCAACAGTTCAGCAATCATCAGCATTTACATTCCTTTTATTTTGATTTTAGAAAGGGACATTGGGTAGGATGTGGCAGAGAAGAACACTAAAGTTGTCAAGGAGTCCTGGACATCCTTTTCTTCCCATAATGCTAAAGGAGAGGCAGTGAGAAAGTTATGGCCTGAGAAGTTTGATATCTCTTGGCTTAGACCCAACCAAAACTGTTGCAGAGAGCATATAAAGGGTTCATAATGTAAATAAAGAGTGACAGAGGAAAGAAAGGCACAAAAAGATGGTGTGATTAGGACAAGGTCAGACAGGTGTTCAGCAGCAGAACCAGGAACAGAATTCAAGTCTCCTGATGCCCCAGTCTCATACCATATTCACGAGATCATGTTAACGTGCCAACACAGTATGAAAACCAGTTACCCCCTGGCTACAGATCAAGAACAGTATTTCTTGTCCTACCATTAATGGCCATGGAAAACAACTGATCACTTTTTTTATAAGCCTTAACGTTTATGAAGACTTGTCCCACCCCAGCTCTCTCCCTTAAAAATCAACATAACCAATTCTGTCAACTTTTCCTTGTAGATTATTTTTCAAACCTCTCACGGTTGTGTTCTCTCCTTTGCAATCTCTATGATTTGTTCACTGCTTTCTTCATGTGTGGTGACTAAAACTGGACAGGATAAAGCTGAAGCCTCCGCAATGTCAAGAAGAGCAGAACCACTGCCCTCTAAATCTTACACACAGCACTCCCATTGGAACATCGCAGAATTACATTTGCACTTTTGAAACTATACTTCAAGACCTTTTTCTGTTGCCCCGGGCAAACTCCAATTGTGCATGTGTGTTTGTGTGTGCATGCATGCACGCACATTTGATTTTTGCTGGATTTCTCTCCTCCATTTTGAATTAACGGCTGCAGGGTTATGGGGTCCCCCTGCCCCTCTTCCCCTCAAGTGAGATGTTTGCTGAATATCTTTACCTTTCAACATTTAGAACTGTGATGACACGGAATTCTGACTCTGGGGGCAGGTCACTTTTAAACAGAAAATTCACATTGAAGAAAGCTGCCCTACAATTTAAATATTGAAGGTTAACCCCTTGTTGCCTTCTGTTGAAAAAAAAAAAAAAAACCACATGCACAATTTAAAATAAAACAAAACAGCAGAAATGTAACACTTTAAAGACTAACAAAATTATTTATTCGGTGATGAGCTTGATGAAGTGCATCTGTCCCATGAAAGCTCATCACCGAATAAATCATTTTGCTAGTCTTTAAAGTGCTACATTTCTGCTGTTTTGTTTTGCTGGAGTACAGACTAACATGGCTCTCTCTGTTACAATTTAAAATAAAGGTCAGCTAAAAGTGCATGAGTTATGAAAATATATTTTCCTCTTTCTTTACAGAACTCAAGGGCTACTGGCATGCACTTACAGTGCTAAATATCCAGTCTAGAAAACACAAGTGTAAATGATGCATACCATCTGTACTCACTTTCACAATACAGCCTGGCAGATAGTTGGAACTGAACACAAAGCAACATGATAGTCCCTTTGAACCATCAAGCATGCAGAGGGAAAGGGAGTGTTGCAATTAACAAGTAAGACCTTTCTTTATTAAGACTGTTAATGACCGTTAATATTAATGTAAAAGCCGCAGACCTTATAACAGAAGGGGCAGGTGTTGGTAGCTATTAGAGATGCCCTGGGCTGTTTTTGACACTCTTTTCTTCTTTCTCTCTCCTCCTCTGCACTGAGGTGGGACCTCTCATACTGCCCCACCCCCTCACAGATTACCGCTTTCCAATGGGGACAGTCGTGGGCAAGGTTCTCCAAGTGTCCATACCAATGGTGCACTTTTTTCGTATGTGCCTTCAGCATGTCCTTATATTGCTTCCACTATAGGACATGCTGCATGAACAATAATCAATGTGAGAGACGAAAGCCCCAAGTTGTTCTAGTCCTAGTAAAAGTTATATCTGAAATAGTACAGAAAAAAATACATTTTGGAGTCGAACCAATGAACCCTTGTTGACTGCTAGAAGCCACGCCCTTCAAATCAGAGTTGCAAAGTTCTGAATCATTTACAGTATGCTACAAAATCTAAACAAGAAAAAAAATGATTTTTCTCAACTGGCTTTGTAGATGTACCCCAACTGTAACAATGAGCATGTGATCTAACAAACTTTAATTGAGCCAATGGAGATAACAATAGTAATGAAGTAGTGGCATGAGCCAAGCTGAAAAGAACCTGACAAGAACCATGGGCTTGAATACTTATGTCTCTTCATTATTTCTAGCCAGATAGCTTCACCACAATTACACTTGTATTTATACTGTGAAGATGTATCCTTCAGCACAGTACAGTACATACCTTTGAGTTTAATCTTTGTTCTCTTCCTAATTCCTAAATAACCTTGAACAAGACATCTCACTTCTGGATGCTTCAGTTTCATCATCTGTAAACCAAGGATACCTATGCCCACCTTGTCAGGATTGTTGTGGGGTTATTTTACATTTGCACCCAACTTTGAGAAAAAAGTGTTAGTAGTATAAATGTTATCAGTTTAAACTAAATATCACTGAAGATTTTGTGCAGGCAATTATCTCACACTTGTGTAAGTATATCAACACTGCTTGAAATGACATTAGAAATGAGTTCTGATGAACAGATTATAGTTTATTCATGTTTAGAATTTTTGTTTCTCTCACTATTCCACTAAGTGTATTAATAGTACTCAGATTCCATGGTGATGGGTACTCTCTAATAAACCAGATTAGCGACTAAAACTGCAATAAGAGTATTTTGCAACAAAAAATATTTAAGAGTCATTATACGCCATAGTAGCCTGATTTTATATATACATTCATCCCACATTTAATGAGTACTTTACTTATGACTACTTGCTAAAACGAGAAACATATATACCTCCCTCTATTCACTATATGAGTGAACTTCCCTCCCGCTTACATGAGCGGGGTCCTTGGCCGGGGAACAGGGAGACCTGCAGCCCTACGGCTAGCTCAGCTCCAGCCGTGGGGTCCCTGGCTGGGGGTGGGGAGACCTGCAGCTGGAGCCTTCTCTCTCCCTTTCCTCAGACATGCAGCTGTCTGACAGCCCTTAGGCTGGGGGAAGAGAGGGAGAAGGCTCTTAGCCTGGTTCCCTCCCCTGCAATGTCAAGAATGTGAAACTGACCGGCCATGAGCTGATCAGTTTCCTGGCCCTGCAAGCCATGGGGAGACTGGAATCAGCCTGCCCCTGGTTCCTACCTCCCCTCACTCTGGGAGCCAGGAAACTGACCAGCCCTGGTGGTTCCTGGCTCCCCTCCCCTTGCAGGAAAATTCAAGTTTTGCAGGGGTTGCAGGAACAACCCCTGGGTAACTCCAGGGTTTACTGTATTAGACTCCCCAACCACCTCACAGACCTCAGTCTCAGCCAGGTTTTAACTGTCCCCCATGGTCCCAAACTGCCTCCAGCCTTAAACCTGCCCAGCAGCCACAAACCATCCCAGCTTTACACCCCCCCCACCCGGCAGCCCCAAACCACCCCCAGCTTTACACCCCCCCAGCAGCCTCAAACCTCCCACAGCATTAGACTTTCCCTGCAGCCCCAAACTTCCTCCAGTCTTATACCCCCTCCCTCCTGCATCCCTCAAGGGCCCCAGCCTTAGCCACTCCTCCTCCTCCCACAGCCTCTTCACCAGGGCTGCTATGCTGGGCGGCTCCCCCAGCCCTCCTGCTCCCAGCAATTAACTCAAGTGTTAATGTTTCAGCACCAAGGCATAAGGTAATTGCTACAGCTAGTGATAGAGACAGCTGCCATCTCCAGCAGTTATTGCTATTGACAGATATCTGCCAGAGGCAGCAGTATTAAGAAATTGCAAATGGCTTCTCTAACAGCCACATGCAGCTGGAAACTGCCCAACTGGCAACCTTTAACAAATCTAATGGGACCTATTGTTTGGGTCCCAACCCATAGGCTGGAAATCCCTGCTCTATCTTACATACACTACATCCTATTTCTGGTGCCAAACTGTTCAAATACATCAGAAAAGTACCTGAACTCAACTGGCTTATGTCAAGTTATAAGCACTTGGAACGAATTGGAGACTTCTTCGTGTATTTTAATGGGAATTTAGTGTCGCTCTTAAGAGTTTTCGTCTATGAGCAGAAATTTGGGAACCAACTGTGCTCATATAGCAAGGGATGAGTGTATATATAAAGTTAAAAGGCTCTATGTTATGTTACCTTTTTGCTCATTGTAATCCAGGTCGGGGTGGACAAAAGTAGGGAGCACAAAATTTTGTAAGAGGTGCAAAGCGTGACTGGCCCTCCTCCCCAGCAGTCTCCATTGCCTTCCTTGCAGCCATTCTGCTCCTGTTATGCTGACCTCTGCAGAGAGCTGTCTCCTGACCTCCCCCCTCCCCCGACCTGACGCAGCAGCGCAGGCTGGGAGTCTCGCCTAAAAGGAGTAGTAACAGAGAGTAAGCCGTGCTAGTCTATACATTATCAAAACAAAAAGCAGTCAAGTAGCACTTTAAAGACTAGCAAAATAGTTTATTAGGTGAGCTTTCGTGGGACAGACCCACTTCTTCAGACCATGATGGCCACATGATGGTCTGAAGAAGTGGGTCTGTCCCACGAAAGCTCACCTAATAAACTATTTTGCTAGTCTTTAAAGTGCTACTTGACTGCTTTTTGTTCCAAAAGGAGTGTGTGGCCTTGTGGCAGGATAGCAGCTTGATTAATGACCCTCCTGCTCCTGCCGGGAAGTGAGCAGAGGAGGCGTGTTCAGGTGAACTCAGGCTGATGTTCCCAGTGCACACAGCCTACCCCATGCCTCACAAAAGCGTCTGCCTGCAGCTGTCAACAGGAGAGGATAGGTTAGAATGTAGTTAGAGAAGCAGGAAGGCTTCATACTCTATGCAGACTAGAGAGCTCGGCTCCCAGGCCAGAAGGGAAGGGACGGGCACCTGCCAGCTGCTCACTCCCCAGCTCCCAGGAGGTAGGGCCAGAAATAGAAGTCCCCCCTCAGGAGCCTGCTAAGTTCTCCCGGGCACTGGCTGTGGGCTCGAGCTCCCTGAGGGGCTGTGCTTTACAAATGCTAATTCTATTTTATAAAAGTCACATTCAGACTTAATTCCTTCAGGCACCCTGCCCTGGCCTTGCTTCGAAGATTCTGAGAATTTGATATAAAGACAGATGAATATAGTTTGTTTAAAGTTTCATGACTGTGGAGAACCCCATACAGTGAGAAGCAGTGCAAGTTACAAAACTAGCACAATTACTATCAACCTCCTTCTGTTTAATGCCAGGGTCAGAGAAATAATCCTGTGTCCCCAAATGATTTAAAAAAAAAAAAAAGTCACAGAATCATAGAATCCTAAGACTGGAAGGACCTCAAGAGGCCATCGAGTCCAGCCCCCTGCCCCAATGGCAGGACCAAGTACTGTCTAAACCATCCCTGAGAGACATCTACCTAACCTGTTCTTAAATATCTCCAGCGATGGAGATTCTACAACCTCCCTTGGCAATTTATTCCACTGTTTGACCACCCTGACACTTAGGAACTTTATCCTACTATAAAAGGAAATTTATAAAAGGTTTTGCTGGTCTCTCTTCCTTGAATGACTAAAAGTAAAAGCCAAGTTTTCAAAAGAGAAAGTGGCACTCAGAAAACTCATTTGTCTGCTGCCTCCCTGCCTTGCCTCCGCAGTCTCCACTGCTGAGGGAGCACAGTGCATCACTTCCGGAGACCACTGCTCGCTTCCAGGGCAATGGGGAGAAGTAGGGAGAGATGCACCTGCTAATTGCAGGGACAAAAAGTGGGACAGGATGTAAAAAGTTTGCTCACCCCCCTCGAGGTAACAGAAAGCAATTTGAGACAATACAAAGCAAGTCCACGTTATTTTACTTTCTCCTCAGTAAGAACTGACTTTAGAGGGCATCATGGAGGAACATTCAGAACTTTGTCTACTCCCAAACCCTATGAAACAAAGTCCTTCTTGCTTTTCAATATTTACTAAAATTATGCTCTCAATTCCTCTCATCTCTTTATTAAGAGCCCCTTTGAGTAATTCCGGCTATGTTTGTAAGTATCCGTACTACTACTAATGTGGAAAAAATATTTAATACTAGTACAGTAAAAGTAAGTATATAGAGAAAAGGACACCTGTGAACAAATTTGACAAGCAAACTATATTTGGTTCTTGATAATCACCACTCGGCTAGGACCATAAATTTTCACAGCTTTAAAAATCAGCTTTTAATTAAGTATTGTACTTTATACCAGAAATCCAAGGAAATGGTAGCAAATTAAACTCAAATACACAGTCAACGCTTGATTATCCAGTATCCATGAGGATCGGGGTTGCTGGATAATCAAATTTTCTGGTTAGTTGAGTGGGTTCGCTGGTCTTACTGCCACCAGCCCCAGCCAGAGTGCTGGTTAACAATGTGTGCTGGAAAACACGGCTATTATTGTACATGCACAATGTTAAAGGCACGCTGTCAGCATGGAAAAGAGTCTATCTAAAGATCTGGTATTCATTATACTTGAAAATAACTAAAAAATTACTAGAGAAACACCCACAAATTACTTTTCTGTATTTTTTTCAATTTCACTATTTTTTGTTTTGCACTAACATGAGGACACCATTTACAAAATACTCTGACATGCACCAATTCATGCTCTCCCATATATATTCTGTAACAGCATATTTACCAGTCGTATAGTCACTGCTTATGTTCAATTTGTGCGCTATAAGAGCATTTACCTTCACAGAATTAAGGAGAGACAGAAGCAGTGAAGAATGGTGATCACAGTAACTCAGATAATCTCCTTAAGTATCCAGAACATTTCACAATGCACCCAAGTAACAGCCACAAGAGGAGAGAGGGAACAGGAAGAGCTGACGCTCACTCCCTAGGGTCAGGAAGCAACTGAAAACAGGGAAAAACCCTTGCACAGGACTATGAAATAATGGACTATCCAGTGGAGTATTTCTAAAACATACTTACTGCTTCTGAACAGTCCTGTAAGTAGAAACATATAGGAGGAAAAAAGCAGAAGAGAATGAGTCCACACCATCCATGGATTCATTCTCTTCCTAGCCTACACTCCTGTCCCACCCAGGTCCCCATCGCCCATGGGCAAGGGGTGAGGATCTGGGCAGGACAGAGGATGCAGGGAAGCTAGAAGTAGCAGGAGTCATTGATTCATTTCCCGGCTTTGGTAACAGCTCCTCACTAAAAGAACCTTTGTAGGCTTCCAAAGGTAGAGGTTGCTAATTCAGGATGATTTGCCAAATAGGGCGACTTCCTCCTACATTCCATATCACTATATCACTGGTTCTTAAACTTTTTGGACCATGGCTCACCCAGCTAAATGCAAAACTTCCTACAGACCACCAGCCAATCACCCATTAGGACAGAATGCATTTTCTTATATCTAAATACCCTAAATACTAAATTATTCATATTAGGCAACTAGAGAATAAAAAGTAAATATGCAGCTATAACATAAGGGGAACATATATTTAGATCTTATTGCATATATCATGTTAGTTTATCGAACTTCATTTTAAATAAAGTTAAATATTAATTTACATTCAAACAAAAGGTTTTAACATTGCCTTTATTTATAAAAAAGGTTGGAAACATTTTTTGGGTCGGTGAGGGGTGGGTCATGGACCTGCAGAAAAATCAGTCAGGGACCACACAAAGATGAGAAGCAAACAAACCAAAAAAAACCCACACCAATACTTGATGAAGTGGCCCTGAGACACCTTACTTCCCTTGTGCTCCAGCACTACAGGGCATGGAGCGTGAAGGAGGACCAAAGTTCAGGGCTTCCCACAGGCCAGATTATGTCTTCTGAGCCGTGTCTACACGTGCATGCTACTTCGAAGTAGCGGCACTAACTTCGAAATAGCACCCATCACGGCTACACGCGCCGGGCGCTATTTCGAAGTTAACTTCGACGTTAGGCGGAGAGACGTCGAAGTTGCTAACCCCATGAGGGGATAGGACTAGCGCCCTACTTCGACGTTCAACGTCGAAGTAGAGACCGTGTAGTCGTTGCGCATCCCGCAACTTCGAAATAGCGGGGTCCGCCATGGCGGCCATCAGCTGAGGGGTTGAGAGATGCTCTCTCTCCAGCCCCTGAGGGGCTCTATGGTCACCGTGGGCAGCAGCCCTTAGCCCAGGGCTTCTGGCTGCTGTTGCGGCAGCTGGGGATCCATGCTGCAGGCACAGGGTCTGCAACCAGTTGTCGGCTCTGTGGATCTTGTGTTGTTTAGTGCAACTGTGTCTGGGAGGGGCCCTTTAAGGGAGCGGCTTGCTGTTGAGTCCGCCCTGTGACCCTGTCTGCAGCTGTGCCTGGCACCCTTATTTCGATGTGTGCTACTTTGGCATGTAGATGTTCCCTCGCAGCGCCTATTTCGATGTGGTGCCGCGCAACGTCGAAGTTGAACATCGACGTTGCCAGCCCTGGAGGACGTGTAGACGTTGCTACATCGAAATAAGCTATTTCGATGTTGGCTTCACGTGTAGACATAGCCCTGGTGTCCCAGGCCTAGTAGCTTTTGTGGACTCCCTAGGCTATGGGGTAGGGCCAAAAATGAGGGATGTGTTGGGGGGAGTTGCTGGGGAGCAGAATAAGTGGTGTCCGTTCTCAGCAGGTGGAGGGGTGCAAGAAGTGGCAATGGGGCAAGGTATGGGTGAGAGATAGGGTAAGGGTGGAGGTCTCTGAAGCAACTGACCAGAGGCTGTGCGCAACTTGACCTGCTGCTCACAAACAGGGAAGAACGAGTAGGAGAAATAGAAGTGGGTGGAAACCTGGGCTGCAGCAACCATGAGATCATAGATTTCAGGATTCAGACAAAAGGAAGAAAGGTGAGCAGTAACATACAGACCCTTGATTTCAGGACAGCAGACTTCAACTCCCTGAGAGAACAGATGAGCAGGATCCCTTGGGAAACGAAGATGAAGGGGAAAAGAGTTGAAGAGAACTGGCAGTATTTTAAAGAAGAAATCTTACTGAAGGCACAGGAGCAAACCATCCCACTGCCTAGCAAGAAATACAAACATGGTAGGCAACCAGCTTGGCTTAACAGGGAAATCCTTAGTCAGCTTAAATTCAAAAAGGATGTGTACAAGAAATGGAAACGAGGACAGTCGACTAAGGAGAAGTATAAACATATGGCTGGAGAATGCCGGGCAGTAATCAGGAAAGCGAAAGCACAACTGGAGCTGCAGCTGGCAAGGGATGTGAAGAGTAACAAGAAGGGTTTCTACAGGCATGTTAACAATAAATGGGTTATCAGAGAAGGTATGGGGCCATTACCGGATGAGAGAGGTAACCTAGTGACAGATGATGTAGGAAAAGCTGCACTACTCAATGCTTTTATTGCCTCTATCTTCACAGACAAAGTCAACTCCCACATGACAGTCCTAAACACTGCAATATGGGAAGGTGGGTGGCAGCCATTGGTGGGGAAGGAACAAGTTCTGAGCTATCTAGTAAAACTAGATGTACACAAATCCATGGGTCTGGATTTAATGAACCCCAGGGTACTGAGGGAATTGGCAGATGTCATTGCTGAACCTTTGGCCATTATCTTTGAAGACTCAGGGAGATCGGGAGAAATCCCAGATGACTGGAAAAAGGCAACAATAGTGCCCATCTTTAAAAAAGGAAAGAAGGACAATCCAGGGAACTATAGACCAGTCAGCCTTACTTCAGTTCCTGGGAAAATAATGGAGGGGATCCTCAAAGAATCCATTTTGGAGCATCTGGAAGAGGGGTAGTGATCAAAAGTAGCCAACATCGATTCACCAGGGGCAAGTCCTGTCAGACCAATCTGATTAGCTTCTGTGACAAGGTAACAGGCTCTGTGGACATGGGGAAGTCAGTGAATGTGAAATACCTTGACTTCAACAAAGCTTCTGATACAGTCTCCCACAACATTCTTGCCCATAAATTAAGGAAATATGGATTGGACTCTTGGACTCTTTGGAATTCCATCCTTGGATGGAAAGCTGGCTTGATAGTTGGGCCCAATGGGTAGTGGTCAATGGCTTAATATCTGTATGGTGGTCAGCTTCAAGCGGAGTGCCGCAAGGCTCGGTTCTGGGGCCAGTGTTGTTCAACATCTTTATTAATATGACCTGGATGAGGGACTGGATTGTACCCTCTGCAAGTTTGCAGATGACACAAAACTAGGGGGAGAGGTAGATACGTTGGAGGGTCGAGAGAGAATCCAGAGTGACCTGGATAAAGTGGAGGACTGGGCCAAAATAACTCTGATGAGGTTCAACAAGGAGAAGTGTAGAGTCCTGCACCTGGGACAAAAGAATCCCAAGCATTGCTATAGGCTGGGGATTGACAGGCTCAGCAGCAGTACGACAGAAAGGGACCTAAGGCTTATGGCGGATGAAAGACTGGGTATGTTTAAATAGTGTGCCCTTGTAGCCAAGAAGGCTAACGGCATACTTGGGTACATTAGAAGGAGCATTTCAAGCAGATCTAGAGAAGTGGTTGTTCCCCTCTATTTGGCACTGGTGAGGCCACATCTGGAATATTGTGTCCAGTTTTGGGCACCCCAGTATAAAATGGATGTGGATGTGCTGGAGCATGTTCAGCAGAGGGCAACAAAAATGATTAAGGGGCTGGAGCACAAGACCTATGATAGGCTGAGAGATTTGGGCTTGTTTAGCTTACAGAAGAGAAGACTTAGGGGTGATTTAATAGCAGCCTTCAACTCCTGAAGGGGAGCTCTAAAGAGGAGGGTGAGAAACTGTTCTCAGTGGTGTCAGATAGCAGAACAAGGAATAACGTCTGCAGTTAAAGAGGGAGAGGTGTGGGTTAGATATTAGGAAAAACTACTTCACCAGGAGGGTGGTGAATCATTGGAACGCGTTGCCTAGAGAGGTGGTGGATTCCCTATTCCTCAAGTTTTTTAAGTCCCAGCTTGACAAGGTCCTGGCTGGGATGACTTAGTGGGGGTTGATCCTGCCTGAAGCAGGGGGCTGGACTAGATGACATCCAGAGGTCCCTTCCAGCCCTATGAGTCTATGGCAGAGAGGGCACAGAAGGGAACTGAGGATGAGCGAGGGTCTGGCCAGGAGCTTGGTTGCAAGAGCAGGCTGGGAATAAGTCTGGCCAGGAGGAACAGTTCAGAAGGGCACTGGGGATAAGGATCTGGACAGGACAGAGGATGCAGGAAGGCACTGATGGGTGGGGGGCTGAGAGTTGTGTCAGGCTGGGATGTATGGTGCAGAAGTAGGCTAGGCATGAGCAGTTCTGGGCATGAGGGAGATGGTGGTGCTTACTTGGCTCTGTGCTCACCACAGCTCCCAAGCACCTTCTGCACCACTGGCCAACTAATGGAAGCAACAGGGAAAGCGTCCAGTGAACAATTTCCTGCACCGCTGTCCCCCAAGCCAGGGGAAAGCAGCACATGGAGTCACTTCTTCCCACTGCAAGGCTCAGGGTTCTCTTCCCTTCCCTTCCGGCCCCGCCTCCCCCCAGAATTAAGTCAGCACTGGTGCTCCAACGCTCACAGACTCTGTGCACACACGCGCAGAGCTGGAATGCCAGCATGGTCTCCCCGCTTGAGGGGGATGGGAGGGAAGCCCTGAGCCTGTCGCCCACCTGCGAAGTGTCCATGAACCACACTTTCAGAATCACTACTCTATACAGAGTTTAAAATGAGGGATTCATGAGAAGTATACAAAGAGACAGGAGGTTGAGAATGAGACTTTTTCTCAAACAGCTCAAGTCAACACCTCAGAGTATCAGGACCAGCAGAACAATCTGAGGAAATCAAGATCACATTTGGTCTATCTGCTTAGAACCTGAGGGAACATGGATAAAGGATATGGAATACCATATATCCATTAGGAGTTCCCCAAAAAGAACAGAAAAGACAATGGTCCTCCAGGCTCTATCATCTTATCAGCAACAAAATCTGGAAAGCCTGATGAGCCCTAGTCCTAGTTGAGGCAAGCAGGTCAGTGGTGGTGTCCTCCAATTTTTCTTATGTGCTGGAAAATTTCTGGGGAGCAGAAGCTGGACCCAAGATAAGAGAGCTTCCCCTCCGCTAGCCTACCAGCAGATTAAACATTACGGCCAAGTGTGGACTGATATGGACAACATTTATGAGACATTCTGCCCAGTCAGAACCGGAGCTCTCAACCAATTTCTAATGAAGAAAGATATTGCACAGACACATTTTCCTTTCTTATCAGTAACCACTGGTTTTCCACTTACATTTGGAAAGCCAGGGTGAAGAGACAGCTCAGTGACACTGAGGCTTAGTACTGATTTCCTGGAGAACATATGACGTAACTATCACCAAGTGAGTCCCTTGATCCCAGAGGCCAAGTAACTGCAACAGCTGCAAGGGCACCTCTAAACAAAATCACTGGATTCCCCCACCCCCACCAACACGAGAGTGAGTGGCAGCAGGAGTCAGGACAAATCAGGCTTATAAATCTCCACTGTGTTATGGCTACAGGCTACAAAAGGTGTTTTTCCCAACTGTGGGAATCAACCCCCTATGGCAGAGATCACAACCAGTGTTCCCTGTAAGCTGAGTGCTTGGGCAGCTGCCCAGGATAGATTCAGGTGTCGCTCAGCTGATAAGCAGAATTCCCACACTGAGCAGCATGTATTTCTATGGGGGGTGCACATCTACACATGCCTTGGTGCACATAAAATTTATTCCACCCGTGAATGGAAAAAATTAGGGAGAATGCTAATCACAACCATGGGGTTTTCTTTTCCAAGAAAGGGTGTAAAAAAAGTTATATTTCTAGACTTTATGGTTACAAAAATGACCATGAAAAACATGAACTATCAACGAACACAGTGATGCCTGCCTGATTCTGCAATCAGTCCAAGACGGTGGCCTGTATGACTTCTACTCATTTCAAGGCCTGTTTACTCTGATCCTACAGCCACAAACAGAATTGGCTCAGTATGTTGAAGAGTTTAGTATGTAGTTTGCAGATTTACTGCTGTTGTGTCCTCATGGGTCCTTGGCTCTGTTGATAACTAGAAGGCAGCTTGCATGCATATTCAATTATATGGACCCAATGATCGCAGCAGACCCCATGAGGTTCCCCAAAGACCAGATAAGGATCAAACGGTGCCCAGTCAGGGTTCATTGCCAAGCACGGTACAAACAACAATTAAGTACACTGATACACTGTACAGATGTACCTGCAGCAACGGACTGATAGTCAGTGGGAATTCCATTGCTCCCCAAAGTCAGACAAAGATGGTCCCCCAAGACATCATGTTATATACAGTTACAAACAAAGCACATTTCACTGCTGATGTATGAGGTTATCACCCTCTGACGCTACTTAGACACGACCCATCACCTTGTAACTCGTGGTTTGATTAGATCATTTCTTAACCATCATGCTGTCACTTCAGACCCTTTCCTGAACCTAGGTCTGTATCTATGAGGAATAGATATCAAGGTCTTTTTTTAATGAGCTGGTGGTACCTTGTGATTTCAACTTGCACCAATTCTTGCTCTGCACCTGGGTCAATTACCAATTAGTGTTATGTACTCTCAGCTCTTTCTGTGCCAAGTTCTGTTAGCAGGCATTTGCCTCTTGCTCACAGCTTAGCTTTGCATTTAGCCATGTTTTGGTCCATCGTTGCTAGGCCTTAGGCTTCAAACCACACCTGCAGTCATCTCACATTTTCCCTGCCAAAGGAGAAGTTAGACCATTACAATGCATAAAACAGTAACAGAGAGGTAGCCGTGTTAGTCTGCACTCCAACAAAACAAGGCAGCAGAAATGAAGCACTTTAAAGACTAACAAAATGATTTATTCAGTAATGAGCTTTTGTGGGACAGAGTAGGTTTATCCCACGAAAGCTCATCACTGAATAAATCATGTTGCTGGTCTTTAAAATGCATAAAATAGCGTGTGAAGCCAAGTAGCAGAACATTCATGACCACTCTTCCCTTCCTCCTTCCCTCTTCTCTGAATCCACCTCTTGAGTCTGACTCTCTGCCCTGAAGACTCAAACCAAAAACACACAAATGAATGCTTCTCAACTACTACAATATTTCAAAGTTGTTGCAATAACTGAAAAGGGATTCAAAAACATTTATCTACCCATTGTACCAGAGGAAGTACTGAGCAATTTGGAGATCAGCCACCTTGAAGAAATCCACCAAATTTATGCAAAGTTTATGAATTTAAAAATCAGACCACTGTTTTAACAAAATGAAAATAATGCAACATAAAATACATCTGGTTATCATACTTGGCAACACTACAAGTTGCAAAGGTTGCCAAAACTTTTGGAGAAACTTCATCGCATTCCATATGTTGGATGGGTGATAATGCTGTGGTACAAGCTGCAGCTCCAGATCAAGTCAAGGCAATTCCCCACGACAATCAGATAATCAGCTACATGAATTCATACTATGGGGACAGATGTTCAGGATCAATTGTTTATAAGGAAAGCCAGTGTGTCTCAGTACAAACTGAATGAAATTACAGTTTAAAGTATTGCAAAAAGTGAAACGTTTGTCCAGCATGAACGGAAAAGATCCATATGGAAGACTTACCATCTTGCTTTCTACTAACAGGATGTACTTCAGGTAAAAATAGTCTTTGAGGCTTTCCAGCAAACAGTTCTTGTAACTGGATGCAGTTGACAATGTTGCATTAGTATTCTTTGCTAAAGAGACCCAAAGCTATCAGCAGAAAACAGAGTGGCCTCCTACTTTCTTTACATATTTTAAGTTCTCAAGCAGGATTTTCTTTGCTTATCTGTAAATTTTGATTACTGATGGAAATAATTTTGTCAGCTTATATGTAAAGTGAAATTCTTTACTGACATTTAATAAATTTAATCCTTCCAAGCCTAAATAAAAGCAGAACACTTATTTTAAAAATAAGATTACATTCAGTAGAAATTGGTACATCAATGTCCATTTGTCAAGAACTTTTTTTTTTTTAATTTCTACTTATTTTTGTCAAACCCTGCCCTTATCCTTGTTGTCTGGAATGCTTTAGTGAAACCTGACTATTTGCAGGCCACTTTTAAAATATTTGCTAAGGTATAAACAAATACATGTATATGAGAGAGTATACTACCCAGTTTTTGTGTGTGTGTCTCTCCCCTCTTATTACTTATTTGCCTAGTATTTCAGCTGACCTCAGGTGTTTTTTGTACTGCTTGTTATACTACTTTAGGTCTCTTTATGATAACTTACACCATTATCTGCAGTTCAGTAATCACCAAAAAATTACATCGAGCTTAGGGAAAATGTGGCATAAAAGTGTAAGTGTTCTTCCACTATACCAGTGTTTTTCAAACTAATTTGGGCATAGAACACTCTTGGGCTTGGAATATATTTACAGAATGCATACATTCTAGTTGACGGCGGGGAAGTTTTCATACCAAAAATTGCCACACACAATTCTCAAAAGTTGATTTTAAAAGGTTAGGTTTTTTAGATGTCTTATTTTACAAAGAACAAAAAGTACGAGAAAATCACCTGAATGAAGAACTAACGTCCTTCTAATAGGAGGACAGTTAGCAAGCTCTTAAGTATAAAAATTAAAAACTATGTACAAACACAAAACATCAATATAACAGCAGGAAAGAAGGATGGTTGGTGTCATTCTTTCGTAAAAAAATAGAAAGGACAATATTGTTCAAAAAAGGACTGTCCTTCCTTAAAGCCTAAAAAACATTTTTATGAAAAAGAAATGCAAAACAAATTAGACATGGAAAATATTTTTAAATTTTGTGGTTATATAAAGTTATTTTTACAGAAAACTAATGGAAAATACAAATAAATAACATTTGAAAGCTTTTTAAACGGGAAGAATGTTTTTGCTTCTTTTGACCACAAATCCATTTAATATTAAGAATGATGCTGGAGAGTTGGATCCTCGTGTCAGGTGCAGCATCACATGATTGTTTTGGCACAAGTTGTGCTCAGAGTAATCTGAATTGACTGATTGTTATGCGACTCTTCCCAAAACAATAGTTATACTATTATGAATGCATTATAAATCTTAATATGCGTTAGTATTTTTGATACACAATTTCATATTTAGTATTTTAGAAGGAAAAATATCACTAACATCAAAATTTGTTCACTGAGTACATATTCACGTTGCATGGAAGAACACGGTTTGGGAAATGCTGCACTATACCATTTCTACTTGAGTGGAATTAGTTTTGTTACAAGTGTTGAAGCTAATTTTATATATAAAAGTTCATCATTGTGTCACTGAGAAACCTGGACTCCATCAACACTTGTTGCACTCCCTAACCTGTCTGTTTATGGTTGAAAAGTTTCTCAGGGTAGGCACAGTTGGTCTTAAAACATGATTACCCTTTTTACACCCAGTCCAAGAACATGAGATTCTCCTATTTGGAACTTAGTAAGCTTTTC
The DNA here is from genome assembly GCF_033958435.1 of Carettochelys insculpta. Taxonomy (NCBI): domain Eukaryota; kingdom Metazoa; phylum Chordata; order Testudines; family Carettochelyidae; genus Carettochelys; species Carettochelys insculpta. Next base: position 213,157,205 of record NC_134138.1, on the reverse strand, counting down.
ATAAGGCATTTTCCTTACTTTTTTTGTCCCGTATAAAATGCTTTCTTTTTTAAAAACACATCCATTCAAGAGAACAGTCTAGTGTTGTCTTCTCATACCAGGATGGTCACTGAACTAATCAGGCATTCATATCATGCTTACCACTCATATTTGAGCTTTCAGACACTGGCTAAGCCTTCAGGAAGATGCAGCTTCATATGTACCTCAATTTCTGCCACCAGAAATTTCAATTTCAATTTCTGCCACCAGAGTTGCTGGCAGGCCATCTTTCAGAGCTTGAATTTTTTGCAGGGATAATTCCTGTAAATCATGACACAATCATATTAATGCATAATCAGCAACAGTATTCTTGAAACTGGTACTTTCTGGTGGGAGTAGGGAAAATTTCTCTTAATAGCAGTAGGAAAGCTGAGGAGACACAGAAAATTAGTATGAAATCACAATGTTGCAGTTCAACTTGGGCTTTTTCAGGTTCCCCATTCTGCTCAGAGAGAGCTCACTTCTCCTATCCTCATCTTTTAGCGTGCTCTTCAAAGAGCTTTTTATTGTAGGAAAATGTAGGTTTCTGCCTCTTCTATGGAAGAAGGGGATTAAGTTAAATGGAGTTTTATTTACTTGCTTTTGATAGTAAATAAATTACTACAGTGTGTTGATTTTCAAATGAATTGTTTTAAGGTATGATTATTCAAACGGAAGTACTGAAATTTTTATTACTATTTCTACTAGAATATTGAGGAAAAAGATCAGTTTTGCTAATTACATCTGCTGCTTTAGAACAAGGCTCATCAATGTGTTATAACCAGTTTCCATTAAAGATGCTTAGGCAACCTGGTCCCACACTGCTTTTATAGGTATACATTACTGTAAAACAATACAAATAATAATGTTTATATGGATTTTAAATCGTGTTTTCACTTTTGACCAATTTTTCTACAATGCTTGTAACCCTAATATTTCAGGAACATAAGAATGGCCATAGTGGGTCAGACCAAAAGGTCCATCCAGCCCAGTATCCTGTCTGCCAACAGTGGCCAGTGCCAGGTGCCCCAGAGGAGGTGAACCGAAGACAATGATCAAGCAATTTGTCTCCTGCCATCTGTCTCCAGCCTTTGACTAAAGGCTAGGGGCACCATACTTTACCCTTGGCTAATAGCCATTTATGGACCTAACCTCCAAAAATTTATCAAGCTCTATTCTAAACTCTGTTAGAGTGCTGGCCTTCACAGCCTCCTCCGGCAAGGAGTTCCACAGGTTGACTGTGTGCTGTGTGAAGAAAAAATTTCTTTTATTAATTTCGAATCTACTACACATTAATTTCATTTGGTGTCCTCTAGTTCTTATTTTATGGGAACAAGTAAATAACTTTCCAAAATTCACTCTCTCCACACCATTCATGATTTTATATACCTCTATCATATCGCCCCTCAGTCTCCTCTTTTCTAGACTGAAAAGTCCCAGTTCCTCTAGCCTCACCTCATATGGGATCCTTTCCAAACCCTAAATCATTTTATTTGCCCTTTTCTGAACTTTTTCTAATGCCAGTATATCTTTTTTGAGGTGAGGAGACCACATCTGCATGCAATACTCAAGATGTGGGCATACCATAGTTTTATACAGGGGAAGTATGATATCTTTTGTCTTATTATCTATCCCTTTTTTTAATAATTCCTAACATCCTATTTGCTTTACTGACTGCTGCTGCACACTGCGTGGATGTTTTCCAAGAACCATCCACTATAATTCCAAGATCCCTTTCCTGATCTGTTGTATCTAAATTTGCCCCCATCACATTGTATGTGTAATTGGGGTTATTTTTCCCAATGTGCATTACCTTACACTTACCCACATGAAATTTCATTTGCCATTTTGCTGCCCAATCACTCAGTTTGCTGAGATCTTTTTGAAGTTCTTCACAATCTACTTTGGTTTTGACTATCCTGAGCAGCTTGGTATCATCTGCAAACTTTGCCACCTCACTGCTTACCTCTTCCTCTAGATCACTGATGAACAAGCTGAACAGGAGTGGTCCCAGGACTGACCCTTGGGGAACGCCACTAGTTACCCCCCTCCATTGTGAAAATTTACCATTTATTCCAACCCTTTGTTTCCTGTCTTTTAACCAGTTTCCAGTCCATGAAAGGATCTCTCCTCCTAGCCCATGACCACCTAATTTACATAAGAGCCTTTGGTGAGGGACCTTGTCAAAGGCTTTCTGGAAATCTAAGGATATTATGTCCACTGGATCCCCCGCGTCTGCATGTTTGTTAACCCCTTCAAAGAACTCTAATAGATTAGTAAGACACGACTTCCCTCTACAGCAACCATGATGACTTTTGACCAACAAATCATGTTCTTCTACGTGTCTGACAATTTTATTCTTTACTATTGTTTCTACTAATTTGCCCGGTACTGATGTTAGACTTACCGGTCTGTAACTGCCAGGGTCTCTTTTACAGCCCTTTTTAAATATTGGCGTTATATTAGCTGTCTTCTAGTCATTGGGTACCAAAGCTGATTTAAAGGATAGGTTACAAACCACCATTAATAGCTCTGCAATTTCACATTTGAGTTCTTTCAGAACCCTTGGGTGAATGCCATCTGGTCCTGGAGACTTGTTACTGTTTAGCTTATCAATCAGTTCCACAACCTCTTCTACTGACACTTCAACCCGGGACAGTTCCTCAGATTTGTCACCTACAAAGGATGGCTCAGATTTGGGAACCTCTGGAATATCCTCAGCCGTGAAGACTGAAGCACAGAAATCATTTAGTTTGTCTGCAATGGCATTATCTTCCTTGATTGCTCCTTTTGTATGTCTATCGTCCGGGATCCCACTGCTTTTTTAGCGGGCTTCCTGCTTCTAATGTACTTAAATATTTTACTATTGTTTTTTGAATTTATGGCTAACGGTGCCTCAAAATCTTTTTTGGCTTTTCTTATTATATTTTTACACTTAATTTGGCAGTGTTTATATTCCTTTCTATTTTCCTCACTAGGATTTGACTTCCACTTTTTAAAGGATGGTAGTACATGAGAAACTGAAAGTAACTGATAGGCCATTGTCATTATTTGTGAGATGGAAGCAACTTGTATTTTGGTCATTATGACCGATTATTGTAAACCCACATGCCAGTCTCATTAAGATCATGGAGACTGCAGATGAAACAATTTTGTGATGTATGGCAATGTCAGGCAGAAAAATGTCATTTTAAGAGTTTGATTAAAATAGAGCTGTATAACTCTCTGAAACTAATCTGGTTGTGAATTTTTGACAAGATGAACAATATAAGCCTTTTAAAAAATAGGTATACTGATAAATTATATTTAACTGTTCATCTACACGAAAACATCAGAGTTCACTAACTACAACAGGCACAGCTTCTATGTGCTACTGGATAACACCCAAGAATTATGGCTATGTACCTATAGCTACAAAGGTGAAGTGAGAGACAACCTACTATAAACTGAGGAAGAGGATGTAACAGACCTAAACTATCTTGGACTGATGGCATAGTAGATAACTGCATTCCTTACACAGAGAGGCCTCCTGGGAGGCCTGTGTCTGTATAACATTAACATTTGGACTGTAAGTTCTTACATGGAACCACTAAGCACTGAGGATGAGGTAGAAATTAAAGACATTCTAGGTATGATCCAACGCATATATAAATACTTTGCCTCAGTTTCTAATAAAAATAATTAGGAAGTCAGGGAAACTTGCAGAGTGGCTAATGGGGAGGAGAATATGGAAGTAGACATTCCCACATTTAACACGGAAGCCAAAAGCATAGGACTGAATCAGGTGCGCAAGATCATCATCTTCCAAGTATACAGAAGAAATTGACATATGAAACTGCAAATAAAATAGCATGGATTTTTAATGAGGGACTCCTTAAACTTAGGGGGTGCAGGTGAGGGAGTTTCATACCTTGATGAGTGAATAAGGCTAATATAAGAAAAAAACTGACCCAGGCAACTATAGATCTGTTAACTTGACCTCAAATTGCACACACGACCTTGGAGCAAGTTGTGAAAGACTAATTAAATTCACAGAAGTAAACAACAACAGAGATAACATAAAACATCATTTACAAAGACAGATATTTGCAAGACCAATCTGATTTTTCTTCAAGAAGATAACAATGCTTTAGACAAAAGAAATAAAGTAGTTTTAATATACCTTGATTTCAGTAAAGATTCTAATATAGTTCCACCTATGTCTGGAAATGACAAGTTAAATTGGGCAAGACAAGAGGTTGGTAAGGAAATGGTTACAAGGGGACACTACAAAAGGTTGTATCAATCAATGAACAGTGTGGCTAAAGGGTGGTTACTAATATAGAGTTCTTGGAGGATCAGTCTTGGGCCCAATCTTATTTAACATTTTCATTGGTGATCTTGGCACAAACAGTGGAAGTGTGCGAATAAAATTTGCAGATGACAAAATCAGGAAGACCAGCCCTTACAGAAGAGAACCAGAATATCATTTAAAAAGATCTGGAGGACTTTAAAAACTGGTGTAATGGAAACAGAATGAAATTTAATAGTACAAAGTTACGTGTGTAGGTACCAAACACAAATTTTTGCTATAAAGTGGAGATTTAGCACTTATGAATAACTGAGGGGGAAGACAACCTGGGTGTATTTGTCACAGGATAACTAAGAGTCACCAATGTGAACTGGTCATAAAATTGCTTACTGCTATTCTAGAATGTAATAAGAGTGGCATTTCCAGTATTGACAAGGAAGAGTTCATACCATTGGACAAGGAACCATATAAGGCACTCAACTGGAATACTATGCACAACTTTGGTCTTCAACAGTCACGAAAGATTAATTCAAATTCACAAAGGTACAGAGAAAAGCTACCAGGACAGTTACAAGAATGGCCATACTCAGTCAGACAAAAGGTCCATCCAAACCCCATATCCTGTCTTCTGACAGTGGGTACTGTCAGTGTCAGATGTCTCAGAGAGAATGAAACAGAAGAAGTAATCAAGTGACCCATCCTGCCACCCATTCCCAGTCCTGACAGAGGCTAGGGACACCATCCCTGCCCATCCTAGATAATAGGCATTAATGGACCTATCCTCGACTAATCTAGCTCTTTTTTAAACCTTGTTGAAGTCCAGGCCTTCACAATATACTCCGACAGGAAGTACTTCCTTTTGTTTGTTTTAAACCTGCTGCCTATTTATTTCATTTGCTGACCCTTTGTTATTTACTCCCTCTGATAAGTCAAGAACTCTTTTTTTCACTTTCATCGAACCAGTCATGATTTTATAATCCTCCATTATATCCACCCCTTAGTTGTGTTTTTTTCCATGATGAAAACTCCCATTCTTATTAATCTCTACTCAAATGGCATCAGTTCCATACCCTATCATTTTTTTGCCCTTTTCTGAACTTTGCCTATTCCAATATATCTTTTTTGAGATAAGGCAATCATTTCTGCATCCAGTATTCAAGATGTGGGCAAACTATGGATTTACTTAAAAGACGGAGTGGACAGATGATTGCTTTCTGTATATACATCAGAGGAATAAACACCTAGGAGCAAGAAGAATTAAGAGTTAATCTTGACAAGAATTAAATAGATATAAACTTGTTAACTGCAAATTCTGGCTTGAAATTAGACACATACTTCTAACCATCAAAGTTGTGAAATTCCGTAATAGCCTTCAAAAGGGAGTAGTGAGGGCTATAAAGCAGTTAGATTTTTAAGACTGAGCTTTTTTAAATTTATGGAAGGGATGGTATGATGAAAATGCCACTAATTGCGCATATCCACCCACAACTGCTATTTGCAAATATCAACAACACGGTTACAGATGGGACACTAAATGTTGAGAGTTCTGCATTACTACCAATTGTCTGTCTGGTTAGTCTTACCCAAATAATCACGGTCTAACTAGTCACCATATTCAAAGTCAGAAAGGAATATTCACCCAGATCAGACCCTAGGTGGATTTTAACTTTCCTCAGCCACATGGGGCCTAGGTCACTTGCTGGTATTAAACAGAGCGAATGTTAAATTTTCTATAACTAAGTCTCTAACGAGATTTGAGGCCTTCTGTAACTCAGGGCATGGCAGGACACCACAAATTGCGCATAGCAAGTCACTTCCAGCTGCATACAGTGAGGCAGCTCATGCTGCACCGGCGGGGTCCCAGTAGTATTCCTGTGGCCACAGCTCTGATAAGTGGCAGGAAGTTTTTTTTCCTCCTTGTTTTTTGTTTTTGTTTTGGGGGCAAGGACTGGGGCTGGGGGAGCCCAGCAGGGGTGGATGGCCAGTAAACCCTCACATTTAGTGGACTTTTGGGAATAGCAGACACTTCACCCCCACATTAGTCCATTAAATCGAAGGTTTACTCTATTAGAAAGCCTGAGGAAAATACTAAAGAGAAAATATCTGGATACGTTTTTTGAGGTCTGATGTGGATTAGATGCAAGTTTTAAGTGGGAAAGAGGACTTTTTTTTGTTTATGTTTTAAAGCAACCAGAAACCTTTCTAAGAGACTGGAAGGGACGTTGTCATTGGGGCTGTTTGTTTCTACTGTTGGTTGGTATTTTAGATGATTTTTAACCAACTACAACCTCTTAAATCTAACAGGGAAGATACATTTAATTTCTGGAGCATTATATTTTCACAAGATTTCAAGTAAGAGTGAATATTGGTGTTTTCATGCTCTCCACTCTCCAGAACAACAGCTCCTCTTCACCCCCTCCCCCATCCCAATGAGACAACTGCTCTTCTTAGTCCAGCAAGGAACTAGTCTGGATGTTAATCCTTTTTTAAATTCACAGCAAGAATAAAGTTTAACATAAGCAATAAGAAAAACAGCAACCATATAAGCCCTCAGTGGTCACAATGACACTGTAAACTTTTGTTTAACTGCCAAATGAATACAATCCATCTTACCTAGGAGAAAGATATAAATGAGCAATAAAAAAAAATCTGAAGACTCATTGTTCAAGGACTTTTGAGGTAAGTGGTCAACTTAATAGCCTCATGCAGCCATTGCTTATTCTCTGCCTTATTCCATTAAGCAGAGTCTGACTTCTGGGAAATAATAAATCTTAAATGTAGCCTAATGAGTAGTCCAAGAGAAAAATTAAATAGGTTGACATGTCTGCAAGGCCTCCAATACACACAATCACAGTCTTAACTGTCTCTCCTCCCTAGGTAGGAAAAACAACAATAGGTGGATCATTTAAGTACCGATAGCTTCAAGGAGAAGCCAGATCTCAACAGTTATTACAAAGCAGCGTTCATTGAGCTTTGTCGCAAGTAGGCTGTAGCCAGAAAAAAAACAGGATGTTGGCAATAGATTTTGATGGCAGAGGTCTCCAAGTGTTTTAGCAGTACAAAAGTACCGAAATTAAATATACTGACAGGCACATAACAGACTGTTGTGGAGAGTATGATCTTGCAGATCTTCTGAAATTAAGTGAATTTTGCTGAGGTTATCTACCCTTTTCAAATAAGCAAGAGTTGACAAAGCATTCATTCTAGTAAACTAGAAGCCCATTTGCAGCTCCACTTGCAAGTGGAAGTTGGGCTGGAAAAAAGTTCTAGACAAAAAATTATTGCAATATACATCCGAAGTGTATGGGGCTGGGTACCTGTGCTAGTCGGGGGAGGAGCGCCGTTGGGGACTGGGTCATGTGCCATGCTGGCCAGCACAGTGTGGGAAGGGTGAGGGCCTTGATGTTAGGGGTAGGCCAGGCCGTGTGCTGGGTGTGGGGGGGGGCCCTGACACGGTACGGGGGGGGGGGGGGTGTGCTTTACTGCCAGGGGGGGCAGGGCTGGGCCGGACCAGGCTCGACCCCATGCTGGCTGGGGAGGGGACATCGTAGAACCTTGCCCAGACAGACAGACAAAGCAAAAGTATAAGATGCATACTTAAATCTTAAGATTTAGAATTTTTTAAAATTTAGATCATAGAGCAAGTACACTCTTGCTTACTTGCTCAATGAATCCATGATCTCCTAATACCTTTACCAGTGAATCCTCAAGGTGACAGAAAACACTATTTGGCTTTTAAGATACCAAGTCCACAACTCCAAATATTCTTCGCACAATTAAACAAAGCCACCAAGAGGAAGTTTTATGCTTCAATTCATGCACAACAGAATGTAGAGTAAACCGCAAGTACATGTAATTTACTTTCATTTAAAAAGTTAAAACAAATTTCTACTCTAAATCAGACACTCAGGAGGGGACTATTGAACTTAAGGATTAAAACTCTCTTGAACAGATACCAAGCATTTCTAATTGCAGCATATTGATTGTCATTACTATTCTAGGTGAAGGAGAGGCAGATTTTAATACCAAACCATTACCCTGGAAAAACTTTTGCAAAACCTTTCTGGAAGACACTTAGGCTATGTGGCACTCTCACACCAGGGTGATCGGCACAGTATTAAAAAAAAAAAAAAAAAAAAAAAAAAACAGCTGGAGCTAGATATGTTTAGGATACCAACCAACAAGGACATAAAGTAAAGCCTAAGTTTGTACAGAAGTTCCCCCTCTTCCATCAAGCAGACTGGAACTAAGAAAGGACTCAGTATACTAAAAGGAGCTACTTTCCATAATGATTTGCAGAGACTCTGCAATGCAACTAATATCAAATCCTTTACTCATTATTTGCTTGGCTGTAATAGAAAAACATGTACATATTTCAAAAGTGCACTGCATTCACCACAAGAAGGATCTAAGCCTAAACTATTACAACTCAAACTGCTTTGAGCTATACATTTTGGACGAAATTGTGGATCGATGAGTCTCCACAGCATAGAACGTCAACTGGAACTCCATAGTCCAGCCTGCTCTATGGGTGAATTCAAGGCCACTCCCCACACTACAGTCAGTGAAAGTCTTACCATTGACTTTGATGGGACCAGTCACTGCATTCCACAAATATTCTGATGCAGGGATTTCTGACGAGTGTTGCCATATTATGCACTGGATGACTACACAACCCTTTCATCTTCCACATATGTTTTTAGGACCCAGTTCTGCAATACTTAATGGCAGCTAGTCCAGGAGCCAAGAAACCTAAACAGCACACAACTTACTTCAATATACTATTAATTTTGTTGTACATTAATATAACTAATTTTCATAGCTGAATTTTCCACCAGGATAACAAAGGTTACAAAGAGCTCTAGGCAACGTTGGTTAGACCACTTTTTTTTAAATGAGAAGACTATTGGTGACCTCATTTTCACATCTCATCTTCTCACCACAGTGCCCCCTGCACTGTAACACTGGTTTAGTGTTGACCCACCAAGAACAATTCAACATCAGGATTAAAGAAAAGTTCATAAAAAAAAACCTTGTTTGGGGCCAACAAATTTTTTTTTAGCATCTGTAAGAGTACAGATGTGTAAGAGTCCCGAGATGCCCAGCCCTTGGCCTAGGGCGGGCGGCACCCAAAAAGGGGTTAGAACACCAGCCCCGCACTCAGTTCGGGGCAGTCAGCAGTTCACCATTACAATACAATACCGGCCCAGCCCTCAGTCTAGGGCGGGGCAGCAGTTCTCAATAGCAATACAGTACCGGCCCAGCCCTCAGTTCAGGGCGGGCAGCAGTTCACAGTCACAACACGCTTCCGGCCCAGCCCTCAGTCCAGGGCGGGGCAGCAGTTCACAGGCTGGCCCTGTCAAGGAGGGGGTAGGGGGTCGCAGGCCCTCCCACTCCACTGCGACCCGGCCCAGGGGCTCGCTCACACACAACCACGGCAGTGGGGATCCAGACCGCAACACACTGCCATGGGTTCGGGAGCATCGTTCCCTGGGCCACTTCCTACCTCTACCTCCACTGGCAGAAGGTCCCAGTTCATCTGGTCAGGGGGTCCCCCTCTGGGTCGGTCTACTTCAGATTGTCCACCTTCAGGGGCTCCGGCCAGTCGCTCATCTCAATGTCATTGGGATAGTCGGGCAGCGGTAGCACGGGGGACCCGAGGCGATCCTGGGCCTGAGGGCTGTAGGGATCCGCCGGGACTCTGGGGCAGACCGCTCCTGGGGCTTCTTCCAAGGCGGGGGGTCTCCGCCGGCGTGAGGGTCCTGGAAGGTCTGGGAAGTCCGGGTAGTCCCCCCAGGGCATCTGGATCCGGGGTTGCTCGGAGCCGCTGGGGGCTTGCTCCTCCAGCAGGGCCAGGCGGCGACAGGCCCTCTGCCCTTGGCGCGGGGGAGCTCGTACAGGCGCCTCCTCCCTGCCCGGAGGCCCAGGCTTTAATGGGTCCCGGGCCCTGCCCTTGGCTCTTCTAGCCCTGGGCCCCGCCCTCTGAGGGGCGGGCCTCTGGTGTTCTGGCTCTGGGCCCGCCCACCAGGGCCTCTGCGCAGCCTCCTCTGCCTTTGCGTCCGCAGGAGGCCATACTGACTCACTACAAGATGTGATACGATAGAAACTGAAGTTCTCTATCCACAAAAGATTATCACGCATACAACCATTCTCCAATTCTAATACAAATATATCTAAGATCATTAAGGAAGGATTACTGATAGAGAGTAAGCTACATTCACTACTCTAAGGTTTTTTAAATCCTTAATTTCTATTTAAGTTGGTAAAAGATATCCAGGAGAAACTAGACTGAAACCCATGCATTTTTCATTGAACAAAGAACAAGACAGCAAGTAAGACTTGAGCCAACACTCACTGAAATTAAAAGAATTGCCATTTATTTTGGCAAATGCTAAAGCAGACCTTTAAGTCAGACTGCTATTAACAGAACGGACCAGTTAGTTCTTCCTTTCAGATACCTATAACCACAATTAATAGTTACTGAATTGTGAAGTTTACAGCTTTGCAGAAAAACTAGAAATGATGCAGGATTTGACACTTCTAACAATTTGGTACCCTAGAATAACTTCTTCCTCCAAACTCTATTCCCAAAATAACTTATATTCATTTTTGGGTACGGATGGTCAATACCAATTTAAAAACAGACACCAAGCACACTTTAATGAGGTAACTAAATGGCAGAGCATCACAAACCCTAAATGGGGCATGTGAGATGGTATCACAGCAGACCAGTGAGATCTATCCAAAAGATGGCTGTCAGAATAGCAAGGTGAGAGCGCATCATGCTACTCTTTCATCTCATAAACCTTCCTTTTGCTAAGTAGCAGTGTATCCAAATGTTCTTAACATAAAAACAATTAACGGAAAATTATTTTTAAAAATTATGTACGCAATTCAAAAACCGGGCTCAAAAAATTACATGACATAGCAACAGGCATCATCTTCCAAGTTTATATGCACCTATTTCAAGGGCAGCAGGCACTCAGCTAGCTGTTAACACTAAACAACTTGCAACTGTTAATATATCTTTTTAAACACAAATTTTCTTCAAACTATGATTCCAACCCTCGCTCTTTGAAAATGAAGTCATACTTTCATCCAACATATCTACACAAAACTAACATTCCTATAAATCTGTTTCATTTCCCCATATTATTTGTACTGTGATAGTACCCAGAAGCCAGGTTCCAACCACGCTATGTTGCCTGCTGAGTAGCAATGAAATTCAAAGAGATATTTGCATGCCAATACACTGATATGATTAACACTCCAGATATAATTTCATACAATACATGTACACCTGACAGTGTGGAATCGCTAACAAGAAGTGCTTAGATGTCACACAAAAGTGGACAAATAAGCCTTCTTTGCTTACTTGGAAGACATCAATATAAAAGTGACCATAAAACTAAAACATAAAATAACTACTGAGAATAAATGCATTTTGTGTCTTACACGACTTACTAATCAGTTTTCAGGACTTTGTGTGTTTATTTGTACAATGCAGCAAGATGAAGCTGAGCCCGCTGATAACTTTGTGACAATAATCATGATTGATAAAAAACTAACAGAGAGCCCCTTGCTGAAAGAACTTACAATCTAAGTGTAAAACATGGATACAAATATACATAGTGAAATGTAATGATGAGACACTGGTTAGAATGATAAGTCGTGGCCCACAGCACAACATATGTTTCACCATCACCAAGTTTTTTGTAGGCATCACAATAGACTGTTTTAAAGAGAACTACACAGTGGGATTTGTGGATTTTTAGTGAGACAGGTGATGCACAAACAGCAGAAAGATACAAAGCAAAAACATCCTAAACCAAAATTGGCAGAACTAGATAGGAAGATGCTGACATCCTACTATATAAGAAGAGATAGGTAAGCCACAGAAGATTTGAAAAGTGAAGACAAGTAGCTTGTGTTTGATAGGTGAAGAGAAGCAGTGAAGCTACGGTAAGATCTGTAATGTAGTCAAAGCAACAAGCCAGAAAAGTTCTCCTTATAGTCGCATTTTAACTGAGTACACAGAACACAAAACGATTTGTCAAGGCCGGGAAAGAGAAGATTACAAAAGTCAAAGGATAAAATGAAGGCCTGAACCAGAGTGTTAGCTACACAGCCAGAGAAAACAGACCAAATCCTGGAAGTGTTACAAAGGAAACAGGCAAGACCGAGACACAGTCAATATGCGCCACTAACACAGCACTTTCCTTCTCCAAAGCCTTTTACAAACAACTGAATGGTTCGGATGATCAGAAATAGAACCGCGCCATTAGAGCAGGGCTGTCCTCCAGCTCCAGGGCCACCAACGCCGGAGAGCGCGGGGTAGGTGCAGTATCTTTTTAAAGGGATCGTAGGGAAAAGCAGGCACATGTCAGACTGCGATTTAATCCCCTTAGCAACTCTCACACGACGGACGTCGGCGAGCGAGCGGGCGGGCACGTGCACAGCTGCTCGGGGGCGAGCGGGCCGGGAAGAGACCCGCGGCCACCTGTTCGGCCAGGGCCGGGCGGTTACCTGGGAGAAGGGGGGCGGGCGCAGGCACCGCCGCGCCCGCTCGCTCCCCTCACGAACACGCCGCAGGGAAACAGGGTCTCGCACAGTGGCCCCCTCCCCGCCCGCAGCCAACAGGCCTCCCCGGAGGCTGTCACACACGGAGGGGGCGCGGCCGGTCTGGGAGTGGTGGGGGGAGAGGTTGGCGCCGCTTCCGCGCCCTTCGCACCCACCTGCTCGCGGAGTTTAAGGAAAACCATGACGAGGCCGCCGCGCCGACCAGCCGCCGCCAACGACTCCAGCCACCCCGCCTCCCCGGGGCCGATCAGCCTGTACGCAGGCCACGCCCCGCAGCCCGCCCTGCCCGGGCTCCGTACCGGGCGCGCCGGAGAAGCGGCGACCCTGAGGAAACGCGCGCGCGAAGGTGAGGGAGGGGAGAGTCCCCCCTCCTGCCCCGCCCCCGCGTGCCCCGCCCCCGCGTCGTTCTCAAGCAACTTCCGGAATTACACTGGAGCAGCAGCAAAAGCAGTTCACCCGCCAGCGTTACTCACCATCAAGGGCGTCGCTGATTGGGTTGGGGGCAGGAGTCGGGGCGAAGTAACAGCAGCGCCGATTGGTCGGGCGGGGGGCGCTAACGTCTGATTGGCGCGGGAGCGTGCAGTGGTGCTGGAGGCAGAGGGAGGGTGGGGGGAACGGATTGAGGCTCTTTCAGGGCTGGAGCTGCGATTATTCCCCCCCCCCCGCTACCCCTGCGCCTCCTGGGGAGAAAACCCCGAAGGTGCGGGGATCGGACCCCCTCTCTCTCTTCCCCCAGCGCTGTGGCTCATGTGAAAACTGGGCCCAGCCTCCGGGTGCCCCAGTGACCTTGAGTTCCTCTCCCTGACACCCCGCCGTTGTGACTGACGTCCTGTTTGGCCGGACAGACCCCTTCTCGCTTCCCTTAAAACGTGTTACAGGCGTCCAGAGGTTTCCGGCGAGAATGGGTGTGTGACTTGGCCGTACGGGTGGCTCTGGTCAGCTGCGAAGAGCAAACAGCAAATGCTCAAAACGTGGGTTGTGCCTTTAATGGGGTGCAGAACAATAGTGGGGTTCAAGCAGACAGTCCGGGGCAGTGCGGGGATCAGGTGGTCAGACCCAGTCCTAGTCGTATGGTATTGGAATAAGAAGCAAAAACGAGATGGTTTAGGTTAGCCCTGGTCGGAGGGGTGGGTGGTGATCTCAGACACCTCAATCCAACCCTGTGCGCTGTCCCAGTTTTCTTTGGTAAGTATGGGCGGTCTGCTTGTCTCAGGGAAGTTTGGAGTATGAACATGGCAACCAAGTTGCCAATTGGAGCTTCCTTGGTGCCTGAAAGAGGGAGGGGTGGGGTTGTTTACATTGTCCGGATTTTGAGGTAAGGTCTCAGAAGATTAGGAACTTTTTCCAGGACCTAATGTAGTGCAAGAAGAAATCAGAAATACCTTTGGTGGAACTTCTGTTGAAAACAATGAACTTCTAACTTGACATTCATTTAGAGTCAGACACTAAGCTCTTTATATATTCTCAACAGCATCTCATTCCACCAGTGATTCCACCGAACCCAATACATATAAGCTCCAAGTGATTACTGAAGAGAAGGCGCTACTCATGTTGCACTCTTCACCATCCTCTCTATCGTGCTTCACCAACACTCTGTCTTGTGCTGCTTTTTCTCATACTTTCCCTGGGGGAAGAAGCACATGCTACATCCTGATTTAGGTGGAAGCATGAACAAATAGCTTTGTTAGTAGCTGGAATGCAGTGTGAATGCTGAGGGGCAATCCTAGACTTTGCAGAGTCCCATGCTAAGATATGTAGAGTCTCTGATACAATTCTTCTCTCTCTGGACCACAGATGAACACATAACAAACGGGCTATTTTTAAAAGCTGAATATTTTGAATGTATATGTTGCTGTGTATTTATGTTAAAAAGGCTAAAGAAAGGAGTCTTGCACTCACCAATGGAGATGAAAAGATTTGTGATCAGGGCTTTTGTTCTGGTGAAATGCAGCCAGAACTGTGTTCCACCACCTTTTTTCTGGGACTACCCTTTTTAAAAGGCAGATGGGTAGCTCTGAGCCACATATGGCTCTTTAAGCAGCCACTTGCAGCTGCTGCCACTCTGCCTCCTGCTGTCTGACTGCCGATGAAAGAGCAGGACTCCGTTTAAATGGGTTTAACAGCCGGCACCGTTAAACCAATTAAATTGAGCCCTGCTTTTTCAGCACAGCAGGTCAGGGAGCTGCTCCTGCCATATTGTATGTGCTGAAGGGTTGGCAGGGAGCCATGCTGCCATGCAGAAAGGAACATAGCCGCTGGTGAAGGGGCTTTTGAGATGGCACTCCTTTTGAGAGGTCTGTGAATCCTGGGTTGGGAAGGTTAAGGCTGTGGTGGGTTGGGGCTGCAGGGGGGGAGTGGGGGGTTAAGGCTGAAGTGGGTTGGGGCCTCGAGGGTGGCGGGGGTCAAGGCTGAGGTGGGTTGGGACCTTGAGGGAGTTAAGGCTGCAGTGGGTTGGGGACCTGCGGGGGGGCTAAGGCTGTGGGGGGTGTTGACCAGGGAGGCCAGAGTTCTGGCACTCTTTTTCCTAGGAAAAAAAAAACACTGTTTCTGATAGTCCTTAGTTCTCAGGGGATTTGATTCCATGCTCTCTCCAAACATCTCCTGAGAAGTGTTCACTTTCTCTCGCACACAGAGGTTGTCTGTTCTCTTAGTGAGTTGTGTTATGCCAAAGTTCAGGAAGTATCTGGGACCTGAAAAAGCTGCATAGCTTGTTTTCCTCTTGCCATTTATGATTAAAATGAGGCATGGAAAGACAATATCTACTAACAACATAAGAACAGGCATGCTGGGTCAAACCAAAACTTCACTTAGCCCAGTATCCCTGTCTTCTGACAGTGGCCAGTGACAGGTACCTCAGAGGGAATGAACAGAACAGATAATCATCATCCACTGTTGCCCATTCCCAGCTTCTGGCATACAGAGGCTAGGGACAAAATCCCTGCTTATTCTGGCCATTGAGGGACCACCTTCCATGAACTTATCTATTCTTTGAGTTCTGTCATTGTCCTGGCCTCCAGAACATCCTCTAGCAAGGAGTTCCATAGATTGACTATTGCACGAATAAATACTTCTTCTTGTTTTAAATCTGCTGCCTATTCATTTCATTTGGTGATCCCTAATTCTTGTATTGTGAGAATTAGTAAATAAAACTTCCTTTTTTTAATAATAAAAACTTTACTTTTTCCACAGCAGTCAGGATTTTGTAGACATCTATCATATTCTTTCTTAGTTGTCTTTTGCCAGACTGAAAAATCCAAGTCTTATCCATTTGCTCATCTTATAGAAGCTGCTCAAAACCCCAAAATCATTTTTGTTGCATTTTTCTGAACCTTTTCTAATTCCAAAATATCTTTTTGAGATGGGGCAATCATGTCTGCACACAGGAATCAAGATGTGGGCGTATCATGAATTTATACACAGGCAATATGATATTTTCTGTCTTACTATTTAACCCTTTTTAAATCATACCTGACATTCTGTTCATTTTTTGATGGCTGCCACACATTGAGTGGATATTTTCAGAGAACTATCCATATGGGAGAGCAAGTGGATATTGTATACTTCAATTTGAAGTATGCAATATCCACTGGATCCACATGCTTGCTGACCCCCCACAAATAATCACAGTGGATCAGTTTTGTCCTGTTAGAAAAAAACATATTGATTCTCCCCCCAGCAAATTATGGTCATCTATGTATCTGAGAATTCTGTTCTTTTACTGTAGTGTCAACCAGTTCATCTGGTAGTGAAGGCAGGCTTACCAGCCTGTAATTGCCAAGATCCTCTCTAGACCCCTTTTTAAAATTGGCACCACAGACCTCACATTCACTAACACCTACTAGTTCTAAAATTTTGAAGGACATCACCAGAATCAATTCACTAAATATTTTTTATTCAAAATAAGTTAGTTTTAAATGCAGAACACATTTTGATAGGATTTTTATCTTATTGACCCAGCACATTTTAAGTTGTCCCATTAAATAAACTAATTTGGAAGGCTGTATTTGTGCATTTTCAATTAATTGTCCATGTCCATCCATCCAAATGCAACTTAACATAAATAAGAGTAAAAAAAAATTGTATCACCCAGTATCACCATTTTTGGCATAAATTAGTGGAAAAATTTGAATTAGTTGCAAATCAATGTGATTTAATGGTTACCACAAGTGTCAATCACCTTTCTTTAGGGAAAATAATTACAAAACTAAACAAATGCAAAATAATATCAAAATCAGTTTAAATCAAAGTTTTCCACTTAATGATTGAAATCACTCTGAATTAAATTAATCTACCCTGAACAAAGGCATGAATAACAAGCCAGATCATCATCTACCAGGAAGGGATAATGTTTCATAGCCAACCTTGACAATGTCAGTGAGGAATCAATGAGTATTCAACTACAGAGAGAGGAGTTGACAAATTGTGGATGTTTAGCTTCAGCCAAAGGACACTACACAACGTAATAGTTTTTTTTAACTCTTCCCACTAGCATCAAATCTGTCTTGCTCAGGTTAAGCTTCAGATACCTGTTTATCGATGAGCTGATACCATCCAACCACTGGGCCATCATGATGATAGTGGTGTGGTTATATGTGGTGAAGAATAGATAGAGCTGTATGATGCTTGAGTCCACGTCTTCTGAACCGTTTGCCTACATTTTACATAATGTAACTTGCTAATCCATAGGAAAGTGGCACTAAAACAGGTATTTAGGAAGCACTGCAAATATCTGTGAATACATCTAATAAATGGAGAAAGAAAGGTTTCCAGGTACAAGCAAAACACTGAGTTTGGAATATGTATACAAAAGGCATATGACAAAGGGTTCTCTTGCTGAATGGAAAAAAGTTCTTTCATAATACATGACATGCATCCTTCGGCAAAAAGGGACAGCACAGATACTAAAATTATTGCTTTTTTCATTAGTAAACACACATTATAAACACAAAACAACAGCCTTTAGAAAAGTAAACAGACATTACAAAACTGATCCTGAAACCATCTATATGCTTAAATTGAAGTAAATGTGCAGTTAATGGGACATGCATAAATGTTTGAAAGATTGTGGCATTATATACATATTATAAACTCAGAAACAAAATGACATATAAATCAATTTCAAATTCACATCTATCCTTATATATTTTTCATTAATAAATGTTATGTGATTTTTTATGAAATGCTATAAACAATATTATCAAGAAATCAGTCTTAGTACTTTAACAAAAATATATAATTTGATAAAAACAGTAATGTTTCCACTTGACAGTGTTACATAAGAATAAAATAATTTTTATCCCCAAAATTAAAGTAAAAACCAAATAACATATATAAAACCTCACAATTGCATAGATCACAGTTTAGGTGGTTGTTAGGCAATAAGTGTTTCTTGTTTGTCATACAGACATCATATAATTTAGGTCAACCTAAACTATATTCTGCTTTTTGTTTTTAAGTGCCTTGGTTTTGTAAATGATATGGTAGATAACTATACTGTTGTCTCTTAGCAACCTTAACAGGTTTTTGAAAATGCTTTGGATTTGAAGTATATATAAAACAAGAAAGAGTGACACTGATAATATTAAGATTTTTGAATCTACAAAAGTTGGAAATTTTTATAACATGGTTATATAAACAGTTTTGTAAATAGAAATGCAGCACACCTTAGGTCCATGTCCCTCCGATTCAGTGTAATGTTAAATCCCCATGCTGAAATTTTACTCCATGGCATGTAACATCATCCATAGTTTTTGAAACAGGACCATATGTGCTGCAATTGAAAGACAGAAGGAGAATGAGTGGATAAAGATTCTATAGAAGCCTCATGTCTGAGATATTTTATGAGTTTGTCTGTACTATATTATTATTATTGCTTTTGTTAATAATAGTACAGTACTTTATATTTATAGCACTTTTCAAAGGATTTTAATGCATTCCACAAAAATTATTTATACTTGGCAAAAGACCAAAGTATTTATTTTTACCCTTTTAGTTAAGTAAACAACCACAGAAAGGTAAAGTGACTTACAAAAGATGTATCACTGACAGGATCAGGAATAAAAGCAAACAAGACCTGATTTCCAGTGCCCTAATCTAACCACTAAACTATCCCCCTGTATCTATGCAGGACTGATTTTATTTTTCCCACAGAGTAGAATGGATTTGAAATAAAATGATACTTTATAATCTCATATCACATGGTTGTATATATCATTCCCATACTGTACTGGCATTGTCAGGAATTTAATATTCCAGTGCAAATCATTTGCATTTTATAACTGCATCACCACAAGGTTTTCACAATACTTTGTCTATCAAAATCTAACATACATTGGGTGCGCCTACACTTGCATTCCTCTTTCAAAACAGGCATGCAAATGAGGGAAATTGAAAATGGAAATGAGGTGCAATTTTGCATATTTGGTGCTTCATTTGCATGTTCTTATTTCAAAAGAGCGTCTTTCGAAAGAAGAAAGCCAGAGTAGATGCTGCTTTTTCGAAAGTAAACCCCATCTTCCCATTAAATAAAGAGAAGAAGGATTATTTCGAAGATGGGTTTACTTTCAAAAGAGCAATGTCTACACTGGCTTTCTTTTGAAAGAAGCTCTTTCGAAAGGAGAATATGCAAATGAGGAACCAAATATGTAAATTTATACCTCATTTGCATTTTAAATTTACCTCATTTGCATGCCTCTTTTGGAAGAGGAATGCAAGTGTAGATGCACCCATTTTGTAACTCTAGCTCTACCAATTTGTTTTTGAATTATTTGACTATCATAGTTTCTGGTTGTAATGGAACAACAATGGACATCAAAATGGCATCATCTATCTGAGCTACTCTATCATCTAAAGTGCCTGTCAAAATGGAATGTAGGTGTCCCCTAGGCCAGTTTCACCCTGCACTGGTACAAGGACAGAAGCTGGTGGCTCATGCTTTCCTTATTCAAAGGGCCACTTTGACCCCTAGAGCAAGCTAGGGTAACCCTGATGGCCCTTTGCACCACGTTGCCTGATGTAAAAGGGCTGCCACACAGGAATGAGTTCCCTTGATGATGATGCAAAATGATGCAGCAATTTACAGGGAAATTCCAATAAAGGTGAAAGAAAAGTGAGAAAACAGAACATGAGTGTGAGAGAGAGAAATCAGCAGTGAGCACTGGCATGATCTGCATTTTGGTGTGGAAGGTGTCGCTGGATGTTTGAAATACAAACTGAACAATAGACTACTATGTTACTGTCAGATTCAGCAGTAAAAGGTATATGTGACAATAGGGCCAGACTAGTTTACAAAAGAAATTTTGCTATAGTTTGAACTTTCTTGGTATAAATTTTGTTTACTTTCTGGTTTAAGCTATAGATCTTTTTCTCTACATAATCCGAAATTCACTCATGTTCAGAGAGCCAGCACAAGATCTTATTAGGGTCTACATGGGATGAAAAATACACAATCATTCAGTTGGCTCACAGTGCAGGGAGAATGTCATTCATAATGTTTTATTCCATTTTTCAGCATTTACCAATCCGGAAAACTTGTGCAAACATTACCTAGAAAAAATTGCAAAACTAATTTGAGACTATGATAAAAGAATGTTTACACAAACTTTTTATATATTTACTACTAACTAGTTGTAATATCAAAATTATTCTTAGGCATCCAATTAGTTACCAAAGCAAAAACAAGCCATTGAGCTTACTTGCTGATGGGAAGGCCATCTAAGGCTCGTCTACACTTAAAATCCTGCAGCTGTGACATGGTAGCACATCAAGGAAGACACTACCTATGTCCATGGGAGGCTTTCTCCTCTTGGTATAGGTACTCCAGCTCCACAAGAGGCAGGAGATGGGTTAATGGAAAAATTGTCCTTGCCACACACTACATCAATGACATCTTTATCATTTGGACTCATGGTAAACAGATTCTGGCAGAATTCCACAGAGATTTTAACAACCTGCATCCACCCATCAATCTCAGCCTTGACTACTCCACACGAGAAATACATTTCCTGGATACCACAGTACAAATCACTGATGGTCACCAAGACACCACTCTCTACTGGAAACCCACTGACTACTACACTTACCTACATGCCTCCAGCTTCCATCCAGCACACACCACACAATCCATCATTTATAGTCAAGCCCTTAGACAGTGTCGCATCTCTCATCCTACTGATGGAGACCAAAAACTTCAAGACCTCTACCCAAGCAGTTATAAAACTTAATTACCCACCAGGAGAAGTGAAAAAACAGATTGACAGGGCCAGACAAATACCCAGAAACCAGCTACTTCAAGATAGGCCCCAGAAGATCAATAACAGAACACCACTTGTCATTACTTATAGCCCCCAACTCAAACCCCTGCATCATTGAAAACCTACAACCTATTCTGGCTCAGGATGCTACACTCCAGAAGGCCCTAGGTGACAGGCCTGTCCTTTCCTATAGACAACCTCCTAACCTAAGAAAGATTCTCAACAGCAATCACAGGCTACATCACTGTAATACTAATCCTGGACCTTTTCCTTGCAACAAATCATGCTGCCAACTTTGTCCACATATTTATTCTGGGGATACCATCACTGGACCTAACCATGCTAGTTACAAGATCAAGGTCACATTCTTGTGCACTGCAAGCAACATTATATATGCCATTATGTGCCAACAATGCACTGCCACTATGTACATTGAACTGACTAGGCAAAACCTTCGCCAAAGAATACATGGACACAGAGCAGACATCAAGAAACTCAATACACATAAGCTGGTCAGTGAACACTTCAATAGAGTAGAGGGGGGCCATTCTGTTAAAAAGCTGAGAATTTGTGTCCTAGAGCACACAGAATTTAAAAACAGATAACAGCAAGAAAGTTGTGAATTGGAATTCTATTCAAATTCAACACATCAACACATGGTATGAGCAGAGACATTAATTACCTTACTCATTACAAGGACTGCTTCCCTTTCCTTGATGCTCGTAGTTATCTCAGGCAGGACACTTTACATCCACCACCTCTCATCCCCCTCCTTCAGTCCTATTTGATTTGTCAGTTTTTATTGCAATTTTTTTTGGTCTTCTGTACTTATAAATGTCAGTCTCTGTGTCTACACGTGCCCCTTCCTTTTGAAAGGGGCATGTTAATGAGCAGGTTCGAAAGATGCTAATGAGGCACTGCAATGAATATGCAGTGCCTCATTAGCATAATGGCGGCCGCAGCAATTCGAAAGTGTGGCTTTTCGAATCGCATGCCGCCCATGGAGACGGGACCTTCCAAAAAGACCCTCCCAGTTTTTGAAAGCCCTTCTTCCTATCTGGTGTTTGGAAGAAGGGCTTTTGAAAACTGGGGGGTCCTTTCAGAAGGTCCCGCGGGTGGTGTGCAATTCGAAAAGCCACACTTTTGAATTGCCATGGCAGCCATTATGCTAATGAGGTGCTGCATATTCATTGCAGCACCTCATTAGCATCTTTCAAACCCGCTCATTAACATGCCCCTTTCGAAAGGAAGGGGCACATGTAGACCCAGCCAGTCTGTACTGGAAATGAGAATGATCTGATGATGTGGTTCTGTCCCACGAAAGGTCATCACCGAATCAATGATTTTGTTAGTCTTTAAAGTGCTACATTTCTACTGTTTTGTTTTGTTGGAGTACAGACTAACATAGCTATCTCTCGATGAGAAACTGAACACCTGATCGAGGCAAAAAGGAAAGCCCTTAGGGCCTGGCAAAGTGACATCGACTACACAACAAAGAGAGAAGCAGAAGTCCAACATAAAACAAGGACTCTGAAAAACCACTGGTGGACTGAGGAGGCACAAGAACTCCAGCATCTTGCAGATATCAACAATACAAGAGGTTTTTTTCAATGCTACCAAAGCTGTTTATGGTCTGAGAAACCATGGAATCAATCCCCTGAAATCAAAGAATAGTACCCAGCTCTTGAAAGACGATGAAGCCATTGCTTCTCACTGGAGGGAGCACTATAAGGAGTTCTTGAACCACCCCTCCCCCATGGTCCTAGAATCCCTTGACCAAATCCTTTAGGAATCTTGTATGCTGACTGAGATTCAAGTGATGAAGTGCAATAAGGCAAGTGGACTAGATGGAAGCCCTGCTGAAATCTTCAAGAAGGCACAAACAACTTCACCTCCTGATTCTCAAGACCTGGGATAGGAAGCAGATGCCATGAGATTTCAGAGATACACTGATTATCAGTCTCTTCAAGAAGAGTGACAAACTGGACTGTGAAAACTATTGTAGTGTCTCCCTCCTGGCAGTGGCAGGGAAAATCTTAGCTCAAACCCTTGCAAACTGACTCGTGCCACACTCAGAAGGAATTTTCTCTGAATTCCAGTGTGGCTTCTGACCATTCCAAGGAGCAGCAGACATGATCTTCATTGCCTAGCAGCTGCAAGAAAAATGTCATGAACAAAACCAAGCCTTATACATGAGTTTTATAGATCTGATCAAAGCATTTGACTCAGTCAATTATAGTGCCATTTGGACTATCCTCAGAAAGATTGGCTGTCCCAAAAAATTTATTAGCCTCTTGAGGTTGCTTTACAACAACATGACTTTCACAGTATTGAGCATCAACAGATCCCAAAGTGACCCCTTTGAGGTCAAAACAGGAGTCAGACAAGGCTGCATCATTGCCCCCATCACTGTTCTGCATCTTCCTCTCCATGACTCTTCACTCATTTGATGGCAAGCTTCCAGATGTCATAAAGGTTGTCTATAGAATGAACAGGAAACTTTTCAATCTCAGGAGGCTGAAGGGTAAAAGCCAGACCTCCACAACCTTGATCATGGAGCTCCACTATACAGATGACAACATGGTTGCTACTCTTTTTCCTGCAGCCCTTCAGACCATCTTAAGTGCCTTTGCTGAAGCATACAAGACTCTCAGCCTCATACTGAACATCAAAAAGACCAAGGTGCTCCACCAACCCTCGCCAATGGGACAATCTGTTGAAGACAATGAAGTCAATGGAGAACTGCTGGAAAATGTGGAGCTCTTTCCAGACCTTGGAAGTCATCTTTCTGCTAAAATCAACATGGCTTTCCATATCCAGCGTCATCTGAGCCATGCAAGCTCTGCTTTCGCCCACCTAAGACAAAGGGTTTTCAAGAAATGAAAAGTCTGTCCAAAGACAAAGTTCCTTGTATACTATGTAGTGGTTGTTCCAGTGCTACTGTACACGTGTGAAATCTGGACAATATACAAGTGTCATTTGAAGGCACTTGAACAATAGCATCAACACTGCCTCAGGATAATACTAAATACCTCTTGGGAGGATAGGACACAAACACTAGCACCCTGGAAGAGTCAAACATGACCAGCATTGAAGCTATTATCATATCAACAACTTCACTGGACTGGACACATGATTCGGATGTCCAATCATCATCTCTCAAAACAAATTCTGGTTTCTGAGCTGGAGGAAGGACAGAGGAGTGTTGGGGCCCAGCAGAAGCAATATAAGGACATGCTGAATGCACACATAAAAAAGTGCAGCATTGGTGTCAACGCTTGGGAGAACCTTGCCTAAAACTGTTCCCAGTGGAGAATGGTAATCCGTGAGTGGTTGGCGCAATTTGAGAGGTCTCGCTGCAGTGCAGATGGGAGAGGTGGAGAAGAAGAAAAGAGCGTCAAAAATTGCTGCACACCCCGCAACAGCATCTAACACCTGCCCCTTCTGTGATAAGATCTGTGGCTCCAGAATTGGCCTGGCTTATCAATGGGCTCACATATAGGAGGGTGACATGAAGACATCCTGCTCATTATCGAGTGACCACCAAGAAAAGAGAAAGAAAAAAAGGAGACTTAGACATCATAGAGATAAGCACTATATATTTAAAGACTCAAACATTCATATTACTTTGCCTTTAATCTATATTCATACATTAAAGGCAAATACCTTAAAAATGGCTTTCTTGCCCTGCCTAAAGGATCACCAAATGGTCACTTTAATCAAACAGTGGTCTATAGTATTGCAAGCTAAGTATTTTCAGGCTGGATCCGTTCTTGGAGTAGAGGTATCAAGCAGAGGGGTGGTACGTTCAATGGTTCTAATGAATTAGCAAGTGACCTCTTTCTGCCTATGTACCTCTCAAGCCCTACTTGGATGTTTTAAATGGAACTTAAATAGTGCAGAGACTTTGTATTGGCACACCATGCCAGGGTGACTTTCACCAGATATCTAATAGCATTAGAAGGAATTCTGTTGAAAGTGCTGCATTTCAGAGAAGTTAAAAAAAAAATTCAAGCTCCAGACCATTTGTGTTCACTGGGGCTGCGTCTAAACTACAGCTGTCCTTTGAAAGAAGTTCTTCAGGAAGATCTCTTCCAAAAAATATTCTTTCAAAAGATCACATCCACATACAAACAAGCGGATAAAATAATCTGCTCTTGATAGAGAGCATCCACACAGCGCTCACTCCTTTGAAAGAGTGGGTCAGGGATCGAAAAATCTGGCTCCATGAGGACTGTTCTTTTGAAAAAAGGGCCCCTGGGACATCTACACATTTTGTTTTTTTTGTGAAAGCATCTTTTGGAAAATGATGCCCTTCCTCATCTGGGAGAGGAAGAGGGCTGCTGGAAAAAGTGCTGCATTCTTCTGATTTAATATCAAAAGAGTGCATTTTGTGTGTAGATGCTCCATGGGATTTTTTGAAAGAGCCCTGCCTTTTTAGAAAACCCTTGCTAGTGTAGACATAGCCAATGACCTTTCCTTTTCTAATCATTTTTGAGAATTGAGAATTTAATGCTCTAGGATCCCAGACAATTCATGTTAGAACACTTTAAAAACACTTTAGCTGTGTCTACATGTGCAGTCCTCCTTTGAAAGAGGAATGCAAACAAGGGAAATTGGAAATGCAAATTAGGTGCTGATTTATATATCATACTTCATTTGCATAATCTCTTTTTGGAAGAGATTCTTTCAAAAGAAAAAAAGCAGGGCGTTTTAGAAAATAAACCCTGTTTTCTGAAGAACCCTTATTCCAAAAAAAAAAATGGTTACAATGTTTTATTTTTAAAAATACATTTACAGGTTTCAGAAATCACTACTCTCAAGGGCCACATCATTTCTCACACATGAAATGCAAACTGCCAGTTGACTGGTTTTCAGAGTATTACTACGTCCCAGTAGTGGAACATAATACCTACCTGTAAGAAAAGGTTTAATACATTTTTTGTTTCCTGTTTCATATTTTACTAGCTAAAATGAGAACACTGAGTACATCTGAGAGACATATCTTGAAAAATGTAATTTACTTACATTTTATGTTAATTCTTTGTTGCTGTTAACTAAAATACAATCTCTTAAAGAAAATTCACCTTTTTAAAAATCTGACTTTTCTCTGATTAGAAATATTTATGAGCACCTTTAATAATTTATGTATGCCTAGAGCTACATAGATATATGTAAACTCTTCTCAGATAAATACTTTCATCATCATCAGAGATAAAGAGCTTGAGGCAGAAGACAGGAATCTCTTGAATGTGCAACTCTGTGATGAATATATTTGTCAACTGAGTGCCGTTGTGATGAATTTCAAGGAAGATGAAAAGCATCTCCATGACTGTGAAAAATTTGTAACTCAAAGAAGAGAAGACGAAGCAAATAGTTTGCATTTATCTTTGCTTCTTAATAGACAATCTTTTTCCTGTTTTTATGTTGTTTTCCTTATTCTCTCACGAAGGTGTTTCCACTTGCATGAAATATTACCAGGAAAAGGAATTCAGTTAGAATGGCTTGGTATCCTTATCATCAGATACACTTCACTTGTACTCTTTTTATCCTTTGTTTTGTCCAGGGATCTGAGAGACAGAGGAAGAACTTATCACAAGTTGACTATTAATTATTACTTAATAAATGTGTTAACATCTGCAATAAATTATTTTACTATTTTATTATTTTTATTTTAATTATACTCAACCCTATGTTGTTTGATTCAAAGCTGTTTTTCCTAAAGTGTGTTAACTTCATTTTTTTAAAAAGTTTCAAAATACATAAAAGATTGTGCTAGAAATATGTCTTAGTAGAAACAGAGCTGAGATCAGCAAAGGTAAATGACTTACTGGGACACAATCAAGCTGTAGATTACAAGTGTGTTCCCTATGAAGGGTCTTTGATTTTGGAACTTGAGTCCCACCTTGGTCTGCCAGAACCTTGTTTGATCACTTACTGGGCATGCTATAAAGCCTATATTTTCTTAGACTTTGAGAGATGGTACTGACATATGGTTACAGTGATGAAGGAGATATAGAACCCTACATAGAACAGTGATTACATTCATGTGAAGTGATTTCGTATTACTTTATATGTATTTTCTTATATGGGATAGGTGTGCAGCACATACAACGGATACCTAGCTTCATGGATCACCATCTATTATACATAAATTTTAATAAATAAATATAACAGTGGCACTCAAGATTGGAGTGTCATTATGCTGCTCACTGCACAATCATCAAATAAATGACAGCTGCTGCCTCAGAGTTTACAATACTTTCTGCATGTCATGGCAATATTCTAGTATACAGAAAACTCCATCTCGTATGTTCTTTTCAGTACCAAATTGTTCTCTATTTCATACACATCTAAAACACCATATTTTGTTCAGTTGTGTTTCTATTAAGACACATTTCTAGCATGATCTTTTATATATTTTGGAATTTTTACAAAAAATTAAATTAACACAATTTCAGAAAAGTAGCTTTGAATCAGACATCATCGGGTTGAGTATAATTAAAGTAATCTACTGCAGATATTAATACAAAATATTCCCTAAAGTACTGGATGTGTCATTCTACATTGCCATAAAACATCTTGGCTAAATTTGAAGTTACATATACTGTGATAGCATAGTTAAACTGAAAAGCTGGAACCATTCCCTAACATTATTTGACCGTAGTTATTTACAAACTATTGGCCTGAAAAGTGAAATATTGACTTACAGGACACTCCCTTTCCCCTTCCCCTGAAACACTTGTAAATGAAGCAGAACAATATTACTGCACCTTGAATACTATTTAAACACCGATGCATTTGTTCTGGACTTTTCTGGATTTAATCAGATCAAATGTATCTGATTAAAATCTCTGTACCAATTGTGAATGATAAGGATATCAAGCCATTCTAACTGAATTCCTTTTCCTCTTAATATTTTAAGCAAGTGGAAACACCTTGGCGTGACAATAAGGAAAACAACATAAAAAACAGAAACAAGGTTCGTAAACTTGTGATACTTCTCAAGTTTGTATGAAGTACCAAGTCTGAATGTACAGGCTTTCACAATTTGTGATATAATCAGATTTCACCTTTTAATAGTAGACATTCTCTGGTAGTGATAGTAGATTATAAAATTAACACTCTGAAAAATTAATCTGTGGAAAGACTTGAAGTCAATAGAAAAACTCCCACTGACCACAATGGGACCAGGATTTCATACTGTAAAACTGTTT
This sequence comes from Carettochelys insculpta, assembly GCF_033958435.1. Taxonomy (NCBI): domain Eukaryota; kingdom Metazoa; phylum Chordata; order Testudines; family Carettochelyidae; genus Carettochelys; species Carettochelys insculpta. The sequence goes on along the minus strand of NC_134138.1, from coordinate 213,128,847 downwards.
GAATTTTATTAAAACACTCAATTCAAAATACAAATAGAGAAAAAACATATCAAAATATAAATTGGATTTCACCCAAATTCATTTGTAAAGGAAGTTCATGCCCTCTGTCCCACAAGAGGGAAAGTAACCTTCAGCCTCCAGGGAAAGGAATGAGATTAACTCTACTCAGAATTCTAGGTCAGGAGATATGAGTGAAAGGGCTTACCAATCACATGCAAATAGTATCAGAGCTGTGTTTGGCACAATGTACTGGGAATGCTTATAAACCACGGAAAAGAACTGACTTTAAATGTTCCAAGATAACAAAAATATACAAACTTGAATTCCTTATACAACTATTACAGACAGTTACCCTGTATGGTGGAGGGAGGATAATATGCTGGTTGGGTGAATGGTCTGGTGCTCTATATTAACCCTTTCCTGTCTACCAGTATAGAATTGTGTGGCTGAAAATGAGGCTAGAACATGTCTATGCTGTGGCTACAGGAACAAAATCCCCTGTGATTTTGGGGCCTTAGAGACAACAGATCAGCTCTGAGGATGTTCTAATTTAGGACTGTTCTAAGTAGGAAAGTTTTACCACTTGTACCAGATACATATGCCAGTGAAGATGTGCATTTGGTGTCTTTTGTGAGCCTTGCAGACAGAAACTGTTTTCAGTTTTTCTTCATACCAAAACAGTGTAAGAAGTTGGAGACAACTAATGTTCTGTTTATATCAGAAAGAATAGTTTGACAAAAAAAAACATAATAGAGGTTCAAATTAAATGGGTATCTCAAAATAAAAAAATTAAGAGGACCTTAAAGAGTGCTATCTGGCTGACCAACAAAGTTAAAGCAGCAGTTAGAGACAAAGCATCCTTTAAAAATGGAAAGTCAATTTGTAATGAGGAAAATAGAAAGGAGCATGTAGTAGTAGCATCCTTCAGTCTACGTAGACTATGGATCGTGCCCTTCATAGTTCCATTTGGCATCCTCATTTGCAGCATCGGCTGTGACTGTGAAGACCCACACGAGAGTGACAGTCCTTGCTGCATCTGTTGCATGTGTAATGGGTGTCTGGCAGGTCCTTGCTGTGCTTTCTGTGGCCTCGCTTCTCCTTTGCTAGCTGTCTGATCCTCAACTCACCCTTCTGAAGGCCCTTGTATAGTTCCTGCCTCCATCTGCTGCGATCATCTGCCAGCTCCTCCCAGCTGTCTGGCTTGAAGTCTACTTCCCTGAGGTCTCTCTTGCAAACATCCTTGTAGCGCAGCTGGGGGCGTCCGGGAGGCCTTTTGCCAGAGGCTAGCTCGCCATACAGGATGTCTTTTGGGATCCTTCCATCATTCATTCTGTGGACGTGGCTAAGCCAGCGGAGCCGCTGCTGCCTGAGGAGGGTATGCATAGTTGGGATTCCAGCTTACTCAAGGACGGTAGTGTTGGACGCTCTGTCCTTCCACGATATTCCAAGGATGCGCCTGAGGCAGCGCAAGTGGAAGACATTCAGCCTCTTTTCCTGATGGGCGAACAGGGTCCAAGTCTCGCTGCCGTAAAGGAGAGTGCTGAGGATGCAGGCTCTGTAGACTTGCATTTTGGTGGGAGTATACAGCTTGTTGTTATTCCACACTCTCTCGCTGAGTCTGGACAGAGTTGTGGCTGCTTTACCAATCCTTCTATTTACCTCAGTCTCCAAGGACAGGGTATCAGTGATGGTGGACCTGAGGTAAACGAACTCGTGGACTACCTCTAACATATAGTTGTCAATGCTGATTGATGGAGAACAGGAACGTCCTGAGCAAGTACATTTGTCTCTTTAGGCTGATGGAGAGTCCAAAGTCCTTGCATGCTTTGGAGAACCAATCCAGCAGCTTCTGAAGCTGTTCTTCTGTGTGTGACATGACAGCAGCGTCATCTGCAAACAGCATGTGTCTGATGAGGACTTCCCGCACCTTAGATTTAGCTTTCAGCTTTGCAAGATTAAACAGTTTCCCGTCAGATCTTGTGTGCAGAAAGATGCCCTCTGTTGAAGATCCAAAGGCGTGCTTCAGGAGGAGTGCGAAGAAGATCCTGAACAATGTCAGAGCAAGGACGCATCCTTGTTTGACACCGCTCCTGATGTTGAAAGCATCCGATAATGTGCCATCGTTTTGGACGGTTCCTCTCATGTCTTCGTGGAAAGACTGGATCATCTTGAGTAACCGTGGCAAACAACCTATCTTGTGGAGCAGTTTGAACAGTCCATCCCTGCTGACCAGGTCGAAGGCCTTGGTTAGGTCGATGAAGGCAATATAGAGTGGCTTCCTCTGCTCCCTGCATTTCTCCTGCAGCTGCCTCAGAGAGAAGACCATGTTGACGGTAGATCTCTCTGCGTGGAATCCGCACTGTGATATAGGATACACCCTCTCAGCAATCTTCTGGAGTCTGCCAAGGATGACGCGAGCAAACAGGTTACCAGTGATGCTTAGGAGTGAGATTCCACAGTAATTGTTGCAGTCGCTTCTGTCTCCTTTGTTCTTATACAAGGTTATGATGTTAGCATTGCGCATGTCCTGTGGAACCTCTCCCTCTTTCCAGCACAGGCACAGTAGCTCATGTAGGGGTTCCAGGAGAGTGTCTGTGGCACACTTGATTACCTCTGGTGGTATACCATCCTGGCAAATCAAGTGTAAAAGTGCAATTAGGCAGGCCGAAAAATAATCTAGCAAAAGTCTCAAAAACAAACTGCATATTATTTGGAAGGTATGTAAGAAGCCAGATGTTGCCAAATAATCCAGGGCAAGTGACGGGCACTGGACAATCAAGGTGCTAGCAGAGCACTAAAGGAAAATAAGGCTGTTTTGGAGACGCTAAATGAATTCTGTGCATCTGTTTTCACTGCAGAGGATGAGAGGGACGCTTCCATGCCTTAGCCATTCTTTTCATGTGACAAATCTCAGGAACTGTCCCAGCTGAGTTCTGAAGAGAGGAGTTTGGAAATATATTGATAAATTAAATGGTAATAAATTTCCAGGTCAAGGCGGTAATGACTCAAGAGTTCTGAAACAACTGAAATATGAAATTACAGAACTACTAACTGTGCTATGTAACTGCTATGACACTTAAATCATTATCTCTACCAGATGACAGTTGGGTAGCTAATGTGACACCAATATTTTTTTAAAAAAAGCTCCAGAGGCAATCCTGACAATTAAAATCCAGTAAGCCTAATGTCAGTATCAAACACACTGATTGAAGCTATATTCAAGAACAGAATTATCAGCCAGATAGATGAATGATAGATCTTGAAGAAGAGTCAACATAGCTTTTATAAAGGGAAATCATGCCTCATCAATCTGTTTGAATTCTGCGAGGCCTCAACAAGGGTGGACAAGGGTTATCAGTGGAAATACTGTATTGTACTTGGACTTCCAGAAAGCCTTTCATAAGGTCCCTCTTCAAAAGTTCTAAAGCAGGGTAGGCTGTCATGGGGTGAGAGGAATGGTCCTCTCATGGATCAGTAACCATTTCAGAGACAGGGGAAAAAAGGGTAGCAATAAAAGGTCAATTTTCAGAATGAACAGTAGTAAGTAATGGTGCTTTCCTGGGATCTGTACTGGAACCAGTGCTGTTCAACATATTCATATCACTTCTCTGAACTCAACATTCAGCATCAGTGTAAAAAGCTAACAGAATATTAGGAAACATCAGGAAAGAGATAGTAAGACAGAAAATACCATAATGCCGCTAGATAAATCCATAGCATGTGTACACCTTGAATGTGTGCAGTTCTGCTCATTCTATTCCAAAAATATATATTAGAATTGGAAGAGGTACAGAGAAGGACAACAAAAGCTTGTATCTTTTCAGCTTGAAAAGGAGATGACTAAGGGGGAATATGATAGAGCACTATAAAATCATGAATGGTGCGGAGAAAGTGAATAAGGAAGCATTATTTATTTCTTCACGTAATTCAAGACGCAGGGGTCATTCAAATTAATAGGACTCAGGCTTAAAATATACAAAAGGAAGTACTTCATATAATGCACAACCAACCTATGGAATACCTTGCTCGAGAATGTTGCAAAGGCCAAAATTATAATAATATTAAAAAAAGAATTAGATAAGTTCATGAAGGGTAGGGGCCTCAAAGACCATTAATTAAGATGGTCATGGACACACTCCATGCTCTAGATATCCCTAAACCTCTGACTACCAGCAACTGGAAGTGAAGACGGGATAATTAATTTGAGAATTGCCCTATTATGTTCATTATCTCTGAAGCACTTAGCATTGTCCATTGACAGAAGAGAGGCTACTGGGCTAGATGGGCCGTTGGTTTGATGCAGTATAGCCATTCTGATTTATTTCCTTGAAAGCATGCAGGAAACTTACATTAATCACACCACATAATCCTTGTGTATTTAGGTTTCTCACCTAGAAACTATTCAGAACAGATAAGAAAGCACTGCAAGTAAGAGACCCTGGAACAAAAGTGAAAACAATCACTATCAGAAGTAAACTGCAGTTTGTTTATTTTGAAAGACATATGAAACAATGGTAGGGATTTCTTATTTTATTTAAAGAAAACTCTTCTATTTGTATTCACTTTGAACATGAGCAGTAACATTTCACATATTCTTATTCATTCTAATCATGGTCCCACAAGAAACAGCAACATTCATTATTGCTTCACAGCACCAGAAATCCACACCAGAAGACATTGGGACAGTTTCCCTTCAGTGCCCAGCTTTCTAGCAGGAACATGAGGATAAAAGCTTAGTGGTCTCATATCTCTGCCCCAGTCCAGCAAGCTGGAAAGGCCTGGGCATAGGCAATGGGTATAAGAGGCAGGGGAAGGCACTACTTTCCCAAACTGCCTTACTGGCAGCACCCACACTGCACCTCCCAGTTCCCCCAGTTCAGTATGGCTCTCCCTGTATCCTGTATCTTCAGCCCTGCACTTCCAATCCTCTCTGTGCTGCAGAAAGCCACAGACTGCCCATGCTTGGGGAATGGGGGGGCCAGGGAAGGCTGCAGGCAGCAGGCCACCTGTGTTTGAGGAGGGGGAGTTGCCACGCTCTTGCCATCCATGACCCTGGCCTCACCCAGAAGGGACAGGGCTGGGGGCTTGCCACCCTGAACCACAGATTCACTGACTGCCCACAGCCCTGGGTGTGTGCTAAGGCCTTAACTATATTGTGGGTTTTAGCTCCAAATGTAGCTGCACTAGTGAACATGCTCATATTCTTCCAGATCAAGGACATGTTAAAGTAAAGGCAGTGAGAGAGCCGATCAGTATGGGAGTCTCCAGACCTGTGACCTGAGGAAGAGCTCAGAGGAAGCTTGTCTCCTTCAGCTACACGGTTAGGTACAATAAAAGATATTACGTCATCCACCTTGTCTTTTAAAATCCAGCAGTAGTGTCACAGCTACAAAGACCCATTGCTTGAAGGTAGATGTGCATGTAAAGACTCAAAGGCTACATCTACACTACAGAGATCTTTCAAAAGAAGCCCTTGTGGACGATCTCTTCCAAAAGAACGTCTTTCAAAAGAGTGCCTCCACGTACAAAAGAGTGAATGAAACAAGTGAGCTGCTCTTTCTAAAGAAAGCATCCACACAGCCGAGGCTCTTTCGAAAGAACAGACCAGGGACTGAAAAATCAGGTGCCATAAGGACTGCTCTTCCAAAAAAAAGGGCCCTGCGGAGAGTCTACACACATTTTCTTTCGAAAGAAGGTGCTTTTCCTGAAACGGGAAAGGAAGAGTGCTTTTGAAAGGAGTGCTGCACTCTTTCGATTTACTTTTGAAAGAACCCTTTATGTGTGTAGATGCTCCGTGGGATCTTTCAAAAGAGCTCCCGGCTTGCTAGTGCAGACGCAGCCATACTGTGGAACCTGTAGCACAATCAAAATGTTCGAAAGTTCATGTTATATAATATAAACTATTTAAAACTCTCTTTAAGAAAAGAAACGGGTCAGATTCTGCAGTCTCTTACAGCAGCTTCGCACTTGCCTCACAGTGCAAAGTTGCCCAATCATTGGGAAATTCTTCCTATTTAAAGAAATTCACCAGTGATGTGGAGACCAGTATAAGAGGCATGTTCAGGGGAAAGGGCATGCAGCTGGTATATTCCCAAACCCCAGCAATGACAAACTCTAAGAACAACCTCCAGGGACTTTGGAAAGCTGCGGTTTAAAGAGACTTTCAGACTTTTCAGAATGATGAAACTGTCCTTGATGCTAAGCAACTGAAGGATCAAACTGTCACAGACATAGCCTAAAGTCATCTTGATTCCTGTACTCTACTCTCACAATGAGAGCATCTTGGCATTAGTTGTGCATCTGGTAATTTTGAAATTTATGGCAGAATGGTAAGCACTGTTTTTTAAAACCCAAGAAAGTTTCTGTTAAATTTGCTATTCAGTTCACTGCAGTAAGAATACTCCCCTCTTGTTCAAAACCTACAAAATAAAAACCATTTTTGTGAAAGCAACAGAACAAACAAAAGCTACTGAAATTGTCTTCAGTTCCTTAGAAAGGAACAAACTTATCAGAAGATGAAAGCAAGTTACAGTAGACTGCTGATACATCAATGCATGGGTTGGGTGTAAATCATATATAAGATTAAGCACCCCTTTCTCAGGTAAGTATCACCCCTGTAATATAGGTATTAGGCTTATTTCAGTTTTTTTTTCTAATCTGCCTATATCCCAGTGAGACCTACATCTGAAATACTGCTCCAAGGGAAACAGCACGTAATCAATCACTTTGTAACAACTCCAGTCATGGTAAATGTTAAGGAAAGATTTAACTCTCGCCCTCGCAGGTGTGGTGTTGGGTTCGACTCTAGGATCCCACAGAATTTCAAGTTCAGAGTCCAATCCACAAGTATCCTTTATTGAGGTACAGAATTACAGCTCGAGCTGGGTGCCTCTGGAGAGGGACCCCACCCCCCAGAAATCACTGGCAATTATACCATTTACAGTTTATAACACTGCCCATACCCCTGTCCAAAGTCCAATCCCCTAATCTGAGTAGGGGTCTTTACTCTTCCCCAATGGATGGTTCTGTTGCTGAGAGGACTGTCTGTTTGCTGGCTGTTTGATCTTCCTCAGGAGGCAGTTATCTCAGCTCCTTACATTCTTCTTTTATCTCCCATTTGTAAACTTCCAATTAGAACCACATCGGGCAGTTTTCACCATTCTGCAGCTGCTGTTTTAGCCTTCCTCCCAGGTCAGCTTGACCTGGCCCTAAGGCTTCAACTACTTTAGCTACTAGTGCTAAGCTAAGAGAACAAACTCTTTAAAACATGCATATAAAATGACATATAAACGATTTTCCCTTAGCAGTAAATCCATACAAGTGTTGATACCAATTAGGTTAATGAAGCTGCAAGGTGGATATATTTCTTGTAGTCCTAGAGAGGCTCTCAAACAAGGGTGCTGCATTCAAACTCCCCATAAGATAGCAGTGTTTGATATTTCCCTAGCCTGGAGCCTTAGCATATTGTTTCAAAAAGGTCCACAGGGCCACAGTCAGTAATTTGGAGCAGACTGTCCACCATGGTTTGCTCACGTGGCACTGCTGCAATGGAGCAAAGGGAATGGAAAATTCCTCCAGTTTTCCTGCTGGAGAGTACCTAACTTAAGGAAGGCACCTGTAAGTGCAGAGACAAGATATCTAGCTCCCACACATTCCAGACTGCAGACCCTTGGTGCAGCAGGTGTGTCCAGAGCAGGAAGAGAGAGTTGCTCCAATGTTCTGGACTCCAGCTATCTGGCATATGGGTGAGGGGGACCAATAGCCAGCTTGTGAAATTAAAGCAGCCCCCACCCAGGCTGCTGTCACCCTGGCTGGTGCAAAGAAACATGAAGCCATAAGAGGATGCTGGTTTCACCTTCTCTTTTTCACCCCTCTTCTGGGCTGCCCAGATTATTTTAAAGGGGGAAAGGAGCCATTTTTTCCAGGCATTCCCCTAAGTACAGGCATAACAAGTCAGGCTCCTAAGTTTGCTAACCCTGGTGCTCCTACTGACTGGAATGGAAGAGGGCTAATTTCAACATTTGCAATTAGAAATCAGAGGATGTGGCTGAATGAACATTCTCTAGTCATAATTAGATGCAAATTTTCTTCATATAATCTCTCTCAAAGGGTCCAAGTCACCTCTGAGTTACAGCTTTGACGGATGTTCTGTAGGTATGTCAACAAAGCACATTAAACCTAGGCTCTGACTCAAGTTTGAGCCCAAATCCCCTTGCTGTCCACACTCAAATTAGTCTTACTCAAGTCAGGACGAATTCCGAACCCACATCCTAAAATTCTGCATGGTAGGGGTCAGAGCCCAAGTGCCACTGTGACCTGGGTCTAAGCCCTTTCATTTTGCAGTATGGGTGCAGCTGAAACCATGGACCCATCAGAAAGTCTGTGTAGTGCAATATGGACACATTGGCACAGTTGTGAGACCCAGGTTCAGCAACTGTAAATGCACATTTACAATTCAGCATGTATGTTCTCAGAGGTACTGGGATACTTTTATAGTGGGGATGCTGAGAGCAGGCTGAACCAAACTGGAAACCCTGTATATAATAGAAACCACTTCAAGCCAGGGGCTGCTGCCGCACCTCCAGCACCTGTTTGAATGCTAAAACAGTCTTCAGAATACCAGCTCTGCACAGACCCAGGGTTAGTGTGCAGTGCAGACATACCCTGCAGGACTTACAGCTCAAAAACACACACCCTGCCCCTGTCCAGTGGGCTGAAGAAGTAAATCCATTGGCTAGCTCCACAGAGTCCAGTGTGCTCCCCGTTTGCCACATGTGGCAAATGGGGCAGCACAGTGAGGCGAAATGTGGCTCAGCAGCTCTAGAGAGCTGCACAAATGGGACGTCACTCCAGCCGCTCTATCAAACGCCCCACCACATGGTGGGATAAGCTGATGGTGACAGTGGTGGAGGCAGCGCCTCTGGCCTCATTGGGCTCTGGCCGCGGGGTGGCTGTCATGGGACAACTTCAGCCCCAGGCAGCTTGTGCAGCATGGCTTCACCTCCGGGCGGCTCAGATGGTGGAAGCTCTAATGAGTAACCTCGGGGGGTGCCTGGCTGGGGTGAGGGGCTGTGGTGATCTGGACACCACTCTCTTGGAAATCACTGAATTAGCTAATCCATTCAACTAACATACATAAGAAGCAGTGACTTCAACTTTAGTAGAGGGCAGCCCTCAAGACAGCACTACAGACCAAAATCTTATGTCCAGATTTTAATATCTGCTGTACAATAGTGTATGTGTATATAAATTACGTAGCAATGTGAACCACTCATCTGAGTTTAGTATCTCTTCATCAACCCCTCAGGAGTATCCCAGTAGTGCACTACAGACATGCTGCCCCTGTGGAAGTAAGACCACCTCCTGGCACTGAGCGAATAGTTCTATAACATATCGTATGGCTGAAGAATTATGTTTGAAGAGTTCATTAAATCCTATCAGGACTGCGACCATTCCAAAGCTCAGTACACAGTATTTTGAAAGCCCATTCATCAGTGCTTCAGCCACGCTCATAACAGTCTCATGAAAACCCCATGACTCCTTTGAAGTCTTCACTCCACAAAGTTTTCAGCTTGCAATTCTTTGGGCTCTTCCCAGTTACAGCAAACACTTCTTTTAATAAGATCAATAACAACCTATGAAATCTTTAGCTATTTGCTCACTATTTTGTAAACAGTCATCTATTTATGTGATTTTATTTTCATTCCACTGACTAATTTCAGAAAGGGATTCTTGCCAACCAAATAGTGTTTGTGAAATACTACATAGATTTGGTATTAATGTTACTGTTAATGGATGGCAGTTCATCTACTGGTTAGAGCAGGGGGCTGGAATCCAGTACACCTGGCTTTTATTCTCAACTCATTAAATTCACTGCATGAATTTGAGAAAATAACACTTAAATTTTTATGCCTCAGTTTCCTCATCTTTAAAACTGGGCTAACAATGCTCCCTTATTTCACAGATGTGCTGTGATAGTTAATATTTAAAAAGCTTTTTGAGCTCTTCAGATGAACGGTTGCTATATAAACACAAAATATTACTGTCTAGTAATGAAGTTTTCATTTGCTGTGGGTGTGTTGACGATCTCTAGAAACAGGGCCAGTTCTCAGCAGTGTGGGCAAGTAAAGTGGTCACCTTGGCATTAATTTCAAGGGAGTACCACAAAGCAGTTCCTGCTGTTTAGATTTGGGGATTTGTTTGCCTACTTATCTGTGTGTACAAGGCCACTCCAGAGTAGCACTAAAAAGGTTTGCCAGCCTGGCCAGCAAAATACCTAGCATTGCCCCTTTCTAGAAAACTTTCTGATTTATTCCTCTCCAAATAATTCCAATATTAAACATGAAAAATAATTAAAGATACATTTGTTGAATTTAGTCTTTTAAATGTCCTGGTATATATACAGCTCTCAAGCTTCAACTCTTATATGAAATATTAAGAAGTTAACAAATTGAAGTAAATAACACAAACATTGAAAGGATGAAGAAAATGGCTTAACTATTGACATTATTGGCTTATCACATTTGAAGAATGCACATCTATGTACAGGTTGTACCTCCAAAAACTGTGACTTTCTGGTCCAGCAACATCTGTGATCTGTCAGGACCACAGATGGTCGTGGACGAGAGAGCCCCGAGGCCAGGTGCTCAGTGGCAGGAGAGCCAGCATCTGGCAGGGACCAGCGCCAGGGCCAGCATACGGCAGCTGTAAGGGAGCCAGCAGCAGTGGGGCTAGTGCCAGTGGTCAGCAGCAGGACTGGGGCGAGCATCTGTCAAACCCAGCCAGGATGGGCAACCCAGCTAAGCCAGAAACAGAGGGGCCAGCCAGGGCCAGAATCAGAGATGGCAATGGAAAGGGGGAGAAGGTGGGAGGGCCTGGCAGTGGACCTTCCCTGGTTCACAAATTCCCTCATTAAGAACCAGTCAGGTCCTAGGGTGCCAGAACAATGAGGTCCAAACTGTATACATTCTAGCTCAGTGTTTCCCAAACTGGGTTCCATGCAACAGTGTTCCGTGAAAATATTAAGCAGATTTGTGATCAAAACATGCAAAAGTAATCTTCCCATTAAAATAAAAAAAAACGGTTAAATGTTACTTATTTTTATTTTCCAACAGTTTTCTGTAAAAATAGCAAATTTATAAAACCACACAATTTAAAAACATTATGTGCAGCAATTTTTCAGTATGAAACCCACTCTCATACCCCCATCAACCAGCATGTATGTGTTCTGTCAATATATTCCAAGCCCAAAAGTGTTCTGTGGCCAAATTAGTTTGGGAAATAACGTTCTAGCTCTTGCTTGAAAAATTAAAAGTACAATTACATTTGTCTTCAGCTGCTTGCTATTAAATAGGATTTGTTCAGAAATATTTGTTAGAGAGCTTCATTTTGATCCTACGCTCATTATTCAGCAGAGTGCATTGATTTTGGTGCAAAATATAGTCCTTTAAATGGCAGTTGAAAGAAAAGTGCTGCACTGCAAGAAATGTTACTGGTAGAAGAACTAGTGCAGAAGTTAAAGTGCATTTGCTCTTTTAAATGGGCAAGAAGAAACCCAATAAATCCTTCCAGATCAGAATTCTGAGGATGTTCTAAAACAAAAAGGAAATAGCTGGTGTTACTGGAGTTCTTTCACTGCAGTTCAGCTGTTATTTTATTTGCAGTCTTTCAAAATATTATTGGGTATGTTGAAATTAGATACAAGTGATTGTATAAAAACAAAGTAAATTTTAAATAGCTAAATAAAATGTTCTTTTCAATTATTGTCAAGCAGGTAGAATATTTTCCAACTATCTTTCTAGAATATCCTATGTTCAAGGGGAAACTCTGCCTTCCTATATCTAATGAAGCTGACAAACAACCATGATGGGCTATAGAGACAGAACTACATACAAGGCTAGGTGCTAAAAATTAGTTACCCATGTGACAAGTTGGAATGTGTGCATTGGAAATAACCTATTTATAAGATAAATCTTGTTTTGTAAAATGTGAAAAAAATTTGGAAATTGATTATTAAAATTAGGAGAAAAAGATATCTAGGAAATTCAACTTTGTACTCCTGTGCTATATGCCAATATTTTATTAAAATATTTCAAAATACAGCTTGTTTATCGTCTTCACTGCCCCGGCTCATTGCTCAGTACTGCCACCATGTGTTACCACTAATTCCTTATGAAATAAGACTACTCTTTAGCTATGTCTACACTAGCCCCTTCCTTTCAGAAGAGGCATGGTAATGAGGGAGTTTGGAAGATGCTAATGAGGCAGTCCCATGAATATGCAACAACTCATTAGCATACTGACAGCCATGTGCGATTCAAAAGTGCCGCTTTCAGAATGCACACCACCCATGTAGACAGGGGCCTTTCAAGAGGACCCCTGGACTTCGAAAGCCCCTTCCTTCTTTGGTTTTAGGAAGAAGGAGCTTTCGAAGTCAGGGGGCCCTTTTGAAAAGCCCCTATTTACATGGGTAGCATGTGTACCAAAAGCGGCAATTTTAAATCGTGTGCGGCCGCCATTATATTAATGAGGCGCTGCATGGTCATGGCAGCGCCACATCAGCATCTTCCGAACTCCCTCATTACTATGATCCATCCAAAAGAAAGGGGCTAATGGAGATGAAGCTTTTGAAACAAATAGATACTGAGGCTATGTCTACACTAGACATAGTAGTTGACCACCGACATGCAATTTTCACAATGTCAATTGCATAGCTAAAATCAACTTATAAGTGGTCGAATGCTAGGGCCGTCCTCACAGAATAAGGTCGACGGGAGCATTTCTCCCATCGAACTTCCTTAATCCTCACCACTCGCAAAGAGTTCTAGGATCATTGTTGACGCCGGAAAGCGTCGTTTCATGCATGTGTGAAACAAAACCTCAGAAGATGGACCCTGAATGGGTCGATCTGCGGCAGTACAGATGAAGGCTGGATTTAGTAGTGGAGGTCTGCTTGGAAAGAGGCATGATTCCACCTAGAAAAATAATATAATGTTAGAAGCAAGAGGGCAAGTCTTCTTTTAGAAAAGGTGGGCATGATTGGGAAGTGTACGATGTACTTCTGAAGCACCAATAGAGCTAGACAGCAACCTTGGCAGCACTCTTCATTGCAGTCAGGGGTAAAAGTAACTTAACATTTCTTACAGGTGCTAGGTCCCTGCCAGCTCTTTAAATAGCTCCTGCTAGCTTTTCCTGCAGTTCAGCCACCTCTTGCTGGAGCTGCACACCAGGGTGCACCTGCTTATTTCACCTTTGGTTGCAGGCCTATGTTGACCACTGGTACATAGCCAAAACACAGACCAAACCTGCTCTTCTTCTATGAGCACAAGGGTCATGATCTTTAGCGGCACTTATACACAATAATTAAGAGGTATAAGCTTAGAGCATTTAATATGTATGCATACCCAAATATCCCGTGCTCCTTCACTTCATAATAGCAGAACGATAAAGACATTTGACTTTCTGGAGCTAAATTTCAAAGCCTCTTAAGGGCTTAAGTGGCCAGATAGATACCTAATACTGGATAATTAGAAGAAAACTTCTCATGACCTCAGGTAATTCGAGTTTGGCTTCTTTCCCCAAAGTATGAGGGTCTATAGCCCTTTTATTTTCTGTTAAGGTAAGGGCCCTTCTTTCCATTGCCAGCCTCTGCACTTCTCCCCTCTTGGTGAGATGGGGCTTCAGGGAAAGCATCCTCTGTCTGCCATATTCAGGTATGTAGCCTTCCCCTTAGCAGAGGTTTAGGCTCATCATCTTCCCCATGGGTAGGGAACCCAGCCTCTCCTCCTGAAGCTGCTCACTCCCCTGCTGTCTGTAGTTTGTGCATCTCCTTTCTCCCCACACTCCCAACAGGGGAGGGTTTAAAAAGATCTCAGGAAGCCCTGAAATGGGATCAGCTAATCTTAGTTGGGCCAAGGTAGCTCTGTCTCACCTAATCCTAATCTGCCTAAGGCTATGTCTACACTGGCCCAGAAGATCGATCTGCTCAGGGTCAATCTTCTGGGGTTTGATTTCGTGTGTCGACCGCTGTGCCACTTGTGAGACAAAAGGAATAAGGGAGGTTGACAGAAGACACTTACTTTGCCTGGTGTAGACATAGCTATAGAACACCCCCTTTTAGGTGATCCTCATTGACCTGCAGTAAACAGGCCTACTGACAGGAATTCCAGACCTGCACAATCAATGGCCCCCTGTTCCCACAAGCCCTCCCCATGCTGCCCAGGACACCCCAAGCACCCCTCAATCAGACATCCCCCCTCATTGCTCACAACCCCACCCCCCAACTGCCACCCTGTCACAGCTCTGCCCCCCTGCAGTCCTGTGCCCAGCTCAGCCTCTTCCCTCTCTGCCACCTCAACCCACCTTTGCCCCTCAGAGGGCCTGTGCCCCTGCCCCAGCTCAGATCCTTTCTCTCAGCCTTCCCTGCCTACCTCTGTCCTCAACCCTCCACTATTCTCTCTTTCCAGCTCAGTTCATATGCCCCTCTAGGCCTTTGCTCCCTGCAGTCCCGTGCTGACCCTACTCCACGGCTCAGATTCTTCCTTCTCTTCCCAGCTTGACCCACTCTGTTCCCAGCCTGGCTTCCCCCCATTCCCCAGCCTGGCAGCTCTGTGGATCTGAGCTCCAGTACTCCCAGCAGTCCTGCCATGCTGCTACAGCAGCACTATTTAAAAGGTCCCCCCTTAAATCCAGCAGGCCTCTAAGCAATTGCCCCATTAGCCCCCCTCTGCAGGGTTGGCAGTAATCCACTTCTAGTCAATAGAGGAGTGGGTTTTGTTACCCTTCTAGGGCTGCCTTTCTCTTATTGCAGCCCTCTGGCCTGACCGTTACATTTATCCTAGCAAACACAATGGGAGATAGATAGATAGATAGATAGATAACATCTAGGCCTCAATGGTAACTTGTGTCAATATGTTCCACATGGCAATAATGCACTGTGTGAAAAAAACTTAGGCTGTGGTTGCACTACAGCGCTCTGTTGACAGAAGTCACTGTTGGAAGAGATTTCTTGACAAAACTTCTATTGACAGAGTGCGGCCATACACAAAACCCACTCAGGAGAGCACTCTGCACTGTCAACAGAGCAGCTGGGCTGCCTGGCCGCTCTCTTGACAAAACAGGCACCCAGAAGCACATCAGACAAGGTTGCCCATTGTTGTGGGTGCCCTGTCTGTAAAGAGAGGCCCTCTGGGGGCATTTACATAGCTATTTAATCAACAGAAATCTGTCAATGAAGGCGTTATGCCTCATATTCGAGAGGCAGAACCCTGTCGGGCAAAGTGCTGGGTTTCATCCATATGCTGTTGACAAAAGGCACTGTGTGTGTAAATACAGGGCAAAAACCTGCTCATGTAACCTTATGTATTCAGTACATGATAGGATGAGGTAAAAATTTATTATATTTACAAGCTAAACATTTTTAGCACAGTTTGGTTCTTTGCTTAAGTTTCAGTTCTTTTAAGGATGAGATTAAGTGACATTTTGTTACTGGTTATTCATAATTTTACAGGATACAATTTCTATTAATCTATGAACTCAGGCTTGCGTTGCCCCCAATACTGTACATCACTTTGAAGTATATGCTTAATTAAGGCTTCAGTTTAGCAAGGCACTTAAGCGCATGCCTAACTTTAAGTGCAGCGTTGCCAACTCTCGCAATTGGCGGAGTTTGTGGGGACAAGTGATTCCATGACTATTTCAGTTTTTTTTGTAAAAAAAGGAAGCTTCAAACCCTCACGTTTGCAAAGAAGTTTGAACATGTGAACCTCAAGGCTCAAATACCAGACAGGAAAGAAATACAATCAAAACCATTTTAAATCAAACGACTATTAAGCCAATCCCCTTAATTTTTTAACATTTGGGGCTGGCGGGCCTGTTGAAATCAAAGGTACTGTGCACATGCTTAAAGTCTGACCCTCAGTTCCCTTAAAATTAAACCTAATTAAAGGCTAATGCAGCTCCCATGACAAAACTTCTATTAACTTAAATGCATGATAATTAGGTGTATGATATTTTTGTTAATCAAGTAGCCCTCAAAATGGCTAAGCACTCTCCACATATAGTTGAAGACATCATTCCTATTCCTGAAGAGTACACATGCTAAGATATACTTCAACACGCTAATTATCTTAGTCTGTGGCTTCAGGAACTTTGTACGTCTTCCACCTCCCTATTGTTTCACCTCTAAAGAATTTTCCAAATAAATCCCTGGCATTAAAATCAATACCATACAGTGGGAAAGAGCACTGAAAAATAGGTCTGGGTGCTCACACAGCTAATCTGTCATAATATCCTATCCAGTTGTTATTTTGCTTGCCTCCCCATTCACTTGTCTGGCTCATACACCTGTTACCGTTTATCTTTTAAACTGGCATTTCTTTGTGGCGCGGACTATCATTCTCTATATGTCTATAGCACATAGTACAATGGGGTCCTGGTTTAGGCTTCTAGTTGGACTACTATAAAATGTTTAATAAAATAAAAGAATATGTAATAATTAAAGAATTGTGGCAGTTGTTATGTTGGCTAATACCCTAAAGATCAAATTGTGTGTCTTTAGAATTATAAAATGAACGAGAGAACATGCCTGGCTCTCCCATTGAAAGCCACATCATTTTGCATACGTAGAAAAAGCTCTCAGGTGCCCATGATTTCCAGTTAAGTTGACACATAAGGCCCATGTTGGTGTTTGTTCTTCACAGTCAAGGAGAGGGGAAGTACATTAAGTTCCCATAATTTACTTCAAAGCTCAGAAATAGGTGCCAGTGCCCTGAATGCCTTATTGTCTGAAAACAATCACTTCACCCTGTTGAAGCTGGTGTCACTGCCTGCAACAAGAGGGAAGAGGGGGGGAAAAAGGTATTTTGAAGAAGTTGGAGCGATTCCAACCAAAGTGTACATGAATTAGATTTAGCTGCTAAAGTGATCTATATGAGCTTCATGCAAAGCACAAAAGGCTCTACATCAACTACCCCTCTGACAAATCTAAATAAGATCTTGCAGATGAACCAGGCAGCAATGAAGCGTGGCTTCTGTTCTTGGCAGCAGCATGGGAAAAGCTAGAAATAATTAAACTAGTGGTTGTTCAAATCATTGATGACTGAGTTTGTTTGTGCTCCAAAACATTGTTGCAGCTCATAATTTCACATTTCTATGATAAAAGTAAGACCCAGTTCAGTGGAGGTTCTAAAAATCTTACGGTGATCAGCGTTATTCAGTCTGAATAGCTGTTTTCTTGCATCCTGTATTACTGTTGACACATTTATATTTCTTTTTGGTTAGAGAATTTTCAGCAATTCTTATAAAGCTGTCAAATGCGGATCAGTTTGTTACCAAGTTTTAGGATAGTTGCAGCGCTAGTATACTCTTCTAAGCACTTTGTCAGGATGGAACAATGACGACAGAAGTAAGAAACCTATATACCTTGCTGTGTCCTGTTGTCTTGCTCCAGTGAGGAGAACTGGAATACTAACATTGCACAAAGAATAGCCTTTGATTTAGGCCCAGATTTTAAAAAGTATTTCGGTATCTAAAAACGTAGCTAGGTGCCCAGCCAGATTTTCAAATACCTCTAAGCCCCTAACTCTGATGTAGGTGCGCATGCACTTTTGAATATCTTTGGGTATCATATAAAAAACACTGTCAATGTAATCTAATACATCAGAACAAACTTTTTATTTTTTCTGTGATTGAAATCCTCTGAGGATTTAAAGGTGTGGTGCCCAATATAAATAATTATAACTGGGAGTAGTATGTGCTGACGTGCAGCTCACCTTTAATATCTACTTTCTTCCCTCTCTGTGTGTATACCACCCATGATTGTTACGGGTGAATTACCTGTGTGCACTGCAGGAGTGTGAATTCCAATGTGTATACTTTCTTAAAACTCACGACTCCTAGGCCAGATCCTAAGCTGCTTCAGTGGGAAGTCCTGCTCAGAAAGTGATGTCACCATCTAGCTTCTGAGGAAGTACTAAGCACCCAAAACTCCCATTAAGTCAGTGGAAGTTGGTACCTCTCTGGCATGTCTACACTACAAAGGACCCACAGAAAGCTGGGTTCAAACTCCATCACTTTGTTGTAAGGGCACAGCTCAGACCCACATCCTGTATCTGTGCCCTGAAAGTCTGTTAATGAAATACCTTTTTTTGCCAGTACTTGCTGGTACTGAGTATTGGCACCTCGCAGCCCCAGCTGCAAGATTGGCTGGGGGCGAGGGAGATGACAGGGAGCCAGCTGAGTACCAGCTCCTCTCTCTTTCTCTCTCTCTTTTTTTTTTTTTTTTTTTGCAAAAAAGGCACTGGATAACTCTGTCTCCAAATCCTGCGGGCCAGTGTTTCTTCTCCTTTCTATCCTCAACTACACAATTTTCTCCCAGGAAATAGTGACAGCCCTCCCGGTTCAAATAAGTTTCTCCACCTTTAACACTTCCACTTTATTCTGACTACTGAAATGCAAACAGGATGTACCAATCTCCTATGTTAGCGATTTGCCAAGTGTGCTGCTACTCCGTCACGGGACCACAGTCAGACTCTGGCAGATATCTGGTGTGAAGTGAGCAAGATGTTTGACTGCAGTAAGAGTACCATAAATGACCTTTTATACCCCAAAATAGTGGACAAATCAGCAGCACTGGCGATTCAACATACTGGTGACTTGTTCAAGGGGTGGATGAAGCAAGTCAAGACAACGATGAGAACTGCACTTTTGTGAATTCCCTGTCATCCTGCATCTTTTATGAGGACTCTAAGTGCTAGATACTGTGCTGAGCACCGAGTTGTTCACAATAGCCTGATTAGTCAGAATGCTTCTGACCCTGAATTTATTATAGCACTGAAGCAGCTGCCAAGTCAGGCTGACAAAGTGACTATGGTACGCATGCCAGTACCCGAGAAGTCTTTCATTGGAGCAGCTGCAGCAAGTCCTGGGTTTACATTCAGAGGAACTATTTGATGACCTTCTGGAAGACAAGTCCACTGCAGAACTGTCTGGAGAAACAGAAGAAGAGGCAAAAGTAGCTGTAGTGCCTGGTAAGTTTCTGGCCCCACTTCTGCTGTTATCATTGTGCAAATGGGAGTGATTTCTGGTTTAGAACCTAATTCCATTTTTCTTACAAGTCATGGATTGCAGCATGTACCCTTTAATGTTCCCTAAAGCCTTGGCATCTACCCCACACTCTGACACCAGATGGAATTCAAAATGGAGTCAGGAAGCAAAACTGTTACACAACCACATGCAATTAAGTGTTTATAATATATTCTCACATCCTAATAAAAATTCTTACTCAGGTTGCAAGAAAAAGAAGAACCAAGTAACAACCTGCCATTCTTCAGTGCTCCAGAGAACTTCAGCTGTGATAGACCTTCAGAAAGGACAGACTGAAGCTGCAACAAACCCTATAAAGAAACTGGAGATATTCAGGTATCACCTTTAATTTATTCCATGGGGAGGATGGTGGAACATATCTTTAAACCCCTTGCTTTTACTGAAAATGGCCAGAAAGATGACTGCAAAAGAATTCTGGCTACGTGCAATGCATACTTTATACCTCAGAGGAATGTGGTTTATGAAAGAATATATTTTTACCAGACAATTCAGGAACCTAGAGAAAATGTTGAATCTTTTTAAAAGAGCTTTTCATGCAATGTCTGAAAATTGATTTTTTGGCAGCAAAAGCAAGATGATTATTGAGTAAGCAGACAAACTCTCAAAGCAACTATAGTGAAAGTAAGACTTAAATCCACCCACAGCTATACAGATGCAAACCAGTCTGCACTTGTCAAATGGGAGAACAAGAGTCAGAACAACATGAAAACCCTGAAATGAATACTAAAAGTTATTGCCATTAACACCCTGAAGCTATTAGGCAGTCCTAGGCAAACAACAAAGCTGTTCAAGCTAAATGTACAAGAGATGTGGAAAAGTTCATAGCCTAATAAATACACGTGTTAAAAGTGCACAAAATATGGGCATTCTGCAACTGTTTGTTGTATCGAGGCAGTTAAGGTGTTGACTGATATAGACGAGCAAGATTGGGCTAGTTTGGGCTCAGGGCTCAGGGAGGGGTTCCTTTTCCCTGAGTTTGTGGGCAGCCACCCCACCTCAGTACACACATAGCTCAGTCACACATGGGGAAGGAACTGCAACAACAGTTGGGAGCAAGCAGACAGCTCAGGCCTATAAGCAGGGCTCAGGCCTATGATCAGGCTGACCACACAGTCAGTATGCCAGGCCCTCACTTTGGGCAGGTGGCAGGAGTTCAAGGGCTCAGGCCTATAGTCGGGCCAAGCAAACAGTTAGTATAAGCAAATAGTCAGTAAGCCCAGACGCTATCTCAGGGTGTGACAACCAATTGTCAGGCCTTTTAGCTCTGACAGAGAGCCAACAAGAACAGGCATTTGCCTAGAGATGTGGGGGGAAACTGCTAGGGATTGAAGTGGATTGTGGGGGAGACTGCCGTGGACGGAGGGGGCAGAGAGAATGCATGCCCACTACCTCCAGTGCATCCCAACCCTGGGCCCTAACAGCAGCAGTTCAACATACTGCTAGTCTGTGTGGATCCTAACCATAGCACACTGACTCGCTCATGGGCACTGCTCCAGCCAGGCTAAGGTCAACAATCCCCGTGACACTTCCTAACTCTGCCTCTGGGCATACCTGACTCAATAGCTCTGGGCAAGTATCTAGCTCCTCAGGCATCTGGGTCCTAAATGATCTCCTGGCCCTACCTGTTATATTTCCTGTCCTGCCTCCTGACTTCCTGCCTGATGGTGGGTGGGGCCACTGCACCTCACTTCAAAAATACTTCAGGTGGATGTTTTCAGAGTACTGTCCATAATGACTCTAAAATCTCTTTCTTGAGTGGTACAGCTAATTTAGACTCTCATCATCTTGCATGCATACTTGGGATTACATTTTCCAATGTGTATTACAGCAAAGGCTTTATTATCTGGCATCACTGGGAACCCACGGATGCTGGATAATAAAATGTACTGGTTGGTAGATCTGGAGTCAGCAGCTGGCCCCACTCTATCCCTCATCCCCAGCGGGGCAGTGGGCAGCTGGGCCCACGGTAGTGGGACACCAGCCATGTGGCAGCCGGCCCTGGCCAGGACACTGGCTCATGTCCTGCAGCCCCAGCTGGGCATGCTGGCTAACTAAATGTGCCGGTTATCTGAATGCCGGATAACCAGGCTTTTACTGTATTTGTATTTATTAATGCTGAATTTCATCTGCAATTTTGTTGCCCAGTTTGAGAAATCTCCTTTTAACTCTTCACAGCCAACACTGGATTTAATTATCTTAAGTAAGTTTGAATTGTCTCCTAACTTTGCCATTTTACTGTTTACCCTCTTTGTAGATAATTTATGAATATAACAGTACAGATCTACACACTGCTATTTGCATCTCTGACCTTCCCTACCCTTCTTACCCTTTGTTTTATGTCTGTTAACCAGTTACTGGTCCATGAGAGGCCTTTACTCTTTTATCCTGTGACTACTTACTTTACATAAGAACCTTTGACGTGGAACTTTGTCAAGGGCTTCTGAAAGACAAAGTGCACTACATCACGTAATCACCCTTTTCCACTAGCCTCTTGGCACCCTAAACAATTCCAGCAGACTGGTGAGGCATGATTCCCCTTAAAAAATCCATGTTGGTTCTTCCCTAACATATCTCATTCTTCTTCGTGACTGTAAATTCTCTACTTTGCTATAGGTTCAACTAATTTTCCTGGTACTGAAGTTAAGCTTATTGCCCATGATTGCCCAGATCATCTCTGGATACTTTTTTAAAATAAAATAGTGTTACATTTGCTATCCACCAGTCATCTGGTACAGAGGTTGATTAAAGTGATAGGCTTCATACCACAAGATGTAGTTCTGCTATTTTGTATTTGAAGTCCATCAGCAAATCTGGTCCAGGTGACTTATTACTGTTTAATTTACCTATTTGTTCCAAAATCTTCTCTTTTGGCACCTCAATCTGGGACAGGTCCTCAGATTTGTGACCGAAAAGAATGGTCCATATATGTCAACTTCCTTCAAATCTTTACAGTGAAGATGATGGAAAGAATTAAATTAGCTTCTCTGAAATGGCCTTTTCTTCCTTGAGTATCCCTTATCACAGCAGTGGGCAAATATTGGCCCATGAGCTGGATCCAGTTTGCCAGGGTTAGTCCCTTGTGGGCTGCTGCTACTGTATTTACCTGTGCCTCTGCAGGTACAGGCGCTTGCAGCTCCCATTGGCCGTGGATCACCATTCCTGGCCAATGGGAGCTGTGTGAAGTTGTGTCCCAGTCCATGGCATTTCTCACACTTCCCATTGGACAGTAACAGCAATCCGCACGCAAGGGGCACTGCATACACACACATCTGCAGAGGTGCAGGTAAATATAGGGGGTAGTCATGGTAAACCGCCATTGTCTTATTGCCTGCCCCTTCCTTAGCACTTTGATTGTCCAGTGGCCATCCTCACTGTTTGACATGCTTACCTCTGAAGGCATACTTAAAAGCAATTTTAGTTAGTTTTTGTATCTTTTGCTAGTTACTCTTCAAATTGTTTTTTGGCCTGCCTAATTATTCATAGACCTTCCAGAGAGGGCCAACAGGCAGCTACAGTATCAAGACACAAAATCAAATGCATAAATTCCTTCCAAGGTGACAAAGAGTTCAACACACTGTTTGCCCTCACCAGAGTTTTCAGCCCCATTTCTGGGCCTCATAAATCCCACCCTTCACTTGGGCTTCTAAGCAAGCCTTGTCTCCTTCCTGTGGCTTAGGGCACTTCCTAGCAGCTGATGAGGGAACCCAGGCCTGTCTGCTACTCTGTGTCCCAACCTAGGGACTGTGTAAACAGAAACCATGTACTGCTGCCTCCAGTTTGCTGTTGCTATTTCCCAGAAATTTTCCTTTGTAGCTCCTCTCTTTTTGCCCTTACCACAAAGCTGAAGTTCTCAGATCCTCCTAGCTGAAAACCCATCTTCTGTCTGTAAGCCCCTCTGTATGTGGGAGCCTCTGGCTGTTGCTGTGTGTTGCTATCTGGCTCTGGAGGCTGCAATTCCCACCAGGCTTTGGGAAGGAAAGGGAGCTTTTTGGCTAGGCTAGAAAAGGAAGATGGTGGCCTCCTGTTGTTGGAAAGTTGAGGCTGATGGAACAGACTGCTTCAAGGGAAGTGTAAAGTTTTCTCTCAGCCAGGAACTGCTTTGGGGAGCTGCAGCCTGCTGATGAGAGACCCTGCAGGGAAGGAACTTTATCTGTGTCTGTTAGAGCACTGCAGTGGCCACTTCCAGGTCAGAGAGGCTGGTCTGCTTGTTGCTTTGCCTGGACTGACACACAGAACCCTCACCACGCTGTCTGCAAGCCAGTGAACACCAACAGCCGCACACCAATGCAAGCAGGTAACTGGAAATTTGATAACTAAATAGTGTACACTCTGGGGTGGGATGACTGATGGCAGTGTACATGCCAGTTATGTTTCATTTATTTCTGTGTATATTGTTAATTGATTTCATTTATGTTTAGTCTGCAACCCTTTCTCTTTAAGTTGTTAAGTAAAGGTGTGTGTTTGATTTTTATGTGGTCTATTAGATACATACTATTTATAATTGCTGTTTGGGAGTTAAATCCAGAGTATTGCTGGAATAAGTTTCCTGGAGGTTTCCAAAGGCACACCATTCAGCGTGTACAGCGGCCAGCCTGGTGGAGGCACCACCATTTTACACAGCTTTAGAAATCAGGGGTGGAAAAGCGATTCTCAACTATCCAACATCACCACTGGGACACTCAGGATCTTCTTTAATATCGAACCCATAAGGTGCACAGACTCACAACTGAGTGCTGCCTGCTCCCATTAAGTAACCCAGGGAGGACAGAAGAGGGGTTACATGTCTTTTCCTCGAGCACCTGTAACTGCCTGTAGCTCCCTGACTCTGACTCACCCAGTGACATGCTCAGTTGCTGCAGCTCCTTTTATCTGATCCCACTGGGCTCTGATTGGCTTCTTCCATACATCCTCTGTAGGTGGGCCTGGAGGACTTACCATCACTACTCTTTCCGGGTAGTCTATAGTAGCACCACAGGGCTAACAGCAGGGGGCCTTCAGGGCCACATATGTCTTGTCACTACACTATGTAAGGCGACATCACACATACTGTAGGGGTCCCAAACTTAAGCTATGATGGGGGCCCTCACTTGACAAGTACCACCTATGTTCCTCCATGTTGCTGGCTCCAGTTATTGTGAGCATGCAGACCCAAAGGAGAGTTCAGCAGGAGGTACTGGAGATCTGGCACAATTTCTGGTAAAATGCCATGAGATGGACAGTCGAGTTTCCCCCAAATTTACCACAAAGGGATAGGGTGCAGCTGGGAAGGGCATTAGGAAGCCTGGAATAAGCCAGATTCACTCGGGTTTGTGTAGTGCAGTGTGGTAGTGTGAAGATGGGTTTGAGACCTAAGTCCAGCAATTGTAAACCCAGCGTGACTGCTTCATGCAGACACTCAAGCACATGCTTACACATATAGAAAACTGCAGGCTTAAGTCCTGTAGACCTACACTTACACTGCAGTGCAGACATACCCTTGAGTGCTATTGGAGTAGCCCCAAAATCTTTCAGTGTAAGTAGAAGTATCACAGAATCACAGGGCTGGAAGGGACCTCAGGAGGTCATCTAGTCCAGCCACCTGCTTCAAGCAGGATCAACCTCCACTAAGTCATCCCAGCCAAGACCTTGTCCAGCCGGGATTTAAAAACCTCAAGGGATGAAGAATCCACCACCTCTCTAGGCAACACATTCCAATGCTTCACCACCCTCCTGGTGAAGTAGTTTTTCCTAATATCCAACCTACTCCTGTCCCTCTTCAACTTCAGACCATTACTCCTTGTTCTGCCATCTGATACCACTGAGAACAGTTTCTCACCCTCCTTTTTAGAGCTCCCCTTCAGGAAGTTGAAGGCTGCTATTAAATCACCTCTAAGTCTTCTCTTCTGTAAACTAAACAAGCCCAAATCCCTCAGCCTATCCTCATAGGTCTTGAGCTCCAGACCCTTAATCATTTTTGTTGCCCTTCGCTGAACCTGCTCCAGCAAATCCACAGCCTTTTTATACTGGGGTGCCCAAAACTGGACACAATATTCCAGATGTGGCCTCACCAGTGCTGAATAAAGAGGAATAATTACTTCTCTAGATCTGCTCGAAACGCTCCTCCTAATGTACCCCAGTATGCCATTTAGCCTTCTTGGCTACAAGGGCACACTGTTTACTCATATCCAGCCTTTCATCCACCATAACCTCTAGGTCCCTTTCCATCGTACTGCTGCTGAGCCAGTCAGTCCCCAGCCTGTAGCAATGTTTGGGATTCTTCTGCCTCAGGTGAAGTGTCTGGATAAATGATGGTGGAAGACGGTTTCTACTTAAGAGAAAATAGAGCATACAAGAAAATTTTATTTATCACCATTTTTATGTACTTATTCACCTGTGACAGCTTCATTCTATTTCCTATTATCAGATCATGTACTATGGTTATGATCCATAAGTTGTATTTCAGAGTACAGAAAGCCCTTTTCATAATCATTTCTACCAAAACATTAGCCTCATAATGAGTGGCACTTGCATGGAATAGATGGACTGATTTGCATAGTTGTCCTCTAAGGAATGTAACACCAAGCATATTACTAATTTGTTTCTGAGGCAGAAAATTGAATAGTGAAAATTCACTAGTGATCACATTATTAGCTATTGGAGGAAGACATCTGCTTTATTTTAATGTCTTTAAATTTAGAACTTAATTGTTCTGCAATAGCTTCTGTGGTCATTGTTACTGTAGCTTATGCCAAAAATGTAGGTTTTATTAGAAAGGTTCAGTAAAGTGTGGGCTGCTCAGCCACATTGGATTTTTTCAAATTTACGACGGCGACCATGTTGACTCCTGGATCAGTCAGGTATCCTGGAGGTGTAAAGATGAAAGAAAGCCAGATTTGTTCCTGTCCTGGATTATGCATCTGAAGAGGCACAGCACAGAGCCTGGCTTAACATTTCTCAACAAGCCCTCTCTATCTCTGTGTTTGGCTACCAGCTATTCCTCAGCGCTCCCATCTGCTCACTGTTACGGTTTTGGATTCTGTCAGCTGCAGACATAAGAATTTCTGTTTAGTCAGCTCCATATCTCAGGGGAACCTCTGTCTCTACAGCACTTTGTGAAGCTCAGCCTTTTCAGCAGCCTGTTTGGCATCCAGTTACTCTGGCACAAGAATGCTATATAGAAGCTGATTACTTTTCTTTCCCTTCATCATGCTGTAAGAGCTTCTTCCTTCAGGAAAGGCATTAGCTCAAAAGTGAACCGAGGACAGGTGGTCAGAAACCGTAATCAAATCTGTTCTGTGCTGTCATTTTGTTATGGGTGTTTTTTCTGCTCATCCTCTTATAGAAGTCTTAATCTAGAATGATTGTGTTTATATAGCTTGTGTGCGTGTACGCAGTGTGTGTACGTGTGTTTTACAGCTTATTTCTAGTATTCTTGTCTTTAATCTCCTATTACCTAATTCAGTCATATCGTTGTAATATGTGGACATTAGTGATATTGCAAGAATGACCTTGAGCAGGTCACGGAACAATATGTGGCACTGGGGAAAAGGATAAAGCAGTTTGAGGTGCAGGTCGTGCTCTTGTCATCCTCCTTGTTGAAGGAAAAGACCCAGGTAGGGACTGTTGAATTGTGGACATAAATGCATGGTTCTGCAGGCCGTGTCAAAGAGAGGGCTTTGGATTCTTCAACCATGGGATGATGTTCCAGAATCAAGGATAGCTAGGAAACGATGGAATCCACCTAATGACGAGAGCAGTTCAAGTTGATATTTTTTGTTCATTATTGCCCCAGCTTCATTCTTTCCACTCTTTCTGTTTTAGTTTAAATGACTTGACTTCCTAACCCAATCCTCCAGCTAAAGTAATGCCTTAATTTTATGCTTATCCTAAGGCAGCAAGAAATATTCTTTGTGTGAGATTGCCACGTGGCTATTATATAGCTACTGCATGTTGTGCATTGTTAAGAACTAGAAACAGAAATCGAATTCTAAATCATTTTCTAATTCATTTTTTAAAATATTGTTATAAGGGATTTTGTTCCATGAGAACTCAGAAAAATAAAATACAGGCCCTCACAGTGTGCTACAAAGTGCTTGTTATTTTGCTATTTTAATATGCTCTTACTGTCTTTGCAAACAGATGCTCCAAATACTATTTATAATTAAATACTAAGGGCTAGATTTGCATGAGGGTCGAAGCCAGCAGAAGACAGTGCCAACTCCAGCACAGGAATGGTTGTGGGTGCACGAGATGTTTGCAACCTTCCCTGTGCTGTGGGATCTGACAGAAGCCAAGCCACCGCCTCAAAACAGGTGTACTAGCTGCAGATGGCACTTGGCCAACTGGGGGATGCACTGATGCAAAGCACTTCACCGCAGCCTTTTCTGGCAGAGGTTCTAGAATAACCAGCAGAAATGAAAGCTTCTGTCCACGGCTTGAGTCCCCAGGGAAGATGAAGACGATGGATACGCTGCTTGGTTTCCTCTGGGAGTCAGGCCCACGGAGACGGAGAGTGGGGCAAAGAGGGCAGATGCCTCTGGGCCTGGCTTTTCAAAGGGGCCTGGAGCTCCAGCCCCCACCACTTCTACTTTGGCAGCGTCAGTGATTTGAGCTCCAGAGCCCTTTGAAGTGCTGTGGCAGCGCTGCCTTGCCACTGCAGGCGGCTGTGAGGGAGTGCGTGTGGAGGGGCAGTGCCATGGTCCAGATGGCACTGAGGGCTGAATGCCCCTTCTGAGGTGTGGAGCTGGGCCTCCGTCCACATTGCACTGAGGCCGGCTGTAATCCTCAGTGAGAGGGGGAGCTGCAAATAGAATCTCCTGCTGCAGCCAGGGTGATTCTGACCCGGGATCATCAAGAGAGCAATGGGAACGGATCCTCTTCAATGGAGCTGTGCACCTTATACCAGCTCGTGCTCGGGCCCTTACTTTATCAAGTCCTCCTTGGGAAAAGTTTTCTAAAAGACTAATTTTATTTTATGTGTTGTAATAAAAACAGAACACTAAGAATTGTGCATCTCTGACTTTAGCCACAGCCAAAGAATATTAAATAAGCTTCATGTTGTTGACTTAGTTTGCTGATATGCCGGTAGGCAGCTTGAAACATGTGACTCTCACATGAAATGATGATTATTGAGTGGAGGACAGTGTGTTTACACAATTACTAATTAATTTGTTACTATAATTATTATTAATTATTGGAATAGCTCCCTAGGATGATGAGGGTCAATCATACTTTGGAGACTTGGGCTCTGCTGTGAGGGTCTTAAAATACATAATGGCTAGATGGATATAAAGTAAGAACCCACTATCTGCTTCTGATCCTCAGTCTAGTCATGGTTAATTGGCTCATTTCATTTAAGTTTAGTGGGGGGCATTTGCATGGGGAAAGGGTAATGGCCAAACACATCCATCCAGGGATAGTGTTCCATGCATAACGGCAGAATGGAAGGAGTCATGGAGAACGTTATGTGAGAAGCTGTCAGACAAAGAGAGGCTGGAAGCATTGGCATAATAGAGATGGGGAGCAATGTGATGAGACATGAGTGGGCAATCGGGACGGCATTGTGAAGCGCTTTGAACATGAAGATAAGAAGCATGAACTGATGCAGCACAGAGAACTACACTGGAGGAATTCAAAATAGGACGTGGGACAGAGTCAGAGCAACAGGCCAGGAAGGTGATGTTAGCAGCTGTTTTTAATTCACTGAAGGGCTGATGTGGGAGGCCAAAGAGGAGGATAGGAGATTAATATTGTCCCTTTGCCAAGTTCGGGGCCTTGCGGGTCATTTTTCCCAATGGAACAGAAATGAGGAATGCAAAGCCTATTTGTAATTTATTTACAGTATTTGTACAATGTGTTCCTGGGAGTCACAGAAAGTGCTGCTGCTGGGAACCTGTGTCCTGTCCCACACTGCAACCTCCTACACCAGCCTAGAGTGCCCTCCCGTACTCAAACTTCTTCCTGGAGCCCACACTCCACAACACCCCAACCCCGTGTTCCAGCCTGGAGCTCCCTTTTGCCGCCCTAGAACCCTCTCATCTCTGGTCCCGCCCCAGAACCCACACCCCAAGCGAGAACTCTCACCCACCTTCCACTCTCAGTCCAGAGCCAGCCCAGTGAAAGTGAGGGAGGGTGGGGGAAAGTTGGCAACCTTACTGAGCACCCCCAGCTCCAACTGAAAATTAGAATTAACACATGTACTCAAATTACCATGCTGTCCTGTATTTATGCCACATTCAGACGCCAATATATTTCCCTGAGAAATATAAAATACCAGAAATCTAGTTAATTAGTAAGTGGACTTTTTTGTGTGAGCATAATGGAAATAAGTATTCTGGTCAACATTAACAGAAAGAAACACGATGGCAATGAGATGATTCCTGTGTTGTGAAGAGCAGCCAAAGCATTTTGTAACAGCTTGACAGCCAGGCTTGCACATGTTTGCAGGCCTAATTAACACACGAATGCTTAAAAGAAGGAGGGAGCCTTCTCCATAATACAGAGATAGAAAGATGCAAAGACCTGTGGACTATTATAAGCATGCTGAAGTGCCATTCAGAAAGATTCTTTACCAGAGGACTATAAGCTTCAGAATGCAAATTTCTTTTACACTTAAATGAATGTCTAGGAGGCACTAGCTAGTCAAATTTCCCGGTGCAGCAGGAAGGGCACAGACTTGATATTATATCAGTTATAAGTTACTGGCACAAAAGTGTTAAAATTCACTTGTGTGTGCATGCTTGCGAACCACCTGCTGCACATATGTGATTTGGCTTTGCCACACGTGGATACATGCATATGCAAATGCCCCCCAACTCATGTGCACTCAGCAGGTGTCGCCAAGGCTCTGACTTCCAGAATCATGTGAATACCTCAGGATCCACATTTTGTGGGGTTATTTTAAAATATATTTCTACCTCTGTGGGTCAGGAGAAAAGGTTGGAAACAAACATGAATTGAACACAATCTAATGCAGTGGAAGCGGCTTGAGGCCTCAAAAAGGCTACCACAGAGAGGAGCAGTAGACACTAGGGTCATGGAGTGAGCTACCTGGCCCCACGAGCACCACCACACCACAAACCAGGCTCCTTGCTGAAATGAGAGCCCCTTTGTACTGCTCTGGGAAGCACCAGCCTGGCACAGCTCTGGTGGCATCCACTTCTCAGTAGTCTGAGCAAGGGAGGCCTTGCCGTTGTTCCTGCTGCTGTCAGGGGGAGCAGCCTGCTGCCACTGGTTTGCCTTCTGGGATGGGACTGAAGGAACACCTCATTTGGTCTTGTGTTGTCAGTCTGCATTGCTTTAATCTGCCCAGGGATGTTGTATGGTACAAAATAGAATTTAAAACATTTAGAAAAAAAAGCTTACTCTTCTCGGGTACCTGGAAATCTATTGTCACTGATTTTTTTTTTTTAAGTGGACATTCAGTGTTTTACGCGTAGGTAATACAAACATTCCCCAGTGGAGTCCAAGGGCTTGGCTATACTACCACCTTCCTTTGAAGGAAGGATGGTAATTAGGGTGTTGGGAGTTTACCCCCCGCAGCAACTTACAAGTTTTAAACTTCGAAGTACCGGCACGTATCTAGCTGCGGCTCACCTGGTGGTACTTCAAAATTTTGAGGAGTAAAAGGACTTCGAAGTTGCCCTGGTGCTTTGAAGTACCAGCGGGTGAACTGCGGATAGATGCGTGCCAGTACTTTGAAGTTTAAAAGTTCGAAGTTGCTGGGGGTGGGGAAGAGAATTTGTTTAATGAAGTGCTGCATATGCACCATAGCACTTCATTAGTAAATGCCCAACACCTTAATTACCAACCTTCCTTTGAAGGAAGGTGGTAGTGTAGACAAGCCCCAAGGGTATTAGGTAGCTGTCCATGTGACCCTTCCGTTCACTGGAGGCATACTCTTTTTAACAGACTCTCTTTATCCTTCTCTCATGCCTGAGCTTACATGCAAGAAGACTCATATTTTGTTTTTTAAATATGTTTTTGTTTTTGTTTTACAGTAGTGCCTAAAAGCCCAACCAAGAACAGGACCCTATTGTGCTAGACACTGCAATAAAGACAAAGTGGGAGACAATTCCTGCTCCATAGAGCTGACAATCTAAATAGACAGGACTGTCACACAGGAAACACACACAGCCAGGAGAACTGAATTGCTCAAGGTCACCGAGCAAGTTGGTGGATCTGCTGGGAATAGTCAGTTCTCCTAAATTCTACTTCAATACCCTCCCCTTTAGTCCACACTGCATTTCTGAGTGCAGAATTATACTCTGTCAGTCATCATAGTCATAATGGCTGCTATAGCATTGTCTTTCATTTGCTAATATCTGGGTGTTCCATTCAAGATTCTAAATGATGTGCCTGTAATTACAACATTTAATGCTGATTTATTCTTTTACAGTTGGGTACTCTCACACTTAGTCCATCTAAAAAGCAGACATCTACAAGTGAGTGAACCACCTGAATGTCAATTGTCTTTAGAGAACAGATCACATCAGAGCTACATTTACACTCCACAGCTCTTTCGAAGAAAGCCCTTCCAGGAGATCTCTTATGAAAGAACGTCTTTGGAAAGAGTGTGTCCACACACAAAAAAGCGGATCCAAAGAGTGAGCTGCTCTTTTGAAAGAGAGCATCCACACAGCCCCTGCTCTTTTGAAAGAACAGGCCAGGGATCAAAAAATCAGGACTGAGGACTGCTCTTTCAAAACAAGAGCCCAGAGGAGCATCTACACATGTTTTCTTTTGAAAGAAGGCATTCTTCCTGAAATAGGAAAGGAAGAGCAATTTCGAGCATTCTTTCAATTTATTTTCGAAAGAACATGTTTTGTGTGTAGACGCTCCATGGGATCTTTTGAAAGAGCCCCCTTCTTTCAAAAAATCTTTTGAAAGAACTTGTAGTGTAGACATAGCCAAGCTGTAATCACTATTTAGGTACTCAAATGATGGTCAAAGACCATAGTCATTCTAAAAGATAAAAATTCTAGATCTCTGTTACAAAAACCCAGCTGTGGCAGTGAAAGGATGGAATTTAGAGATGTATAGTGTTAAACATCAGCAATGAAACAAACCTTACCCCAAGCAAGATTTGGCCCCACAAAAGAGTGAAATGCCAAGTACTCTGTGAAGTCTTCTAGGGACTTCACAACTGCTATTGATCTTACACAAAAGACACTCAGATACTGCTGTGAATGATGGTAGAATAAAGTTATAAAATAGATTCAGAGTCCCTATTCGAAATGAACTGCTTCCTATGAGCAATATTCTGATTTCACATCCTATTCAGTGGGCTGTTATTTATCTAGCACCATAGCTATGCATGGTGCTTAATAGACACACAACACTGACGAATATCTACCATCTCAAAATCACAAGTTAGACATACAATAACACAGGCTGGCAGACAAAACAGTGGGGGAGTATGTGGAAGGATGAGCGTTACAACAATGAAAAATTTTGAGAAATGCTTACGGTTATGTCCAAGCAGTTAGCTCCATTTTTTAAAAATGTATCCAATGTAAAAATTGTAGCCAGAATGAGGGAAAGGGTGGAGGTCTACATTAGGGAGCCTATTGAATGCACTGTGTCCTGAGAGAGGGAAGGAGCAGAGGGAGCTGGGTGTGCTACACAGGGTCAAGGTGGGTGTTGTGGACATCAGGAAAACAGAATAAAAGGCACAGAGTTGCTTATGAAACAGATGAAGGGAATGGCAAGGGTATGGAAGGAGAGCATACGATGCTCCAGAGTACTCTGAAGAAAATGGCTGAGCCTGAAAGGAACATGTTTTAAGGAAATATTAGTATGAATATTTCACCGTGTTAACTCTTTGTGTGGTCTCAGAATCTTCAGAGGTAGTGGCTATAATTGACTCAGAGTGCGACGGAGGGGCAGCTCATGCCTCAGCAGAGAGACACATGGTTCAAGAAAAGGCAGCTTTCCACTGTGCTCTGCAAGGTAATGTGCATTGTTTTGTGGCTATATATTTAAGATTTATGTGGTAGCTCAAAGGGCTATTTCTCTGTCAGCTTATTAATTAGTATTTTGTAGAGCACTGCCCTTCCTATAAGAGTAGTTGCCTAATTTGGTTATGTAGGGTGTATTCAATGGTGGCTTCAAAACATGCAGGCAAACTCATTCAGTTCCAGTAAGAGCTGATCTCTTGAGTGCTGAAAGTCTGTCAGCACACGTTTAAGATGACAGGTAACAAAAACAGATGGGTGACTGTCTTTAATTGCCTCTCAGGATCTAGCAATAATTGCCAGTACTCAGTAGCTACATGTTGAGATCCATTTCCTCCAATAAAGACAGTCCAAAATTGCATCTTTTCCCAGGCAGAGGATAAACTTCAGGTACTGTTAAGGTGTTAAGCCTCTGAAAGTTTGTACAGAGGCCAATAGACCCATCTTACTTGGGAGTTAGAACATTGATCACCCAGAGCTGTGAAAGGGTCTATTTATGTTCAGGGCCAATATATCTCCTTATCCAGGTTTTGAAGTGACAGTCACAATGGATTGAGAGAGCTCAGAGTCCTGATATTAACCTTGTGAGCAGCAGGGTGCTCAAAATTTACTCAAAAACTATGATTAGAAGGTTGTGTCTAGTTGATGATCATGAGCTCTGGACGAATACACTATGGCCCCGGGGTGCTGCAGGTACAGTGTGAGTACAAGAGGCTAGTCTCACTGCTTAAAGCACCCACTTACATGCTTTGTTGAATCAAGGTGTTAGGAGTAGCTTCTGCCACCTTTACTCACATTAAGCAGCATCTTATTCCACATGTAGCCCTGTTGGGCTAGACCATGGAGACGTTACTTGCCCTCACTGTGGGTAATCAGCTAATAGGTTATTGAACAGGACACATCCCCAGCTACACTGACTGCAGTGTTGAGGTCAGCATCATTTTGGTTAATGAATTCCTGAAACTTGTGCTCTCACTTGACACAATGTTGTAGTCAATACAAATCCTTCTAGTAGAAAGTCTGGGGCTACAAGAATGCGTGCATGTAACCCACATGCTTAGGGGTATGTGTCACTTTCCCATGTAGTGGCACCTAGACCCCTTACAGAGGAAAAGAATGAGTTTCCTCTATAGCCTTAGCTGTGAGCCAGCTGGTTTTTAGCTGTAGAGGCTCATGCGCTGAGCTCCAGAGGTCCCAGGTTTGAGTCTGCCTGTCAGCGGTTACATGCACGCATTGGTGCAGAAGGAGGTTCTGAGCTCCACCTGGTGCCTAATCCCTAAATGATGCAGTTTCCTTTGCTCTGTGTTTGATCATTGTTTGAAATAAGCAGAGTACATGTACCTGTATATGATGTTTAGTTTTGTCAGCTCTGCTCCTTCTCTGAGTCTTCCATGACTATTTTGCCAGATGGAAGACTCCCCTCCCCCATCTCTGCCTCTCAGACCACATACCTGCCAAGTTGTTCAAATGTCACAGCATCTTTTCCAAATGGCAGGAATCCATAATCTCACATGGGACATAATGAGCCAGCATTACAGGCTTCCATTTTGTAATTATTACAAAAAATGAGCTGTGTGCCAAATAACGGATGGCATTATGCAGCCCAAAGTCTGTATTTTGTTAGCTTTCATTTTTCTGTCATCAAGCAAGCTTTGATACTGCTGGAGTTAGAGACAGCTGGCTAAGCTGAAGGGTGAGGGGAAATTTTACCATGTCATAAACTAGACAGATCAAACTGAAAACTGGGAATAATATTAAATGGGAACTTTAAGAATACTCTGTGTAACATAAATTTGATCCATTCATTCCTAATCTTGTTATTCTCATAAAAGGCAAGAATGTCATTTTCTCATGTTTCCTTTGAGGGCCATTCTGCTCATATTTCTGTGTAATAGATGTAATTAAGGACAGCAACTTTTTCATGCATGCTAAGCAA
This sequence comes from Carettochelys insculpta, assembly GCF_033958435.1. Taxonomy (NCBI): domain Eukaryota; kingdom Metazoa; phylum Chordata; order Testudines; family Carettochelyidae; genus Carettochelys; species Carettochelys insculpta. The sequence continues at coordinate 213,093,873 of NC_134138.1, read as the reverse complement.
CTGAAGAGTCACAATTGATATTTAATTGCTCTCTTCCATAAAACTTAATTTTAAAATCTACCCTCTTTATCAGCACTAAACTAGTTGACAAAAGCATTAATTGACAGTGATTATTACTACCTGAACCACAACTGTCTGAATTATTGTCAAGAAAAATATTTTCATGGAATCTGTCAAAAGTCCCATTATCCATCTAGCCCGAGGTCATTCACGTAAAAGATAAAGGTCCCACTGGTTCTAGATGATGGTAAATGGACTGCTACTAGAGCCTGGCCAACTCTTATTCTCCCATCTTAGATTAATTGGCATTAATGTTCTCAGTTCTGCGTGGTGAGCTCAATATAGGTACTGATTTGACTCTATAACAGAAGTCAGCAACCCCCCGGCATGGGTGCCGTAAGTGGCATGCAAGCCAATTTCCATGAGCATGTGAGGCAGGAGCTCAGCCCTGCCTGTCCTCCCCCATGCAGTGGGAAGCTTGCTCAAAGCCAGGCCGCCTGTGGATTATCAAAAGACCAGCTCATGCTACCAGCCACCACATAAACAGTACAGCTCTGCATCTTTATTTCTTAATGAAGCTGTTGTAAGGACTCTTAAGCTACGTCTACACGTGAAGCCTACATCGAAGTAGCTTATTTCGATGTAGCAACATCGAAATAGGCTATTTCGATGAATAACATCTACACGTCCTCCAGGGCTGGCAATGTCGATGTTCAACATCGACGTTGAGCAGCACCACATCGAAATAGGCGCTGCGAGGGAACGTCTACACGCCAAAGTAGCACACATCAAAATAAGGGTGCCAGGAACAGCTGCAGACAGGGTCACAGGGCGGACTCAACAGCAAGCCGCTCCCTTAAAGGGCCCCTCCCAGACACAGTTGCACTAAACAACACAAGATCCACAGAGCCGACAACTGGTTGCAGACCCTGTGCCTGCAGCATGGATCCCCAGCTGCCGCAGCAGCAGCCAGAAGCCCTGGGCTCAGGGCTGCTGCGCCCGGTGACCATAGAGCCCCGCAGGGGCTGGAGAGAGAGCGTCTCTGAACCCCTCAGCTGATGGCCACCATGGCGGACACCGCTATTTCGATGTTGCAGGACATGGATCGTCTACACGTGCCCTACTTCGACGTTCAACTTCGAAGTAGGGCGCTATTCCCATCCCCTCATGGGGTTAGCGGCTTCGACGTCTCACTGCCTAACGTTGATGTTAACATGAAAATAGCGCCCAACACGTGTAGCCGTGACGGGCGCTATTTTGAAGTTAGTGCCGCTACTTCGAAGTAGCGTGCACGTGTAGACACGGCTTTAGTGAATTTAGACACCATGACCAGCATTCAGACCATACATAGAGGTCAAACATCAGATTTCAGCACTCTGCCTCAGCAAGGTTTCTCCTGTCTCCCTCAATGAAAGACAGTCAAGTAAGTTGATTTCAGATAACGTCAATTCTAGCTACTCAATTGCCATAGCTAGAATTACATATCTGAAATTGACTTATTCCCCTAGTGTAGACCTGGCCTTAAAGAAGTAACATTGAACTTCTCACTACAACTGGCAGTAATGCTGACTGTCACTTCAAGATTATCAATTTCAAGGTTTCTACCTGTAGAATAATTGCATCTCTCTCTCTCCTACCCATGCAACAACATGGCATAACCATTTATTACATTTACTCAAAAAGGACCATCTCGCCTTCATGTAAACTTTCACCCTCTTATGACAGTTCAGGTCTTAACGAAACAATGAAATGACACAGCCAGATGATCAAATATGAACTCAGAGGAGTTTAGGGTCATAAATGGAAATTCAACTTATCAACAGACTCTTATCTGGTTTCATTCACACATCTCAGATTTTCCCATCAATTAGACTCAGCTATGTAATAGCTCTGTTACAACACAAACCTTGGGAAAGAGAGGGAACATCCAGAAACATAAGATTCTGTTCTGAACTGGCTACTGAGCAAGACTCCCACAACATCCCTAGTTTTCCAATATTATATCATAGAGCAAAAATTTCTTCTTGACCTCCATTGTCTGTCAACTATAGCCATGAAGCATGAGAAATGAGGGCCATCGAAAGACCTGTGCCCACTGAGGAGCACCAATGGGACGTATGGACAGGCCATTAATTAGCTGTAATAATACATAGTTTGGTTAGTATTGAATAGTTTGTACAATGTTATCATTGTAACTCCGAAGGCACAGGTATGCCCCTTTCACATGGATTATGGGAGGGAGAATGTACGTATCAGTCTCCTCTCTTTCTTTTGATATGAAGCCAGTAAAACCATTCACTGTTGATGGAGTGAGGATTTTTATAGCAGTGGAGGTCATGTGGTTCATGTCTGTTGCCTAACCCTAGGAAATTCAGAGTCTCTATGGTTCTCTAGGTCTGAATGTCTTTGCCATATTGATCTCTTTGGCAGCAGATGGCATAGTAAAGCACCCGTAATAAAATAATCACACGTACCCAAGTCCCCTAGTTATTACCCAATTACAGAGATTTAACAATAACAGTATTTTGACAGGTGTTTTCAACAATGTTTCTCTGACAATCCAGCATTGTCACTCGCAGAAAGGGCAATTCTAGCCATAGGCTTACTTGATTAAAGTGACTCAGTCCAGACACGCAGTATTCAGACCCTTGGTGGTGATTACCGTAATCTGAAGAGTGTTGGGACTGGGGAGACTTTCCATTAACAGCTTTAGTCACACTATGCAGTACTGTGGCATTTTGAGAAATTTACCCATAACTAATCATTTGTGTTGAGGGTGATTCACAGCCTTAGCGTCTTCATTCTTCATGAGGAATTATTGTGGGGCGTCTCAAAATCCAAACAGGACTGGCACTTGAAGAGGGCTGTCATGAACATCAAGTTGAGACTGCTTTTCTTTTTATGAAGAAGAACAATGGATGCTACTCTGGGAGCAGATTATCCAAGCCTTGGAGAATATCACATGTACTTTAATTAAAGTGATACTGTCAAATAGAAAATCGTAGTTCAAATCCTTAGCTAATGCAAATTAGCGCAGCTCCATTTGCTTACCTGGAATCAATGGAGCTATGTCAGTTTACAGCAGCTGGAAAACTATTAACATCCCTGGTACTGCTACCAGTTCAGATGATTGAAACAAATAATTCAGAGCATTTTGGTAACTTTTCGCCAGTGTTGCGGTCGGTGTACTCTTTGCACTGCACTCATATGGGCCAATGGGGGTGGACACATCAGGTCTATGTTTACAGTCAGATTCTTTTTGCCCATTCTGGAGCTGTTAAGTGTTATAAAATCTGGGGTTCACTGAAATTAAAGAAAGCCACAAAACATTTTCTTAAATGGCTGGGCCTAAGCTAAACTGATCATGGCAGCCCCATTGTGTTCAAGTCTGTTTGGTACTCTGGGTAGCTCTGAGTGCTACTGGGGGGAAAAGAGGAGGCCCTGCAGTCCAGCTGTGTGCTAAAGGCTGCCAGCAAGGTCAGGGCTGCTGGCTGGTAGGGACAGGTAAGGGCAGATGTAGGGGCAGATGGCAGCAGTGTGGGGAGGGGGTTGGGGCTACCACAGGCCCAGGGGTTGAAATCCAGGCTGCAGCTCAGCTGCCCTGCCACCAAGTCCCACATGGCTGGATTCAGGGTTGGGGCTGCCGTCATGGCCTGAACAGCAGGGTCTAGGGTCCCTGCTCCCATCCCTTCCACCACGGCTCCATTCCCAGCTCCAGTCTGTGAAGAGGACTCTGGAGGGGAGGCACTGAGCATAGTGATTTGTGTGTGGTGTGGGGGAGGTTCATGGTGGTTCTCAGCCTGTGGCCCAGGTCACACACTGAAGCTAACAATGATAAATAAGTTGAGAACCACTGGCCTACATTATTGGCTTCTGTCTGTGCAGGGGATCCCTGTCTCCAATTTATAGGAAGTAATTTGTACCACTGAGTAGATAGGACATTCTCATACCTCCTCTCTGTCATATTCTCCCTCCCCCAGCATTCTGGTCACTCAGGCCTGAAGTAAAACAAAGTTCACTGAGCTGGAGCCTGCTGCGTCAGGTGATGTTTCGGTCACTTGCTTTCTTGGTGCAGCTCAAACAGGATTTGTCTGGTTTTGACAGCTTGTGGCTAAAATTTCCACCCAGCTTGTCCTTCAGAAGTCCCCAGATGTCTCAGCTGGCACTTCCCTGAGAAAAACTTCATGGAAAAAATGTTAAAAAGCTGTCACTCATTTGATTTAAATTTTCCTTGTTACAATGCTGTTGTTATAGTATTGATCAACGTTTAGAAAGTTTAACCACTAGCGACACATTTACCTTTGATTGTCAAAACTTTTAGATCTGGTTTTTAGAGAATTTCCTTGGTTTTGTCTACAGTATTTTGCATAGTTGCTCTCTCTTTTTCATATGTCAGAGGCTTAGCACTCGTCTAACTTCTAGCCCGGAGGTCAGCAATCTTCCCAGGCAGAATGCTGAAATTTGACCTTTTGATCTCTATGTTCAGTCCAAGTGCTGGTGATACCTGTTAAAGTCACTAATAGTTTGAGCTGTACTGTTTAGCAGTGGCAGGTGGCAAGAGGGAGAGCCCTGGCATGCAGAAGCGGGGCTGGCATGTGCTGGGGGCAAGCAAGCTGAGGAGGAGGAACTGGGGAGCCCTGGGGAAGCAGGACATCCGAACACCTTGCTGGAATTAACTGCCTGCCTGAAGGGTGGTGGGAGTGGTTGGCGAGGTAGCAAGACAGGGCAGAAATGCAAATTAAGAAGGCTTGGGCCCCATCCTAGACAGTGGGCAGAGGTGGGGGTAGATGGTCAAAAAATGTCTGCCCTGGGGCAGACGTTAGGGGGGCAGAGGGACTCAGTCCCTGTCCCCAGGGGAGGTAGGGGCAGATGGCAGAGGTGTTGGAGGGAGGGACAGAGGTTCAGTCCCTGTCCCTGGGAGAAAGAAGGGCAGATGGCCAAGGCTGGAGGGGGCAGAGGGGCTTAGTCCCTGTCCCTGAGAGAGGTAGGGGCAGATGGCAGAGGCTGCAGGGGGCGGGGACAGAGGCTCAGTCCCCTTCCCCAGAGGAGAGGAGGGCAGACGGCAGTGGGAGGGGGTGGCATGTGCAGCAGGGGGAGCAGCTCTGCCCCCTCCCCATCTGTGGTTTGAAGGGCCCAGCCCCACACTTCCAGCATCTCCGTGCCATTCTGCACCTACAGCCCAGCCTGCCCTGCCCCTCTGCCAGCCGGCTCGTGGGTGGGGCTCACACATCCCCATCTTCCCACGGCAGCTCTGCTCACCACGGTGTGTGCCTGCGGGAAGAGATCAGCGCCTGCAGATCGCTGCACCCACAGCTGCGTGGGAGAAGGGGCAGGGCTGAGCTCCCACCTCGTGTGCCGATGGAAATCGGCTTGCGTACTGCTCTTGGCACGCATGCCAGTGGGTTGCTGACCCCTGGGCTAGATCTTCGAAGATTGTCTTCAGAGGTACATTGGCATTCGTGTCATGGGACAGAGCAACATATCACCAAGCATGTTTAAAGCATTCCGCTCTGATTTACATTTTCTCTAACGTGATCTGTTCACCTCTGCTATTCATTGTATTAGCTATGTTTGAAATTACACCCTGAACAGTGGGCCTGCACAGTCTGCGTACAACTTAAGCCATGACAATGGGGCTTAGGGGGATTTAAAAGATGCATATGTAACCCACTGGTCAGTGTGTGACCTCATCTATGATTGATCCACAGAGGATACTAGTCTGACTTACGTGGTAGCCACCATCTTGACTGGTGTAAAGTAGACTTTGACTCCCTTAGGGAACTCCCCCAGGGACAAGGTGCCCTGTCATGCTAGCATGAGGGGAAAGAGTCCAGGAGAGGCTGTGTTTTAAAGAAACCTTACTGAAGGCAGGGGAAGCAAATATGGTGGGCGATCAGCCTGGGTTAACAGAGAAATCTTTGATGCGCTTAAATGCAAAAAGAAAGCTTACAAGAAGTAGAAACGTGAACAGATGACTCAGGAAGAGTATAAATACATTGCTTGAGCATGCAGGGGTGTAATCAGAATGGTAAAAGTCCAATTGGGATTGCAGCTAGCAAGAGATGTGAAAGGGAACAAGAAAGGTTCCTACAGGTATATTATCAATAGAAAGCTAGTCAGGAACGGTATGAAACCTCACTGAATGAGGGAGGCAACCTAGTGATAGATGATGTAGACAAAATGGAAGTACTCATGCTTTTTTTGCCTCTGTCTTCACAGACAAGCGCAGCTCCCAGAGCACTGCAGTAGGCAGCACAGAAGGGGAAGGAGGTGGGCAGCCCTCAGTAGAGAAAAAACAGGATGAGAACTGTTTAGAAAAGCTGGACATACACAAATTGATGGGGCTGGATCAAATGCACCCCAAGGTGCAAAGGGAATTGGCTGAAGTGATTGTAGAAACAGTGGTCATTACCTTTGAAAACCCATAGGGACTGGGGGAAGTCCTGTATGATTGGAAAAAGGCCAATGTAGTGCCCATCTTTAAAAAAGGGAAGAGGGAGGAATCCCGTGAAACTAGAGACCAGTCAGCCTCACCTCAGTCCCTGGGAAAGTCAGGGAGGGAATTATCAGAGAATCCATCTTGAAGCTCTTGGAGGAGAGGAAAGTGATCAGGAATACTCAACATGGATTCATCAAAGAAAGTCATGCCTGACCAAACTGACTGCCTTCTGTGACGAGGTAACAGGCTCTGTGGATACGGGGAAGGCAGTGGACATAGTACACCTTGACTTTAGAGAAATTTTTGATATGGTCTCCCACAGTACCCTTCCCAGCAAGTTAAAGAATTATGGTTTGGATAAATGGACAGTAAGTGGATATAAAGCTGGCCAGATTGTCAGGGTCAACTGACAGTGATCAACAGCTCTCTGTCTGGTTTTGCGGCCAGTATCAACTGGAATACCCCCTGAGCTGGTTTTGGGGCCTTCTTTTTTAATGACCTGGATGAGGTGATGGATTGTATCCTCAGCAAACTTGTGGATGACACTAAACTAGGGAGAGAAGTTGACACACTGGAGGGTAGGGATGGGGTCGAGGGAGAACTAGAAAAATTGGAGGATTGGGCCAAGAGAAATCTGATGAGTCTCAACAAGGATAAGTGCAGAGTGTGGCACTTAGGATGGAGGAAACCCAAGCACTGCTACAGGATGGGAACCAACTGGTTAAGCAGCAGTTCTGCAGAAAAGAACCTGGGCATTACAGTGGATGAGAAGCTGGATCTGAGTCAACAGTGCGCCCTTGTAGCCAAGAAGGCTAATGACATTTTCAGCAGATCTAGAGAAGTGATTTTTCCCCTTTACAAGGAGCTGATGAGGCCACAGCTGATGTAATGCATCCAATTCTGCATCCCCCTTTACAGAAGATATGTGGATGCACTGGACAGAGTCCAGTGGAGGGCAACAAAAATGATTAGGCAGCTGGAGCACATGACTTGTGAGGAGAGAAGCTGAGGGATTTGGGCTTATTTAGTCTACAAAAGAGAAGAGTGAGAGGGGATTTGATAGTAGCCTTCGATTACCTGAAGGGCAGCTCTAAAGAGCATGGAGAGAGGCTGTTCTCAGTGGTGACAAATGACAGAACGAGGACCAGTGGTCTCAAGTTGAAGTGGGGGAGGTATAGGTTGTATATTAGGCAAATCGTTTTCACCAGGAGAATGGTAAACCTCTGGAACAAGTTACCTAGGGAGGTGATAGAATCTCGTTCTCTAGGAGTCTTTAAGTCCCCGTTTACAAAATCCTGTTTGGGATGATTTAGTTGGGATTGGTCCTGTTTTCAGCAGGGGGTTGGACTTGATGATCTCCTGAGGTCTCTGAGTATGAAGAGCCCTGATCTACACCAGGGACAAAGTCGATCCTGATACACTGATCCTCGCTACACTAATGGCGTATCTGGGATTGACTTTGATCCCTCATGTAGACCAGGCCTTACTCTGTGATTAATCAAGGAATGAACTGGGGAAACTCCAGAGCTAAAAGTATGAGTCCCTACAGCATCAGCTAAGACCCTGGCTATCAAGGTGAGAGCTGTAATGGACTCATATCCTCTGCATATGGAGCACAGGGAGGATTGCTTAACGCATGTGGACTAGTGAGTTACAGGTAGGCTTTGTACTGACTTTGCACTGAGGTTGATGTTATTTCTCCGTAAGCGTATTTTAGGTTCTCTTTATTCATTCCTACTAATTCCATAGAGTACGTTCTCAAAAAGGGCTTTCAGTCCTCCATTTTTCTGAAGTTAGGTAAAAGACATTCTATAAAATTTACCACTTGGGAGTCTTATGAACCAAAATTCCAGCAGCCTCTGTGCCCACTGGAGATCCTTTGGCACTTTTCATAGAAGCAGGGATTGGCTCCCGTGTCTCTGGCCAAACATTTTATTCCATCTCCCTCTTGTGCAGTGCCCCCTATACTTACTAGGGTGTCATCTTTTTTGGGAAGGGGACAAACTTTTTGTTCTGTGTTTGTACAGCGCCTCTCACAATGAGGTTCTGCACTGTGATTGGGAATCTGAGACAGTAGTACAAGACACATACGTACTAACAATGGTTTGTGGACACGCTCCATCCCAGAAGTGGTTGCATTTCCTTCATTTGCGATAATTTAGGGCTAAATAAATGTGCTAGCAAACTAAGATTTTATTTATAGAACAAATGGGCAAGGTGGTATTTTGGCATTAAGACTGGGGCCATAGTCTTAACTATTTTTTGTTTTCTTTGTGAGTTTTAATTTTCTTTGATGCTTTTTTGTCTCTGTTCCACTAACTTAACTTCAGTCTGTGTATAATTTACTCTGACCTATGATTAACAACAAATCCATTGTGTTACTGTTAATTATGCCTGTCGGTCTTCCCATCCTAACCCCAAGAAGATGGTGAGATTATCAATCACCATTTTCTTAAGTCTGTCTTGAGGAGTGTCACCTCTGCTATCAGCAATTTGGGCCTATCAAGCTTCCAAGATGGTTCTTAGTAACAATATTTAGAAATAATGCGAGAGTATGGAATATTTGCTAGAGCATAATCAATTAGGAAGCTTTTTGGTGATCACTTTGTGCTCAAAGAGAGCAGCAGGATAAGGTCACTCAAGCCTGAAGTAAAATTTATGCCCATGAACAACTTTACCTTTGTGAATACACTGAGACTGTCATAAAAAATACCTGGGCCATTATAAGAACTCCATCCCAGCCTTGGGCAACGAGCAATTATGCCTTTCCTATAGTGATCCCTGGGGGGTAAAAAAAAATCTCATCCCTCTTCACTGCCTTTATAGAGACCACTGTCAGCCCTCATAAGCGGCACTTTCTCTGTATCTCCAGCAGGGTTCTAATTAATGATGTGCATGAGGCCCCAGCGCTGCATATACTTATTTACATACCTGAATTACAGGATCTCAAGTATGAACCAAAGTGAGCGTAGATGTGGGCCCGGGGACAGATGCCCAGTGAGCTTATTTTATTCTGAGTGCTTGGTATTCTTCAGAGAAGATTGTAAAACCCTGAGATTATGGGTGTGTGCTTGGGAGACAGATCCAAAACCAGTTTTAATCACAAAGCAAAGTGGGACTATGGCTGTAGTAATATAACATTTTATTGGATGACTATTTAAATTTTCTTATCCATCTATTTTAATGTTGCATAGAAATCTTTGGATCCTTGTAACATTATCAAAGGCAGATCACAGAGATAATGGTAACCACTGAGTCTAACAAGAGGAACAAACTATATGCTATGAGAATATTTTCCTATAAATATTTTAAAAGTCATAATTAATACCTTTCTGTTCACAGGTCTGCACAAAACTAAGAGTTCTAATAAGATCAGGATTTTTAAAAAGCCTATTCTATGAAAGGTTTTGCAGATAATATGTTGGTATCACAGAACTGAAACTCTCATGATGACTTAAAACTAAGCACTATTTGCCTAGAAGTCATATATGAAAAAATTTCTGCAGACATAAAAATGTATTTGAAAAGTGTACAAAATGCTCCTTTCTTTCTGAATAATTTGAGGTCTGGAATCTGAGACTAACGAAGACACTGCAAATTCTACCATTGACTTCTAGAGGACATGATCATGTCCTTTGAATCTAAGTCATGGTTTCCAAAACTAGTAGGCATGCCCCCCCCGGGGGAGCATGAAGAAATTCCAGGGGAGGGGCACAAGACAACCCAGCCCCCCCATCATTTCCTCACCTGAAGAAAGAGCTGGCTTTTGCTTCCAGCTCTCAGCCCCTGCCATTTTATGTGAGTGACCCAGAGCAGACTCTGTAAGAACCAGGCTGTCTGCAAAGACCCACATGGAGCTACCTGCCTTCTGCAAAGGTGAATGAGTGTAGGTTTGGGGGAGAAGGAGTATGGGGTTAGATGGGGGGGGGGTGGCGGGTGCCTGGCTCAGGTGAGGGAGCTGATGGTACCTGGGTTTGTGGGAGAGAAGGAGCTTGGGTAGGCAGCTTGCCAAGCTTGTGCGGCTCAGGCGGCTGGCTGGCTTATGGGACTCGAGGGGCTTGGGTGGCTGGTCCCAACATCACAGGGCTCAAGTGACTCGGGCTGGTGGCTGGCTGCAGCAGCACGGGGCTCAGGCAACTCAGGCTGACAGGTGGGCATCTGGCACTGGCAGTGTGGGACTCAGGTGGTGCAGGCTGGTGGGCAGGTGGCTGGCCCTGGCAGCATGGGGCTTGGGTGGCGCAGGCTGGCAGACAGGTGGCTGGCCCCAGCAGCATGGGATTCAGGTGGCTTGGGATGGCAGGCAGGAAGGCAGCTGGCCTTGGCAGTGTGGGGCTTAGGTGGGTGGCTTGGGCGGCTGGCCCGCAGATGGGGCGGACGACTGATAGGCACGTGGCTGGCCCCAGCAGCGTGGGGCTTGAGCAGGCAGCTCTGGCAACACAGGTCTCAGGAGTGTGCTGGAACAGGCAGCTCTAATGGCTGGCATGGGGCTCAGGCAGCTGGCCAGCTGGGGCTGTACCAGGCACCTGCAAAGGGCCAAGAGAAACTATTTGTGCTTATTTTAAATAACATTTTTATATCAGGTTTTTGTGTTTATTTTAAATTACGAATTGAATTGTTTGTTAAAGGGGGTTTAGATGATGGTAAAGAAGAGGTGGGGGCGTGAGGGTTTCTCAGAAATCAAAAGCGGGGTATGATGCCAAAAAGTTTGGGAACCCCTGAGTTAAGTGTACATCCGATAATGATTCAGAGTTTGATGCAATGCCCACTTAAATCAATAACAATCATTCCACCTCATCTTATTTTGAATCCCCATTGTTAATCTACCCCATTCAGATGTTCATTCCTAATAACCTTGTAATTTTGGGCCAGATCTACACTACCAAGGAAATTCAACTTAAGATACCCAACTTCAGCTATGAGAATTGCATAGTTGGAGTTAATGTACCTTCAGTAGGATTTCCAGCATGGCCCTACTGCAGGAGGTCAATGGGAGAAACTCTGCTGTTTCAGTTGCAAGAAATACAGAAGTCGACGGGAACACCCTCAACATTCGATTTAGCACGTCCCTACTAGATGTGCTAAGTCAAACCATAGAATATTGACTTCCGTAGCATCAGTCTTCCTGTATGTATAAATATGCACATTACATATTATATATGATATCCTGCTTTCCTAAAGTTAAGCACCTAATTCAGTATTTAATCATGTAAATAAGAAGCCTGATTTGCTTAAGTCCTGAGTTTTACAGACTCTTCATCAACTTCAATGGGAGGTGTGTGTATTTGGCACTTCCTGAAAATCAGGCTGCTTTTGTTACATATATGAACATGGATTTAGACCCCCTACAGGTTGAAACTGTCTTGTCTCGCACTTTCTCATCTGGCAACATCTGTGGTCTGAAATGACCACAGATGTTGCTGGACTAAAGAGCCCCTGGACCAGAGAGCCCCAAATGCCCAGAGCTAGTCTGGCTAGTGGGGTGCTCCCACTGGTGGCAGGGAGCCCCACTGGTAGCCCTTCTGCAGGGAGCTCTACCAGCTCCATGATGGCAGGGAGCCCTGGGAGGATCCAAGCCTAGATCGGGGAGCTTCACTGCGGGGAGCCTGGCTGGTACCAGAGAACATAGAATCATTGCGGAGATATGGTATCATCCTTGACTATGACGGCAGTGTCCCAGGTTCGAATCACGCTATAGACAGCAGTTTACGCACGTCTGATGAGTTCCAATAAGAATGAAACTGGTAATGTGGTTTCATCAGAACCTTATCCTAATAAATATAGTCAACCCTGATTGGGGCATGCTTACAGTTCACTCACTTGTGAATGTAGCACGTGTAGCCAACCGTTGTTGGCCCAATTATCTGGGTAAGCGATCAATCCAACTGATCTACATATACTCCTTTCCCACAGCCAATGCTGTGAACCTGTGGAGATATGGGCTATGTCTACACGTGAAGCCAACATCGAAATAGCTTATTTCGATGTAGCAACATCGAAATAGCTTATTTCGATGAATAACGTCTACACGTCCTCCAGGGCTGGCAACGTCGATGTTCAACTTCGACGTTGCGCGGCACCACATCAAAATAGGCGCTGCGAGGGTACGTCTACACGCCAAAGTAGCACACATCGAAATAAGGGTGCCAGGAACAGCTGCAGACAGGGTCACAGGGCGGACTCAACAGCAAGCCGCTCCCTTAAAGGGCCCCTCCCAGACACAGTTGCACTAAACAACACAAGATTCACAGAGCCGACAACTGGTTGCAGACCCTGTGCCTGCAGCATGGATCCCCAGCTGCCGCAGCAGCAGCCAGAAGCCCTGGGCTAAGGGCTGCTGCGCCCGGTGACCATAGAGCCCCGCAGGGGCTGGAGAGAGAGCATCTCTCAACCCCCAAGCTGATGGCCGCCATGGAGGACCCGGCAATTTCGACGTTGCGGGACGCGGATCGTCTACACGGTCCCTACTTCGACGTTGAACGTCGAAGTAGGGCGCTATTCCAATCCCCTCATGAGGTTAGCGACTTTGACGTCTCGCCGCCTAACGTCGAAGTTAACTTCGAAATAGCGCCCGACGCATGTAGCCGCGACGGGCGCTATTTCGAAGTTAGTGCCGCTACTTCGAAGTAGCGTGCACGTGTAGACACAGCTATGGTATTGTCCTTGACTATAACGAAGGCATCCCAGGTTCGAATCATGCTATAGACAGGCAGTTTACGCACGTCTGATGAGTTCCAATAAGAACGAAACTGGTCACATGCTAATGTGGTTTTATCGGAACCTTATTCTAATAGTCAACCCCAATTGGGGTGTGCTTACAGTTCACTCACTTGTGAACGTAGCACACATAGACAACAGTTGTTGGGCTAATTATCTGGGAAAGCGATCAGTCCAACTGATCTATAGAATCATAGGGCTGGACAAGACCTCCGGAGGTCATCAAGTCTAACCCCCTGCTCAAAACAGGACCAATCCCAAATAAATCATCCAGGTTGGGGCTTTGTCAAGCCAGGCCTTAACAACCTCTAGGGACAGAGATTCCACCACCTCTCTAGGTGACCTATTCCAGTGCTTTACCACCTTCCTGGTTAAATAGTTTTTCCTGTTATCCAACCTAGACCTCTCCCACTGCAACTTGAGACCACTGCTCCCCATTCTGTCATCTGTCACCACTAAAATCAGCCTCTTTCCCTCCCTCTTGTACTCCTCCCTCAGGTAGTTGAAGGCTGCTATGAAATTCCCCAACTCTTCTCTTCTGTAGACTAAATAAGCCCAAATCCCTTAGCCTCTCCTCATAGTCATGTGCTCCACCTGCCTAATCATTTTTGTTGACCTCTGCTGGATTCTGTTCAGTGCATCCACATCCTTTCTGTAATGGGGAGTGGGGTCAAAATTGGACACAATATTCAAGAGGTGACCTCACCACAGTGGCAGTGGGCAGCCTAGCTGTGGATCTCCGGCAGCAGCGGGGAGCTGCTCTGGAGCTGGGGATCCCCTGCAGCAGTCATGTGGCAGCAGCCAGCTGGGCTGGGAGCCTTTCCGCAGCCTGGCAGCAGGGATCCCCACCAGGCAAGAAGCTACCAAGGCAACCTGTGGGCAGGGAGCTGGTGGTGGCCAGATGGGGACCCCGGCCCTATCTCCTGCAAGCCAGGAGGCCTGACCTCCCCTGGTATGGCAAATTCCCTCGCGGGACCATTCAGGTCCCGATAGTCTTGGACCAGTGTGATACAACCTGTACATTTGAAATTTTTGGAGTATTGTGAAAGCACTGTAGCCCTGGGCCTGAAGACTTTGCTAACATGAGTAAAGTCTCATTAAAATCAATGGCACTTCACAGGTAAGTAAAAACTGCAGGCTAAAATATATGCACATAAAATGGAGATATCTGGATGTCAAATTATTTTTCAAGTTTGTGGAAATAACAATTTCCAAGGAGCCATTGAATTTGCCTAATAATTAAACATGAACACACTTGTATTTTTAAGCTATGGCCCTCATTCCCAGGCACAAATGTTTGAACTGCTGCATGTAGAAGCACTGGCTTGTTACTGTAATAAATGAAGGAGATTATTGGTAAATATGCCAACATGTTATTGGCTTCATGGTGCTAGTTCCTAAATTTGGATACATCTGGCCCACTATCCTGTAGCAAAGAGAGCATTATCTGGTGCAGTTATAGCATTGTTCTTTGCTATCTGCCAAACCAGAGACTAACATGCTCTATGGTTCAGCCACGTAGCCCTAAGAGTGCACAAAGCCAGGTGCAGGAAATCTTGAAAATAGGGGACAGCACGATCAGCTGCTGGATCCCAAACTCATCCATCTCATTACAAATGTTGAAACGTGTTATTGTTTTTATGCATGTTTATTCACACTTATATACCACTTAATAAAATTTTTACCTCTACATACTTATTTTCTTACCCATGCCGAAAGGGTTTTTTCATTTCATATGAACATAACCAAAATTTCCATTGGTTTGGATTACATTAGATGAAGTTGGGGGGCCCTGATGATAACAGGGATGAAAAATGGGGCCCAACCTAAAAAGTATATTCACCCCCGATGTAGCCTGCTCCTTGCAGTACAAACCAGGCCTTGAGCTTTATGGAAGAAAAGAATGTTGACATAGTCAATTATGGTACTATTAAGACACTTTTACACAATTCTCTGAATTAGTCTGCTCAATTGCTATACATTCGGAATTACTCTGAGAATTTAATCCATATATAATGTGTTCACGTTCCTTCCCCTTAGCTAGTTTTGTGATTTTTCTTTAATGTTTTAAGTACTATGTAATTTTTCTCCCTCATGCTCTGCGAGACTTTCCTGTCTAATTACACTCTCCATAATGCTAAACTATAGCCGAGTAATTATTTCTAATCTTTGCCCTTCTTTCTATTCAGTGAAAATCCAGGGGGAAGTAGTAATGATTTTCTTAAAGTTTCTGTATACATTCTGACCTGACAAAGTCACCAAAGTAATATGGCTCTGAGGTCACCTCAGAGAAGAAAGACACATGAAATAGCTCTGTTATTTTGTATTGTTTGCCTAAATATAAAAAGGAGAAAAAGTATAAGTCACAAAAAGCTGATCCCCTCCATCTTTTTGGCTTTCTTTGTTTCTGGGCCTACGTATTGCAAGAAACATGAAGCCAAATTCTGTTCTCGTTCACACAACACAGATCTCATTAAATTCAACGAGAGCAAAGTTTGCAATATAATATGTAAGATAACCAGGATTCCTTGTAAGCTGCGCACTTGGGTGGCCACTCAGGAGAGATTCAGATGCTGGCCAACTGATTAGCAGAGCACATGCATTTTTATTGGTAGTGCATATCCACACATGCCTTGGTGCACATAAAAAATTTATTCCACCCATGGATGGAAAAAATTAGAAGGAACATTGAAGATAATAAACCCATTTGGTGATCCTGAAAGAACATGACTCAGTGGTGATTTCAGGGGTGTATGCGCTTTTAAAATTAGTTATTCAATTTTTTTCAGCATATATTTAAAGAGAATGGAGTGTTGTCATTTCTCCAAAACGTGATACTATTGGCAGAGCATAAAGGCAGAAGAAGAAAGTAACGTGCCATAAAAATTACAGGAAGTACCTCTGAGGGTAGCACATATACCAGAAAAAAGTGTCATTGCTATGGAACACCAATCAGAACTAGAACTATCCGCAGCTTCTAACTGTCGTCCTTCCTGTCCACTGGCCCAGCAGGAGGTCATTGAACAACAGGGAAGCCTTGTGACTTTTTACAAACTTTGGGAGACTAGGTCTGAGTTTCCTTTGTGTGCTCTGTGTTGTGTGCTGGTGTGTAAGCACCTCAGAGCAGACCCACTCAGCCAAACCACCACGAACAGGCTTTATTCTATAAAGAACACAGAACAGGATTACCGTTCAGCAGCTTATGGCTACGTCTACACGAGCCCCAAACTTTGAAATGGCCATGCAAATGGCCATTTCCAAGTTTACTACTGAAGTGCTGAAATGCATATTCAGCGCTTCATTAGCATGCTGGCGGCCGCGGCACTTCGAAATTGACGCGCCTCGCCGCCGCGCGTCTCGTCCAGACGGGGCTCCTTTTCGAAAGGACCCCGCCTACTTCGAAGTCCCCTCATGGGAATAAGGGAACTTCGAAGTAGGTGGGGTCCTTTTGAAAAGGAGCCCCCTCTGGATGAGACGCGCGGCGGCGAGGCGCGTCAATTTCGAAGTGCCGCGGCCGCCCGCATGCTAATGAAGCTCTGAATATGCATTTCAGCGCTTCATTAGTAAACTTCAAAATGGCCATTTGCATGGCCATTTCGAAGTTTGGGGCTCGTGTAGACACGGCCTATATGGCCTCAACTCAGTCATTGCTGAGACCTTGCAGGGGAGCAGAGGATGCACTCTGGTAGAAACCAGGAAGTTCTCTTCACATGCCACAGTTTGTGGCCCACAACTTGTAGTTCCCAGGGCTGCTCCTGAAGCACAGAGGACTTTGGGCTACACGCTTACCCCATTTGTTGAAAGGGCAACCTCGTCCCTTTCCTTAGTCAAAACCCAATCAGGTTGGACAGCCCGTGCCAGCCCCTTTTTCATATATTCCCAAAAAATATAGGAGGTGCTTAGACGTGCTGTGAGGGCAGGGAACTGGACTTGATGACCTCGAGGTCCCTTCCTGTTATAGTGTTTTACGATTCTAAGAACTTCCTGCTGCACATACTCCCACAGCAGCCCTGGCCAGACCCCTGATCTTTAGTCTTCTTTCACCAGGCAGCCCTCTGTTCCAAATCAAGCTAGACAGGTGCCATCTGTTGTCTTGTTGAGAGCTGCAGGGCTAGGGGACTGTCTCTGGGTCCCTTTGACCTAATCCCACTGTA
The DNA here is from genome assembly GCF_033958435.1 of Carettochelys insculpta. Lineage (NCBI taxonomy): Eukaryota > Metazoa > Chordata > Testudines > Carettochelyidae > Carettochelys > Carettochelys insculpta. The sequence goes on along the minus strand of NC_134138.1, from coordinate 213,076,566 downwards.
CGCCCTTCTTCAATCCAATTAGATTCATTCAGACTCTCCTTAATTTGGTTGGCCTCCTCCATGGTCCCCACAGTCCTCCAGGTCAGACTGCTGAGTGCCTGGGTCTGATGACTTACAGATGTGTAGCCCTGAGTCCCCTTCACTGCACTGCCCATCCCACAAGTCTCATGTATCCCCTGTGTATGTCATTCCCTAGTGGTTTTCTTTTTCCTATAGTAGCCCTGGCTATCTCTAGAGGCCCCAGTAAGTTATTTCCCTGCTGGTGGATTGACTTCACCGAGACTTAGAAATGCACACGGCATAATTTGGTTACAGTGTTTTACCTGCTCCCTCCACCTGTTTCTGGCTTCACAATACTGACAGGCAAGTCCCTTTGTGTTCTGATCACAATGTAGGGAATTCATTCCCATCGGTCTCCCAGTTTGTCTCCTTTTCTTGTCCCTGGCTATTAGCATCCTGTCTCCAGGAGTCATTGGGGTTTCTCGTGTCTGGTGGTCCTAGTGTTTTTTCTGGTGAAGTTTAGCAACTTCAGATGCCTGTGCATTCTCTCTCTAGGTATTCCCTTTGCTGAGGGACGTACTCCTCCACCTCTTTCCCCTTGGTGGGGAAAACCCAGGGCCAGATTCATCTTCAGCCTTGAATACTGGCCAAACATTAGAAGAATGGGGAAAACCGAATGGCCTCATTCCAGGTGCAGTTGTAGGTTTGAATCATGAGCTTGACAACCCCTCCATTTTTCTTTTTGGTCTGGATGCAGGGTTCCCAGCATGTTTGAGGAGCGTTCAGTGAAACTGCTCAGGAGAAACATTCCCTTGAAGGCAATGAGGAATTTCAAAAAGAAGAATCACACCTAAAAACCTCCCTTGCTGCAGTTTAAGCCCATTGCTTCTTGTTCTATCCTCAGAGGCCAAGAAGAACAAGTTTTCTAACTGTCAGGGTGGTCAAACACTGGAATAAATTGACTAGGGAGGTCGTGGAATCTACATCTCTGGAGATATTTAAGAACAGGTTAGATAAATGTCTATCTGAGATGGTCTAGACAGTACTTGGTCCTGCTATGAGGGCAGGGGGCTAGGCTCGATGGCCTCTCAAGGTCCCTTTCAGTCCTAGTGTTCTATAATTCTATGATTCTAACAGTTTCCAAAGCTGGGCCAGGAGACTACTTTCAAAATTTCTCCCCTGGTCCATATGTGTCCTTTCAAGGATTCCATAGTGGCCGATGAGCTGTTTCCACATCACCTTGGCTGCAGTAGACGCCTGCTGGTCACAAGTAGGATATGCCTGTGCATAACAACTGAAGTGGTCAGTGACTACAAGGACATTCTCAGTGCCCCCCTGAGATGGGTTCAGGGTGAGAATGTCGAGGCACACGAGCTCCAGAGCCCTGCTGGTACAGATTGAGATAAGCAGGCTCTGCTTTCAGAGATGCCTCTCCTTCTTAGGCAGCACCTTTCACAGGAGAGGCGCCGCTGCTGGGTGGCAGACGGCGTGCCTGGCCAATGACAGTGAGTGCAGATGAAGTCCACTGTATGAGCAATGCCCATGTCTGTATGCAGAGCTTTGAACACTTCTCGCTGGCAACACCACCTGTTGGATCTGTCCCTTTCCCGGGCTTATTGTTCTCTTGTTCTCTCCGCTATCAGCTGCACTCACTTCAGTTGGTTCAGTAATGCCCACGCTGGTATTTCTTCTTTCACTTCTCCTGGGCAGTGCCGTAGCTAGATAATTTTGTGGCTGAGGCAAGAATATAAAATTGCGCCTCCTTGTGTTTATATAAGGACATAAGAATGGCCATACTGGGTCAGACCAAAGGGCCATCCAGCCCAGTATCCTGTCTGCCAACAGTGGCCAGTGCCAGATGCCCCAGAGGAGGTGAACCGAAGACAATGATCAAGCAATTTGTCTCCTGCCATCTGTCTCCAGCCTTTGTCTAAAGGCTAGGGGCACCATACTTTACCCTTGGCTAATAACCATTTATGGACCTAACCTCCAAAAATTTCTCAAGCTCTATTTTAAACTCTGTTAGAGTGCTGGCCTTCACAGCCTCCTCCGGCAAGGAGTTCCACAGGTTGACTGTGCGCTGTGTGAAGAAAAATTTTCTTTTATTAGTTTTGAACCTACTACCCATTAATTTCATTTGGTGTCCTCTAGTTCTTATATTATGGGAACAAGTAAATAACTTTTCAATATTCACTCTCTCCACACCATTCATGATTTTATATACCTCTATCATATCACCCCTCAGTCTCCTCTTTTCTAGACTGAAAAGTCCCAGTCTCTCTAGCCTCTCCTCATATGGGACCCTTTCCAAACCCTTAATCATTTTAGTTGCCCTTTTCTGAACTTTTTCTAATGCCAGTATATCTTTTTTGAGGTGAGGAGACCACATCTGCATGCAATACTCAAGATGTGGGCATACCATAGTTTTATACAGGGGAAGTATGATATTCTTCATCTTATTTTCTATCCCTTTTTTAATAATTCCTAACATCCTATTTGCTTTACTGACTGCTGCTGCACACTGCGTGGATGTTTTCAGAAAACTATCCACTATAATTCCAAGATCCCTTTCCTGATCTGTTGTGTCTATAAATTCATGGTGGTCATTTCATAGAAAAAGGGGAAATAATAAATAAATAATAAATGATAACAAAAACATGTTTGTTTATTATAGTTAGGAGGGCCTCACCCCTCCCCAGCACCTGAACACACCAGCTGTATAAAATCTGCCTGGAGGTTAAAGAGTAGGTGCAAAACATGTCAAGGCAGCTGCAATTGATATGGGAACCTGGCTGGCCCAGGAGAAATGGATAGGGCAGGAGGCACACTAAGCGCCAAGTGAGCTGGCTGGCACAGATTACAGTTGCAGAGAAAGTGCATTATCCAGGTAGGGAGACAGCAGATTGGACACACTGCCTATCAGAATGACCCTGCCAGGAGTCGTTACTGAGACAGATAATTAGTATTAGGGATTCAGGCAAGGAAGGAATTGAGCTCTGCTCCCAGGCGGCACCTGGGGAGGGGTGTAAGAATGTGATCTGCGTGTTGGCTCTAGTGAGGGGAGGTATTGCCTACCCCAGAGCCTAGAGCAGGGGTCTGCAACCGAAATAGTGAGACGAGCCATATTTTCTAATTCAGTTACAAAATCAATCCTTCAAGAGGCACAGTGCCTGCCAATACGAGACAGTCCTTAATAAATAACATTAAGCCGTACTTTTGTCAGTATCTCCTTTTTAGGGGAGGATGTGCTGGTAGCTCAGCCATCCAGCTATTGCCACATCCTCCCTCACTCCCAAAGAAAACGCTATCAAAGAGATACGTGTATCTCACAGAACCGGAAGGGACCTTGAAACGTCATCAAGTCCAGCCCCCTGCACTCACAGCAGGGCCTACCACCCACCCTGACCCTTTCTTTTCATCTAACCTGCCCTAGAACCTGGGGAGGCCCCCTCATGGATTGAATTCACAACCCTGGGTTTACAAGGCCATTGCGCTATCTTGTAGGTGGAGAGAGGCAGACAGCAGGTGTGACAACACAGGGCTTTCTCTCTTTGTAGTTCTCTGCAAACCACTTGTCATACCCCAGGGAATGTGTATTAGGCACTGGGATGTAAAAATCAGGTAGTAGCTCTGTCAATAGCACATCAGCACGCCCAGAGGTGCTCAGCGTGTTCTCTGTTTAACAGCCAGCCCGAGCAGCCGCGGGTATGTGTGACGAGGCCTTACATGTGAGCCACAGTAAGTAAACAGTTATTTGAAACCCACTGTGCCACTGTGGTTCCTTCGCAGGCAGGAGTCCCAGCTGGTCTGTTGTACAGATAAGGAGGTAAAGTGACGCACAGGAAGAGATGTCAGCCACACCCAGCAGGAGGCAGCTCAGGTGACACTGGTGCCTGCTTCCCCCTCATGCCTGCTGCACAGACTGGCACCCAGGCAGCTGGGCTGCAGCCAGGAGGACAGGCTGAGCAGGTGGTACCCTCCATGCATCAGGGCGGGGAGGAGTAGCCAGGGCAACAGGTAGTAGACGTAAACAGGAAGAAGTGGCAGGGGGAAGACTGACCCCTGGCTGCTGCTCCCCTCTACATCCATCCCAGCCGCCCAAACCCAGCTTCTCCCTCAAGCCCCACTCACCCTGCGGCCCCCTGACATCCTTATAAACCCAGATTCTCCCCCAGGTTCCACTCACCCAGCAGCCTCTGGAACCTCTAAAACCACAGCTTCTCTCCCAAACCCCACTCACCCAGCAGCCCCCTGACAGCCTAACAAACCAGCTGGCAAGTTCCCAGGCCAGGAGCCAGTGGGTCACTGTGAGCGCCCTCAGCAGCTGCAGTTGGGGCAGGGTCATAACAACGGTGAGGCAACTGAAGCACTTGCCTCAGGTGCCACACCTCAGGGGGCACGGTTAGCCAGCTGGGCAGCTCCACTCAAGCTGCAGGTGGCTCTTTAAGAGCCATTTGCAGCTCCTTGTGCTGCCGGCGGCCCTGCTCCTGGCCCCTGGGTGTCTGTTGCCTGGGCAGGTAGGTCCTTACTTGAGAGATTACTGCATCCCTTTCCTGTAGCCTCTTCAGTTCTTCCTTAGGTATGCCTGGGATTAATTCTGTGCCTGGCCAATGGAATGGCTCAGCTCTGTCTGTTATCATCCCTTGGCATTCACTCTGGGTCATTACGGAGGACGCATTTCATGCAGCATTCAGAATGGTATCCATCTCCTCCCATGGTAGCTGAGACAGGCCATCAGGATTGGAATTACTTCTCCCAGGCTAGTACTTTATATCAAAGTTGATCTCTGCCAGCTTTTCCATCCACCTTTGACTAGTTGAACAAATTTAGCAACAGTAGGTCAGTGGATTGTTGTCAATTAGCACTATAAATTAGTGTCATAGGAGATAGTCTCTAAATTTATCTTCAGCCTTCCATTTTAAAGCCAAAACCTCCAGTTTATGGGCAGGATATTTTTTCTCTGAGGGAGTAAAGAGCCTGCCACATAATACACTTTCTTATCTAAATTTCATGGGAAGATTCAGGGTACGCCAGTGTAATTCGTGTGTATCACAGTTCCCCCACCATCACAGGTCTTTTATTTCTTTTGAATCCTATTGTTAGCCTCATCAGGTGTTTCATGACCACCAATCTTTAAAGGGGAATTTAGCAACAAGTGGAAAGAAATGGGTTGCTGGATGTGCCTTAATAATGGGGAACAGAAACAGGACAGATATGTCAGAGTCTGAGAGAGAAATTGTCCATTTTCAGCAACTTGAACCTATTTCTAGATTGCTGGGATCCCCTCCAAGACCTCTTTCCACCCAGCTTTCCAAGAACTCATTTCAACTGCAGACTTTATCTCTCAGGTATCTTTATTTGGTATTCAGTAATGCTGTGCTGAGTTGATGAGACTCAAATCCAGGGCTCCTCACAGATTCAAAGTTACATAGCAAATCTCTCCATTCACATACGTATACACATTAGATTGTATTTACTCTACCCTGCACCACATGTTTGGCATTGGCTTTGTTCCTTTGCATGAATCACTCCCTGTATGGTATGCTCTGTCCTTGCACCAACCACGTACAATATACTCTTTATCTCATCTTTATAGTTCCGCCTTCCCTTATCCATTACAATCTTGTCCATGGGGTAACAATGGATTAGGTGAGGTGGGACTTACCAGGGGCAACCCCTTACCTTAGCTAGTACAGCCAGTCTGTTTCCAGCCTGACAATCCATTTACCTCCTACTCCTGTCCCCTGAAAAATGAGGCCTCCTCTGTGTCCAGTTACTTACGTCACACCAGGCCCGTACAGATTTACATCCCCCTCTTTCAGTACTGCTGCCCAAGACAGCATTAGCCAGATGGTTACAAAATTTGGACATGCCATATTGGCAAAATAATCTTGCAAGCCTACATTTTTCCATTCCTAAATGGAAATCTTTACCCAGTAATATCAGTCCCATCTCTTTCCTTCCTGAGCTCCTTCCTGATTTTCAGCTAACAACCCCTCCAGCCTTTCTCCTCCCACCCAGTGGGACCCTTGCTGTGGGTTTTTGCAGAGCCACCATGAGGAGAAATGCCAACCCCACAGGATCCAATTCGCATGGGGAGGCAGCTGAAATGCTGCTTCCTGGCCCAAATGAGCTGGTGGGGAGCCCACCACCATTCACTGCTGTGGCAAGAGTGAGGGAGGGAGGGCGGAAGCCTGTTGGAGCAGGGACATAGTTTAAATGCCATGTCCTGGCTCTAGGGGACTGGTGGGGAGGGCAGCCTGCTTTCAGCGGTTACTCATTTACTCAGCATCCCTCACATGACCTTGATCAGAGTTTGAAAGTGTGTCTGTGCTCACTGTCCAATACGCTGTATCCTGTGGTCGATTTGAAACATCAATGCATTTGATCCTTGTTTCGCTTGTTGTATGCACTACTACGTTGCAAATCTCTCTAGTAAGACTGTAACCATAGTAAACGTGACCTTTATGAGCAATCGATTCAGCTGAAAAATGTGGGTGTGCTGTGGAATTATTCCTCTCATTGAAGTGTGCCCTGTTACTGAAAAGGCTGGGAACCACTGGTGTACAGAACTGCCTGCGTTCACATGCAGTGTACATTGGCAAATCCATCTGCATCCAGCAGAACCTAAAGTTCTGAAAAGGCACACAAAACCCCTGAGGCAAAGTCAGAGTTTCACCACCAATGTCTGTGAAATGGCAACTGAAACAGGTATGCAACCTGCCAGCATGCAAAATGCAAAGAGAAAAAATGCAGTGAAATTTAAAAGGCCACATAATTGTTATACGCAAAAATGCTCTTGCATTGTAACGTTCAGCTCCCCCGTCTTTGGCCACGGGGTTTTTGATCTGTTCCTGTCCATTGTGCCAAATCATAGATTAGCAGTAGATATGGGTCAGCCTGTAATTTGTTTCATAATACAAATTCTTGAATACTTCTGTTCTATTTTCTTCCAGCAAAGCTAGTCCATTATTTGATACAGCTTCAGCCCCGTGTCTCCACTGCAGGCTTTCCCACGCATCTCCCTAGCAGGCACTCACGTCACTTACTTGCTCCTGACATAGAGACCAGAGATTCTTGAATTGCAAGGAGCACATTCAATATGTTATTTTATGCAGGGCAGGGCCTGAGCCTACAAAGGACAGGCTACTTGCTAAGATGCAGTAAGAGCTGAGCTCTCAATGTCCCAGCATGTGCTCAGTGCCTAACAGGACTGAGTCCATGGTTAAGTAACTTCCTAAAGGTCACTGAATGACTCAGCAGCAGAGCCAAGAATTTGACCCAGCTACCAGTCCTCTGCCAGCCACGAACACAAAAACAGCCTTTGTTTATATTTGATATCCATGTACACAAAGCATTGATCTGCCACGGCAATACAGATCTTCCGTTCACGTCTCCTATTTAAATTTTGTAGCCCCCTACAAAAACACTAAAGGGAATGTTGCTACCCCATCCCCATATCTGTGCACGGTGAAGAACATCTGCCCATGTGTCCCCCATCTCCTTCATCAGAGGAGGGCTCAGACAACTCAGCAGTTCTCTACTCTTCTGCTAGACACTGTGGACAGTGCCCTGGTGGTCTGAGAGTCACACAATTGAGAGGGTGGAGCAGGGCCAGAGGGCCATCATCGTATGCCCCTACACACAGCTTGGTTTATAATTATTCTTTCCTTATCTTTTCTACAGGGATGCCTCTGCAGAGAGGATCTTCCTTCAAGAAGGGGTGGCTGAGAAGCCATGACTGAGGTGCTCTCCTGATCTAGGGCCAATTCCTCTCTCAAAGGACAAAACAAGGGAGGGAAAGTCCATACACTTTTTGTTGCATCATCTGCTTCACAGGGAAAGTCCAATAAACTGGTTTAAAAATCACACTGTTAGCTCCAGCAGTGCAATTCTGCCTGTAGACATCATTCTAGAATTATGGCAAAATATCACAGATCTAGATGGTCTGCAAGTGCTTTGACTTGCCCACGGGTCAGCAACCAAAATAGCAAGAAGAGCCATTTCTTCTAAATAGGTAAAAACTCCTTACCAGAGGAGGCTGTGAAGGCTAGGACTGTAAGAGAGTTCAAAGACGAGCTGGATAAATTCATGGAGGTTAGGTCCATAAAAGGCCGTTAGCCCAGGAGTAGGAACAGTGTCCCTGGCCTCTGTTTGTCAGAGGCTGGAGATGGATGGCAGGAGAAAAGCCGCTTGATCATGGTCTTGGGTCCACCCCTTCTGGTGCACCTGGAAGTGGCCACTGTCAGCAGACAGGCTACGGGGCTAGATGGACCTTTGGTCTGACCCAGTAATGGCCATTCTTATGTTCTTAACCTCTAGAATCCAGGTATGTTGTTATGTAATTTGCTATAGTGGATGCAGATGAGGAACATGAGACTTTCCAACAGAGGCTAAATGCAGAGTAGGCAGTAGGAATTAGAAAATACTGGTTAATCTGGTGTATCCCTTTCTGCACTCAGTAAAACCATCATTTCCCAAGGCAGAGGTGCCATCACACACACTCTGATCTTTAAATGCAGGGAGATCTTGCTATGTGCAACTAAAAGGACCAATGAGCCAAAACCCAAAATATAAATGGCAGACCAAACACTGCAGATGGCCTCCCTCTCACACCCCAGGGAAACTAGAGTAGCACACCCTGTATACCACTGTTTTGTAGGAATAGGCGAGTCAATGGATTGGGGTGACACTGCCCCTTAGCCCCAGTCCCCCGCTCAGGAGTAGGCTCCGCAGTAATGTGGGGAGGGTTTTCAGGAGAACTCAGGCTTATCCACTACTTCAGGTTTGGCCCAGGGATCCTAAGGCAGAGGTAAGAGGCAGTGTTTTCTCCACTCCTAGGCTGTGTCTACACTAGCTCCCACCTTCGAAGGGAGCATGGTCAGTAGGGTGTCGGGAGATTACTAATGAAGTGCTGTGGTGCACTTGCAGCACTCCATTAAGCTAATTCTCCCCTGTGGCAACTTTGAAGTGGCAACCTTTGAAGTGCCGGCTTGCGTGTAGCCATGGCAAACCCGCCGGTACTTTGAAGGACCCCAAAATTTTGAGGAGTAAAGGAGCTTTGAAGTAGCCCAGGCACTTCAAAGTACCTGCGGGTTAGCTGCGGTTACACAGAAGCCGGCACTTCAAAGTTTGCCGCTTAAAAGTTGCCACGGGGGAGAATTAGCTTAATGAAGTGCTGCACATGCACCACAGCACTTCATTAGTAATCTCCCGACACCCTACTTACCACGCTCCCTTCGAAGTTGGGAGCTAGTGTAGACACAACCCCAGTGTTGCAGCCTTTTCCCTAGGCCACTTCCCTCAAATAACTTTCTTCCTGATACCTGAACACAGCTCCTGCACAGCACACTCTCTCAGTCCCAGCCTTTAGACTTTTAATCTAGCAGCAGCAGGTTCTTGATGATCTGCAAGTGCTTTGACTTGCCCTTGGGTCAGCAACCAAAATAGCAAGAAGAGCCATTTTTTCTAAATCGGTGAAAAACTCAATGATTAAAGAACCGCAATGCATTTGAACACAAGACAATCCTTACCTAAATATTGTCAAACCATACTTTTTTAACCCTTATTCTAACAATAGCACACACACACTAATTTCAAAACAAAAAAGCAGTCCAGTAGCACTTTAAAGACTAACAAAATAATTTATTAGGTGATGAGCTTTTGTGGGACAGACCCACTTAATGTGTAATGTGATACGTTTACTGCAGGATGCTCACAAATGTTTTACGTATTTTATTTCCTCACAATTTACATGTGTGTTTGTACCACTGTCTTCCTGACTTTCACTCCTGAACCTTCTCTCTCTCTCTCTGGAGCATGCTAGGGGAGATATCCAACATTTCGAGATCACACATCATTTGCTATTTAGATATGAGTTGTTCATTTTTGGGCATCCAGGAGGGTTTTTTTTATCTTTGCAATTATAGCGTTGGAAGCCACAAAGAAATCTTTAAAGAACGGCACGTAGCTCCGGAGTCACAGGTCGCAGATCCCTAGACTAGTTTGTTTTCTCCTCTGCTTCTGGCATGCTCTTGATTGGCTCCAGGGGCTTTCCTGATAGCACTGCAGCAGCCCCTGCCCTGCAGGGAAACTATTTGCCTAGTGGCTAATATATTTGCCTTCTGCCAAGCTCCTGTAGCCAACTGGTCTGGGTCTGACACACGTACTTTGTATTTTCTATAAAGATTCCTTGAAACCAAAGAATGTTTTCTCATAGAATCATAGGACTGGAAGGAACATCCAGAAGTCATCTAGACCAATTCCCTATACTTATGGCAGGACCAAGCACCATCTAGACCAGGGGTACACAAAGTAGGGGACGGTCCCCTGTGGGGGTGTGTGTGAAATCTCATAATGGGGATGCAGCATGATTGGCTGCTGGATTTCAGGCTCATCCATCTCATTAAATATGTTGAAATGGGCTATTGTTTTTATATATGTGTGTATTCACATTTATATGCTTATTAATAAAGATTTTACATTCTGCATACTTATTTTCTTGCATGTGCCAAAATTTTTTTTTTTCATGTGAACATAAATGAATTTTCTGTAGGTTTGGATTACATTAGACAGGTTGTGGGAGGGGTCCTGCTAAATGTAGGGATGAAAAGTGGGTCCCAACCTAAAAAGCTTGCTCATCCCTGATAGGTGTTTGTCTAATCTGCTCTTAAAAATTTCCAATGATGGAGAGTCCACAAGCACCCAGAGTAATTTATTCTAGGGGTTAAACCACCATGGCTACGTCTACACTAGCCCCAAACTTCGAAATGGCCACGCAAATGGCCATTTCGAAGTTTACTAATGAAGTTCTGAAATACATATTCAGCTCTTCATTAGCATGCGGGCGGCCGCGGCACTTCGAAATTGACGCGGCTCGTCCCGACGGGGCTCCTTTTCGAAAGGACCCCACCTACTTCGAAGTCTCCTTATTCCCATGAGCAGATGGGAATAAGGGGACTTCGAAGTAGGCGTGGTCCTTTCGAAAAGGAGCCCCGTCAGGACGAGCTGCACGGCAGCAAGGCGTGTCAATTTCGAAGTGCTGCGGCCGCCCGCATGCTAATGAAGCTCTGAATATGCATTTCAGTGCTTCATTAGTAAACTTCGAAATAGCCATTTGCATGGCCATTTCAAAGTTTGGGGCTAGTGTAGACACGGCCCATGACAGTTAGGAAGCTTTTCCTAATGTCTAATCTAAACCTCCCTTGCAGCAATTTAAGTCCATCGCTTCTTGTCCTGTCCTCAGAGGTTAAGGAGGATAATTCTCTTCCCTCTTCCTTTTAACAGCCTCTTAAATACTTGAGTAGGGTTATCATCCCACCCCCTCAGTTTTCTCTTTTTCCAGACTGAACAAACCCTGTTTTTAGAATCTTTCCTCTTATATCATTGTGGCAATAAAAAATATTGTTGGGAGGAGAGGGCGGGGAGAGGCTTAACATCATCTGAACCATTGCAATTTTATTTTATTGACTTTAAGCTGCAGCCCTCACAAAAATAGTCCTTCTGGTCTTTCCCACCATCACAACTAAGTGGAAGGATCCATGTAGTCACAACTCCAAGTGAGAGGGCTCTGAAGACAGTAAGATAGAAAGTTGTTCACAAAAGGTGGGTAGCTCATTTGCATGCAGTGTATCTCAGGTGACTTCCCGCCTTACAGCCAATTTAGCACTTGAGTTTTTGAGACAGGGAAATCTTTTCTCGAATATATCAAACTGCTACAGAAATAGAATAAAGTTTTCTAAGCCTTTTCCAACAGTGAAAGCCATACATATGTTCCAATGGATAGTTCCGTATTTCTGTAACATCTTCCAAACTCTATTTCAGGGCCTGCATCAGAACTCACATTGGATTTAGGCTGCTGTATCCTCCCTGACTTCACTCAAATGACTTCTGAATAACTCTTGATTGAAATGAAAGCACAGCCAGACCCTAAATGTTGGCATGACTCAAGGACACTCATCCCTCACTCTACGAGCACAATTGGTTCTCCACTTTGTGCTTGTAGGCAAAACTCGCAAGAGGGATACTAAAGTTTCATTAGAATACATGTAAAAGTCTCAGATTGGTTCCTAGAGCTCGGTGAAGGAATGGCAGCAGGTGGCACTGCTTTTGGAAGGTAAGTGAACCTTGGGTTTTGGGGGGAGGGAGTTTAAAGGCTGGGGGCAGTTTAGGGCCATGAGTGTGAGGAAAGGTTAAAACCTGGTGGCCAGTTGGGTCCATGGGGTGGGTGAGGGGTTCAGGCTGCTGAAGGTTGAGTGTGTGGCCTGGTGTGGGGGAGGCAGAGGTCAGACTGCTGTGGGGCCAGTCTGCAGGGCTGGGAAGCGGGGGATTAAGGTTGCCGCGGGTTGGGGCCATGGGGCTGGCACAGGAGTCAGACTACCGTGGGGCTGGTCTGTGTGGCCGGTGGCTGGGGAGGGGAGTCAGGCTGCCACGGAGCTGGCAGAGGGCAGGAGTCAGGCTGCCATGGGGCCGGCAGCGGTGCGGGGTTCAGGCTGCCACAGGGCTGGCAGAGGGCGGGGTTCAGGCTGCCACGGGGCCGGCAGCGATGCGGGGTTCAGGCTGCCACAGGGCTGGCAGAGGGCAGGGGTCAGGCTGCCACGGGGCCGGCCGGGGGGCGGGGTGTGGAAATCAGGCTGCCACGGGGCCGGCGAGGGACAGGGGTCAGGCTGCCGCGGGTAGGCACTGTGGGGCCAGCAGGGGATCAGGCTGCTGTGGGGCTGGGGGTGGGGTGGGGTGAGGTGGGCTGGGGGTCAGACTGCTGCAGGCCAGCAGAAGTGGGGGATCAGGCTGCCACGGGTAGGTGCTGCGGGGCTGCTGGGGGGTGGTGGTCACACTAGGTTGGAGCCACAGGGAGGGGATTAGCCTCATATTAGTGTGGGGGTTTCATTCGTAGAGTGAACTATGGTAAGTAAATGTGTCCCTGGTTTAAGCGAGTACTTGCAAGTGAAGTACTCGTTTAACGAGGGATGAGTGTATATCCTTGTCCCATGGACTTAACTCCAAATAGTAAACAGGCAATTTTTAAAATTATTGCTGCTGTAGAATAAAGAGAAAAAGTGAAGTTGATGGAAATGTGTGAGCACTTGGGACTCTCTCTCTCTTTTTAAATCAGTATTGATGCTGTAGCATATATGATCTATTACTTTTTAATTAAATTAGAAGAATGACATTACAGCAGGGATTTGTTTCAGGACAACAATGCAAATCCTTCCAATTAGAATCTTTTGAGCTAAAAGCTTCTATATAAACCAGGGCCACAGATACTCAATTGATAGGTATAAAAGTTCAGATGGTCCTTTTGTCATCTGTTGTGATTTGGAGTTGTAATTCCTCCTCTTTTGTATATAATTAGAGGTGTATCAACAGACAAATTTCAAATCAAAATCAAGCGAATATTCCAGGAGACGGGGGCTATTGCATTTGAATTTTGGACTTGAAAATTGTTGTTTTGCCTTTGGGCAGACTCCAAACCCAAAGACGCTCATTCTTTGGTTCTGGTTTAGATGAAACAGATGCTTTTAAGAGAAGATTATGAAGTGCTGAGGCTTTAGCTGGACCTTACCTTTGATTTGTCCTTGAAACTGAATGTCGAAAAATTCTCTTTCAGACAATGTCAATATACTGCACAATTCACTTTTTTAAAGCATCAACTCTCTCATGCTGCCACATGGCTGTTTGTGTCACACACACTTCCATCATTTTCCCTGTAGGCCATTATTTTTCTATTAGAAAAGTAAAAAAGGAGAGTTTATTAATACTGAGCATACAAGATGACTTATTTCCCTATGCATTTGAGTCAGGCTGCCAAGCACAATAAACACTTTCAGCTCTAGTAAGCTTGCCATGTAGAGAACTATTCAAGGAGAGAGGAGGCGACAGTTAAAGAAAAAACATTCAGCAAGCTAAGAGGGTGAACCTCTGAGCTGTGCTGTTTGATAGGATGAACACCAGAGGGGGACAGCAGAACGCAGTCTGTCCAACAGCACAAAGCAAGTAGCAGTGCAACCAGATTAGACAGCTTGAACACAATCATGCTGAATCTGAGTATTAAAATACATATTTCACACAGTATTTATAGAGCCCTGGAGTATGCAGCCCCTTAAAATAGGCCAAACATTATCAGAGCCCAAACACACAGATATGTCTCAGACTGACCTGCATCATTATTTCTTAGTTGTATTACTGGAGTGCCTAGGAGCCCCTGTCATAGATGAGGACTCCATTATGGTATGATCTGTGCAAGCAAAAGAAATACAGAAGAACTAGGTGTTAACAACGTATTGTATTTATACAGCACCTTTGGGCTGGACAGTGCTTTGCAACATGCATTGGCCGAGTTTGCAAACCAGTGTCTAAAACTTGGATCTGCAAATTTTGCGCGTGAAGCTGTTTGCACTTGCAAAAGATAGTTGTGTGAAAGTCACCGATCCAGTGATCTCAAAGTCACCTCTACGGTGAGCAGAGTCAACCCTGAAAGTGTAATATGAGAACAGAATCCCAGATACTTTTAGAAATAAGTACACATTGTTTATATTGAGTTATAATTTCTTACAGGGCTTGAAATATGATTGCCAGACATCTTGTTTTCAACTGGAATGCCTGGTCAAAAGACACCTTGGTACCTCTGGTCAGCAGACTCACCGACAAAGGAGGGGTGCAAAGAAGGCAGTTGCCCTGGAGCCCTGTGTTTCAAAGGGGCCTGGAATTCTGTCTATTGCCATTACTGCTTTGGCAGTAGCGGCAGCCAGAGCTCTGGGCCCCTTTAAAACAACATGGTAATGCTGCTCTGCCACGGCACATGGCTCTGAGGAAGGGAGGGATGGGGACCCAGAGCTGCAGCCTGAGCTCACTGTCCTAGACCCCGCCCCTTCCACCCTTGTCCCAGTCCCCACCCCGGGCACAGAGCCCGGCCCCCCGCAGCTCTCAGCCTGGCTGCTGGTCAGCACCACTGACTGGGCCGTTAAAAGTCGATCGACAGTGCAGTGGGGCGAAGGTCGATTCATTGCCTGCCTTGGTGCCATGCAGCTGCTGGAAGTGGCAAGCGTTTCCCTGCAGCTCTTAGACGAAGGCGTGAGCACAGGGGTTCCATGCTCTGCCGCTGCCCTGAGTGCCAGCCCTGCAGTTCCCATTGACCTGGAACTGTGGCAGGGGGTGGTGGGGCATGTGGCCAGGGGGCAGCATGCAGAGCCTCTCTGGCCATGCCCCACCTAAGAGCCAGAGGGACATGATGATTCTTCTGGGGATCCGCCCGAGGTAAGTACCACCTGGCACCTGTATCCCAAACCCTCTCTGGCATCTCAACTCTCTGCCCCAGCCCTGTGCTCCGTCCCTTATCCTAATTCCCTGTCAGAGTCCATACCTCCCTCCTGCACCCCAAATGGTACTCTTGCCACAGGCCAAATCAACCTAAGCAGGGGGTGGGGAGAGATAGGACTGAGGATGGGGGCTCAGGGAAAGGAAGTGGGGCCTTTGATGGAGCAGGAGGTTCAGCATCCCCTGGGCCGAGGGGAAGCCAGCATCTATGCTGTGTATAAATAATTATTAGGTGGCATTGCTCCCAGGCAAGTCCCCCAGTGACCAAGCTGTAGAGACATATTTTCTTTCCCTCCCCCCACACTTCTCTCTCTGTCTCTCTGTCTCCCCCTCCAGCGCTCCCTCCTTCAATGACTCTGCAGCACAAAAAGGACAAATGAAAAGGCATGAACAGAGAAGCTGTCACAATGGGGCAACTCCAACTGATGATGAGATCACCATTATGCAGAGCAAGAAGTTTCCATGTACAGGATCAATCACAGCAACTGGACCCAGGAGGATCATAGAACAATGTAAAGGAACAGATACCTGTTCCTGCTGCCAGATAAAGAAAAGGAAACATTAGGCAGGTTAGACTTTGTTCAGGATGTCAGCAAGAATTATATTATTCAGTAGAGTATCAGATGCAGCAATGTAGAGAACACTGCATGCCACATCCTGCAGAGAGCCGCAGAAAATAATAGCAATGAATTGCCCAATTCTGCGGTTCACCAACGTTTTACTGTAGGTGCTCCCACGCAGCAAGGAAGGGCAGCCAAGTTAACTAGGAAAAAATGTTTGCTGTGTTAGTCCCACCACAAAAAAGCAATGGCATTATGTGATATAGATACATGGGAAGCAATGATAATAAATGGAAAAAGACAACCATTTCCTGGAGCTAGACATAAGACTCATTGAAGAACTGATAGATGTTGAAGAGGTGTTGGGGTAAAACCAGTGAATGGCAATGAAGTTCCTTTAGACAGCTGATTGAAGCAGAGTTGCATCCATTATGAGGGCTGTTGGCATTTCATTGGCTCACCCTAATAACAGTTTAAATTATACTGATGCCCTATCTTCCCACAACTTACCACGATAAGAACAGATATCTTGTTAGTATGATTTCTTACAGAGATAAGATGACCAGATGTCCCAGTTTTGTCTTATACATTGCCTATAACTCCCCACCCCACCTAGGTTTTTCATAATTGCCCTCTGGTAACCCTAGGCAGAGACTGTGGAATTAAATCCAACATTTTAACCCTAAAGGACCCCAAAATACTTTATGCACTAGGTAAACAGGAATCACATCATCTGCCACTGACGTATACCCGCTTTTAATATCCTATTTTTACAATCCATAACTACTTAAAACAGAATTCCAGGAAAGAAGGATTTCAAATCCAGAGGAAAAGCAAGAGAGGCCATAATTATCTGCATTGGAATATGGACAGACTATTGGCTGAATGTTCCTGTAGGCTTGTTAATGAGTGTCAATGGCCAGAAGCTCTGTTTTAAATCTTAGCCAAAAGATTCTAAGAAAACCAAACATCCTGTGATTGTTCCTTGCTTGTTTTCTAAGCACAATACCTAACAGCAAAGCCATATTTCTCAAATAGCTCCTCCCATTCAGGCCTAGCAGAAACAGAATCTCAACACCCTTCAGAACTATGAAACAAAAAATCTCTCATCTCTTTCATTTGAAGCAGAAAGCAAAATTATATACGTATTGAAAGAAAAAGAAGGGTAAAAGGAAAGGAAAAATCAAAAGAAATAAAAAAGTTAGGTTGTAGAGCGGTGGGGGAAAGAAAATTATAACTGAGTAACGTTCAGCCTCCATGTTACAATTTTGTGTTATGGGCCAACTCAGTCCTGGGATGCAGGATTACACAAGTTCCCCAGTTTCTTTCTTCTTCTCATTAGGAGCACTGTCCAGGGAGAGAACTGACTGTGCCAAAAGAAGCTTACGTCTCTATTTTGAATTTTGTCCTTAACTGTAGCGCATAGTTGTTTTTCCCCCAGCAGATCATTTGCAGGGTGGGTGTGTGCTGGCTTCACTCTATTCAGCGAAAAGAACGTCCAAAATCCATAACCACATAATAACATCTGGGTGAAGTTTAGCCAGCTGCAGATTTGGGAACAGATTTCAAATAAAGGCAGTAGGTTTTCCTCCATAACTTATTTGTTGTTTTCACACTTTCAGTTCTTAGAAACTGTTGGATAGACAGTCATACAAATGCAGCATAAACTGAAACAAAGTCCAAGGTATAGTAAAAACAAGGCTTCACTGGAATTTATCATATAATGGAAAACTTACTGATTTTTGTTCACTAATCTGCATATAGTGGCTGCCTCTATCAGAGTGAAATGCATCCAGCATTATGGAAGGCCTTTATTTAAGCTAAAGGTTGGATTGCATGGAAGGGAAGTATGGTGGGACTGCTGTCCCACACAGGTAGATGGAAGGTTAAAGCAGCCCTCAGGGAGATTGTGCAAAACCCTACAAATGGAGAGAAGATTTATAGAGAGCCAATCAGCAGGAGGCTTGTTGGAGCAGCCAATCAGGACCAGGGAGGGTCATTTAAGAAGGATTGTGCAACAGTGCAGAGGCAGTCTCTCCTTGGACTGCAAAGGAGAAGGACTGGCTGCCTGACAGCAGTACTGGGTAGAGTTAGGGGAATAAGAGGGAGCTCTAGCCTGAGGACTGCCAGACCGAGGTCCCCAATATAAATGAATGTGAAGATACAGGGACTGTGAAGAAGTGGCTTAGGGAAACACACAGCAGGAGTTGGAGAAGGGGCATCACGTGGCTGCTGGCTATATAGCCTCTGGGTTGGGGCCTGGAGTAGTGGGTTTCCCCCCCACTTCCCACTGATGGGAGTGGCTAGTGTGTGAACTGCAGCCTGCCACTGGAGAGTGGCTAGACTGGAGACTGCAGTTTGTCATCTAGCAAGTGATTGGTCTGGAGAGTGTCAGTGGGAAGGGGAAAGGCACCAAGTGGGGCATGACCAGAGGGCTGTATCCAGAAGAGGATGCTGAGGTCTGGGGAACAGCCTGGGTCCTAGAGGTGAGACACTGACAGATAAAAGCATGTTGGCAGACCGGCGCTGATTCCCCAGATGGCCAGCAGGAGAACTGCAGTCATGAGTCACACCTTGTTTCAAGAAGGCACTGTGTGGTGCCACAGGATACCATTGCAACCCCACTGCAGTACAGAGTCAGCCCTCATGCTGAACCGCCCCCTATAGGATTTGCAGAAGAAAGGAGCATGGGATCTATGTTTACAGACCTGCTGGTGAGCCCAATTTTCTGCACAGCAGGCGCAGAGGAGCAGTGACGACTGGAAGCACCACCAAGGCTCCCCACACACAGGTCAAGGAAGGCCTGTGCTTTGTGACACTTGCCCAGATTGTTCCCATAGCCATGTCACATTGGAGGTGCAACATGGCTATTGTGAAGCTTACCAGCAGGTTGCTCCTGATTATCTGAATGCCAAAGGGGCCATGATTACTTTGGATAACAAATTTATCAACTGTAGTGTATGTTTCAGAATTCCCGTTAGTGGAAAATATTTGCAGCAGGTTCCAAACTAGGAATGTGTATTTAGGAGTGGCATTGTCCTGCAAAGTCCATACTACTACATACAAAGCCACAGTTTTTCAGCTGCAGAAAAATGACCTCAGTGTACCAAGACAGCTGTATTTGTCTGCTGTGTTCCTGAGTTTTCCAAGACATATTCTAGTCAATTTTCCAAGACACTTTCTAGTCAATCTTTCTGAAAACCAAAATTGGTTGGAATTTGAAAATACTTCTCATCTTCCTCCGGGCAAAAAGCTATCACATTTTCTTCAGGTTACAAGTGCACAGGAAATCCACACCTCATCTGGACAATTAAGTGGGCTGGAGATACTCAAGCCTATGTTGAAAGTAAACACTGGTGAGCCCCCCCAGAAAAGTGAGATGGTGGCTTATATTAAATCCAAGTCTTTCATAAATTCAAAATAGTGCACATGTGCACTTTTCTTTGCGGTATTCTGGTTTTGATTTGCATTAAATACTTTTATTAATTCACTGTACTTATGCCTTCAGAGACATTTCTTCTTTTTAAATGAACGAGGACTTCAAACTGCTGAGAGAATGTTCAAAGATGATAACGGTTGGCATATACCTGCATCCAGCATTCCATCACTTGAATCCATTAAATCAAGGGTTTACTGTAATTCATTACTAGAGCTCACCACCGTATGCCACTTTTTGTTATTAACAAAATAAGTGTAAGGAATGTGCCGACAGGAACTCAATGCTGCTGAAGGCTGGGAAGAATGTGTCTCCCAGAGATCATTTGTATGAGAATGCAAAGGTGTGCATATGTGATACCTTGCAAACAAAGCCTGATGGGTAGCAAGGAAGCAATGGAATTTTGTTTATTTTACACACTGTTGTAAAATCACAATTTATGCTAACACTCAGTATAAGAATTGTGAAATCTCACCAATGCTCGAAGTCATTGTGGGGGACAGGGCAGTCGTCATAACTGCATAAGACATGGGTTGCACAGGGCTCCCCTAGTCTAAAGCATTGTAAAGCAGAAGTGGAGGGGTATGGATTGGACCGGCTAGCTGGGGGTGGGGCGCCTTGGTCATATAGCTATAAGCCTGGGTTGACTAGACCTCTGTACCTGTTAAAAGATACAAGTGTTCATATCTTTTATGAGACTCTACTTTGGTAGATGCTGAGAGCCGAAATCACAGGGTTTTGCCTCAGATGGTGTGACTGGCAGCTAGACAGTAGGGCTATGTCTACACTAGCCAAAAACTTTGAAATGGCTATGCAGATGGCCATTTTGAAGTTTACTAATGAAGTGCTGAAATACATATTCAGTGCCTCATTAGCATGTGGGCAGCTGTGGCACTTTGAAATTGACATGGCTTGCCCAGACGGGGCTCCTTTTCGAAAGAACGCTGGCTACTTCAAAGTCCCCTTATTTCCATCTGCTCATAGGAATAAGGCGACTTCGAAGTAGGCAGGGTCCTTTCGAAAAGGAGCCCCATCTGGATGAGCCACACGGCAGCGAGCCGCGTCAATTTCGAAGTGCCACTGCCGCCCGCATGCTAATGAGGTGCTGAATATGTATTTCAGCGCTTCATTAGTAAACTTCGAAATGGCCATTTGCATGGCCATTTCGAAGTTTTTGGCTAGTGTAGACATGGCCTAGGAGGAGCAGTGGGTGGACAGAGTGACTGGCAGAGGGCTGGTAGGAATAGCAGCAGAAGCGGCTGGCTGGCTTGACAGGTGGATGGCCAGTAGGAGCAGTGGACCAATGGATAGATGGATGGTGTGACCAGCAGATGGACGGTAGGAGGAGCAGTGGCAACTGGCCGGTGGGGCAGCTGGCAGGAGCAAGCAGAACACCGGAGCAGTGTAAAGGAGGCATTGCCTCAGGTTCAATGTGTCAGGGCCTGCATGAACTGGACCGAGTTGTAAGTGGGCATTTGAAGTGGGGGATATGGAGAAAGTTTGGGTGTGTGGATTGGCTGTTTACAGTATTGGACTGGTGAGCCTGAGAGGCCAAGGACACTGCTCAATCCATTTGAGCTGTGGCAGTTACTTGAGGATTAGTTGTGAGCTCTGGGAGTACTATTTTCCCAAGCTTATGCCGATTGACTTTTCTGCCTCTTTTATTAAGTGTCTTTTCTACACTCAGACTCTGTGCTTGCGAGTGGGGAAGCATTGCCTCTCCAAGGCGCCCGGGGTGGGTGACGTTCCCAGGCTACTGGGTGGGGGCTTGAGCCAATTCTGTGTGAGATGGATGAAAAGGAACTCCTAGATGTTGAACCCGGCCCTGGTTGCTGCCGACTCCTTCTGACAGAAGGGTTACATGAGGAAGACTCTTACCACTGATTGGACGGAAACAAACGTTAGTATGCCTTAAACTAGTTTGCAAACATTCTCTTAACGAACTTCTCCTCTGTTACTACTGCAATGGAATTGCTAAAGAAATATCCCCTTCCTCCATAAAGTTACTAAAGTCAGCTACAATGACTAAAGGCTATGCTACAGGATTGTTAGGCTGGGCAAGGATAGCTCTGCAAGTAGAAAACCAGCTTCCACTACATTCCAACAAAAGCAGGTAAGTAGCTTGGATGATAAACTCATGAAACATTTCTGCAAGGTCAAAAGAACACATGCCACACTGGGACAATTAAGATTTCTTCTGAGATCCTGAATTTCAGTGGAAATCTTTTCTTTCCAGCCCTCACTGTCATAAAGATATATTTGAAAACGATACCGGTAAACCACATCAGTTCATGTGCAATTATATATATATGTTGCTAAGATTATTCACTACACCAGAAGGTTAATAGGTTTAACATTTCAAAACAACGTAAACAATCAAGGGGACAGCTGCTAACATTCTCCACAATATGCAGAGGACTCTTTCATATGGATCTTTACACACAACACCCTTCCATGCAGTAGAGGATTTAGCATTTTCTGCCCTTTCTGTGTAGTCTTGGGTCTGCAATGTAGCAACGGGAGGAGATTGAGTAGACCCAGAGGCAGAGGTGAGGCATGTTTTCTCTGCCCTGTTCGCTAGTGCTGCATACCTTACTTGAAAAAAGGTAGCTGAGTCTCAAGATGCATTTCCTTTACAACACACACCTAAGGGTCCTG
Source organism: Carettochelys insculpta (assembly GCF_033958435.1). Classification (NCBI taxonomy): domain Eukaryota; kingdom Metazoa; phylum Chordata; order Testudines; family Carettochelyidae; genus Carettochelys; species Carettochelys insculpta. Next base: position 213,054,600 of record NC_134138.1, on the reverse strand, counting down.
GAGGCTGCTGCAAGCAAGTCTGTAGTTCTAAAGCAGTGTTTCCCAAACTTGAACTATTTGTGTACCCCTTTTGGAACTTCAGCCTTTTCATCTACCCACTTCTCCCAGTGCCATCCCAGTGCTTATCTCCTGATGTGTACTAATTTTCTGCTGTGAATCCCATGACATCCTTTCGAGTACTGCCAGTGGTACGTGTACCACTCTTTGGGAAACACTGCTCTAATGGATCCATGCCAACAGGGAGCTGGGATGGGGAGCTTTGGAGACCCTGTAGTCCCACACCAGCTCCGATCACAATGTGGTTAGTTCTGGAGTCTGTGTGCATGCCTAGTGATCCACTAGGTTAGGGGGGAAGGCTGCACACTTTTTTTGATTGGGATGGGGGGGAAGGGAAAGTTTTGGTCTCACAGTGAAGCAGTGTGGGACAATCTTTGCAAGAGATTCATGAAGAGATTTTTGTCTGAGAAACTGTCCTGGGGATTTTAACTGGGAGAAAAGGCAATCTGGCCCAGGCTGGGTCTTCTAACTCTTTTGCTACAATTGATGTGTTTTTTTTTGTTTGTTTGGGTTTTTTTTAGTTTGATCGAAAGTGGGCCAGACATTTTCAAGAATAAAGTTGTTGTATGTGATAATAAAAAAGTGTTTCCAGCCTATCTGTAAAGATCACCTCAGGACTTTGGAGCAGGAATCTGGAATCCGGTAAGGGAGCCTGTTCTGAGGTCGGAGAAGTACCCTGCATTGTCTCCATCAAAATCCACTGAAATTCAGCTGAGTTACAAACGACAGAAAATTTCTGCTTACGCACAACAATTAGAGTTCATTAAGCCCTTCCCTAAGCATGGATATCACTGGTTTCTCCATGCGTGGCTCCCTGGCTTAGTTCATGGCCTTCCAGCTCTGCTCTGGTTACACAACAGCGGGAACAGGAAGGCCATTGATTTCAATTCAAAAGCCCACACTCTGTTTTCATTGCCTCTCCTCGCCTCCTGCCAACTCACTTCCTGCTCCTACAGCATTCCTAGGATCCACTTTTTTTGGTTTTAACTCTTAGCGAGACAACGAGGGCTATTCCTCAAGAATTAACTACTGTGAAAGACTTTAGTTAACTGAATGGGTGGAATATCCAGAAAAGGGTTTTAACCCCCAGCCTCGTTATCATTTGGTAAAAATATTTTCGAACAAGTGTCAAGCCAGGTTTTTAAAAGGTATATTCCCAAATATTTTGTCTCCAAGCATTGACACACTGACAAGTTTAACATCTGAAGGGCTGCTCTGGACTCAGGCAAGCTAGCTTCCAACAGAGTTTGAATCAGAATGAAAGCTAGGGCTTCTTCTTACATTAACATTATTATATGATACCTTGGAGAGTCAAATGTGCTACCCTCTTGTGTGTTGTGACATGTGTGTCTGTCTGTGATATCTCTTTTCCTGGGGGGTGAGGAGTGGGATGGGGAAGTGTTTGTATGTTGCTAAGATCCACTTCTAACCAGGCCCAGTCTTAGGGTAAGGTGAGCAAGGTGGTTGCCTTGGGCCCCATGATGCAATTGACTATAGCATTCACTGACCAATGGCAGGGCCCGCTGTCAGCATGCTGTCTTGAGCCCCGCCCACTGGCCGGGCAAGCTCTGGTTGTGCGGCTCAGGCTGCTCAAACTGAAATGTTTGATGGAAGACTTTAACCTCTCTGGTAAGTGCCTGGGCTTGATTCTTTTCTCACATCTGTGGATATTAAGACTAATTCCACAATGAAACTAGAGCAGCATGAGGCTGGTACAACTGAAAAGAGAACTGGCCCTCTTCTGGCTCTAGGTACCAAAATAGTTAAAATTGGGTTGACCTCCCATTTTTGGTCACAGCTCACCCGGGTTTTGTTTATGTTCTTTGGAAACTACTTGGGTATGAGAAAAACAAGATGAGTCCTGTGGCACCTTATAGACTAACAAATGTTTTGGAGCATATGCGTTCGTGGGCAAAGACCCACTTGGCCAGATGCACGAGTGCAAGAATGACATATGAGTCTGAGTATGACAGTGATGGAATTCGTGACATATGTGGCAGGGCCAGGGTGGAGGGCCCCTCAGAGGGAGCCCAAACAAACAGAAGGGCCCGCAGGACAATCACAGGCAGCTGGGTGGGAGATGGCTCAGCCTAACTGGGGCCAGCTGGCCCCAGTGACGGGGCCAATGAGAGGCCTTTAAAAACCCTTCACAGTGGGAAGGGCAGGGAGAGTGGGACAGGTGGGCAGAGAGACGCAAGGAGACAGGAGCAGTGAGAGAGAACAGGTCTGAGAGGAGCAGAGGAGAGCAGCAGGAACACCAGGGATCACAGAGGGAGAGTGGGAGCTCCTACAGATCAAGAGTGGGGACCCATGACTGCTACAGCCTGGAGAAGGTACCAGGGGGAATCGTCTGGGGAAGTGGCCCAGGGAGGAGAGCTGCTGTGCCAAGGGAGTCAGCTCCTCCCACTGGCAGCTGCACAGGGTCCCTGGGCCGGAATCTGGCACGAGTGGGTCAGGGCCGGGTTCCCCCAAGACCACCTCTTGCCCCATCGGGAGGCAACTGGGCCCTTAAGTGATCCTAATGGACTGAATAGAGGCCAGAGGCCCAGGAATAGGACTGACTTTGTCACATAGTTTTCTGAAATTGTCAGGATGCAGTGTGACAGTGCAGTCCCTGCAGTGGGACAGAACATTGTAAAATATTTCAATCACTAAACTGCATTATTGCCTAAATTTATTCAGGATAACACCAAAGCATGTCTGACCATGTGTTTCCTGATGCCCTGGCCCCATGGACTTGGGTTTCCCAAGTACACTTGCCTTGGTAAATGTCATTTTACTTCATTTTCCCCTCTCGATAGACCGTGTGATTGATACATCTTTCAGTGATCTAGATTCTCAGCCTAACTCATTCTCTCAACCGGCCATAGTCACCTGGGCTGAACTAGTATGATGACCTTGGATGGTCAGAAAAAAGGAACATGATCATCAGGGATCTTCCATCTACAGTATATTGAATTTCAGACTCTAAGAATCAAGCGGGGGAAAAAAAGCATTTACCCCTCCACTGCATTCTCAGACATGCTACATATATTTTTGGGTCTGTTCAGTGGAAGAGCAAGAGAACGCTCCTTTGTCAAACTACCCTTTTGTTATTTTCAAGTAATTTTTTAGAAGAATTTCATAATAGACACAGGCACCACCAGGCATAAAATGTCCTGTACACAGTAGCCAAGTGCTGAAGTCATTCCTTACTCCCTAGTCAGGCAAACTTTCCACAGGCCCTTCCAATGAATACACTATACCCGAGAAAGAACTTTACACCCATTTTGTAAGCAAATAGAGCATAAATAATCAAAAGTATGTGATTCTGGGGACAGTTGTAAGCAACTTTTTTCCAAACAGATCAAGTATGGAAGCATCCTAGTATCAGAAAGCCCTTTTAGGTAAACTCATGGTGTGCCCTTAGTCCCTAGTTCCCAGGAGAGTTGTTCCTATAGGAGATTAATCATGCAAGATGCTGTGACTCCAAACTACTGATTGCTTTGTACAATCAGGCCCTATAGAGAAAGAATCCACTTCATCCATGGCAGAATGATGTTAGTGGCTAAAAATCCTATCTAGTGATTTGCAAGGTTTTTTGCATATTTTTATCATTCAGCACTTCCTTGCTACTCTGCGAAATTGTGTAGCAGAGTGTAACTCACCAATAAGCAACAGGTAAGTATGACCAAAACTAACATCTCCAGCTTCACAAACAAGAGCACCTGTTTAACTGACGTGAGAAAAGTTTGTATTTTATGTGTAAATCAATACAAGTCTTTCCTCTTTTAAAATATTACGTGCATTAGTAATTTACCCATGTCAGAGTACAGAAAGTGAGGCCTTGCAGAGATTTAAAAAAAAAAAAAAGCACCTTGCCTGTAAGCAGGCTTTAGCTTAAAACTTCCCAGGGTCACCGTTTCCTGGACTCTGGGAGGGTAGGCTGCCACCACTGGGTGAGAAAAAAAAAACAACCCTACCCCAAGAAGACATACTCAGACGTCTTCCTGTCGGGGTACCCCAAGCTCTTAAACCTCCCTTCAGGAGAGAGCTGGACACAGAAGCCTGTAATTCTGCAGTTGACCATTTGGTCTGAGGCCCAGACTCTTCTTAGGACACAGAAATCAGATCAGTTGCTTACAAAAGTGATTTATTCACAAAACAGGAGAAAAATAAATCATGGGGTTTCCTGGGGATTCAGCTTAAAAGTTACAGGGGGAAAATCATAAGTCAAACAACACCACAAAAGAGAAAAAATAGAGCAGCCACAACAAAACAAGGTAACAAGCTACAGACTGTCCAAATTTAAAATAACCAAAAAACTTGAACGCATTTAACAATACATGTCCCTTGTACTTACACCTCTATGGTCAATTCTGCAATGGTTAGGGCATTTTGGATTTTTATTCCTATTGCCTGGAAGCCATCTCCCTGTCTGGGCCTTTCTCCCTGGGTCCCCAGAGACAAAAGCCCCCAGAACGGCAACTTCACTCCCATTGGCTCACCTGGGATTCAGGCTGCCTTAGAAGAGTCACCCCTTCTCTGCACTCATTCATGACAATCCATCATGGGGGTACAGGGGTTACAGCTCCAGCACAGGTGCCAAGAATGGCATGTGAGCTGATTTTCAAGCAGTGTGGCTGCCACCTGGCTCGCGGCTCTCAAGCTTCGGGGAGCCAGGAGCGCACTGGCACTGGCCTGGATCTAGCTCCCCATGGCTCAGGGAAGCCAGAGTTGAACTAGCGCAGCTACTGCCTGGCTCCCGACTTCCCGCTGCTTGTGGGGAGCTGAAGCCCGAGCGGCGCAGCTGTTGCCTGACTCCCAGCTTCCCACAGATTGGGGAAGCCAGGAGCTGCTGCTGTCGCCAGGGAGCACCTCTCCCCAGCAATGTGGCAGCCCCCACAAGGCAACCACCACCTCACTGGTAAGGTGACCATCTGTCTTGTTTTGGCCAGGACACTAGCTCATCCGCCTGTCCTATATTTGGCCTGGGGAGGCCTGGTCACCCTACAGCTAATGTTACCAACCTCCACCCAAACGGTAAAGCTCTTCGTCTTAATTCATTTATTAATGAAGCTGTTGGAAGCAGGACTTTAAAAAGTATCACTGGCACTTGGACCGTACATAGAGGTCAAAAGGTCAGATTTCGGCACCCTGCCTTGGAAAAATTGCTGACCCCTGCTGTAGTACTCGATAAGCTGTGTTGGGATGAATCAAAGGGAAAAACACAGCTCTCTCTCCAGAAATAAGGCAACGATTGGGTGCAAATAACTCAGCCAGCCAGAGTTTTCCTCCTTGTCATTCCCTGTAAGTCTTTTAGCCCTCGGACTTTAAAAATACGATACTGCAACTTACCCTCCCCCAGAACCACGGTAAGATTGCTGTGATGACCAGGAAATAGAAACCCAATTACTGTTATAAATTCCTATCAGAAGTTCTATCCGGATTATTCATTCTTACTATGAACGCTTAGAACTAAATTCTTAGTATTGCAAACTCATGGTTCCAAGAAAATCACAGCTGTTTGTTCAGAAAGCTGCTCCTGTCCCTCACCCTAACCCCTCTTTCCCAGATGTCACATCTTCACCTTGACTCTTTCCAGACCCTGCACCCCAAACTCTCCTGAACCTTTTCTCCCACTTAGACCCACACCCCCAGCCTGCTCCTGCACCCCTTCTGGCCCAGACCCCCACCAACCTGCTACATCCCACTCCCACCCATATCCCCCACCCAGACCCAACTCCCAGCCTCCTCCTGCACCGGCCCCACAGCCCATAGTTGGTGACCGCATCAGTGAGGTGGGCTTTTTTTTTTTTCTCACTCGTGTGGTCCACAGCAGAGGGTTGTGACCCCCTGACCCAAAAAAGATTTCCCACCCCTGATTTATAACATTGTTTTTATGAGAAAATGTGTTCAGAGTTCCAAACTACCAACATACAAATGAACTTTTTGAACACAATCTCTTTGTTGATTGGGGACTTCCTTTATTTTATATGCATAGCTTCATAGCCACTCCTGCGGATAGATAGCTCATAAGGATGGTTAAATTTGGAATTTACAGCTTTCACAAAATACCTTACTCTGCATATTTTTATACACAACAGTATATATATAACTGGTTTATTGAATTGTTCACTCTTTGGCGTTCAGACCTCCCTGTTTTCCTTTTGGGAGTCTGGACTCTGAGGCTATGTCTACAATAGAGGCTTTTGTTGACAAAATGGCCATTCTCCACGGGGATGGCGGGCTGCAACCGGGTGTTCTGCCACCACCCCATGACCAGCCAGTCCCACCAGACAGAACTGGTGTGGTGCCTCCAGATCCACCTGTGCAACCAGAGGGGGGGTGTGCAGGTGTGACCATCCAGCAGCAATGGCAAGGTCCTTGAAGGTGGTGTCAGGCTTGCCCTCCATAAGGAAGAGGACAACAACCAGAAATATTTATTGGAGAAACCAGAACACCTGTTTTGGCCTTGGACCCTTAGATTTTCTTCAGTGCTTGCTAACACATCTCTTGGGATCCACCAGTCTCCTTTCTCTTGTTGAGCTGACACTGTGCATCATGGAATTTATGTGATTGTGGTGCATCATGGGATATGCAGTCAGCTTGGCCCATTGAGGAGAATGGGAGTATGAGGCCCTTGAAATGCAACTCCCATAAGCCATCACAGCACCACAGGGAGTATAAATTAATGTTGAACTGAGCTGAAACAAAGTGTTCCAATGCAGTTGAACAAACCAATATAACATATTTTGAATGGAAATGTCTAAATGAAAAGTTTTAAACCAGTGTTTCTCAACTTTCCATTCCATGAAATATTTTCAGTTTTGTTTTGATTTGAGATAATATATAAAAATACTGGAATTTGCCTTGAGAGCAAAAGTCCAATTTTCTGTCAACTTGCAATTAGCATAATCCATCCATGCCATTTTAAGGAAAAGTACTACAATGGCAGACTGAGTGCGACTAGAGATGAGCCCTTTGGCAAGCTGCACTTCTCTGTGAAAGCTGAGTTGTGGCCATAATTTATGATTATAATGTATTCTGTGAATCTTTTATAATTATGCTGTGTATGGAAATCTGTCACAAAAATGTACTTCTTCGCATTGGTGGGTACAACTCGTGTCGTTGTTTTGTTCAGATAATTGTGGTATATGCTGCATATAAAACCAGGGAAGGAATAAATTATATGTAAACAAGGAAAAAGTCCTAATGTGGAACATATGAAACATAACAGCCAAACAATAGCTGTAACCTAACCACACCAAGAGAAAGTTGAATCTCTGCTCCTGTGAAAACTAGAGTTTTACATTTTATAGCTTCTTTTAGGCTATGTCCACACTACACATAGGAGTTGACCTCTGATATGCAATATTAGCTATATCAATTGTATAGCTAAAAATCAACTTACCAGTCAACTGCTAGTGCTGTCCTCATGGAAAAAGGTCAACAGGAAGGGTTGGCCCCATTCAAGAAGGAGACTGAGCAGGTCGATCTTCTGCAGCATTATAGATGTTAGCTTAGATGAAAAACAAACTATTTGCCAACGACTGCAGTGAGAAGGATTCGATAGTTCACAGAAAGTTATCAGCTCACCGATATCTACTGTCTAATGGACATCCAGGAAGATATTACTTAGTTGACCCCATAACTTTCTTAGGAAAACAGTTACCCAAAAAGATGATTTTTGAAATATTCCCTAAGGGAGGTAAGGCTTGAGGTCAGTTGGTTCTGAAGAGAGAGTGAATTGTGTAGTTGAGGGTTGTCCACTGAAAAGTCATAACCAGGCTCTGTAACTTCCACCCTCTGGAAACAGACCTTGATAAGTTTAATTATTATCTGGGAGCGCTTTCTCTCTGGGCTTGTTCTTTCTCTGAGACCTTCCTTTCCAGCGCCTTCTCCCTGGAAGAACCTATTTTAACTGAGGTTGGATAACTTTTTTTATTAGATCCATACACTTTTTATAATGTAATTAATGCAAATCAACATGGCTTTATGTAAAATACTGTCTTGATATCTTTAATATATTTAGTAGGTAAAGGGAATATAGTGTTGACATAATACACTTAAACTAGCGTAATGCATTTAAACTGGTACAGCATATTATGGATAAAACACTAGAATGATGTAAAACACTAAGGTGGCACACATTAGACAGATTAAAAATTAGCTGATAGGTCTCAATATATAACTGTAAATGGGGAATCATCATAGGGCTGGTGAGTATTTGGTGTGGTCCTGCAGGGATTGGTTCTTGTGCTATGCTATTTAACTTAAAAACCAAACAATAACCTGGAAGAAAATATAAAATCATTCCTGAAAAGATTGTAGAAGGCATAAAAATTGGGTGAGTGGTTTATACTGAAGAGGAGAGGTCATTCAGAAGAGGAGTCTCGATCACTTGGTAGTCTGGATACAAGTAATCAATGTCTTTTAATACAGCTAAATGTAAACTATGCATCTAAGACCGAAAGACATTGGCCATACTTACAGGACTGGGGACTCTGTCCAGGGAAGCAGTTACTCTGAAAAAAATGTGTGGTCGTGATGGATGGTCAGTTGAAAGTGAGCGCTCAGTGGCCACAAGAGCTAATACATTTCTGAGATGCATTCACAGGAGAATCTTGATTAGGAGTAAAGAAGATATTTTATCTCTTTATTTGGCATTGGTAAAACCCTAGTTGGAAAATTATGTCCATTCCTTGCCCCTACAATTTAAGAACGATGTTGATAGATTGGAAGGGGATAGGAGAAGAGCCATGAGTATGATTAAAGGATTAAAAAAAAAGGCCTGAGAGTGAAAGATACCAAGAGCTGGATCTATTCATCTTCGCAAACAGAAGATTAAAGGGTGACTTGATTACAGGCTGTAAAGAACTACATGGGGAACACACATTTAATAATGGGCTCTTCAGTCTAGGAAAAAGAGATAAATTATCCAATAGCTGGAAGTTGAAGCTAGACAAATAAGGCATAAATTTAATAGTGGGAGTAATTAACAGTAGCAAAAAAACTTCCATGGTTGGATGCTTTTGAAAACAATGGGCGTAAATCAAGATTGGATATTTTTCCTAAAAGATACTCTCTAAGAATTATTTTGAGTAAATTCTATGGTTTGTGTTATATAGGAGGCCAGATTAGATAATCACAATTTTCCCTTTGGGGCTTAGAATTTACAATTTCACCAATTAACATAAGAACATAAGAATGGCCATATTGGGTCAGACCAAAGGTCCATCCAGCCCAGCATCCCATCTGCCGACGGTGGCCAATGCCAGGTGCCCCAGAGAAGGAGAACAGAAGACAATGATCAAGTGATTTATCTCCTGCCATCCATCTCTTGCCCTTGTTCTGAAGGCTAGGGGCACCATACTTTATCCCTGGCTAATAGCCATTTATGGACCTAACCTGCAAAAATTTATCAAGCTCTTTTTTAAACCCTAATAGAGTCCTGGCCTTCACAGCCTCCTCGGGCAAGGAGTTCCACAGGTTGACTGTGCGCTGTGTGAAGAAAAATTTCCTTTTATTAGTTTTGAACCTACTACCCATCAATTTCATTTGGTGTCCCCTAGTTCTTGTATTATGGGAAAAGGTAAATAATTTTTCTATATTCACTTTCTCCACACCATTCATGATTTTATATACCTCTATCATATCGCCCCTCAATCGCCTCTTTTCCAAACTGAAAAGTCCCAGTCTCTCTAGCCTCTCCCCATATGGGACCCGTTCCAAGCCCCTAATCATCTTAGTTGCCCTTTTCTGAACATTTTCTAATACTACTATATCTTTTTTGAGGTGAGGAGACCACATCTGCACGCAGTACTCAAGATGTGGGCGTACCATAGTTTTATATAGGGGAAGTATGATATCTTTTGTCTTATTATCGATCCCTTTTTTAATAATTCCTAACATCCTATTTGCCTTACTAACTGCCGCTGCACACTGCGTGGATGTCTTCAGAGAACTATCCACTATAACTCCAAGATCCCTTTCCTGATCTGTCGTAGCTAAATTTGACCCCATCATGTAGTACGTGTAATTTGGGTTATTTTTTCCAACATGCATTACCTTACACTTACCCACATTAAATTTCATTTGCCATTTTGCTGCCCAATCACTCAGTTTGCTGAGATCTTTTCGTAGTTCTTCACAATCTGTTTTGGTTTTGACTGTCCTGAACAACTTGGTGTCATCTGCAAAGTTTGCCACCTCACTGCTTACCTCATTTTCTAGATCATTGATGAACAAGTTGAACAGGATCGGTCCCAGGGTGACCCCTGGGGAACACCACTAGTTACCCTCCTCCATTGTGAAAATTTACCATTTATTCCCACCCTTTGTTTTCTGTCTTTTAACCAATTCCCGATCCATGAAAGGATCTTTCCTCCTATCCCATGACCACCTAATTTACATAAAAGCCTTTGGTGTGGGACCGTGTCAAAGGCTTTCTGGAAATCTAGGTATATTATGTCCACTGGGTGCCCCTTGTCCGCATGTTTATTAACCCCTTCAAAGAATTCTAATAGATTAGTTAGACACGACTTCCCTCTGCAGAAACCATGCTGACTTTTGCCCAACAATTTGTGCTCTTCTACGTGCCTTGCAATTTTATTCTTTACTAGTGTTTCTACTAATTTGCCTGGTACTGATGTTAAACTTATCGGTCTATAATTGCCAGGGTCTCCTCTAGAGCCTTTTTTAAATATTGGTGTTATATTGGCCGTCTTCCAGTCATTTGGTACCAAAGTGGATTTAAAGGATAGGTTACAAACCACTGTTAATAACTCCGCAATTTCACATTTGAGTTCTTTCAGAACCCTTGGGTGAATGCCGTCTGGTCCTGGAGACTTGTTACTATTCAGCTTATCAATTAACTCCAAAACCTCCTCTAATGTCACTTCAATCTGAGTAAGTTCCTCAGATTTGTCACCTAAAAAGGCTGGCTCAAATTTAGGAACCTCTGTAACATCCTCAGCCGTGAAGACTGAAGCAAAGAAATCATTTAATCACTCCGCAATGGCACTGTCTTCCTTGATCGCTCCTTTTATATCTTTATCGTCCAAGGGCCCCACTGCTTTTTTAGCGGGCTTCCTGCTTCTAATGTATTTAAAAAACATTTTACTATCGTTTTTTGAATTTTTGGCTAGCTGTTCCTCAAAATCTTTTTTGGCTTTTCTTACTACATTATGACACTTAATTTGGGAGTGTTTATGTTCCTTTCTATTTTCCTCACTAGGATTTGACTTCCACTTTTTAAAAGCTGCCCTTTTCTCTCTCACTGCCTTTTTAACATGGCTGTTTAGCCATGGTGGTTCTTTGTTAGGTCTCTTACTGTGTTTTTTTATTTGGGGTATACATTTAAGTTGGGCCTCTAGTACGGTGTCTTTAAACAGTTTCCATGCAGCTTCCAGGGATTTTAGTTTAATTACTCTACCTTTTAGTTTCTGTTTAACTAGCTTCCTCATTTTAGTGTAATTCCCCTTTTTGAAAGTAAATGCCAGAGTGTTTGACCGCTGCGGTGTTCTTCCCAACACAGGAATATTAAAAGTTATTATATTGTGGTCACTATTTCCAAGCGGTCCAGTAACGTTAAACGTTAAAGCAGCTCTATGGGGCAGCAAATTAATACCAGAAAGGCCTACAGAGGACTGTCATGGGCAGACTGAACTCTGACTCCCCTCATTGCTGACAATATGCCACTATCCATATAAAAACCTGATCTTCAACCTCTGGTAAAGTCTCCACTGGATTTGAGCATTATGCAGAAGGGACTACACATGTTGTAGGACCATGGCTTTAGACACTGCAAATTCACTTCATCTTTCTGTCAGATTTTCCCTTCCTTGCAGAGACAGATTTATTTAAAACATTATGTAGTGTTTGGTAAACAGGGAAAGAAAAAAGTGAACATTTGTGCATCAAGCTATGAAGATAGACCCACAGAGATAACCCTTTGCCTTTGCATAGTGGAAGCATGCAAAATAAGAGTAACGGACCACAGCAAAAACAAAACAAACCACCCGCCTCTGCCCCCAAACCATCTTTAATTTTGCCTTCTGTTAAAAAGATCCACCAAATTGCATTGTGTAGTAGGCTGACTCATGAGGGATCAGAGGTAGTCACAGAATCCATCTACTCACTCCCTGGCTGAAACAAGCAAGATATTACATATCCTTTACTTTGTTCTATGTGCTTGTCTGCAGTGACTTTCGTCAATGAAAATGTTCTACTGCTCACTTACTTTAAAACAAATTATAAAGGATTTAAGAGAAATTTAAGCATAGACGCAACAAGGAACTGAGACACTCATCAGTTTTTGAGGCTAAGAAAAGTAAGTTGAAGTGGTACAAAAATAGCAGACAGCTAACTTTTAAAAACTTCTCTCCTCTGATTTGTTCAGTGTAGACAAATGTTGCCTCCATACAAAGAAGGATCAAAAGCTTTTCCCCTGAGAACTGGGTTCTCTTTTCACATGGATTAAAAGGCCTACTTCAGAATTCTAGGCAAAAAAACCAATTCCAACTCACAATTTCAATCCACCTATTGAAAAAACATGAAAGAAGAGAAAAGGTCTTCAAAACTTTAGGAGTCTCTTTTTCCCTGTTATGAACTTGAAGTGATTGAGATACCTGACAGGACTTCAGTGTGTAATAGTTTCCATTGCTTATGGTTCCCTTCTGAACTTCTATTTTGTGGGAATACACTTGGATCATTGCATACAATACTGACCTGTCTCTCAAAAAAGGCTTGCTGTATTTTGGCTTGGCTCCTTTCCATTTCTAGTCCCCTAAGTCTGTTCCCCATTTCAACATTGCTTATTGCTGCATTCCCAAACATGTTACACAAGCTTAGGGGAGCAATTTATAAGAATATTAGTAACTTGGCTGTGACTAAACAAAATTTTTCTCTTCTAACAAATCATCGTGCCATGAAAGCCAGCAGCTTGTGGTTATTTGCTCACTTGTTTACCACATGCCATTGAATGTGATACTTAAACTGCAGGCAAATGATTCATCCCAGTTAAAAAACCATGAAAATTTCTCCACCATTCTTCAAATTTAAATCTGGCTGGAGACATATTGTGAAGACGTTCCCAAAAGTGTCTGGAAGAATGTATTTGCAACCTTTCCACAGATGGCCAAATTGTGCCAATTGTGCCTACTTTGATTTTCGTCGGTTGAGGCACCACCATAGTCGAATACCAGTGCAGTAAAATAAACCTGACATATAGTCTGCAGATGTTTTTTCTAAAAGTGCAAAAACAAAACAAAAATGGAGGGCCACAAAGGCGTCACAATTCAACCTCAAGGGGGAAATTCTCCATAATCACACTTGGCTCAAATGCAGCATCACTGAACACAGTGAGTCTCTATGTCTGCGTTTGATCCTGCATACAAACAGGCCTTAGTTCACTGACTCCAATGGGGCCACTTTGCGTGGACAGATTTGCAGGATCAAAACCCTCACTTTACGATGTTTTGTCAGACAAATGTGTTAGGTTAAATGCCATAGTTAGGAAAAGAAATGTCCCATTTCATGGGAGTTCAGAATCCAAACCACAACCCATATGTCTTTGCAGCCTTTTCATCCAGCTTATGAAATAATAGCAGCAATATCCTGACATACTGTCACCGTGCTCAACTTTAACTATGAAGCTAGTGCTGCCATAATAATCTGAAACTAGTGCAGGGTGAAGATTTTCACCAAGGGTGACATGGCCTTTCACAGAATTGAAGGACTGGGTATAGGTAGGATCTTCAAGGTCTGGGCCTATGGAGGAAACCAGGGCAAGCCCTGAATAAGAGCGAGGGTGGAATCATGGCTGGTTGCCCAAACTAACATACAGGACTCCACCTAGTAAAAACCAACAGGCAGCCAGTGCAGATCACAAGACATAGAAGGTTTAGGCTAATAGTCAGAAAAGCCACTTAACAAAATGAGACACTACAGTCTTCACTACCTTTAGTGTCCAAGCTGAACATAAGGCCCTGCCCCATGTACAAACAGCAATAATCTAACTTTGTGTTAAGAAAGACACAGATGACTGTACCAAAGCCCTCATCTGAAAGACAGTCACAACCCACTGTCAAGATGTAAAGCAGAACTTCGTAGTTATGAACAGCAGAGTTTCAAACTGACTAGTCAACCCCTCACCTCATTTTGGAACTGGAATTATGGACTTCTTGCCAAGAGCTAGGACAGTTAACAAAGAGCTGTTCTACCTAGTCCTGCTGAGGCTTTTAGATGAGTCAACAATATCTCATGTTCAGTAAGCCATCCAAGTACACTCAGAGTTGTCTCATCATGCCTTTCTCAGGAACTGGAAGCGCTAATGACCACTGACAGCTGGCCACATATTCAGTGTTAAGTGAAGGTTTCCTGAGTGAGAGCTGCACAATAAATTTCTTACACAGAAGCTGCCAACCTGCATGGTCCCAGAGAGGTACTGTCACTTACAGCAACAATGGAAATCAGGTCTCCCCCTGTGGTCTTTATTGGCCAAGGGGGACATTTAATCCAAAGCATACGCAGAAGCAGAATGCACTCCTGACATGTCTAGTATCTTAGTGAATGTATCAGTGGAGTTACCAGGGATGAATCTGGCCACATGTGTCTAAATTTCCTCTGTAGTGCCTCAGTGTAAACATTACCTATGGCCATGTCAGTGTAAGTAATCAACTCCATGGCTGTGTCCACACGAGCCCCAAACTTCGAAATGGCCACACAAATGGCCATTTTGAAGTTTACTAATGAAGCGCTGAAATGCATATTCAGAACTTCATTAGCATGCGGGCGGCTGCGGCGCTTCGAAATTGATGTGGCTTGCCGCCGCGCGTCTCGTCCAGACGGGGCTCCTTTTCGAAAGGACCCCGCCTACTTCGAAGTCCCCTTATTCCCATCAGTTTATGGGAATAAGGGGACTTCGAAGTAGGCGGGGTCCTTTCGAAAAGGAGCCCCGTCTGGACGAGACGCGCGGCGGTAAGCCACGTCAATTTCGAAGCGCCGCTGCCGCCCGCATGCTACTGAAGCGCTGAATATGCATTTCAGCGCTTCATTAGTAAACTTCAAAATGGCCATTTGTGTGGCCATTTTGAAGTTTGGGGCACGTGTAGACGTAGCCCATAAGAGACAGTAGCTAGGTCAGTGCATTACTTCTTCCTTTGAGCAATCACTGTCTATAGCAGGGATTAGGTCAGCATAGCTACAGCTCTCAGGGATATGGATTTTTCACACCCCAATAGATGTAGCTATGCTGATGTAAATTCCTACTGGAGATCAGCTGTACGTGTCTTAAACCCAGTTTGATGTTGAAAAAGTAAGCCAATGTCTTAAAATATGGTCTCAGATTTGTTCCCAAGATGCAATGTATAATGATCAGCATGTAAATTGCCCTGGGCAAAAACATTAAAAAAAATTCTGGTAGGAGGTGGCAACACTCTACAGTACACTAGGGAAAGAAAATGTGTCAAACTTAGCTACAGTATGTTATTTGTGGTGCAACATGACTGGGGGCATTTCAGTGCATGGATGCAAACACCACACATGCTTATCATCACTGAATCCAGGTTCACCATCTACCTCAGGTTAAGCCTCTGCCGATATCTCCCAGCCACCACAACAGTAAAAGTCCCTCTTCACTGAGAGTATCAAGGTGAGTTTACTCACTGCTAAAATCCTTTTGGGTTAATTCTTATGTGAACTAAAATTTAATTTTAAAAGGTGTGCAATAGCTGGAAAGTGAGATTGCAGTGAGTCCTTTTGATGGGGGAGACAATCGATGCTGTTGGACACTGGTTTTTAAAATTTGTCGCAGTTTTTGTCTCACGTACGATATAGGGCCAAATTGTGTCCTCAGAGGATATGTGCGCAACCCCCATGTTGTTGAATGAGCTTTATGTCAGTGTCCAAAGGTGGACAGGCCCCCGATGAATCCCTCACTCAAGTCAGCCAGCTGCTGTCTTCAACCGAACAGAAACACAACTAAACTTACCATCTTAAAATGTTACTAAATCAGAACTGTGGAATTCATAAAATGCTGGCAACTTTCAAATTCAATTTGCTGTTGGTTTCAGGGAGCACAAGGTCAAGATTTTAGACAAAATTTGGCAGCATGTTGGGATACTCCTGTGCTGGAACTGAATGTGCTCATCTCTTCTGAAAACCAGGCCACCATTATCTTAAGTTGGGCAATCAAAATTAATGGGCTCTTGAAAATTTAGCCTAATTTTCCTAAAGTGATAAGTTTCAGGGGGTAGCCATGTTAGTCTGTTTCAGAAAAAAAAACCACAAGATGATATGTGGCACCCTAAAGAATAACACATTTGTTTGTGCATCAGCTTTTGTGGACTGGAAAAAGCTTCCACTGACTGGGTGTGTCTACACTAGCAGTTACACTAGTAGCTGGCACAATGTCGAAATAGCACACATCACATCTACACACATTGTGTGCTATTTTGATGTTGAAATTGACATTAGGCGGCAAGACATCGAAATCGCTATTCCTATCTGAAGTTGGGAATAGTGCCCTACTTCAACGTTCAACATTGATGTAGGGCATGTGAAGATGAGCCACGTCCTGCTACATTGAAATAGCGGGGTCCTCCATGGCGGCCATCAGCTGAGAGGTTGAGAGACGCTCTGTCCATCCCCTGCAGGGCTCGAAGGTCGCCGCATGCAGCAGCCCTTAGCCCTGGGCTTCTGGCTGCTGCTGCTGGGGGGTCCATGCTGTGTGCATGGGGTCTGCAACTGGTTCTTGGCTCTGTGGACCTCATGCTGCGCAGGCCGAGCGTGTCTGGGAGGGGCTGTATAAGGCAGTGGCTTGCTCTTGCACCAGAAGGGCTAGTCCAGCCCCTCCGCAGGCTTTGCTGGCCCCTTATTTTGACAGAGAGGGCTTGTGTGTGTGGACGCTCCACATTTCCTTCCGGGGCGGCTCCTTTTGATGTTCCCCATTGCTACTTCAACGTTGAACGTCAACGGCACCAGCCCTGGAGGATGTGTAGACGATACGCGTTGAAGTAGCCTATTTTGATGTTCTTACTTTGAAATAGGCTACTTCGACGTAGTGTGCTAGTGTAGACGTAGCCACTGTGTGCTCCTAGTTGTCATCTACTACACCACACTAGATTCAAGAGCTTTCCCCAAATGATTTCTAGCGCATATATTTAGAAAAATATCCAGTGATTTTAAAATTGACAGAGGTGGAGTGTCCACCATGACCGGGGTCAGCAACCTGCAGCTCTGGAGCCGTATGCAGCTCTTTAAGGAGCCACTTGTGGCTCTGAGTACTGCTGCCACTGACTCCTCTTGTGGCTCTGGAGGCTGCTGCTGCTGCTTAAACCAAAAAAACTAAATTCAGTTGCCTGCCATTAAACCAACTAAACTTGGGTTTTTTTTGTTTAAGTGGCAGCAGCCTCCAGAGCTGCTGAGCAGGCAGCTGTGGCAGGAAGCCCTGTAAAAGAAAGCCACAGCAGGGCAGAGAGCCCCAGTGGAGGAAGCTGCTAGGGCAGGGAGCCAACTGCGCTCCATGTGGGGGAAGTGCTAAGCCCACAAGAGAGCTGGGGGAAGGGGCGGCCGAGCCTGCCCTTGCTGGATCAGTGCAGTTCTGCCTAGAAGGAGAAGGAGGTGGCAGAGAGCAGCAGGGAGAGGTGGTGGCCATAGAGGAGCTGTGCACGCTGAGGCGAGTTAATCCTGTGGGGGCAGAGGTTGGGACTGAGGCAGATTAATCCTGAGGGTTGCGGGGGGGCAGGTTTGGGGCTGAGAGGGTAAAGCTTGGGAATAGGGGGCAGATTTGGGAGCTGTCACATCTGTAGACATAGTCCGTTGTTATGGTAATCCTCCCCATCCCACCCCCACGCTTTTCAAGATCCAAGGGTCCTGCACATGCTTATTACAATATGTGGTGTACCTCCTCCACTGTATCACATGCCCAAACAATAACTGTGAGAGTGAAACTAATCAATTACTGTGCTCACAAATGCACTCTCACAGAAAAATATTTAAAAGACAAAAATACTCCAACACTCATCGGTTAACACTTTTCACATTGTGACCCACTCCATAATGGACCTTTAAGTCACCTTTGAACCCTCCCAATCCTGAGCTTCTCTGGGGCCTTGAAAAGCCCCCAGAGTAACTTAGATAGGCATGGGGCATGCCCAAGTTCTTGCAACCTCTAGGGGTGCTCTGTGAGACACAGTAGTGACTCCAATCTCCATAGCACTATACCCCTACCTCCA
Source organism: Carettochelys insculpta (assembly GCF_033958435.1). Classification (NCBI taxonomy): domain Eukaryota; kingdom Metazoa; phylum Chordata; order Testudines; family Carettochelyidae; genus Carettochelys; species Carettochelys insculpta. The sequence goes on along the minus strand of NC_134138.1, from coordinate 213,036,325 downwards.
ACCTGCCCCTCTGACTTCCAGACCTGTCCTAGCAGTATACTTCCTTGGAGGAAAGCCTTGCTCACTTACATGACTGATTTTCATTGCATCTGCACCAACAGAATTCTTCTCTAGCTGAACACATGATTTTTAAACTCCATTTACTTAACAAAGGGGCCTAAGTGGGATCTGCACCTTCCTCCTTGATTTTCATTGCTGTCCTAGAAATGTTCTCAGAGGGCCTTGACAAATCCCTAAGCCATCCTCTTGCTTAAAGAGTCAGACCTGCTAGTGGGTTCAAAATATAAAGAAATGTTCAGGTGAACTAAGTAAATTTTGGGAGCAGTGTATCCTTTTTAAAATAAAATAAAGGCACTGAATGAAGTGTCATGCAAAATTGTTTCAAAGGACGCATATACTGTTGGCCAAGGGGAAATCGATATTCCAGTGTTAATTATGCATTTGTATGGATTGTTTACCCTCTAACATCAGATGCAGAATGCCTTCATTCTCTTTTACAGAACAGATTTATATGTATCCGCTCTTCTCATAAGACACTTAATTAACATAGTACTCGTTAGACAAGGTCATTTTCTGGCTAAAACTAGTGTGTCAGGGTTACTGCAGGTTATTCCTATCTTCAGCCAGCATATCACATCACACAAAAGCATTAGCACATTTTTGTGGACTATGATGTCTTTATACTTATGGGAACAATTACAGCACATACAAATGGAAAGACACTCATTGAGGTTGACCTGTGATTCACAGAGTTGCCTCCTAATTTCTTGAGCTTTCTTTTCAGTGTACAAACATATATCCCCCCCAAAATAAACCAATAATATTGATGGCATTTCCTGCATTATTAATTGATTTTTCTTAAAATAACATGGAATAAAAATCAACCAAACATATAGATAAGTATGTCCACATAGCCTCATTTCTATACTTGTGGCCATATTGGCTAATATTGTGTCTAATGTTAGATTTTTCCGACTCCAACTTGGAAATCTGTCACCAATAAACAATACAAAACAATCCATGTTGATCATTCCATTGGCCTCTTTGGTCAACCATGACCAAGACTCAATCATGTTTGCTAGATTTGTACTCTAGCTCTCTGGTCTGGCATGATGGCCACAGACCCAGAAGACAGTACCCAACTTTTGCATGGTTTATTTAGAGCAACTCACTATTTTGTCCATTCAGGCACCCCTGCTGCTGGTAGTTATGCTCCATCTCTCCTACATTTTATCTGTTGCACGATATGAGCACCAGAGGGGTTGGGAAGGTTAATAAAAGAAAGTCCTAAATGACTACTTGAGTGGAGAATCAGACTCATAAAGGGAAGATTGTGATAGCTCTGCGTCAATGGGAAACATGCAAAAGGTTTCCACAACCCTGACTCAGACTGCTCCCTTCGCAAATTCTCAGCGGCATGTAGAGGGGGTGTAGCAGAAGCAGGACCATTGTAGAACAGGCTATCCACATTGAGGTGAGGACACTGCACCTTCCTAAAGATAATACAGTCCACTCAGTCCTGCTAGGTACCACTGACGAACATGATGCAGAGTGGGTAGTTCACAGAATTATAGGGCTGGAAGAGACCTCAGGAGGTCATCAAGTCCAACCCTCTGCTGAAAGCCCAATCCCATCTAAATCAACCTAGTTAAGGCTTTGCCAAGGTGGGACTAAGAGACAGTTGTGGTTATACACCACCCATGTTTGGGCCAGTATAAATACCACAGTTGGAGAGGGGGATTAATGGGAACAAATGGTACATGCAGGTTGCACAAAATTCCTCACCCAACATATATGGTTTCAGCTAGATTTCTTTACCCTGGAGTCCCACTTGCCTTGGAAATGTTGAATAAATACGGGGTTAAAACTAAGTGAATAAAGCAGTAATCTAAGAAATAGATTCAGAGCTACGTGTGAGAACAGATGCAGGTATCACAATAGAAAAAAATCCATTTGAAGTAAATTGCTAAAGACTGTTGGAAGAGGAGCTGCAGTTGGGCAAATGCTTTAGCCTACATTTCAAAGGCACAACTGCAATTTTTTTGTAGCTAGCTTCAATCTTGCAGAGCTCCAGTTAAAATCCTGTGCAACAGATGGCAAATCCTGAGTCATAAAATGTTATTATTTGGCAACAAAGCTATGTTTGTTCCAAAGGGATTCTTGCCACATACTGCTGCGAAAACTATGCATAGTCCGTACCAGCCAACAACATCATTCCAACCCTGGCAAGCAAAGCTCCAAATCAATTTACACATGTACAATTATTTGAATGTGAATGTCTAACATGAACAATACAAGTAGCAATTTGAGGCAGAAAACTCAATCACAAGCAGGTTTATCTGGAGCTCACTTTTTCAGCTTGTTTCCTTGGTGACATGCATACAAGTTGCTATCTACGGACAGATATTTTTAAAAGGGAGAGTTGGAATGTAGCAAAATGTTGGGTGGTAAGTGATTTGTTAAGACATGGACACTCAGGCTACGTCTACACGTGCACCCAACTTCGAAATAGCTTATTTCGATGTTGCGACATCGAAATAGTCTATTTCGATGAATAACGTCTACACGTCCTCCAGGGCTGGCAACGTCGATGTTCAACTTCGACGTTGCTCAGCCCAACATCGAAATAGGCACAGCGAGGGAACGTCTACACGCCAAAGTAGCACACATCGAAATAAGGGAGCCAGGCACAGCTGCAGACAGGGTCACGGGGCGGACTCAACAGCAAGTCGCTCCCTTAAAGGGCCCCTCCCAGACACACTTTCATTAAACAGTGCAAGATACACAGAGCCAACAACTAGTTGCAGACCCTGTATATGCAGCACGGACCCCCAGCTGCAGCAGCAGCAGCCAGAAGCCCTGGGCTAAGGGCTGCTGCCCACGGTGACCACAGAGCCCCGCAAGGGCTGGAGAGAGAGTATCTCTCAACCCCCCAGCTGATGGCCGCCATGGAGGACCCCGCTATTTCGATGTTGCGGGATGCGGATCGTCTACACGTCCCTACTTCGATGTTGAACGTCGAAGTAGGGCGCTATTCCCATCCCCTCATGGGGTTAGCGACTTCGACGTCTCGCCGCCTAACGTCGATTTCAACTTCGAAATAGCGCCCAACACGTGTAGACGTGACGGGCGCTATTTCGAAGTTACTGCCGCTACTTCGAAGTAGCGTGCACGTGTAGACGCAGCTTCAGTGATTTTGGTCTTCAGATTTCCAAGGCAGAGAACGAGCCACAGACTCTTGCCCAGGCTATGTTCCTGCCAGGGGTGGAATGATGAATTCCTGGCTATCGTCTTGTTCTCAGGCCCTGTTTATCACAATTAAAATTAACAGAATTAATACAAAATCAAACACCTGACCAATCTGTAGCAAGGTTCTTTTTCAAGGAGCCCTTTGTAAAAGTTACACTGTAGGCCAGATGACATTTCAGTAAGGACATAATTCATGTTATGGCACAACTCATGCACTGAAATCTTCTATGGTCCTGAATGAATATCACTCTGAGTACAAAAATACATGTGCTGCACAATGAAAGTTACTCGGAACTGAAGGGGAGGAAGGGCACATGAGAGAGTTCCATGTATTTGATTTGTCAGTTTTTATTTATTTATTTATTGGGGACTTCTGTGCTATATAATTGTCAGTCTGTACTAGAAATGCTATTGATCTGAAGAAGTGGGTCTGTCCCACAAAAGCTCATCACCTAATAAATTATTTGGTTAGTCTTTAAAGTGCTGCATGACTGCTGGTTTGTTTTTTTAGAATACAGATGACCACGGCTATCTCTCTGTTACTAAGTTACTATAAAACTTACATGCAAAACAGCTAGATACCCCAACTCCCGTATCTGACAGAGTAGGAAAAAGCAAGTGGCCAAATGATAATTAAACCTGTGTCTTGCGCCTTAGAATCTGGAGTCCTATTTCTTTTTTCACAGGGTGTGGGAAACTCACCTTAGCTTCAGTGGAGTTACTCATATCCTGTGGAAAGGGAGAATTGAGACCCTAAAGCGAAAAAGAAAACCGTAAGTGACTGAAAAGCAGTAAACATTTGCACAGTTATATGTTGAATAGGGTCTACTCAAACCTGTGGGAAGAAAAGAGACTGCTCTGGTCAATGCAAAGAGCTACAGCCTCTCTTGAAGCAGATAAAATAAGTTCCATGCATACAAGTTATCAAGTGCATGAAAATGGCTTAAGCTCACATCTTTTTGCGAGCAACACACCACTAAAATCTAGGCACTGTCCACTCTGAGAGTGAAAGCCTAGGGACCTGCAACAAGTAGGACTCAGTGGTATTTAGCCATTATGACAGTTTCTTTTAGAAGTTTGCCCAGCCACAAGAACAGTTGCTATTTATGACATAGGACTGGTTGCCACACGTTACACATGAGTGATACCTTGTGTACACTACTGGAGATTTAAAATTTGTTTGTTGATTTTATTGCTTCTCTTAACATAAAATAAAGGCTCACAACCTGGGTGTTGTGACCGGGTGCCAGAACAGTGGTGGATTTACCACTGGATCCCAGTCCCTAGTACTGGGCCCAAGTTCAGAAAGGACCTGTTTCTCTCCTTTCCTCCTCACTGTGCTGTGCAATGGGAGCCACGAGCCAAAGGTACGCAGGGAGCTGTAACTCCTTGACCAGCTCCCTGCCTAGAGAGATGGCCCTGGAGCAGCATTCCCATGTTCACTAGCAACAGTAAAGGGCAGGAGAGGGATTAGGGAAAATGAGAGCCCTGTGTAGCACTTACTGTGAATGGAGCATCAGCTGCTGGAAGAAGGTGGTAATGGGAGGTGGAAATGGGTGTTCACCAAGCTTTGGTTCAGGTCTCACCCTCAGAAGCCTTTCCCAAACTGTATTTGGGATGCAAGTGGCCTCAGTTACCAGACCCCTAAGAAGAAATTGAGTGGACAACACATCTCTGTCTGAAGCCTAGGAATGGAAGTATGTGGACTCTACCAGGAGAGGCTAATGTGAAAAGTAAGGGAGAGAAGGCTCTACTGGAGGGCTAGGGCTGCTTTAGGTGCAATACCAGGCACACAGGAGGATTTGGCTAATTCCATAGCCATGAGAACAGAAACAGGCTTTTTCTTTCCAGCTTTAGCTAATGCTCAGAAAGGGAATCTAGCACCTGCCTTCCAGATTTGAACATGGGTGAATAAGTTTACTTTGGGCTCCTGTTACATCACTCCTCCAAAATCAAATACCAATCCACTGTAGTCTATTGCAGAAAAAGTAGGATCAAACTGGACAACAAATGCTGGCATCTGCCCAATGCTGACTGGGACTGGAGTTGCGATTTTCAACTGCCATTAGCAGTTTTTTTCACCCTTTTGAAAAGATGATAGTAATATTGTATTGGTGATTTCCCCACAGAAACAAAGAATGCAACAGAAGAACTACAAGGCTCCTCAACTTTTCCTCATTATGAGGGAGAGTCTTACAATATGGATCCAGATGGTCTCCAATTACACAGACTGAAAATTGTTTTACTTTACTGCAGTTTTGTAACCATGCCAGAGCCAGTCCTGCATTCTCTTCATTTCCAAAATTACTATGGACTTCAGAAGTGCCTTCCGTATGTAACCAAAATACCTGATGTTTTCAGCCCTTGTAATCTAAGCAGGTTTACATTTAGTTTTGGGAGGAAGGCCTCTCAGAAATGGATAAGTGCTGCAGGAGGTGCTGATTATTCACTAGATCATGCGAGAACCTCTTCTTACAATAATAAACCAGGGGAGCATAAAATGCTCTTTGGTCCTAGAGTCTAGAATGGGCCCTTTGCTTCTGTGAAAAGACTCACTTCAGCAGGCTTCGGGCAGAGCTAGTTTTACACAGGTAACCGCTGTCTTTATCGGATCCCAGTCCCACAGTGGAAGGAGGTGGTATGAACTTGTCGCAAAGTGGCTGATCAGGGATGGGAACCTCGTGGTGCCTGAGCCTCCAAAATCATCCAGGCTGCACTTTCTGCATGACCTAGTGAAGAGTAGCTGAAGAGTACATGGGAATTCAGAGCCCTGCTGCAGGTGTTGGTCATCTCAGGCACTTAAAGCCCTGGGTTGGAGGGAAGTGCTGAATTGCAGAGTCTGCAGCTGTCTAGGGTCAGTGCTGAGGATTTAGAGTCCTACCTGCTGCCAGACACGCACACACCCCATGGCTAGTAGCTGCGGCTGTCTAAGGCTGGCGTCTGGCTCACGGCCCCATGGCTTCATCCAGAAAAGCTGCAGTGGGGCCTTTAAGCTAGGAGCAAATAAAGAAACTGGCGCTAACATCAAGTAATGGAAGTCACCAGTAGGAAACGAATATCAAGGGAAGCAGGGAATGAAGAAGCAGGTCGGACTTCTGGGGGAGAAAAGCCTCATCTGGCTGCAGAGCATGTCCAAGATAGAAAGAAAACAAGCATGTGGGGCAATGGTGGTGACTAGGTACTAGACTTCATTTCAGGGAAATAGTGTTTACAAATTTCTTGTTCTGCTGGCAGAATCGGGTGCTGGGGGAGGGCTTTGCCAGAGCTGATTAGGTAGCTGTGGTCTGTGGAACTTCACTGAGCTGAGACCAGGTTGACAAACAGTGACTGTTGAAACAGGGCCGTGTGTAATCTCTTGTGCTTTGTTTTCTCGTGTGCTTTCTTGTGAATGTGGATGGTGTGTCCATATCTCCAGATAATAATTTAATAAAAAACTATCCAAGAAGTTAAGAAATGTCAAAGCTTTTCTAACACTTAGCAGAAAAAATAGAAGTAGTGAGTGTTAAACACTCCCCAGGGATTGTAGAAATGTTCCAGCTCCCTTCTCCTTTGCATGCTGAAGAGCTTCTGTATGCAACATGTCACCGGGCATGTGTTTCTCTGGTGCATCATCTTGCTTGGCTTTAAAAAAGAAAAAATGACAGCACTGAAAAATATTTGCCTCTAATAACCTTCCCTCTTATTTTCCAGATGTTATTATAAAGCCACATACTTTCTGCTACTAGAAGAAATAAAAGCTATGACCATTGAGCCACTGGCTGAACTAAAAACCCAGAACTCCTGAGAAAGCTTTTTTAAAAAGTGGGTGTTTCTTCACATCACACAGACTGCATAGTATTTGGTTCTTCATTTTACTGAGTAAATGTGTTCCATTTCACTCAGAAATGAACATTCAGCTCAATCATTTGCCTCTTTATCATTGTACATATTCAGTGATTTGTTCTCCACCTCAGATAATATAACAGACACCAGCTTGGTCAAATGCTGCCTCACTCTATACAGAGGCACACAGGAGAATTTAGTGCATTTACAATGACTTTTCCCTTCATTCTCTCTAGTTGGCCTTTCTTGTCTCGTCAAATACCTCGCTCCTCAGTAATATTGGTCATAAACAGCATCCAGATGTTAACATATCAGATTTATTGTTCTTCATGTGCACAATCTTTTCCATTTCAGCATTTTCTACACGTTATTTATTCCATGCTGAAGTCTTTGCTGCTTGCTTATGTTTCCATCTAACCACAATGTATTTTCTTTTCTCTAGGACACACCATGGGAAAGTCAAGGGAAGAATTCCTTTAAATCTGAACCCAAACAACCTTCAGTTGTTTCAAATCCCAAGAAATAGATTCCACATTTAAATTAATGCCCTTTGGCATTTCCTCACATTTTCTGGACAGGAAAATACTGTGGGACATCACTCACTGTTCTACTCGGAGTTCAGAAGTGAACTTTTCAGATTTGACCAGAACTAAAGGTTGCTGCTCTATATTTTTGAATGCCATTCATTCAATTTAAAATAAATTGCCACGTCAGTGAGCTAAGATGTATAAATCAATACAGGCACGAAGCTGACAAATGCTGGAAATACAATATACAGAACCTGCACAATGGGGCTGGGGACCCAGCTGCTACTACATTCCTGCTGCAGTGGGTGAGGGGCTGGGCAGAGCTCCTCTGTGGGCAATCCCATGGCACTGACCAGCCTCCCAAGAGCCAGTGTCCCCCATCCCATGTATACCCCTGTGTTCCCCATGGTCCATAAGCTGCATGTGCCTTTCTGTGTCTCTAGATGCACACAGGGTTGATACAGCTTGTGTCTACATGTCCTATAGTCTCTGCACCCTGGCTACACCTGGTGTGTGTCCTGCAGCCCCTCCCCCCCATTAGCTTCCTATATCTCATGTGTGTGACCCATCCCCGCCACCTCACTCCAGGCCTTCTCCACCTCATGTCTGTTTCCCACACTCACCCCACTCTCAGCCCACGAGTCTACCACCATCTCAACCCCGACCCTGATTCCCACACTCGCACATCCTCCTGCCCTGAATTCCTAACTTCCAGCCTCCTGCTCGTAATCCTGAACCCCCACAGCTCCCTGCCCTGACCCCCCACTTGCATCCTGTTTCCCGTACCACCCCACCGCCTGCACTTATTCCTGAATCACCCAAACCTGCTGTCCTGAGGCCATCCCCCCCACCGCACTCTGCTCTTCACCATTTTTTTTAAACAGGCCCTGTCATATCACCCCCCAACCCCCTGCCCTGAGTGTCCCCCAGGGTGGGTCTAATACAATACCTATGAGACTAGTTTTTCATAGGGGTGAAAGTAACTTGACACAATTAAAACTATACAGACTTACTTAATTGCTCTTTAATGCACTGAGAAGATGGAGTAAAATAATTAACGTTAGCTATGCAGTAATGCTCAAGAGGTGAGCAGTGAGAGGACATGGGGTCCGAAAGTCATGTCTCACATGGCCCACCCCAAAGAGCTAGTTGCACCCCTGATTCGGTGTAAGGGTAAGCAGGGCTTTGGTGATGATGCAGTCACATGCATTTCACCAGAGTGTCTGCACTCAGAGGCAGGCAGGCAGGCTGTGGCAGCCTGGGCCATCCCAATCTCCACTGTTATTTTTAGAGGAGTATCTAGATTAAAGTTAGTTTAGGCATGTGAATGGCATCACCAAGAACCATAGCCTGAGAGAGCTCCCTTTACATGAGCCCACACATTAGATTAAGCCACGTATGCAAACGAGCCCCTATAGCGACTCATGTTCCTCAACTAACATCATATATGCCTTCATGTGCCAACAATGCCCAGATGCTCTGTACATTGGACAGACTTCTAACTCCCTTAGACAAAGAGTTAAAGGGCACAAAACAGACATAAAAACACTCCAGATCCACAAACCAGTTAGTCAACATTTTAATGGAGTGGGCCATTCTGTTTATGACCTAAGAGTTTGCGTGTTACTGAAGAAAAATTTTCGCACCACTATTCAAAGGGAGACAGCTGAGCTGTCTTTTATATTCAAATTCGGCACATTAACACATGGTTTGAAACAGGATGGGAATTTTCTGAGTCACTATAGGGGCTTGTTTGCATACTTGGCTTAATCTAATTCTTGACCTTCCCCCCGTTCTACCTCTCTACTCTCTGATTTGCTCACCTTGATCATTTTTTTCTGATTTGTCCTCCTTGCTTACTGTTTTTGGTTCTCTGTGCCTTAAATATTGAGTCTGTTCTGGTCTGGCTATGGTCTGAAGAAGTGGGTCAGTCCCATGAAAGCTGAACACCTAATAAATTACTTTGTTAGTCTTTAAAGTGCTACTTGACGGCTTTTTGTTTTGATAGCGTATAGACTAGCCCGGCTCCCTCTCTGTTCCTGTTTCACCACAGTATACCAGATCCACAGCTGGTGCAAACTGGCGTAGCCCCAGAGCCTGCCAAGTCTCTGCTTGGACCTTCATTCCCTCCCCTTGCTGCTGGCTGATTTTTGCTGCTGACTGAGCAAAAGCAGTTGTAAAAATGCATAATGCGGCACCAGAAAAGAGCCACCTTCTGGAGAAATCAATAATGGGCCAGTCCTACTCTTCAGGTGCAAATTTTTTACCTAGCTCCCAGTCTGTCCAGTACTATTTATTTTGTGTAAATGGCTCATAGAGTTAAGCTGTTTCTTTAAAAGCACACAGCAACTCTACACAGTATCATAAAATATTTAGGAGGGTTACTCAATGCAGTCACACAGCAGGTATAGTTTACCTGCCAGCTCTTACCTCAGCTGGGCTGGATTTATTTATGTTGGCTTTGCTTTTATTAGCTTAAAAAAAGGAGAAAGGACCACAAAGCCTATGTTACCTTTCAACAAACGTCCATAAGTAAATCTCATAGTGCAGATCATTACAATCTCTCTCACGTAATAGTTTCATCCAGTTAAATGATTCACAGATTAGAATTCGTGATGTGGACAGGGTTAGCTAATATCATGAACAATTATTCCTCAATCAAAGACTGGGGATTGGTGGGGCAGGGGACAGCAGGGTTTTTCATACTGGTTCATTTCAGACTCATCCCCGGTTTGACAACTTTCTTGCTTCTCTTTGTAAACAGAGTCAATTACTACCCAAGGAAAAACTGTCATTGCAGGGTGTGGACACTGATATCATGAGATAATGACAGCACTGAATGAGTGTTTCCGTAAGTACATAAATTCCATCTCCCTGTGTCTAATCCCTTCATAGAGAGAGGACTGCATGACAACTGTTCCTTTAAGCTGTTGTCTTCCTTTAGCTGTTTTAAAGAATGATGAAGACCTCACTCTGTTGCCATAAGCAGTACAATTTCCACTCTTGGTTCATTTATATCGTTTACAATCCTCTGAAATGTAAATCAGTTAGAGGGTGCACAGCCCTGCACCAGGCAAGAAGGGGTGAAGAGGCAGCTCTGGGGCCAAACAGCCCCGATGAGCCGCTACCCACAAGTCATACCCATCTTGGCAGAGGAGCTTAGGCGAGATCTCCATTTAGAACTCTACAGCAGCACAACAATAGCACTTCAGTTACTACAGTCATGGGTGTCTCCTAGAAGTGCGACCTTATACTACCTGGTTCATTTCCCCAAAGGCAGCATTGTTAATACAACAGATTGGTAGGTGTTGCGGTCATTTAAACAGACTGGTGTGTGTCTAGAAGAGGCAGAGCCTCTTTGTTCAAATAGCAGCTTCTGACCCACCTGGACAGCAGCACCCAAGGGGTTCACCCCCACGAGAAATGCAAAGTTCCACCAAAGCAGAGAGGATTTCATCAGTGGTCAGGGTTCCCCTGGGGATCATGGATGGCGGTGACTTCTGAGAAATACTCAGACTGGCACTGCTCCCCCACCAATTCTGCACCCCACCAGCTCCTGCCAATTTTCTGACTGCCAAGACTGGTTCCAGCAGCCCTACTGAGGCAGCTGCACACAGCTTTAGCATTTGTGTCTTCCCTCTGAACAAGCTTTTCACCAGTGGAGGTACACAGCATGGGTCTCCCCTATCAGTAAATAGAACCCAGTGTACATCCACATGGCAGGGGACACTGAGAAGGTCTGTCGTGAATGAATTCCCACAGCCATCCTATAGGATGGTTACTCCAATGACCTGCACTCTAGGTTTGTCTCGAAAGACAGAAGTAAGAACATCTTTAAAAATACACATCTTCCATTGCCATAGAATGCATGAAACTCACCTCAGAAGCAGACAGAACATAACTATGTTCCTTAAGGACTGAAAAACCAACAAAAATATTGAGAACCAAATGACAGAGTGATAAAAAAGAGTGTTTGAACCCTGAGACCAGTGGAATGAAGGGGCAACATCCCGTAAACACTAGTTTGCCTACATTTTAGTTTTATGTGCTGGAACTTAAACTTTCAAGCAACCTACACAAACTGATTCTAGGCCAAAATATGATTTCTTTGGGCACTGAGCAGTATATTTTTGGGAATATCGGCCTGTGGCTGAGGTGGTGGGCAGAGGAACGGAGTGCAGATGAGTCACACTTTTAATTGGTTGCAGAAACTCATTGCAGCTGCCCTCTTTTTTGGAGATGAACCAACCTTTCATTTTTTTCCCTTCAGCATGCTAAATGCTGATGTTGATGTAGATTTTTGTTTAGCCACATACAAACAACAGTAGTTGCTTATTTATAGGGTGACTTTTTCATATCTTTGGTTAAAAAAAAAGTTCTTGCCTCTCGTTAGCTTGAAGTTGTAAGAATTCTGTAGCCTGGCTTGCCGTGGACTTTTTGAAAGGTGCCAGAAATACGACACCGCCCCTCTGTGGAGTGTGTTCAACAAGACTGTTTATTGAAGAGTAGAAAGGCACATTCCATTCTCATTTACACGTGAATGCAGAGTAACTCCCTGTAACTGAAATCAAACTCTGATCCAGAGAATGCACTTGGGAACCAAAAACTGATACATGAGAAAAGACATATATAATGTACTCAGGCCAAAGTCGCTGTAACCTGATGTGCTGTGTACAGTGGGGGAGATGCTATGAAATCTGTGTCTCCATAAGGGTTGAGTTCCGTTTTCCAAACCTAGGCACTGTTGTCTGCAAAGGGATTAAAAAAAATGCACATGTGAAGAAAGGGTGTATCAGATGATGCTCAGAATTTCAGGAACAGCATGTTACTCTTGCAATGAAATGGCACCGAATGTGCTGGAGTGGAGATTACCAAATAGTAGCACAGAACAGTTATACAAGAAGAGAGGGAGGATTGCAGAGTATTTCTCTGATTTCTTCCATCCATGGGTGGAATAAATTTGGTTATGTGCACCAAGGCATGTGTAGATATCTGCCACCAATAGAAGCAAATGCTGCCCACTGTGGGTGCTCTGTTAATCAGCTGGGTGCCACCTCAATCTCTTCTGGTCAGCTGCCCAAGTACTCAGCTTACAGGGAACAATGGTCACAGAACCTGTCCGCAAACAATGCACACTACGACCTCATTCCCACAACCATTTCTGTCAGCAACATAGTTGTATGTATGAATGAGAAGGAGGCACCAAGGCACTCTCTGAGCAGTTGCTCTCTCCCTCTCTGTCTAAAGCTCAAGGCGTAGCCCTGCTCTGAAAGGAGACAAGGGCCAGCTCTTGGCTCTATGTCAGCACACTTGTGAGCTAGGGAAGCCTGGGTTATCCCCTTGCCACAAAGGTGGCAATGGAGACATTTGGAAGTTAAAAGACTTTCCCTAAATAACACTGTAGCCCAGGTTCACCCACTGGCTGAACTGCACTTGGCCCTGGAATGGAAAGAGAAGAAATGGGCCAGGGGGCCAGGGGGAGGAGGAGTGATAACTGAACAATGAGCTTATCATTTGGGAAATGCCAAGGTAATCAGTTAAGCAGTACCAAGCGAGGCAAAACAAGGGGTTCACAGGAAAGGGACAGGGCCAACTCAACCACTAATAGAACAAGACTACTGGGTCTAAACTGTAACTACAACAGCATATTCACTCCTTGAAGCATTCACAAAATGGTCAACAATCTTATGTCTCACTACTCGAGAATGAGAGTGCCTGACAAATGTTACATACCAACAGAGGAATTCATATTTTCCATCATTCTTTAGTCCCTGAGTTTTATATGGCTTCCCTCCCCTTCTACCCCACCAAGTGAACCTTATTCCTCACTTTTTCCTCTAATTCTTTGATTCTTTGATTCACTGTATTTCTTGCCACATTTGTTCTTGGAAATCTGGGAATACAGAATTGTTTTCAGTTTGAGTTCTTGCTGTTTTACCTAAAATTTGCTAATTTGAGTTGAATAGCAAATTGTGCACTCAATCACAGGGGCAACACTTAACGCAGAAAGATGACAGTAGCCCAACTATAGAGGCGCAATGTTACCATGCTCTGACTTCTAACTACAAGGAATACAACGTATAAATATCACACCAAGGAATATCTTCATATACTCCCAGCTAAACAAGAGTTAAGGGAGAACTGATCATGAAATAGATATAACGTAGCAGTTTCTTCTTCCCATCCATACAATCAGTGAGACAACAACTTGAGCCTGCAAGCACAACAGTTCTCTACCTTGTGGATGTCCCTCTTCTGCCCTGACAAATAGGGCTGCAAACATTTTTGCAGTCTTTTGGCTTTTGTGTGCTAGGAATAAATAATATACAAGTTGACCACAGGACTTCCCAGCTTATACAAGTACAGATACTCTTATTACAGCACCACTCATTTCCCCAAATGTCTTCGAAGACACTAATTAGACATGTAGTCTCCTGCCAAAACTTTTCAGTTTTGACTGGAATGGATGTATAGGATGCCTATGTTTGGATACTACAGCGCTCACATAAACTCTGCTGTGGACCAAGACAGTTCAGTGAACTGTTGGGATCAAAACTTTTCCTTTTTGTGTTTCTTTACAGTTTAAAAGTAAAGAATCTGAACATACAGTAGGAGCAGCAAAGCTGAGGCCTGACATTAAGTTAATCTAGCAAGGTTTGCTGCATCTAGATGTCAAATACTTCCATACTTTGAGGGGCAAAATCTGGATTATCTGGATTAAACAAATACACAGGTGCTTTACATCTAGTGAGATTTAACTACACCACTTGCCACATAACTCATCTTTATATCGAGCTGCCAGATAAATCCCATGTATGTTACACAAATGCACAGAGATGAGGCAATATTCTGCCTCTGCGCAGCTCAGCCAAACATTCTATCTTCCTCTTTGTGTGTGTGTGTGTGTGTGTGTGTGTGTGTGCGCGTGCGCGCATGCAAAGAGAAATGGAATCCAATCAGTTCCCCAATTCTGTGATTCCTCCCCAGCCCCCCTTATCACCACAGGAAGTTCAGTGAATTTCTGTGCCTGTTCCCACACTGTCCCCATTAAAACAGGCTGAGAAATTTCAAACCAGAATGAGGACAGCTGCAAAACAGCGATCACAAAGTTCAGACAACACTCTGCTGTGAGGGCCACCAGTGTGCACTCACCTTCAGCATCCAGGGTAGGGATCAGTGTTATCTCTGAGTTTTTCCACCCATGGACAGAATAAATATTGTTATGAGCACCAAAGCATGTGTGGGTGTGTACCATGAAGAGAGACATACCCCGCCAGCTGTGGGCTAATGAGCTGGATAGTATCTGAATCTCTTCTCGGTGGCTGCCCAAGTGCTCAGCTTACAGGGAACAGTGATAAGGATGCAGCACCTTCTAAACCATTTCCCTCCTTAGCAGCTCCACAAGACAACAGATTGACTGTCTAGCTGGGAATGGGAAGTATCATGGGGAACTATGTGCAAAAGGGCCCACGATGTTTGTGAGGTCAGGAAAGCTTGTAGTAGATGGTGGCCCCTGTGGTGGCCTGCTCCTCCTTCTCACTGTTCCCTTCCAAACTTAGGCAACAGAAAATTGTTTCCAAACAGCAGCAGCGGGGGGGGGGGGGGGGGGCGGGGGAATCTCTCTCCCCACCCCCACCCAAAGAAACGAGAGAAATGTGAACCCCTGAATTTAACTGCATTTATCTTAGTGCAGAGTTAATTTCAGAAGTAAAGCCTAGATGTTATTTCTACAATCTCCTCTTCTTCTCCCCTGCCCTTAAATGTCTGTTTAGAGTATATATAATGCATAATCACTTCCCTCGCCAGGTCCAGAGAAGTGTTCTTTGACTTGGTTATCCAAAGGTTTGGCCATTGTGGAAGTCCTAGGCTCTCATTATCATGTAATTTATGACACTGTTAGCTTTGTGTAAGAACTGAGCAGGTAATAGTTAAAATCGGTGATGCGCTTTATCTCCACAGCATCAAAAGAAAAGGAATGAGATTGGGAGATGAGACATACAAGACCTTTTCGTGGAAAAACGGGAATTCAGCTTGAGTTGAAGGCAAGTCTTGTAAAGCACCAATTTCTCAGGAAGGTGCCATATCTGGGCACTCAAGCTGAGCTATGCAAATACACTGCGAAATACTTAGCAGCTCAAACAGCTCTTTGAGAGGATCACTACAGAGCACCTCATAGACCATACACAAACCCCAAATGCTGTGAGTGATGAAGCATTATGGCACCAAGAAGAAAGGGAGCTGTCTGGAGACTGGTCAGACCAATTTTGCCCATAGGAAGATAGTGATGGCTGATAAAAACTCCTAAGTGTTGTATGGCATCAGAGCCACCACCCCAGCCCTGATTTTCATTTACCACTTCCAGTGCAAACTAAAGGCTCAGATGCAGCAGACACTGCCTATGCTGGCAAAACAAAAAAGCAGTCAAGTAGCACTTTAAAGACTAACAAAATAATTTATTAGGTGAGCTTTCGTGGGACAGACCCACTTCTACAGACCACAGCCAGACCAGAACAGACTCAATATTTAAGGCACAGAAAACTGTTTTTGGTTCTCTGTGCCTTAAATATTGAGTTTGTTCTGGATGCCTGTGGTCTGAAGAAGTGGGTCTGTCCCACGAAAGCTCACCTAATAAATTATTTTGTTCATCTTTAAAGTGCTACTTGACTGCTTTTTTGTTTTGATAGTACATAGACTTGCACAGCTCCCTCTCTGTTACTTGTCTATGCTGGGTGTGGCACAGAGCCAAATTACTCCAAGGGGGATATTCCAGGTAAGGATTGTACCTCGTGGCTGCATCTGTTGGGAGAGCCAAACCACACACGGGGAGCAGCCATGCCTTTTGATGATGCAGCATGCTCCCTCTTCCCCCTTTATATCTTTTATCCATAGAGGCATTAGTAATGATAGATTACCCTTGTGCTAGGCAAGAGAGCTAATGTAGATTGGAAGCTTCTTACACTCACTTCTCACCTTTGCTCACTTTCACAGCAGCCAGACACTACTTGGTCTTATTTTGGAGTTGTCTTCCAATCTTACAGCTGCCAGAAGCTGCTTCTTATGAGACACTCCTCTGACTTTAGGTGGACCAATGTTGTTAAAGCCAAATACTCCTGGTCCCTTCTTTCCAAAGAAAGGAAGAGTCTCAGGATTAGCCATGTGATTCAAGAGCAAACAATATCTTCCGAGAAGCCATTGAACTGGTAAATCAAGTTATATTAGACCATCCAGTCAAGCTCCCTGCCAGTTCAGAATTGTTCTCTGCAGTACATTTTACAGTTTCAACAGCCACATGTGATGAAGCTTCCACCAATTCCTCTGTCTAATAAGGTTCTCTATCAGGAAGATGTTCAGCCTACTCTTTCTCACTCCATTTTTGTCCTTTATGCTAATGTATGCATATAAATACATTATAAGCTTGCATTAGCATTGCTGCATGCATTTGGATTCAACACAGTCAAAATTCTTCATGCACTTTTGGTGCAATTAATAAAGGAATGTTAATACGGCAGCAAGGATAATTAAACTTGGACATGTTACTAAGCTGCTCTGATATGGTTTATTTTTTGTGAATAAATATATTTTATAAATCACAGATCTATTACTCAGAAAAATGCAGCCTCTCAAACACAACCTCATTTGTTAAAATAATTAAAAAGTTGATGGGACCAAAGCAAGCGATTTAACAATTGCATAGTGTCTTGTGTGTTTAAATGAAGCAACTCAGCTTGAAGTGATTTTTATAAAACAATGCTAAATAGAACAAGAGATAAAAATGGACATGGAGAAAGGCGCAGTGGTTAATAAATTGGTACCTGCAGAAAGGCCTATTACAGGGGTCTGCAACCCCCAGCACGCGTATCACTCACAGCATGCAAGCTGATTTAGAGTGGCACACGGGGGGGAGCTCCAGCCCTGCCCCTCCTGGCCCATGCAGCATGGGAGGGGGCAGAAGCACAGGGCCAGGTTGGGGCTGGAGCCCCAACATGGAGCCCCCAACATGCTACAGCACAGGGCTGGAGCCAAAGCCAGGGTCTCCACTGATGCTCAGAGTCCTCACACTGCCATGGCACGAGGTTGGAACACATGGGTCTGGGGCCTCCACTGGGGTGTAGGGCTGAGGCCTGCACCAGGGCCAGAGCGCAAGGCCCTACCCTATCATGGCATGCCTGCCACAGCATGGGGTTGGAGCTTTTGGGGCCAGGGCCCCCATCTGCTTTCCCATACAGAGGTCCAAATTTCAGCACTCTACTTTGGAAAGGCTGCCTACCCCTGCACTAGAACATCTCTTTGGTTCTTTTCTACAAGTGTGTTAGTTCCTTCTGTGTCCACAGTTCCTTCTGTAGAGTTTATGCTCTTGTTATTCACCATTACCACCGGTCACCTGTAGCTATGGCGTAACTTCTAATAAGCATTACTATATACGTACACTTGAGTATTATGTGATAATTATGCTGCATTTCCTGGCAACTCCTGTTTTATGCCTTATTTTCATAAGTAGCCCATTCACCAAGTTTGATGTATAGCTGATAATTTACACATAAGCTTCTATAGTAAAAATATTGTGAAACACAGGTTGAACCTCTCTAATCCTGAATTCTCTCATCCAGCAAACTCTGTAATCCAGCATGATTTTAGTTAGCTGGATGACCACTTAACCATGGGTGTGACCAAGTCTCCCATGGTCCTATAAAGTTTGTTTACAGCCACCAGTCCTGGCTCTGTGTCCTGTTCTGTTATTTAGCTGTAATTTCTCATAAATCTCTTGTAAGAGTCCAGTAAGCAGTGGAAGTGTTGGTAAGGTGCTAGAAAATATTGACCTCACGCGGTCCGGCAAATTCTCTCATCTGGCGCCGATCAGGTCGCAGATACATAGGTGTCAGATGAGAGAGGTTCAACCTGCACGTGTAAGTAAAGTTTGACTATTGAAAGTGCATGTTTCTTAAGGATGGTCTAGGCATACATAAGCCTGCCTCAGGGCAAGAGGAGAAGAACAGACCAGATAACTTCTTGAAGTTTCTTTCAGCCTGAATTTCTATGATTCTGCTCCAGATCTCAGGCTTGAGTTTTGGCTACAATACTGGGAAAATGTTGAAGGATGGGAGAGTATCTGTACATGCATACTTCTTAAAGATGCAAATTTGACATCAACTTAGCATTTTCTTAGCTTTGCGAATTTAATTTAAACTCAGTATTAATTTCTTCTCCCCAGGTTCCCTTTTTCTGCCTCTTTCCTATTAATATTTTTACTCTGTTAGGGAATGACACACAGTGGAGATTACTCACTGCTCAGAAATTCCAGTCCATTACAGACTGCCAATCTCTAATTCTCTCCATGGAATTCCATATGACTCCACTTTTAGGAAAGCAACATTTGCACAGCTAGATTGTAGCTTCTTTGTCCCCTTGTCTGTTCAAGGTCAGGCATAAAAGGTCTTTTGCATTCTGCACTCCTGTAGGTAGGCTTGTTTATATCCATTGCATTCCCATGGGTTTCAAACATGAAATGCCAGGCACCCCCAAGAACACTGGCCTTACTCCAGATTCCCCAGTAGAACTGGCCTACCATAGGGGAAGAGTACGCCATGCCTAGAGTTATGAGGTTGCTCAGACCCAGTTTCCCAGGAGCATTAGTTCTGGTAGGAGTTTCAGATAGCCTGGATGAAAAGGGGAAGTGTTTCTGTCAGCAGTGTTTTCACCTGTACCTTAAGCTGTAGAGACTGTCAAGCTACATCTACACTACCATAGAAGATCGACCTGCTCAGGGTGGATCTTCCAGAGTTCGATTTCATATGTCCAAACTAGACACATGAAATCATGCTCTCAGCGGCTGCAGTTGACTCCCGTACTCCTCGCAAGATGTGAGGAGTAAGGGACATTGAGGGGAGAAGCTCTCCCATAGACCTTCCCAATATGGACAGACAAATGGAGTTGAGTGCAGATACATAGATTTTAGCTACGCAATTGGTGTAACTAAAATTGCGCATCTGGGGTCGAGTTTCTTAGTCTAGTCTAGGCATAGCCCTTCTTGTAATGAATTTAAAGAGATGCTTCAAGAAAAGGCAAAAGAATAAAGTGCAGTTTACTACCAAAATTAATTTGCTGACTTTTATAACACATGCAGTGGGAATAAAAATAGACATTGAGGACATAGAATATACGTTTCACATCCCTACAGTCAGTTACTTAACTATTTTTTCTAGAAACTGAGCAAAACAGATGTACTGCAGGTGTGTGTATATATTGTACTTAATGACCACCATAACCCTGCAGTCAACAGATTTAGTTCTCCTCCTACTGCTCAGATGCTTAGTTTATACTACAGCCCATTCTCCCCAGTTCTGTCATATTTACTCACAAGGCACAAAATAGCTCTATAAAATGATAACTGTAATTAGTAAAAGTGAAAATTACATCCCCAGTGTATCTCCAGTGGTTTCAAATGAATTATCCTGGAGCTGAATTTGTTACCTTCTTGGAAGGTGAGAAATGGCATAATGTGAACTTTATTAAATTCACTATAAAGACACACTATTTTGTGCTTATGTACCTACCAAGTGATACTTCCCAGATGCCAGACTGTATCTGGAATATAAACATAGAGTTTACCTTTTGGCACAAAGAACAACTGCAAAATTCTAAACCACGTTCTCTCCCAACTCCTGATTTACTGGGATCCTGCAAAGCCACATCATCATCACAGAATCTTTGAACTCTAGGGTTGGAAGACACCTTAGGAGGTCATCTTGTCCAGCCCCCTGCCTAAAGAGGATCAACCCTAATTAAATCATCCCAGCCTGGACTTTGTCAAACTGGGACTTAAACACCTCTAGGGATGGAGATTTCACCACCTCTTTCAGTAACGCATTCCAGTGCTTCACCACCCTTCTGGCGAAATAGTTTTTCCTAATAACCAACCTACACCACTCTATAGCTTCTGTAACTATCCATAATCCAGATTTACCAAATGCTCTCCTGTAATATAGGGCTATTGTAGACAATAGAGAAAACACAGGAATGAAACAGCCTTTTAATAACTGAAAAAGGTCCAAGTGGAGTGTGTTCAGATCCAGATGCTCCACTTGTCTGTGATGAGGCTAGAGTTGAGATTCAGAGCTGAACTAGTGCTAGGATTTGGGGTTGAAGTTCAGATGTGATGGTGCTGAAATGTTACTGTCTGGTCTGATGAGATATTTACCCCACGCTCAGAGTTTAACAGCCTGACCTACCCTTCAGAGAGCAGCATTTCAGGAAGTAGCAGAAATCTTGTAAACATTTTCTGGAGCTAGTTCAAGTATGGCCAGTTAATTTGCCATCTCTCAGTTTGATTTTGGTGCAGCGTCACTGATTAGAAGCGGATGGCTTCAAAATTTAGCAATGGGCGCACATTTGAGGTTCCCATTCAAAATCATTTTTAAATTGCGGCATTAAGAGCCAGTTATGCCTCCTACAAATCAGCAAAACAGCTACAGCTAGCAGCTGGAGAGTAGCCAGTTAACTGATGCCTGTTAGCGTGGGTGCTGCAATGTGCCTCTGTAGTCCACTGGTGCTCAAAGGATGGAGACTGTGATTCTCCAAAATGCATCCTTGGAAATACGGTACTTCCCTGCCAACAGTTTATCTACTTGGTTTGTTCCAACAGTGCTGTGTCACTGCCAGGAGCAGGGCTTTTACCGAATGATAAGAAAATGGCTTTACCCCTGCTACAATTTACAAAACCCTTCCTCTCCACATTCAGCAGCCAAAAAGCGTACATCATCCTCTCTCTACATTGTCGGAAGCACATGGCTGCCTGGCTGCTGCACTGCCAACCACTAGTATAGGAGGAGCTCCACCTGCAGCTACTGGGACTCCACATATAGCCCACAGACATCCTGCCTGTCCCCCTCCCCCCCTGTGCTTCTCAAATACTGTGGCACCAGAGCCCTGCATTTTCTGCTCCTGCCTCTCCCCCTCCCAACACTTCAGGAGCACGGGAAATCGGCTGATTCACACTCGCCCCCACTTGAGCCCTCCCTTCCAGAGCTGGAATAGCTGATTCATTCATTCTGGCTCAGGGAGGAGCAGGGATGGAGCGCGAATCAGTGCATTTGCAGTGCTCCTAAAGTGCTGGGAAACTGGGGGGCGGAGAAGTAGGAAGTGCGAAGGTCTGGTGACCCAGTGTTGAGAGGCACATGGTGTAGCGGGGAAGCCAGAAGTCCACAGGCTACAGGCAGAGCCCCAGTGGGCTGCAGGCTGTTGCAGTCCATTGAGGTGGAGGAGGACTATTCATGTGGCCTACTCCCATTGTGTGGTATGAACAGAGACTTCAATTACCTCATGCATTACAAGGACTGCTTCCCTTCCTTTGATGCTCATAATTATCTCAGGCAGGATGCTAAACACCCCCCATCCCTCTGTCACCTGCTTCAGTCCCATGTACTTGATTTGTCAGTTTTTATTGCAAAAATAATATATATATTTTTTTGGTCCTCTGTACTTATTGCAGTCTGTCCTGAAAATGAGATTGATCTGATGAAGTGGGTCTGTCCCACAAAAGCTCATCACTGAATAAATCATTTTAGCTGCGTCTACACGTGCACGCTACTTCGAAGTAGCGGCACCAACTTCGAAATAGCGCCCGTCGCGTCTACACGTGTCGGGCGCTATTTCGAAGTTAACTTCGACGTTAGGCGGCGAGACGTTGAAGTCGCTAACCTCATGAGGAGATAGGAATAGCGCCCTACTTCGACGTTCAACGTCGAAGTAGGGACCTTGTAGACGATCCGCATCCCGCAATGTCGAAATTGCTGGGTCCTCCATGGCGGCCATCAGCTGGGGGGTTGAGAGATGCTCTCTCTCCAGCCCCTGCGGGGCTCTATGGTCACCGTGGGCAGCAGCCCTTAGCCCAGGGCTTCTGGCTGCTTCTGCGGCAGCTGGGGATCTATGCTGCAGGCACAGGGTCTGCAACCAGTTGTCAGCTCTGTGTATCTTGTGTTGTTTAGTGCAACTGTGTCTGGGAGGGGCCCTTTAAGGGAGCGGCTGGCTGTTGAGTCTGCCCTGTGACCCTGTCTGCAGCTGTGCCTGGCATCCCTATTTCGATGTGTGCTACTTTGACGTGTAGACGTTCCCTCGCTGCGCCTATTTCGATGTTGGGCTGAGCAACGTCGAAGTTGAACATCGACGTTGCCGGCCCTGGAGGACGTGTAGACGTTATTCATCGAAATAGACTATTTCGATGTCGCAACATCGAAATAAGCTATTTCGATGTTGGCTGCATGTGTAGACGTAGCCTTTGTTAGTCTTTAAAGTGCTACATTTCTGCTGTTTTATTTTGCTGAGTACAGACTAACCAGGCTACCTCTCTGTTACTTTTGGAGGAAGTAGTTTATAACAGACAGGCTATCCAGTCATAAAGCATGAATACCACTGTGTGACCAGTCACACAACTTGAACATTAATTCACAAGTATGCAATACTCAGAGCAAAGCCTGCAAGTAACTGTTGGGTAAAAAAATTCCCATATAAAATTTTTGAACAATTTGAAACAAGTAAACAAATTCATAAAAAAGCTGTGTGCTCTCACAAACCAGGGCTAATTATCTGGAAAATTTTGTTTTATATTGTTCTGAAGTTATAATTGTGTTACTGAGCAACTGTGGCATGTCCCAAAATATAAATGCCATTCTTCCACTCAAAAAGGTAAATAAACTCCAAATTTAAAGTGTATTTTAATAAATTAAGACTGATACTAACTGAAAAATCAGACAGTTTTGTTTGGTTCTACAGAGATCTGTCCCATGTTCCTTTAATGACAAAAACAGAGTAGCACCACGGAAAACTAATGTACAGAAATTATGAGTTATCCCACCAATACAAAGTGACCATATTTCCCTACGCCAAATACAGGACACCAGGGAGTAGAGGGGGACAGTTTCCTGGCTGCAGCTGCAAAGCAAGTGCAGCTTCCTGCCTTCCCCATACCTCAGGACACCAGAACGGGGTTGCCATCCCACAGGGGAGCTCCCTGCTTGCAGGGGTGTTTGCCTGGTGGAAGTGGAGAGGGCTCACCAGCTGCCCCATGCTGCTGGGCTCTGGGAATGCTGTAGGACTGCTCCCTGGCTCAACTGGTGGCTGCTTTATGGGGGCTGCCACCCTGCAGGAGGAGTGTTCCCTGGCTGTGAAGAGGCAACTGTGGTTCCCGGCTGCCCCACACCACTGGGTGCTGGCAATGTGGCTGTGGCCTCTCAGGGGAGCTCCCTGGCTGCCCCACACCTCAGGGAACAGGCAGTGGGGCTGCCGCAGGAGAGCTCCGTGGCTGCCCCATGCCTTGGGGTGCTGGCAATAGTACTGCTGCCCCATGGGAGAGCTCCCGGCTGCAGGGGCTCCCTAGCTGTGGAAGCGGCTGCCTCCCAGGAAGGGAGGAGAGGCAGCTACACAGCAGGCTGCCCTGAAGCAGGGACTGGGCTACCTCCCTGTACAGGTCTCCCTGGCTTCATGGGCAGCTGCCACACAGAGGGGCTGCCCAGCACAGCTGGGGCACCAGGTCCCCCTTAAAATCTTAAAGAGGGGGACAAAACACACTACCCTACCCTACAACACACCCTGCCTTACCTCTAGGGCAGGGCCCCTGGCTCCCTCTGCTGCTGCCTGTACTGGCCAGTCAGTACTATGTGCTGTCCGGCCAGCTCCTGATTGATTTTACCTGCAGCTGCGCTGACTTGGGGAAAGGCCAGCTCAGCAGCGGGAGTGAATATAGGGGACAATTAGCTTTTCTGTTGAGAGAGTTGGGACGCCTGCCTAAAATATGGGAGGGATGGTCACCCTACACCAACTCCATTTCAGTGCTGTATTTTTAGATCATCTGTGCTGATGGACTCCCTGTATAAACCCATTGCACTCATCACCAAGGGTGGCCTAGGGTTTCTGTTATTCTTTTTCAACCTAAATTCTTCTCTTAATGATGTGGGCCATGCACAACTCTCATTGTGTCTGTAAGGGCTGTGTGCCTGGAGCTTCTGGCAGAAGTTGGCCCTGTATTTTTGTGAATATTAAGAAGCATGTTTTAGATTGGAAATAATTTGGGGCCACAGTGCACTTTTGGATCAGACTAGCAGCTAAAGTCATTTCTGCTCTGTGTGGCTATTGAAGATTTCAGAGGCATTTTTCAGGAGAGTGGCGGTTTTGCCCTGGTGTTCTTGACCAAGTTTTTCCCAGATCATTTACAATTGCACAATATATTTTCTACCAGTTAGTTGACACCCTTCACTCTTCCATGCAGCTACATTTTGATGATACTATATCAGATTTAAATCGTGATTTTCCTCCTCACAGAGTCCCACTGATGTCAGTGGAATTTAACTAAGTGAGGACCTCAGGATTTGGGTCAATGTGCACAGATGTAAAGTACTTCAGAACTCATCACAAAGACAGGTGCTAAAAAATATAATATATTATTTAAGTCTCTATACAACATGTTTAGCATAAAAAAAACTATCATGGAGTACATCACTCACCACCAGAGCGGTACCTTCCTCTGGATACTGTAGGGATTAACTAGAGGCTGATACCCTCCCTGCCTACTTTTGGCATATTGTCATTTCATCTTCCTGCAGGCTTCTCCCATAGCCTCAAGAAACACTACAGCCTCATTGTGGCTCAACTACCTGGCTGTATCACTGTCCATTCTCACTCCTCACCTTGACACAGACACCCCTTCTTCAAGGGTTGTTTAACTCCTCAAAAGTGCTGAGCAGTTCTCACTCACTGCCTCTGTACCACTCACTCAGTAGCAGGTGGGGAAAGTTGGAAAGCCTCCTCTCTGCTCCAGGCTCCTTTTTAGAGATTCTCACCTCAGCCTTGCCCTTCTATCTCTGGCCTTCTACCTACTACTGGTTCCCCTTTTCTTTCTGGCCCTACCAATTCACAAAGCCTCTTCACTTTCTCCTAGGAGTACCTGAATTTTCCCAGAAGTCCCTTTTCCTACCAGCTCTTGGGCTTTATAGGTCCCACATACTTCTGCCCAACTAAGCCTCCTTCATCAGCTGCCTAATGGGTTAATTGGCCCATCTGCCCTGTATTTCACTTTGCAGTGTGAGTGTGGGGTACTCACACCACCACAAGGGTAAATAAAAACAACCAGGAACTATTGGTATTTGCCATGTATTTTTATGAAATCTGCAGTTAAATAGAGAGTTATTCAGATGGATAATATTAAGGGAACATGGGGGTCAAGTCACAAGCCTGTTGTATCATTCTTACGACTAAACTACGTTTATTTCCAGTGTGCCTTCTTCATAACAGACTATAGCACTGGAAACCAGTATGCAATTTATGCTTATTGGAAAATTCAGTTTTGCATATCTATCTATCTATCTATCTATCTCTTGGTTCTTCTAACAGAAAACTCCAATATGTGCTCCCTTTGGTCCTGTTTATGCCCACCAGGTACCTAATTATACCTAATTAAGTTGCAAACAACTTTAAATTGAAACTCCATGGCTTTTAAGCTCCCTTAACACGTAAATTATTTGCTTGTCACACTTTCATTAACAACTATCATGCAATCAGGAGTTTTCCTAGAGTTATCCTTACTGCCAAAATTCTCTGACAAACCTTATAAGTCTGATATCTCGGCAGGTTCCTGGTTATCAAATACTGAATATACTGACCACAGAGAGATAGTCAATTATGTAAAACAAGGATAAATCCCCTTTCTGGTGACAAGACTACACGGCAAAGTGGCTTGCTCCAGAACCTGAAGACAGATTATGATTGTGTTGTACTATTGCTTACAGTATGTTATTTTTGTGCATCAGAAGCATAGAAAATTCTGTACATTGATATTTTCTATTTCCCTTAAACACCATACTCCATACAGTATTTAGTTATCCGTTGGATCCACACCAGTAGTATTACAGGGCTGGATCTACCATGACATTTTTAGACTTCCTGTCATCCAGTGGAATCAAGAGTCCTGAGTTAAGAGCCAAGTATCCCAGTACAGTGTGGGAGAAAGATTAGTGATGGGGACCACAAACATGTTTAGGCATCATTTTTAGTTTCCTGTGATCCACAAAACTCCCACTCCGCTGCTGCAGGCAGATATTTAGATTCACTTTCACCTAAATTTTTGCAATAAACATTCTCTGGAGTGGAGAATACTAATGAAGAGCTGCTATGTATGTGCAGCACCTCATTAGGTTAATTCGCTCTGTTGCAAACTTCAAAGTGCTGGCATGCCGTGTAGCTGTGGGCACTTCAAAATTTCTGGGAGTAAGGGCGCTTAGAAGTTGTGCGGCTACTTCAAAGTTGTGTGGGTACTTTGAAGTTGCACGGGTACTTTGAAGTGCCCGTAGCAGCAAGGCACGCCGGCGCTTTGAAGTTGGCAACTTTGAAGTTGCTGCGAGGAGAATTAGCCTAATGAGGTGCTGCATGTTCATCGCAGCACTTCATTCGTATTCTCTACTCAGGCTGATTACCATGCCCCCTTGGAAGAAGGGGGCTAGTGTAGACACAGATTGGGTGTCTATGTTCTGGCCCCTGAGCAAGTGCACTGCTGCCTCACCGGAGGTGTTCATGCCCCAGAGTCAGTGCCTTTTTTGTAAAAAAAAAAAAAAATGGAGCTGGTACTCTGCTGGCTCCCCATCCCCCAGCCAATCCCGTGGCTGGGTCTTCTGAGGTGCCAGTACTCAGCACCAGCAAGTACCAGCACAAAAAACCCATTGCCCAGAGTAATTCACAAACTGAGGAAGATAGGCTTTTGGCCACCTACATAACAAGCAGGGGCCACTTCCAGTAAGCTCAGAGTCTGCTTACATGATTGGGCCTCATTAGGGTGACCATCCATCCCTTACTGGGCAGGATGGTCCCCTGTTTGGGATGCCAAAAAGGCATCATGATTCTTTCTTTTAAAAGGGACCCATTGTCCCATATTTGCTCCACCCCCGACCCTCAGGGAAGCAGGGTCACCATGGGCAGCTGCTGCTTCCCCAGAGCTCCCAGGGAGGCTGGCAGGTGCAGCTTCCCTGGGGCTCCGTATTTGGGACAGGGAGATATGGTCACCCTAGGCCTCAGGCTTGTGTACAAAGCAGGAAAGGGAAATGGGCACCTCCTTTGATATCTTTAGGCTAGTGAACAGGGTACCCACCCATGCTCTGAGACAGCCTTAGTTCAAGGCCCCACTTCTTCTGAGAGGCAGAAGGGGCTTAAAAAGGATTCTGCTACCTCACCAATGAGTGTACTAGGCTATCATTCTCGTGTTTTTCACTAGCCTAATATTTAATTATCTGAGTATGTAATTAATGTGGACCAATGAGAGAGACTGAGAGAACTCCACATGAAAATATTTCACAATCTAGGAATTAGGGCACTCCCCTGTGGTGACTTAGGCCCGTACACATTCCTTCTCCCCTCAGCAGAGGGAGCTGAAGTCAGGGTCTCCTACAGCCAGGGTGAGCACCCTCTCTTCTAGGCTAAAAGTCCCCACCCTGGACTTAGGGTGGGGTTTAGTACACACACTTTTCTTTGGCATCTCCCAGTAGCCATGTTAGGCGGCTCAGTGCTTAGGTGGATTTTTTTATTGTATTGTAGGCTGTCTGTCTCTCTGTATTTATTGTGCAATTCTGGGACCCTCACTGAGGCCTTGTGAATAGTAGTGTGGTTTCTGTGCTTTCCAAGATGTTTATAAGTTGGATGCCACAATGCTCAGCATTGCAATGCCTAAGTCTCTTTGTGAACCTGGGCTCTCATGTCTTAGAATGGGATACACATAAATTAGCATAATGAGTGGGGAGGTTCCTACACTAGCCAGTAGGAAATGCCAAGGAGAGAGGTGTGACCTAAGGCCCATTTTTCCCAAGGAGTTAGGCATCTCTGTCTCGGCTGGATGGAGGTGTCTGTGACAGATATGGCAATTTCCAGCCACATCCTTGAACAACCCTGTTCAGTTAAGTTTAAGTAAATTGGGGTCCATGGTACTGAATGCAAAGTTTATTATTGTGTCCTGGGATTATATGTAACTTCTTTTGGGCTGAATGTGATATACAGCTGTGGATAATCAAAGAACAATATTGAAGTATGTACCATATATGAATGGACTTTGGGGACAATACATGTTAACTGTTTTTCCTGGGAAATATCTAGCGGGAAAATTTGCATTCCCATTCCCCAAGCTAGTCAACCCCACTCCCCAGCATTTTCAAACTATGCTCTGAGGAGCGGGCCTTTGTCTGCTGATCACCTCTTACATGAAGTCAAGATAAAAGACCCACGCTGTTCAAGGGAAAGACTGAACTCTTTGTGGTTCTCGCTCAGCATCTGAGACAGTCATGAACCTGGAAACAAAGGAAAAACCTAGAAAGAACAATGACACTGACCAGCACAATAACTTTCAGAAGTAACCTGTGGGGTACTTTCTTGAGAAGGTAGGTGTGTGATGGGGTTCCCCTGATTACCATTTACAGAAGGAAAAAGGCTAATTAGAGACATGCTCCATACCTGTCGGTGACCAGGTAAAGATAAAGGACAAGCCAGTGCAACGTAGAGGGAGCAATCAAAAGGCGTTTGATATGCAGATAAGTGCAACAACATGTCCTGACTTAAGCATATGCTGTCACCATGAGTAGGAACAGTCACATGCTGTTCAAGTAGTGCACGCATCACTATTTTAAAGGGTATAGTAAAGTATAGTAAGACACAGCTGAGATAGGAAAGGAGACAAGATACAGCATAGCGTGTGTGCGTCCTGTGAGAACATAATCTGAAGTGGCAGATGGTACAGCCTTTTAAAAAGTGTCAGCCTCTGGCCGCTAGAGGCTGCTACATCATGTCTTCTTGCTTAATGCCCCACCACTTATTTAGCCCCACAGTTATCTACCCTCCATGTTCATTTGGAGTCTCCTCCTTTTTATTGTTGAAAATTATTTGCATCAGAAACAAAGACGCATGGAACAGTTATAATAAAAGTCTTATTAAGACTAAAAGAATGAACTGGTGGCATTTTAAGTTTCCTGCAGGAATAATTTTTTGTGTCTGTCATTTAGGATCTTAGTATTGCCCACCCCAAGTGTTAAAAACATCCTGAGTCAGGCCCCAAATATCCTAAGACTGACTTAAAAGTCAAGAGAATGTTTTTTTTAAAACAACAATGTTTGGAAATTTTTTTAAATCTTTTTTCTGGTTCCTGCACCTTTAAGGTACATTCACTTTATGTTTTAAGGCTTTTCTCTAAAACTGTAAGGGCTAAAGTATATATTTTTAAAAAACCAAAGCAGAGGTTCTCACATAATCACTTGCTTCCAGGAGCAGAGGCTTTAAGAAAACTAACAAAATATCACAAGTCTCATTATATAATGGTGGTTTTGTTCCATATTTGGACTTTGCCAGGTTGAGAGGCACTTGATTCTGCAGGATGTGGAGTTAATAGTCTCAGCTCTTTTCCTGTTCTCATCTCACAAAAAACAAACGCCCCAGTCAGCAACTACTAGCACCCTTGTTAGTAGAAGTATTAAAGAGACCACAGACATCCAGTAATCCTTCAAATCGCACAGCTAGTCCTCCCAGATGAGGGTTGTGACACATTAGCGCCCTCTGGTGGAAAAGCCTGCACTGTTGCTGCCCTCGCGGTATCTGATTTATGGACTTCAGACTTCCGATTTGATAATTCAGTGCACTTTGCCAGAACTAAAAATGACTAAAGATGTAAGTATTTATTACAAGTAACAATATCTATACATTCCAGAGTCAGGATGTTCCATTTGGCATTCAATATATCATATGCGCTTTCAACAATTTATTCAATTCAGTTTGTCACACAGGATATGCTCATCAAAACAAAAAAGCAGTCCAGTAGCACTTTAAAGACTAACAAAATAATTTACTAGGTGATGAGCTTTCATGGGACAGACCCACTTCTTCAAACCATAGCCATACCAGAACAGACTCAATATTTAAGGCACAGAGAACGAAAAATTGTAATCAAGGTTGACAAATCAGAAGAATTATTATCAAGGTGAGCAAATCAGAGAGCAGAGGGGCAGAAGGGTGGGGGGAGTTAAGAATTAGATAAAGCAAAATATGTAAAAGAGCCCTATAATGAGCTAGAAAATTGCCATTCTAGTTCAAACCATGTGTTAATATGACAAATTTGAATATAAAAGAGAGCTCAGCAGCCTCTCTTTCCAAACAGTTGTGAAAATGCCTTTTCAGTAAAACACAGACTTTCAGGTCATTAACAGAATGGTCCACTCCATTAAAGTGCTGGCTGACAGGTTTGTGAATCAGGAGCATTTTTATGTCTGTTTTATGCCCATTAATTCTTTGTCTAAGAGAGTTTGAAGTCTGTCTAATATGCAAAGCATGTGGGCATTGTTGGCACATGATGGCATGCCTCTGATGTTAGCTGAGGAAAATGAGAATGTGCCCGTGATTCTGTGAATAAGCTGGTTAGGTCCAGTGATGGTATCTTCAGAATAGATATGCGGACAAAGTTGGCAATGGGTCTTGTTGCAAGGAAAAGGTCCAGGATTGGTATTCCTGCGGTATAGACTGTGCTTGTTGGTGAGAATCCTCATAAGATTGGGAGTTTGTCTGTAGGAGAGAACAGGCCTGTCACCTAGAGCCTTCTGGAGTGTGGCATCCTGATAGGTTGTAGGCCTTTAATAATGCGCTACAGTGGTTTAAGTTGGGGGCTGTAGGTAATGACCAGTGGTGTTCTGTTCTTGGCTTTTTGGGCCTATCTTGGAGTAGCTGGTCTCTGGGTATTCGTCTGGCCCTGTCGATTTGTTTTTTTTATTTCTCCTGGTGGGTAATTCAGGTTTCTGAATATTTGGTAGAGATCTTGTAGTTTTTGGTCTCTGTCAGAGCAAATGCATTTGTACCTAAGGGCTTGACTGTAAACAATGGGATCTAGTTGTGTGTGCAGGATGGAAGCTAGAAGCGTGTAGGTAAGGATAGCGATCAGTGGGTTTCCGGTAGAGTGTGGTACTGATCAGGCCATCCTTGATTTGTACTGTAGTGTCCAGGAAATGTATCTCTCACATGGCGCAGTTGAGGCATAAGTTGATGGTGGGTGCAGATAGTTAAAGTCTCTGTGGAAATTCTTCTAGAGACTCTATTCCATGGGTCCAAATATAAAGATGTCATCCATATATCATAAGCAGAGGAGGGATAATAGGGGACGAGAGCTGAGGAATCATTGTTCCAGGTCAGCTGTAAATATATTAGCATATTGTGGGACCATGCAGGTGCCCATAGCAGTTCCACTAATCTCCAGGTATAAATTGTCCCCAAATTGGAAATAATTGTGGGTGAGAACAAAGTTACAGAGGTCAGACACCAAACTGGCTGTGGTGAAATCAGGGATGGTATTCCTGATCACTTATAATCCGTCTTAGTGTGGAATATTAGTGTATAGAGCCTCTACATCCATGGTGGCAAGGATGGTGTTGTCAGGAACTTTTCCAATGTTTTTTGATTTCCTCAGGAAGTCAGTGGTATCTCGGAGATAGCTGGGAATGTTGGTGGCATAGGGTTTGAAGAGGGAATCCACATAACTGGATAGTCCAGTGGTAAGGGTGCCAATATTTGAAGTGATAGGGCGTCCAGGGTTTCCAGGTTTTTGGCTTTTGGGAAGTAAATAGAATAATCCAGGTTGGGGCTCAGATGGTGTGGGTGAGTGAATAAGGTCCCAAGTAGCAGCAGGGAGTTCCTTAAGTAGTTGTTGTAGTTTCTTTTGGAATTCCAAAGTGGGATCAGAGGAGAAAGTTCTGTAAAAATTGGTGTTGGAGAGTTGTCTGGTTGCCTCCTGTTCATAGTCTGACTTACTCATGATGACAACAGCACCCCCTTTGTCAGCTGGTTTGATTATAATATCTGGGTTATTTTTTGAGACTCTGGACAGCATAGCATTCAGATAGTTGAGATTGCGTCGCATTTGGTATTGTTTGCCTATAATGTCAATCTGAGCATGGTTGTGGAAGCATTGTATGTAGAAATCCAGACTTTCACTACGACTGCCAGGGGGAGTCCACATAGAGTTCTTCTTCTTTTGGTGTTGGTGGGGGGGTCGAGAGAGTCAGACTGTTGTTCATAGGTGTCTTGGAAGAATTCCTTTAGACAGAGGCTGTGAAAGAAGGCTTCAAGGTCACCACAGAATTGTATTAAGTTTGTAGAGGAAGTGGGCAGAAAGAAAGACTCTTCTGCTGGGCTGAGTTGATAGCTGGAAAGGTTAACAATATTGTTAGTTGAGCTGTCATTGTTGTAGTTGTAGTATCCTGAGGTAAAAAGTAATTTAGAAAATTAACTGTCTTTTCTTTTTTGTAGGAAGTGGAAATGTGGTTTATAGATTTCTTGTCTAGTATAAGTAAAGCCTCGTTCTGGGGGGTCTTGCATGGATGCCTGATTGTTGATGAGAATTTCAAGTTCAGAGAGTTCATTTTTAATCATGTTTTGTTTATTGTAAAGGATTTTGATATGCTTATCTTACTAAGGATATTCTGAACTAGAATCACAGGTGCTTTTTGATTTGTTTTCCCTAAACAGTATTTTTCTCCTTATGGTACACCAGCCAAAGTTTGATTTGATTAGACAAGAACAGTGAGGGCATTAGGACCAAGAGAAAGACATACATATTGCTCTGTGTTATGTCTGGCAAAAGGTTCCCCGACTGAGTGCTGTAGTTATGTGTGAAAGAAAGTCAGCGACTGCCTAGTTCTCATCTGTTGATCACAGTTAACTTGAAGCGTCAAAACAGGGGAAGCTCTCAGCTTTGCTTGCAAAGATAATATCACTGCAGCCCAGGCAGCAATTGGAAACTTAGGAGTGGCAGGAAATATTCTGAAAGGAAACTATCAAAAATGGAATTTATTTTTACTTTTTCTCAGAATTAGAAATGAAAGTCAAAACTTAAGCCACCTTTTAATAAGCTCTTTGCTCAGCTAAATACTTTCTTTCATAGATTCTTTCTGGAATATTGTATAATAAAGGATCTCCTTTACCTGACTGGATCTATGTTATCCCTTATAAGTAGGTATTTTTGATTTTATCTACAAATAAAGGGGAAAGCATGAAACATCAGTTTAATGAGGGGGAGGATCCTCTCAGCATATAGTAATAACCAGTTTTTTTTGCTGCAAAGAAACCGGAGAGCTGGGCTGTACGAAATCTCCAACTGATATTTAACATGACTGTCTCTATTGTTTTGTCACCAACAGTATGTTCTTAAGGAAGAGGTGCAGATATGGATCACGTAAGATTCAGTTTCTTTTGTTGCTGCTGATGCTGGGTTTTTTGCTGTTGATGGTCACAATCCTGAATCCTCCCTCCCAAGACCTGAACAAAGAGGGGGCACCTCAGCTGTTAAAGCTCAGCCCCAGAGAAGGGAATCAGCTGGACTTTCTGGAAACCCAAGAAATGTTGGAGACACAGGAGGCGAGCCGGCAGTACTACCCCATGGAGGGGTTATCCCATGTCATCTCCCTCCAGGAAGATGAGCTGCTTGTGGCCGTTGTGTCACCCACAGCCAGGAGAAACCACAGCAAGACTAGGAAAGGATACAGAATGGTGAAGCAGAAGAGCAAAAGGAAGAAGGAAAAGACTGATGTCAAGCTAGGAGGGAAGAAAGAGTCCCAGCCCACGTCCTTTCCCCTGCAGCAGGCAGAAGAGACTGATGGGCGTGAGCAATTCGCAATCTTTGGCCTGGAAACTCATGGCTTTAATGAAGCGCTCAGTGAGCGGATTTCTCTGCACAGGGAGCTGCCTGAGGTACGGCATCCTTTGTAAGTAAAACATCCTAATTAATTCCTGTGAGAAACCTGACCCTCCCAGTTGCCCCCTAAAAACATCTTTCCCTTGACTCCTGAGAAACCCGTCTCCTTTCTACCACACGATCCCCCTCAACTAGAGCACCAGCACTCCTCCCCTAAGGAAATGTATCCTTTACACCAAAACCACCTCTCTTTTCCAAATTCTGTGCCACAGGTTGGGAACCTGAAACACAAATCAGAAATTGGAGCACAAACTAACAAGATTCATTCGAATCAGACATATCACCCTCTTCTTCTCAGCTCCTGAAATAACAGGGCACAACAGCTTTCCCTACATTTTATATCATCCCCTGAGGATGTTGACAGCCAAGCAAATACTATTACAGGACCAGCGACAGACACTTGTCTCATTTTCTCCCTTTCTTGAATTCTCTAATTGTGGGGATTTCTGTTTTCTTATAACTATACTCTCAGACTCAAAGTGAGAATTCCAAGTGACTTTGGGGCTCTTAAGGATCGTATATCAGGTAAAAGAAGTGCAGATAATTATAGATATTATTGGGGGGGGGTGTGGAAGGAAGAATGATTGCAATGTACCAGAGAGATAAGGTGGATGAGGTAATATCTTTCATTGGACCAATGCACCAGTCACTTTGGGTTCTCCAGTCCCAGCAGAGAGGGAAGAACAAGTGCACAATGAATAGCGTGCAAGGCAATGTTTGTAAAACCATTTGCTCCTTGTTTTGTGCCTCTCCTGCCCTTTTTCTTCAACTGGCAGAGGCTGTCACCTCACTTCTCCCAGGTAGAACACAGGTTTGACTTTTCAACCTGCGAGCATGCTTATTTATTAGCCTGCTCATATCATGAGGAGTGTGGCGGCCTCTGCTGGCACATATGAGAATGGAAAAATGTTGCAGCTGGCTGGGTTATTTAACAGGTGTCTGGGCCCGTGGGTGCTAGTTAGCCATGTATTGGTATCTGAGAACTACAGGGCTGATTGGTCTGTTGTGTATGGGAACCACAAGGATGACCTTTGCTAGCTGTAAGATACCCTGATAAAAATCTGATTTATGCTTGTTTGCATGTCTTTTGTTAAATAGTTATGTATGCTTAGACTTATTTTACTGAATTATATTCAGCTGATGTCATCTTTTGTTCTCAGAGTGCGTCATATGTGAGCAATGACCCAGATTCTGCAACAAGCTTCACTAGTGTGAGACCACTGGCAGCTTGGGGACCGAATGGCCCAGCCCCCCGACTCGAGGGGGAGGGGTTCTCTGCATGTGGGAGAGGACCCCTGCCCCTTTGAGGAGCAGACACACATCCTACCCCCTGGGGGGAGCCGCTGGGAGGTGTCACTGGTGTCCTTTGTGCTCCACCCATCCCTCAGCTAACCACCCCATGCACCTGCTCACCACTTCCACTCCGCTGTGATTGTTTTCTATTCTGAATAAAAGTGATCTGTCCCCAGAAGGGGGTCAAAAAAAAAACTTGGGAGGAAGTCAGCACTGAGTTACACATGTATAGAGTATTGTGGGCTTGCACAGGTTTCACTCTGGACAGAATGTTGGTCCAAAAATGACTTAGTTTCTTAACTGCTGAATATTTTGCACTGTACTTGATGTGAAGACAATGCCGGGATGTTTGATACATGTCCAAAACACTAAAAAGTGTTGATTTGTTAGGTATTCATTGCCACTGAGTGAAATGATACAATTATTTTCTAGTATATTCTGTTTTCTCAAGAGGGCAGTTTTGTGTGTCCCCTGAGGGAGCTGATGTCATTAGCATTGGAAGGAGGACAGAGAATACTAGAAAATCTCTGGGTCTCCTATGCTTCATCTTGCTTGTTCAGATTGTAATCTCCTCTTTTTGTCAGGGTACTCAATATAACCCTTGTCACCTTAGTACTTGGATACCTTACGGTCATTCATTAATTTTATCTCACAACCCTGGGAAGTTAGAGAAGGACTATTCCCATGCTACATGATAAACTGAGGCACAGGATAGATTACAAGGCTATGGCCAGTTAAAAAAAATCTAATGAGAAATTCACCTGCATCAGTTGGTCTTGATTGGTGAGGTTCAACCTGGTACCTAGCCAGGTAAGCAGTGGAGCTGATAGCAAATTGCTGCATTGTCTATTGCATTAAAGCAGAGCACTGGAACTCCACTGTTTTAATTTAAAGATGACCTAGCTCAAACACAACAGAAATTGATGCCTGCTCTTCACTGCAGCCAGCCTCTCATGAAAGTGGAGTATGGCCCCTTTCACCCCTATGGCTATATTCCACCACTTAACTGTAACCCGGCTGAGGGTGGCACTTCACCCAGCATGGCTCAGAGAAAGCCTCTTCGCCCTCTGGGTCAGTGGATGGCCGCTCCACATGTCAACTCAGTCACAGGAGCCGAATTAGCTAAGGCAGATGTCATGGGGCCCAGACCTGTGGTCAGGCCGAGCACAAAGTCAAATAAGCCCAGACCCTCACTCGGGGAGACCAGCAACAGCTCCAAAGCTCAGGCCTGCAATCTGGCCGAGCGCACAGTCACATAAGCCCAGCCCATCACTCAGGGCAGGTGGCAGTGGCTGCAAAGCACAGACCTGCCATCAGGCCAAATTCACAGTCAAACAAGCCCAAGCCCAGGGTCTCACTCAGAGTGGGGTAACAGTCAGGTCTCCTAACTCTGGCAGAGAGCAGATAAGCACAGGCAATTGCTCAGAGAAGTGGGGTGGGGTGGGGAGGAGACTGCTACCCACAGACTGGGTGGTGGAGTGCGCCACTGCATACCAGTCCAGCGCCCCAACAGTGTCAGAGCCACCTGCCACTGGGTCAGTGAGGATCCAGACTGCAACACGCTGACAGAACCAAGCCAGCCATCTGTCAGCTATTTCCAAGCTCCCCTCGCTCGGGCATACTGACTGCAGAGGCTGTTGTAGCCCTCTGTGTGATATGCAGATGGGACCTCCGTGAGAGCTTTCATCTCCTTGGCATCAAAGTCTATATGTACACCCAGCGCTCTTGGCCAGTCTTCTATTTCTGTGAGGTCCACCACAGACTTCCAGCTCCACAGGTCAGGACAGGTGTCTGGCTCCTACCCCAGCTAGGCTCCAGCTGAGCTTCTGGGTCTATCTTTTACACTTCCTGTCTCACCTCCTGACTTTCCAGACAGATGATAGGCAGGTCTGGGGCTCTGCCCCCCAGAACTCAGAGGCTCTTTCCCCTCTTGGTCAGCGGACAGCCACTCCACCCCTCTACACCGACACATCAAAGGCTCCTCCACGGGACCACTGTGCTCTACTCATTCCTGGTGGATGTGTGTGGCACTTTTCAAAACATATATGAATAGAAGTTCTGGGTCTCTGCCAACACACCCTCCACCTTCTCACTAAAACTAACTAATAGAACAAAGTCATACCTCCTCTTATCCCATTTACTTCTCTGGCTAGGGCGGGAACATGGCCAGGGTGTCAAGATGACCTTTCATAGCTCCTGGGATTCTTCCAGCAGTGGAGCGAGTTATGCTTTAATTCTGTTCTCATTTGTCAGGACCCTGAAGATGCAAATGCTCAACACACACACCTCGCCCATCATCCCCCAGGGGTACATTTGCCACCTTTGAGAACTCCTGCTCTCAGCTTGCCCAGGTACAGTTTGCATCTCCCTGCACTGGGGAGGTGAGTTAAGTCTGTCATCTTGACTTTCTGACCAGGGCCTGTCCACGGACAGCTGTTTTTCTCCCTTGGGATTAAGTATCCAATATTATGTACCTGGACAAATGCAAACATATAACATTTCTAAGAGTTTTAAATTACCTCACAATCCTATAGCTATCACGCAACTGCTGCTGGAACTTGAATCTC
The DNA here is from genome assembly GCF_033958435.1 of Carettochelys insculpta. Classification (NCBI taxonomy): domain Eukaryota; kingdom Metazoa; phylum Chordata; order Testudines; family Carettochelyidae; genus Carettochelys; species Carettochelys insculpta. The sequence goes on along the minus strand of NC_134138.1, from coordinate 212,998,124 downwards.
AATTAGACATTTTTCTGGGGCAGAATGGGAGTCTCCTCTGGCAGTGCCTTTGCCTTGCTGAATTCATGTAGGGTTGACCTGAATTCAGTATTATTCAACGGTCAGATTCGACCCCTCTGCCCTTATCAGTCATGACCTTTGCTTGTTTGAAATGTTCAGCCAGTGATGGGCCTCTTCTTACCACTCTGTGCAGCTGGCCTAAAGTATAGAAAAGAGTTTCATGAGCCAACAGCCCCTCTCATTTAGCTGAAGTCTAGTTATCTATATTTGTACTACTTTCCAGTCACCATGACAACTGAATGCCTTGCCACCGAGGCTTCAGTCTAGCACAGTATTTTTCAATTCCTTTCCAGTAAAGATCCCAAAAATAGTATCAACTTTCTTGGCATGAGAACACTACTAGCAGTAAAGTATTGTGGGATTGTGGTAGTACTTGTTAGTCCTGGTTCAGAGGCTTCATCAGTTCCTTGTTTTCTCTTCCCTGTCTCTGGATATACCTGTTAAATCAGATTCTTTCCCTCTCCCCTAGACACTGGTGTTAGCCCTTTTCTCCTGGCTTGAATGACATTGGAAATTTTTTTTTAAAAAATGATAGACCATATGGATCCCATTGCCTTTAATGCATTTACAGCAGAGATTAATTTGGCCCAACAACTAACCTTGGGTAATTTGCAAAGCTATAGAACTATATAATTTCCATGTAATTCTTATGTAATGTCATGGTACTTCCAATGAGAATTTCTTTCGGTTAGCAATTAAATTGCCTAGACAAATTAAAGTGAGTCTATAAGGAAAACTCAATATTTTAGCTCAGAATTTCACATTTAGGTACACACACAACATTTGTGCACACACATTGTACCTATAAACTATGTATCTGTGAACCTATGTTGGACAACTGTGGACACTGCTACCGGTTAGAATGTGCAAACACCCACTTTCAATGAGCCCAAATCAGCCTACGTGTGCAATAGATGCAGGAGCACTTTTGTCCATTCAAGTGTTGCATCCATTTAAGAGTTCTTTAAAATGTGATCCCTAAATACTCTGAACTGGGTGAGGATGTAACCCCCTAATTTCCATTAATTATGTGGCTTCCAAGAGTGAAGTTCTGTCCTCACTGCAGTCAATGGAAAACCTCCCACTGACTTCAGTGCGTCCAGGAATACGCTCCAGGTCACTCCTGGGAATGCTGTACCAGATCAGAACACTGAGCCTTCTGGTCACACTTGCTGTCTCTGAAGTGGCCGGTACCAAAACCCTTAAAGGAAGGAGCAAAATATCTTGCAGCAGACAGTTATGAAATGATGTGCATACTCAGGAAGTTTCTGCCTAACCCGTGCCGAAGGCTGGCTTACACCCCCAAACCATAACCCTTTTTGAATATATATGATTTTTAGAAAAATATTTGTATTTGACCTATTTAATGTAACTGTAAGTGCTTTCACTGTCCATATAAATGTCTGATCTTTCTTTGATCATGCTAAGATACAATAATATCACGTGGCAATGAATTACACAGGCTGACTATGCATTGCATAAACAAGTACTTTCTTCCAGCCATTTAAATGTTGCTGCTTTTCAATTTCTTGGCTGTTCCTGTGTCCTTGTATCGTGAAAATAGAAAAACAGAAGCATCTGACTGACCTCCTCTATAACACTCATAAATTTCCATATTATTTCTTACTTGCCACATCTTTAATTTAAACAGTCCAATACTTTCACTCTCTCATCATATAGACATCTTCCCATGCTTGTTTTCTGTCTGGACCCTCTCTATTTCAGCTGCCTTTTTCAAAGTAGGAAAGCAGAATGCACAAAGTTCCCACTTAAAGAAAACCATTGGTTTCTACAATGCCATATCATATTTTCAGCATCCCATTCATTAGCATCCTAACATTTTGCTTGCTTTTTTAACCATTGCTTCACCCTCTGCAACAATTTCAAGCTGTCTGCAATGAAGTAAGGGTAGATCATGACTTTCAGCCTCAGAAAAATGGTGTGTTCATAATAAGCTTAAAAAAAGGCATTACAACTAATTTTCCCTCTAATTTTTCCATCCATGTGTAGATGGCTGTGGGTGCTTTGCTAACCAGCTGGGTGATACCTGAACCTCTCACGAGCAGCCACCGAACCACTCAGCTTTCAGGGAACACCGATTACAACCTTCCATATCAGGCCTCTCTCATTCTATCACATACAGATGTCTGCAGCAGGACTATGACCACAACCTACCTACCGCTAGTGTCATCATCTGTTTCCATGACGAAGCCTGGTCTACTCTCTTGAGAACTGTGCACAGTGTTATGGACACAGCCCCAAAGGCTTCTCTGAAGGAAATTATCCTTGTCGATGACCTCAGTCAGCAAGGTAGCTAGCTCCCTTTTTTCAGTCCCTAAACTCTATTGTCAAGCTCTAGGAAGGAGGTTATAATACTGCATGGCAGATTTGGGGAGAATGGAACAAAAGGGATCCTCCAAAAGTGAGCTAAATACAGAAAAAAAATTGGTTGCCAAATTTTACTTTTCCTCTCCTAAAGTTCAGCTTCACCCTACATTTAAAAGTGTTGATTTTTTTCCCTGTAATTTCCAGTAGCTGTAAAGCCTTTATTATGGCATCCAGATTTAGACCTTAGCTGAAGCCTGGAATGGAAAACTTAAAATTGCTGAAGTAATCCCAGGTGCTTGGAAGAGATGTGGCTTTAGTGAACATCTGCAGTTACTCTCTCCGACAATGACTCAGAGGCTGCGTCTACATGACTGCGATCTGTCGACGGACATTACTGTTACTTTTATCAGAATTTTCCAGATCTGAAGAAATGGGTCTGTCCCATGAAAGCTCATCACCTAATAAATTATTTTATTAGCCTTTCGAGTGCTGCAGCGCTGCTTTTGTGTTTTGTGTCGGAAGACATCTTCTGACAAAACTTCTGTCAACAGATTGTGGCCACACACGAAAGTGGATTGTTCTGTTGATAGAGAGTGGACAGACTGCCTGACCACTCTCTTTACAGAATGGTCAGCTGGAAGCACAGTAGACAGGGCTGCCTAATATCCCAGAAGCCCTGTCTGTTGACTGAGGGGCCCCCCAGAGCATCCACACTGGCTGTCTGTTGACAGATTCTGTCCAGAAAGGCATTCTGCCTTCTGGGAGAATGGCAGAATGCTGCCAACAGAAGTGCCATGTTCTGTCAATTTATGGTGATGTGTCTGTGTCATGTGTCATTTACTGTAATGTGGAGGCTCCGCGAGTCTTGTCCACAAAACACCAGTTTTGTGGACAAGACACTCTGGTGTAGACGTAGCCTGAGTGTTGTTGAGCATCCCCTTGCAAGGTGCTGAGTGTGAGAAGCTGTCACTGAAACCAAGGGGAAAGGAGCTTACTTTCTGCTTCTGACAGGAATAAGTCAGCATCTTACATGACTGGTCGCTATGATATCCACTCTACCTTGCACTATTATGGGAGTCACTGAGAATATTTTCCTTTTATTACTGAGTTTCGCAGACAGCTTTGTAAACATGGAGATATGAGGACATTCCAAAGGCTTCTGTTTCTTGTGGCATTTCAGTGACTAAACACTGAAATCAGAGGGCAGAAAGGTGCTTATCAAATGATTAACAACCATATTCTTTTTCACACACATTCACACACTCTGTCTTCTTTTATAACATACATTCTGGCTATCTGAAGGGAAGGATTGCAGCAATGAAACAGAATCAAGAAACCTCCAATAATCTAGATGGGATTTATTTATTTATGTTGTGCACATCATTAGCGCCTAGTTATTCCTTCCACCTAACAGGTATAAAAACTGAATAAGCAGGTTACTTTTTCTTCAGCATTTGACAACTGCCTGATTTTTATACTACAGATTGCATTCTACTTGGAAGGACTTGTGGGGCTCCTGGCTTCAGTGGGAGTCAATATACTGAGCATTTTAACTTTCTCACAGGAGGGCATTTTCTGCAGCCCTCAAACCATTTTTGTGACTCTTTGCTGCAGGCTCGTCCATTTTTTCAACTTCCTTTTTAAAAATGTAAACAGCCAGACCAGCACACAGTTTTCTCGTATCAGTCTCATCATAGTTATTTACTGGGGTAAAATCACCCCTCGGCTCCTACTCATTAGTCTGCTCTCCAAATAACCCTGGATTGCATTGGTCCTTTTTGCCACAGCATCACACTAACAGCTCATGTTCAATTGCTTTTCTGCTACAACCCCCTAAATGGAGGACCTTGCATTTGGCTGTTTCAAAACACATTTTGTTTGCATATGACCAAAGATTGCTGTGCACAACCATCCTGTCCCCGTCATTGTGTCCCATGCCACCAATCTTTGTGTCACTCTGTCACAAATTTTAATCACCAGCAGAAAGGGCAAAGGGGACGTTGCCTCAGGGCAAACCTATTTTAAGGGGTCTGGGGTTCTGGGCTGCCACCACTAGCACAGCAACAGCAATGGCTAGAGCCTCAGGGCTGTTAAATCAATGCCAGAGCCCCATAGGGTGCTGTCCAGGCAACACTGAGGGCTGGCTCCCCCTAGCCCTGCCCCTTCTACCCAAGGCCAGCTCCCTTTGCGGTGGCCTGGAGCTGAGCCCCACCTCCCAGCCCCCCACTGTCCAGGGCCCTGCAAAATCTGTCACTAGCCCTGATTGCCAGTGATTTTATATTTTTTTTTTCAGATCAGTGATAAAGTTGCTCAAACTAATCTCTTCAGTGGTGGAAACATCCCTGTTTTATGATGATTCCCCATTTACAAGTACTTTTTGAAATGTCTCAGTCCATTTAATGTGTACTTTTAAAATATTGGCTAGTGCTAATTTTTTTAAAAATGAGAATGGTGTGTGGTACTACAGGTCTCTTCAGTATATTACATCCATGCAGTTACTTTTATTAACCCAGTCTGTAGTCTCAAAGGATGAAATCAAGTTAATTTGACAGAACCTACTTTTCAAACAAAAATACTGATTGGTAAAAAATGGAAACATGACAAATGCTGATCAGCTTTTCCATTATTTCCCCTAGGACTGATATCAAGACTAACGGGCCTTTAGTTAGTTGTGACATTTTGTTTGCCATTTCTGAATAGTTGCACAATCTTAACATTTTTCCAGTCTCCTGGGATTTTCCCAATAACCCAAAAATTATTAGAAATTAGTACCATTTATCTCCTCAACCAGCTCTTTTAAGATTCAAGGTGTGCAAGTATTCCAGGCCTGCTGAGTTAAAGCATGTTTATCCCTGCAGATTCTGTATAAGGCCTCCTGAGTGACTAATGAACTGGAAAGGACCTCCTCATCCTCTGTGACACCAAGTACATCATTGAGCTTCTTTCCAAAGGCAGAACAATTTTTTTACAATGAAAGCTGAGATTCTTGCAGAATTCCAGGAGCTGCAACTTTAAGAAAAAGAGTAAAAGTCATGAGACTTTTGATAAATTTGTGGAAGCTGATAACACTCAGAGATGACCCATTCCTGCTGATGGCTGGGAGAGCAAGAGTTGTGGGTTTTAGCAGATGTTACTGAGCAAGCTCAGTCCATTTGAACATGCTCAGCACAAGCTAAGTAGCAAATGAGGGGGCGGGGAGGAGGATGTATCCCCACACACAAGTTCTCTCTGTTAACATGGGATAGCACCCTTCTTCATGCATGGACATTTTCCTCCATAGATGTATCCTGAGACAACTTGAATTCTTCTCTACCAGCAAACTATACTCTCTCCTCAGTGTTTGTTCAGCCCATCTGTAGTTGAAGGGCACAGAAGTAGGGAAATGTAAGGGAAAGTCACATTACTCCTGGCTTGTCCCTAATGCAAACAGAGGATTTCAGACTCAGTCTCCCCAGCTGTCTCAGAGTGGCAGCCATGATAGTTTGTAGTGTTGCAAAAAACAGGCAGTCCTGTAACACCTTAAAAACTAACAGATTTATTTATTGGGTGATGAGCTTTTGTGGGTAAGACCCACTTCTTCAGACATCATTAACTAATGAATAAATTTGTTAGCCTTTAAGGTGCTGCAGGATTGCTTGTTTTTGTGTCTCCACAGCTGTGTTAGTCCAGCATCTGTTACAAGTTCTAAATTCGCTTCACTTTGCTTCTGTTTTAAACCAGCACCATGTTAAAAAAAATGCTCAAGTGTGTCCTTGGGCTCAGCTCATTGTACAAATTGGTGGCAAGCTCCACCACCACCCAAGGAGTACCTCAAGAGTAACTGTGCGCCTGTCCCACGACAGCTCATCACCGAATAAATCATTTTGTTAGTCTTTAAAGTGCTATGTTTCTGCTGCTTTGTTTTGTTGGAGTACAGACTCACACAGCTACCTCTCTGTTACTCTGACTGAGAAAGTCACCTTTCTGTCCAAGCTCTCCCCTTTCACGATGATGTGATGGGAAGGGAGTGGTTTACTGCACTCCATTCCAGGGGCCAGCACACTCCTTCCAGTATGCCCACCCAGATCCACTGGCTGACTTGTGGAGAGGCAAAAACCATGGTTCTCTCATTCGCTACCCAATTTCCTCACAGCTGGGGGAGGAAATGGACACAACACAGTCCCCGTGTCCAGACGTGCAGCCTAGGAAGGTCTGACATAGCTGAATAGAAGTTGGAGGTGAGCCTTTGCTCTTCCTGACTCCCTGCGTCGCTGGGGAGGACAAATGCAAAGTGAACACAGAAACTATTTTACTATCTGGGGAGCACCATTTTTACCAGAAACTGTTGTGGGCTTGTTGTGATGGATTGAATCAGTGCTGAAATCTGAATGATTATTATGTTTATTGTAGGGCATCTGAAGTCAGCCCTGAGTGAGTACATCTCCAAGCTGGATGGTGTGAAATTGATCAGGAGCAACAAGAGGCTAGGGGTCATCCGGGGTCGCATGTTGGGAGCTGCAAGGGCAACAGGGGATGTGCTGGTCTTCATGGACTCCCACTGTGAGTGTCACACAGGCTGGTTAGAACCGCTGCTGAGCAGATTAGCCACTGACAGGTAAATATCCCTTTGGGCTTAGCATGCAAAACGTTTAGAGGTTTATTGGAAGGGAATGCGTCACCATGAAGAACTATGATCTTTGAACTATTTAGATAGTTCACAATGCACACCCTTATTCTAATACCGGACTAAAGGACGATACTCATAACCTTTTAAAACTCGGGTCTCTTCATCCCTACTGTTCTGTCACTCTCACTCCATGTGCATTAACCTGCAATTTAGATGACAAGGTAGATGAGGCAATTAAGAAAGCACAATAGCAAACCTTTTCCCTCTAGGACTGTCTAGAGAGGAATCCACTGAAGCCTGCCGCTGCAGTGTCTGAAATGCATTAGCATTCGTGCATATGATGGCCAACATGATCCTAGCCATTTGGTGATCCTAGACAGCAAGCATCAGATGACAAGCATCTGTGAGAGCAAACTCCAGATAACTAGCATCTGTCAGAGAAACTCCTTCAACAGTTGGCACTAAATGCAGCACTTGCTGGCTGACTTGGTGTATGTCTATACTTACCCATTCAGGATCAATCTCCTGGTGTTCGATTTCACACACCTGGTAAAGATGCATAAAATCAATCTCTCTGGGGTTGGCAGTCAACCCCCTGTACTCCTCCTCTCATGAGGAGTAAAGGAGGTTGACCTCCCTCAGTGAGGACAGACCTTACAGTCAACTGCAGATACGTCAATTCTAGGCATGCCATTGCCATAGCTCAAATTGTGTAACGGCAATCAACTGTAAGGTCTAGTGTAGCCCAACCCTTAGCGATGTGGCCAAGAGTTGAACTGGCACAGCAGCTGAGTTATCTTCTCCTGTGAGCTGCTCCTGTGTGAGGTCCCAGCTGATGCACACTGACAGGGCAGGATGGGAAGGGCTGCACTGCTTTACAGCTGCCTAACTCCTAGTTATTTCATAGAATCATGGAATTCTAGGGCTGGAAAGGCCCTCAGAAGTCGTCTAGTCCAGCCCCCTGCCTAAAGCAGGATCAACCCCAACTAAATTATCCCAGCCATGACTATGTCAACATGGGACTTAAAAACCTCCGGTGATAGAAATTCCACCACCTCTCTCAGTAACACATTCCAGTGCTTCACCACCCTCCTGGTGAAATAATTTCTCCAACACAAAGACCAAAGAGAGATAATGCATGACTGTGCTCAGCATTCAGCAATCACCAAGCACTACAAAGAGGTTAGGTTACTGAAGGGTTTCATGCAGTAAGTACGTACTCTTAAATAATAAGAATTCTGAAGCCACTGAAAATGAAATGTTTGAACATCAAATTCCATAACATTAACAGTAAAACAAGCCTGTTTGTAATACAGTGAATTGCTAAGAGGGTGAGCGTGTGTTTTGAAAAGAACCTCCTCTAAAACACTTACTGGCTCATTAAGTGACCATAGTAAGAAGCTGCAAACAAGGTTATTACCAGGCAATGAAATGGCATGTTTTTAACCACTGACAATGACTGCTTTTAAATTTGTCCATGTTAGCTTTTCGACATGATTGCATTGTTCAAATGCAGAATGAAAGATGCTGCAAATATGTGGAATATATGATACTCTCATATTCTCTGTCTGCCGATTTCTAAAAAGGTCTCCCCATGGAAGCAGATTACTTTGTCTTCCGCTGGGTTATTTGTGGCCCATGCTGCTGAAGCTTCATAATGTAGATCTACCCTAAAATCACAACAGAAAGCCTTAAAGGAAAGTCAGTGATGCAGGGATGCTTGTTACATGCCACTTCACCCAGGGATTACAAGCTTAGGAGAGGAGGCATGGCTGGTGACTCCAAAGACACAAATTCATGCCACATTGATTCACTGGCTGAAACTCTGCAAGGTGAGAGACAACGAGAAGTCTTGTGGCACCTTATAGACTAACATATTCTTGGAGCCTCTGACAAAGTGGGTCCGTGCCCATGAAAGCTTATGCTCCAATGAATCTGTTTAGTGTATACAGTGCTACAGGACTTCTCTTTGTTTTTGCACATACAGATTAACATGGCTACTCCTCTGATACACGGCAAGAAAGCAGGCCCACAGGTGGGAGGAGGTGGGGGAAAAGGGGAGAAGTTGCCTCAGGGCCTGGCATTTCAAAGGGGCCCAGAGCTTTAGCCACTGCTACTTTGACACCAGCGGCAGCTGGATCTTGGGGCCCCTTTGAAATACCACAGCAGCGCCGCTCTGCCGTGTTGTGTGGCTGTGGTGGGGGGGTGCAGCGCCACGGTCTGAACTGCACTGAAGGCTGGCTGCCTGGCTGCCTTTGGCTATGCCCCTTCCAGGGCACAGAGCCGACCCACCCAGTACCTTGCCCTGCGGTCTGTGGTGTCTGTCAGCACCACTGCAAGAGATCGAAGAAACCACCAATGCTGCTGTCACCATGAGGCTTCCACAGTGGTCAGGGAGGAGCTTCACTGGTGCCTTTTGACCCAGGGTAAAGGATTCTGATCCCAGCAGCGCACACCAACAACCCTCGTGCAGATCCCATGTGCTGAAAGTTTACCCCACGTTTGCACAGGGAGCCAAGATTTAGTCCGGAGTAAAAGCTTCAGGATTTCCAGCCCCTGAATAGAAGTGTGGCCTTATTTGGAAAACGGTGTAGCCTGACATCGTCCCTTTCTAAATACCATAGCAGAAGCATTCCTCAGGCAAGCAAGGGAGTGTGGTCTAGTAGTTAAGACACAGAGCTGTCACTCAAGAGAACTGGGTTATAGTTTTGCCATCTGTTAAATGGTGCTAACACTATGGGGGGTTACTTACTGTTTTTCATGAAGTGTTTTGAGATGCTTGGATGGAAGTGCAAGGCATTAGTATAATACACTTGAATTAATTAATAAGGAGAGAAGCTGTGAAATTGAATCCAGAGTCACCTCTTTGTACAAAAGCAGTGAAGTAGAAAACAAGGTTTCACTGACTCATGAATCACCCACCTCTCTACTCAACTGTGTGCTAATTACGTTGTCACTCAGTCACTCATTTTGGCTGTAGAAGAAAGCGTGTTAGCGTAGGAGAGCACTTCATTAGCTACGGAAGGTGACTCAGCAACTGCCTAGGTTATACAGTCTTTCTAATGCCTAAACCTTTGCAGTACTTCCAACCAGTAACAACCCAATGCTCTCCCAGATCTGATGATAAAAAAGGAAAGAAAGAACAAATCAAATTATGTAAATATAATATACATAATATATAAAAATCCAAGCTAAGTTACTAGAAGGAGACAAATATATTAGTGTGATGTACAACACGAAGGCAAAATGCAGTACTTTATCTACATAGCTAGCTAAATTCTAGTTAAATTATTCCTTTTTGAAGTACAAAATACAGGCTTATGGCAACAGCCATAAGCTTTTTGTCTTCCATTTCTGATAGCAATGAAATAGCCATAAGCAAACAATTTCAGATGTCTGTGAAAATCAGTAGAGTCCCCATTCAAAACACATTCGTAAATCAACCCAGGCTTTGCGAATCATAGTGTGGTTTCCGTGGTTTTTCCTAAGTGCGTATATGTTAGGTGTGCCAATGCTGAGATTTTGTGCACCTGAGCCCAAAGACTTAGAACTCATTACGTTAATCTGTCTTCTAATCCATCATGATGCCTTCACTTGGTTCTACAATACAGATCACCAATTATTTCAAAATTGTTGTGAAATCTAATTAAGAATTACTACAGTACCTGAAAGCTGCCGTGCTGGATGTTTTCTGTTGTTGCAATTCAATGTGAGTTTTACCAGTGGGTACAGGATAAGGTGAAAAAAGAGAGAGAGAGAGAGTTTTATGCTGATTTATTATGAAGGATGTAAATATTTTCTGCAAAAGTCAAACAATATCTTCACCTCTTCTTGAAAATTCCCTTCCATACGGCCTGCAAATTCCAGCTTTCCAGATTTCAAAATTCACAGAAAACTGCTGCCTGCCCTCTCGTGAGCACAAAGCATGAATTCCTCAATCCAGTACTCTCACAGTGCCACTAGCTCGGCATTCATTTCAGAATACTAGTCAACACTGACCTTGCTTTCAAAACCTTCCTCATACTTAGTCATCTGAAGCTATGTAGCTAACCTCACAGGTTTTTGTCGTTCTTCCGGGTCTTCTTCTTATGCCCTTCATGTGGCTAGAATAATACTCAACAATATGTGTTGCACTTACATAGTGTAATAAGGAACAGAGAGGTAGCCATGTTAGTCTGTAGTCTAACAAAACAAAACAGCAGGCATGTAGCACTTTGAAGACTAATGAAATGATTTATTGTCTTACGTAACATGTTAGTCTGAAGCTCTCACTGCCCTTTACAAAAGTGGAAAAGTATTTCTTCCATTTTACAGGTGGGAAAATTGTAGGTGAGATGTTAAGATCAAAAGTCAAGAGTTTCCGCTATCAGTGGCTAAAGTTAGGAATAATTCCTGAAAAAGATGACAGGTTCTTTAAGTACAGAGCACTCAAGCAGCTCCCATCAGGCCTCAGCACCTCTGAACATCAGTACCAGAGAGAAAGCCGCGCTAGTCTACATACTATCAAAACAAAAAAGCAGTAAAGTAGCACTTTAAAGGCTAACAAAATACTTTGTTAGGTAAGCTTTTGTGGGACAGACCCACTTCTTCAGACCATAGGCATACCAGAACAGACTCAATATCTAAGGCACAGAGAACCAAAAATAGTAATCAATGTTGACAAATCAGAAAAAAATTACCAAGGTGAGCAAATCAGAGAGTAGAGGGGCGGGGGGAGGGGAAGGGAGTCAAGAATTAGATTATGCCAAGTTTTCAAAAGAGCTCCTTTAATGACCCAGAAAATTGGCATCCCGGTTCAAACCACGTGTTAGTGTGTCGAATTTGAATATAAAAGAGAGTTCAGCAGCCTCTCTTTCCAAAGTAGTGTGAAAATTCCTCTTCAGTAACATGGAAACTCGTAAGTCATTAACAGAATGGTCCATTCCATTAAAATGTCAGCTGACCAGTTTTTGGATCAAGAGTGTTTTTATGTCTGTTTTGTGCCCATTAACTCTTTGTCTAAGAGAGTTTGAAGTCTGTCCAATATACAAAGCATGTGGGCATTGTTGGTACATGATGTCATATATGATGTTAGCTGAGGAACATGAGAATGTGCCCGTGATTCTGTGACTAACCTGGTTAGGTCCAGTGATGGTATCTCCAGAATAGATATGTAGACAAAGCTGGCAGCAGGCTTTGTTGCAAGGAAAAGTCTCAGGACTGGTGTTCCTGTGGTATAGACTGTGGCTGTTGGTGAGAATCCTCAAGTGATGATATTTAGTACCCGGATTTGAAAATGTTGATGTAAGAGGCTTGTAGTCCACAGTGGGAATAGATTTTCCCAAATGTTTAAAAACAAATATTGATTTAGGACTCAATCTAGCAAAGCACTTAAACACATTTAACATTAAGCATGAGAGTAGAACCATTGACTTCAAAGGCTTAGAAGCTAAACTCATGCTTAAGAGGAATTTTTACAACAGTCTGAAAAGAGAAGCTTCTGAACTCTCTTTTATATTCAAATTCAACACATTAATGCATGGTTTGAACCGAGATGTGAATTTTCCGGGTCATTATAGGGGCTCTTTTGCATACTTGGCTTAATCTAATTCTTGACTCCCCCCACCCCTTCTGCCCCTCTGCTCTCTGATTTGCTCACCTTGATAGTTTTTTTCTGATTTGTAACCTTGATTACTTTTTTGGTTTTCTGTGCCTTAAATATTGAGTCTGTTCTGGTATGGCTATGGTCTGAAGAAGTGGGTCTGTCCCACGAAAGCTCACCACCTAATAAATTATTTTGTTAGTCTTTAAAGTGCTACTTGACTGCTCTTTTGTTTTCATGATTAAGTGCTTGCTAAACCACAACCTTAGCTACTTCTGCTTGCTCAAGTTTCCTTTTAATCCCATTAGCTCCACTCCCTCCCTTAAACTTTTTTTTCTCTTTTTGGTAGTATTTTTCTTCTTTAGAGCTTATCCTGCAAGGTGATTTCAGTGGAAATGCAGGTGGTCAGACAGGGCCCAAAGACTGATGCTTGCCCCAAATTTGGGCCTGAGAAAGGGACCACATAGAGCCTGATTACTAAGCCGCCTCCTTTTTGTAGGCAAAGTTCCACTGGGAGAGTGAACTGAGGGGGAAAAGGGACATTTTTACAGTTGTTTTTATTACTTGTGTTCATTTAAACAATGCATTCCTTTCCCAGCAAAGCGTGGTACATACCATTACAAAGCCCTTCTGAAAGCATCCTGTATCCAACTTAAAAGCATATGGGTTTAATGAATTCTTTCTTCTCTCTTTTTATTCCTATTCTACAAGAAAAGAACACAGTGTCCATAACTTACATAAAGCATAATGGGGAAACATTTCATTTGCAACTCTATTTGGGTTAGAAATCCCCAGACAGGAAGTTATGTTTGTTTGGTTTTTTGGTAGGTTTCATGTGCTCCAGGCATTTGAAATATTCCCAAATTAATAATAGCCCACTCTCATTGGACAAAGGATCGCTGCCAGTTGGTGGGGATTTTTGCATTTCCTTCCTCTCCCTTCCTCCCCTTCTTCTTCAGATTCCAGGGAGTAAAATTAGCAGCAGTCTGCCAGCGTGAGCATTTCATCTCAAAGTTCCGAGGCAGTTCTGACTGTCTGCCAGCTACTGAATTAAGAACAAAACAAAATATTTCAATTGTTAATGGTCTTTGGCTGAAAATGTGATTTTTCTAACCATGCAAACACTAAATCCACCACTTAATATTCAGAAAACAGATGTTTTAAAAGGATACTCTTAATAGCACAAGAAAGAAAAGGCAACACTTGATTAAACTATGGATTTTATATTGATTAATTTTACTAAAATTAAAGCTGCTAGAATCTGTATTTATGATCAGAAAGACTTTCTAATAATTTGATGTTCAAAAGACCAGTCCTAAACTGGTGTAAATCACCACAGCGCCACTGATTTCAACAGAGCTACACTTATGCCATCTAAGGATATGATTCTTACATGGTGTACACTGTGTTATTGCTCACCACTGAAATCGTACTTTGTTAACTGGTATTAAAGTTATATGCTGATATTCTTAATGTTTTGAATTTTGGTCATGCAAAAGCTTCATCTGCCTATTTCTGAGGGTAGGTCTACATAAGGTCTTAAAGATGATTATAGATACGCAAACCCAGCTACGGCAATTGGGTACCTGGAAATGATTAATTTACAATCGACTTACCTGGCCGTTCTCACTAAGGGAGGTCAACAGGAGAAACTCACGAGATTGAGGAGCACAGGGGTTGGCTGTTAACCTCTGCTAGCTCGATTTCACATGTCCCGTCTAGGTGTGTGAAATAGAATCATGGAATGTACCTTTAGTAAAAAGAAAACAGACAGAAAAAAAAAAAAGAGGCATGACTGAACCAAGTAAGGTGAGTGGAACACAATCCTCCTGAATACAGGGAAATTTCTCAGGATATCAAGGGGTCCAGTGCAATTTGGATCATTATTATTTATATTGTGGTATAAAATCCTCACTAGGGGAATTACAGCTATAATAGAAAAATGGGTTGAATCCCTCTCTACTTTCACTGAAAACCATCAATACAATGATTGTAAATGCAGCAAAAATAGGCCAAGGTTATACAAACATCATGCAGAGTTGCCAGCTGCCAAAGCAGTTGACAATCTCTCTTTCAATTGTCATGACAAACAGTGAGCAGGTAACAGGATATCAAAAACTATGGAGTTGAAGCTCTTTTATCGGCTTGACTGTGTTTAAACTCAGCTTCTCAAGAATGGTTTCAGACCAACAGTCCAAAAACTTTTTAAAAGGATTCCTTTCGCATCTCTTTGGCAATACATCCTGTTTGCTGCAGAGAGGGGGTCAGATTCATCCCTCTCTTGGGGCTTGTCTAGATGCAGCATTATTTTGGATTATGTGGACACAGTGCAGAATGGAGTTCCCTTTCCTGGTTTACTTTCATCCACAATAGTCATTCCCACCATTTATACATACCCTACCTTATTCTGCAATAGCTTCCCTATGTACGCAAGCCCTTATACTGAAGTCAGTGAATAGCTCTTATATAATAGAGCGAACAAGGGTTATTCAGGACTTTCAAACAACTTTTTCTTGCAGCTTGCAGATCTGTAATGCTGTAGCAGTTGAATTGTTAAGGTGGTTTCCAAACATCATGCATCACTGATGAGGAAACAGAGGTATTGATGCTGCTGAATGTGTTTTCAGAATTACTGATAATTGCAGGAAGTCACAAGGTGCATTGTTAAGCATGAAGAGACATCTGACATGGAACAAAACAGAATATTCAAGATAAATTCCAACTTAATTCAAGACAAATTCCAACTTAATTAACGTACAAAACAAACTAAAGGATATATGTTCGTGCGGGGTCAGGCTCTATCCTGGCTGTTACAGACAGATAACATATGGGGACACTGCAATGACAAAAAAGTCACAAGTATACAGTAAGAAGGAGTTATAATGGAAATAACTATACAGGCTGTTACAAAGCAACCACTATAATACAGTACAGAAAAAGAATAAGTATCCTATATCGTGAACACTTGTGTTTTCGGTTTGACCTTATCAGATGAAATACAGATCTCTTCCAATGACCAATCTGTGTAAAATTTTAAGCAAAATTCACCCCCTAAATTCCATTATTCAGGAGTAGTTTGGCCCTTAGCCATGAAACCCTATTGAAGCCAGTCAGGCTGCGAGGGCAGAATTTGCCCCTTTGTCTATGCAGTTGAGATATTAGAAGCCAGAGCAGTGGGCAGAAGGTGCCAGATGTGTAGAAGATCCAGTCCAAAATCCAGGGCTTGTAAGCTTTTTGGCACAAGGGTCAGCTCTTACTTCTGTGTTTGCACAATGCCTAGCACAAGGGATTGCTGCTGGTCTACAACTGGGGCTCCTTCTTGCTCTTACCCCATTTGCTCTGTACAAGGCTGCTTCTACACTCTCACTCGCCTGTCAGAGGTGGCATGATAATGAGGCAATTTGAAGCAGGCTAATGTGCATATTCAGCACCTCATTAGCATACTGGTGGCCGCACAAATTTCAAAGTGCAGACTTTGAATTGCAGATTGACAGTGTGCATGGGGCAGCTTCGAAATAAGCGTCCCACTTCGACATTCCCTTACTACCACAAAACTAGAATGTCAAAGTGGGACGCTTATTTCAAAGCTGCCCCCATCTACACTGTCAATCTGCAATTCAAAGTCTGAAGTGCGAAATTCATGCAGCCGCCATTATGCTAATGAGGTGCTGAATATTAGTACCTCATTAACCTGCTTCCAATTGTCTTTTTACCATGCCACCTCTGATGGGAGAGTGAGAGTGCAGAAGCAGCCTAAGTGTACATTTTGATGGTACACCCAAAGTAAGACTCAAATTAACAGTGAAGTGGCTGTGGTTTGTACATTCTTAATAAATTACTGTTCCCTAGTTCACAGGCCCATTCTTCCAATAGGCCGAGCATACAGCTCCTATCAGCAGAGGAACTGAGGGCAATCAGTACCTCACAGGAGTGCTCAGCACCTTGCAGGGTCAAACCGTACAAGAGAGGGCTTAGTAACACTGTCAACTCGTTCCCCAACTTGCTCTTGACAAGAAAATAAATTCTTTTCAGAAATCGAATCGTCTCCCCCATCATTGATGAGATTGACTGGAAGACTCTTCAGTATTATCGCTCTGTGGAGCTGCAACGAGGAGGTTTTGATTGGAATTTAGATTTCCATTGGGAGGCACTGCCAGAGCATGAAGAGAAGGTACGCCAGTCTCCCATCAGCCCCATCAGGTAACAGTTTATCAGCCAATATGGTTACGCTCACTTCAGCAGCACCATCACAAAAATCTTACACACACTCTAGCTGACTGAGAAGAGACAGGACTACATTCACAAGGT
This sequence comes from Carettochelys insculpta, assembly GCF_033958435.1. Lineage (NCBI taxonomy): Eukaryota > Metazoa > Chordata > Testudines > Carettochelyidae > Carettochelys > Carettochelys insculpta. Next base: position 212,981,241 of record NC_134138.1, on the reverse strand, counting down.
TTTTCGGGCTTGTAATGTTGAAGAGGACAGGGTTATTGGTTTACATTAAGTTGACACGATCTGTAGGTTTTAGCTAATTAACAACATTAACAGACTGCAGTAAGGTCTATGTTATGGTACATGGTTTCCAAACACAGACATTGATGCAAGCAGTGTACAGTCTGATTGAGGTGCTGGAACAATTTGTATAGCAGAGGCAGCTGACAGCTATTGCACCAAATTGTAAACCTTTTATGTAATGGAAACCACTTCAAGTCAGAGCTGCAGCAGCACGTCCAGCACCTCTACTTCCAGAAATTATACAAAGTGAAAAGACGAGGAATGGAGAAAGAGGGGAGATACCACATGTAAAGTTGTTAGGATAATAACAGACAAATGGCTTAATAGCCATATGTTGATGTATAGTGTGTTTGTGTCTGTGAAGTTAAAAACAAGCTAAATCCCCCATCCTTTGACCCTCACTCAACAATGACGCTCTTTTCTTTCTCTTGTGACAATTTCTAGCTTCATTCCTTATTTCCTTCCCTCCATAGAGAAAAATAAGTCAGTCATGAAATAAAGGAAATAGATGTACCTCAAGGATATTTAGGCACTAAACTCCAAAATGAAAGTAAAAGGTTTACATATGAAGTGGAAGAAATCAAAATTGCTGTAAGAGAAGCAGGTGACTGAGACTGAGCAGGGGAGCAGGGATGACAAAAGACAAGCAGGGAAAAGTAGGTATGACAGAGTTATGCTGAGCTTTCAAAGCAGCCACAAGAAGTTTGAGCTTACTGCAGGTAGACAACGGGGAGCTGGAGGAAACGTCATCAGATCAAGAGGTGAGGGTCATCTTGTCTGCTTTATACTTCTGACCTGGAGGAGGTGACGAGGATGTCTGAAGTCACTGAGATGAGATTCTGAGGGAGATTTTAGCTGGATGCAAAGATCCAGCATCTTAAAATAGTGTGGAAAAAAAGTTGTCAGATTCAGAGATCACTTAGAAGTGACAGGAGAGATAGGAGCTGAAGCTGAGATGTAGTTTACTGAGTGACAAGGAAGATGATGGAGAATGGGGCGGGGAGGGTGCAGCGGGATGCAGTGAAGGTGGCGGTGTAGTGCTGAATTGGCAAGAAAAATGCCAAAGTGTATAGGGAGTGAGAACTAAGCTGCAACAATGAGAATTATTCCTGGGGCACTCAATGGCACACAGTAAACCAGATGAATTCGATGTTGAGATGAGTCAGGGTTGGGGGTTAATAGGGCAGAGTTTACAATGGGAAATAAGAGGAGAAAAGAGTCAGTGGTGGAGCAGAGAAATGAAGGGACTCAGCAAGAGTCAGTGGAGAAAGAAGGTGGCTGAGCTGAGGGAAAAGGGTGGTGGACTGAGTGTAGAAGGGAAGTCATGGACATGAATGGACCGGAGGTCACACAGGGCTGGGAATGTTGGAAAGATGAGGCAATAATCTGAGACCAAACTCAGCTACTGAAAGATCAAAGAAGCAGCAGCCTTTAGTAATGCCACAGTTTAGATGACCCAATGCCAGCCACATCTCTTGGCTGGTTCACTCTGACCGAAAATTTATGGCCAACATCAGGTCAGCTGAGGTTTTCATAGCCACGTTCAAACATGATAAAAACGTAGTTAAGCCCTAGAAACTAGGCTGCAGTGTACCCTTGGTTGAAAGACTTGGGGGCAGGACTCAAAAACAGAGAGGGTGCTGAAAGCAAGAGGATCAGAGGGAAGAAAGTAGCTTTTAATCAGCATAGCCTTGCACAATGGAATCTGACCTGTGGTCTCTGCATGTGGAGATAACTGTATGTAGTTTTGTCTGTCCCTGTTTAAAGTAAACAGCAGTTGTACACACTTGTAAAATAAACAAATTACAGTGGGAAATTCTCCAAGCCCCTTCTGTTTCCCAACAGAAAAGTCACTCAATGCAAAGTACAGAAATCTGCCACCACCACTCAGCAACAGGAAAGCAATGCAATGATACCCCCCTCCCAGATACCTTTTTAAACAAGAAACAGTTGTCCCTTTAAAATTCCCCTGCCAACTTCTCATCGATTGTAAGGCCCACCACGGGATCATGTATTACTTTATAGTAACCTCTCCATGACCAGATTAAATCTCAATCTCTGTCTAACTTTCCATCCTAAATTGCAGCAAGACTTACTATTAAACTGTACTCTGTTTAGAAGTCCTGTGGTGCCTGGTGGAGTAGTGGCAATGGACCGACATTACTTCCAAAATATTGGTGCTTATGATGCCGACATGACTCTGTGGGGGTCAGAAAACCTAGAATTATCTATAAGGGTAAGAAACTGAAGAGAAACATCAGGTAACTATTGTGTGTTGAATAGAGCATATTTAAGAGCTCAGAGGAAACTTAGAAAACAAAAACGGAGTACAAAACAGCATAAGGTGGAGAGAAATTTCTGTTTTCTTACAGAAATCTACCCACAGATTTCTCCAGCAAGACATTAGGGGTATGTCTGCACTACAGAGTTAGTGATTTCAAAATAACTTTGTGAGCGTCTATACTATGCACACTCTATTTGGAAATAAATAATATTAGAATAATAAATATTTGAAATAGTGGGTGTGCATCACAGTTGCAGCAGGAATCACACCTATTTTGAAATAGCTATATTGAAGTAGGCTCTGTTGAGACTTGGACTAGAGCTGTTTCACAAAAAGCCATAATGGCATCCAAGAGCACTATTGTGAGTTAGCATTATGTGTCCAGAAATGCTATTTTGAAATACATTTTGTGTAGCTATGTTATTTCAAAATAGCTCTTTAGAAATATTTTGAAATAACTCTGTAGTGTAGACATAGCCTAAGCAACAACACACAGAACTGCTATGTTAGAAGCAGTGTGTTATCAGAACAGTTTCATTCACTCATCCTGGCCTGATGAAAGGATGTTATTTTTGGCAGCTTCTGAAAGCTGCATTTTGATACTTTCACATATGTAGTATTTGGAAAGTGTTAGCTACGGTATCTTGATGACTGGAATGGACAAGGTGGTGTGCCTTTAAAGTGTCAAACTTCTTGAGTAAATCAACAAGTAAGTTAAACACAGGTTGAGGACACCCTGCCCGGTCTACAGAAGGCTGTTAAGGCATGTTAGCTAACACCTTCTAAAGCCTAGTCTAGATGTCGCCTCAGAACACAAACAGCCAAATGATGGCTGCCTTCTTGATGGGTTTACTGGGAAAACTCCTCCTTCTGATGTCCTTATTTGAGCACCCGTTTGGCCCCATCATTGTTGCTATCAGAAGGCTCAGAACAGACTCACATCAGTGACTGTTTCACCTTGACTTGCACACCAAAGGTACTTGCCATTTGCTGAATGGTTTTGCTAGTGATGTGTTGCCTACATTGTGGATACACCATGCTCTCTTCATCTACTTTACAGGCCTGGCTCTGTGGTGGTTCTGTTGAAATCCTGCCATGCTCACGGGTGGGGCACCTCTACCGAAATCGTATCGTGCACACATTTCCCAAGGAAGAGGCTGCAGTGAGGAACAAAATCCGAATAGCTGAGACCTGGCTGGATTCTTTCAAAGAGATTTTCTACAAGCATGACACAGTGGCATTCGTAATCAGTAAAGTAAAAACATAAGTGATGGTCCATCTCAGCAGGGAGCAACGTAAATCCTTATCAAGGGGAGGATGGGAGAAGAAAGTGAGGTGGAGGGGGGGTTTCCCCACAGGTTAATGCTTCCTGTAAACACCCCACCTAATGTCTAGCTCCACTTTGAGAGGAAAAAGTATACTAGGCTTAGAAAAGTATTTACTGAGGTATAACATTCACAAGAAAAGCTAAGATCCTATTTAGCTCATGTTTGCCCAGAAGAAATTGCCTGTATTCTCACAAAACCAGAGTCAAGCACACAAGAAGATAACAGGAAGGTCAGGTTCAAAGAGTAACAAATATCCCAACCACTATACACCAATTAGATTTTCCTTTGACAGTCACAAGGGTGCATTAAAAAGGAGGTTGGATACTCTCTGCCATTCTGTCTTGCAGTTCCGGTGTATTACCATAATGGCAAAGCATCACTATCCACAATCCCTATTGGACTGACTCAGAGTGCTCCAAAACCTCTGTTTAGATGGTGTCAGGATTCAGCACAGAGAGCAAAATATGTCATATACCCAAATGTTTCTTAATATCTAAACTGCAGAGCTGTTGACAATGTGGCTTCAAGCCCTGTTCCTTTTCTTTGGCTCTGTTATGTTTCATTATACCAGCAATCCTTTCCACCCACTGGCACAGCAGAAGTTTGAGCCGTTTTAGAAAGCAGGTGAAAAAGAAGCGGTTAAGGAGAGATGTCGTTAATTAAAAGTGCTGTGCTTACAAAACTGAAATACTGATGAGACTGCTACAGCTAGGCTGTGCGTGGGTTGGCACTTAGCACTGTATGAGTTTCCTCAAGCAATTTTGGCACTGCATTTCAATCCTGACCTGCCATATCCTATTGCCGCAGTCTTTAGTTGCCCAATCGTGCTAAATTGTATGACAAGTTTGAGACTATCAAACCAATATTTTTATCTTCTTTCCAACTGAATTTTCTCTTGTTATTTATATTGCAGGATGTGAACTTCATTGGGCCAATTGCCCTCTAATTTATACCCCTGCAATCTCTTTGATACAATAGGCTAGCAATGTAACTGAGAGGAGAATGTGATCTCAGATCTTCAGAGATCAATGGTTTCTCATTTCAATTAATAATTAACTTAAGATGCTTCTTGTTAACATGGTAATAACCTTATCCTGCACTAATAAACCCTTCCACCTTCAGTGTTGGATTTTATTTGCTATCAAAACCTTTGCTTTTAGCTTCTGAGTTGATTTTGTCCAGGTTTCTGTTATTACCTCACAAATGTGAAGTACTCTCAAAATGATGTTCAGCTGACATAATATTAATCCATTTCCTTCTTCCACATCCAGTATTTTTGAATCAGCTATGAATGAAATTGCAGTGCACTTATCTGCAGTCAACAAATCACTGAGGGACAAGATTTGTTGAATTAATAGCATAAATAGGGCCATCTACTGGCCACTGAAAAATCCAGGCAATATTAGCTGAGCCTTGATTTCTATTGAGTGACTTAAAAATGTAACTTCACTTTAGATTGCTTTATAAATTTTTCCCTTCAGAATTTATTATTTTCTGAGACTAAACTGTATCCTGCCCAGGAGAGCTAAGGTGTGAATATTAATATTGATGAATATACCTTTTCACTTTCAGTTTTTTAGCTTTTTTGTTTGTTTAAACCAGTTTAAACTTGTAACCACAATTACATATCAGCTTGTTTTGGCAATAAGTCGACCTGCTTCACAGCATATTCCAGAGTCCTGCATCCAGCACCAAATCTAAACTATAATTAATATGACAAAAATGACACTGGTTGACGCTGCTTCCTAGCCCCCAGTAATTCTGAATCTGTAGTGTCCCCTTGGAGGTGATCACCAAATCAATTCTACTCCCAGTTGATTTCTGTGAGCTAATGGAGATCTCCTGAGTGGTGGATCGGAATGATGCAGATACTTTTGAGTTAGTGATTTGAGTTGCTGGACTGGTATTAATGAGAAAAATCCCCTCTGGTTTACTGCTAGAGATGAGCTTAGCAGAGACACTCAGGCTGAAGTGCCCTCAATATAAATGACAGGGAGCTGCTCTCAGTACACTGTCCATAAGGGACCCTTGGTTTTGCCTCTTATTCCTTCACTCGGTCTGCCAAAGTCCAGTCTCAGAAGCTTTCTGGACTCACTGGAACACCTGCAATTTTCTCTCTTCTTGAAGGCTACTGAGGAATGGACAACCTGAGCAAGATACATTTATGGGCAGGCCTTTGTTTATATTGCATTTCTAATGTATGACCTAGGGCTGCAAAGCAACAGGTGGGTGCCTAGAGCAGCATTTTAAAAATATGAAGAAATAAGTAAATCACTCGTGAGAAGGGAGCAATAGACTGCTAAGAGCTGTGGGTGGGCGGGGAGAAGGGCACACTTGAAATTGTATTTAGGCACCTCAAGTGCCTAAATATGCAGAGAGGTGCCTCCTGGGGTTTTCAAACAGGTCTCTGCACCTATCTCTCAGTGCGTCAGATGCTTAGACACTTCTGAAAACCCGAGTCAGAGCCTATCTGCATATTTAGGCACTTAACTACCATTAAAAAGCTGGCACCCAGTCCTTAGAAGTAGTGAGTGCACTCAACTTCCATTGGCTTCAATGAGAGCTGAAACTGCCTCACTGCTCTCAGGATGTGCTTACTTCATGATAGGCTCAGAGCTGAAATAGTTAATGTGATAGAAGAAAATACCATATCGTATAGATATTAGACAAACATTAATTGCTACCTATTTATTGCCAGTATTACCATATTGACTAGAAGCCCCAGTCATGGACCAGGATATCATACATATAAATGTGCTTAATTTTGTGTGTGTGTGTGTGTGTGAAAGAGAGTGAGAGAGAGAGAAATCAAATTCTAAATACAGTTATCCAGATTGAAAAGAGGATGTAACTGACAGTAGAGTATATTTCAGTCTGTGAAAGCCAGGACATTAAATGGCAATCAATAAACCAAATTTTTACAGTCTTTGCAACCACCCTGATTTTAGTGCATTTAGTGCAGAATTTGTTTTTTGTTAAAAAGTGTTACCAATTTGGCAAGATAATTATACTTGTTAGGGATGATGAAAAGCCTTATTCCCACTTCCTGTCTTCTCTTTGAGTCACTCACTCTCCTTCCCCTGTCTGGTGCAGACTAAGCATTGTTATAGTATAAATTTACAGGAGGGTATAGAAATGGTCTTTCTCCATTGTGTAACATGTGGGAGACAGAATACTAATTGCAACTAGCTATACATTAGGGCTACATCTACACTACAGTGATCTGTCGACAGAAGTTACTGTCAGTAGATATTTTCCAACAAAACTTCTGTCAACAGATCGTGGCCACACATGAAAGTGGATTGCTCTGTTGATCCACTCTGTTGACAGAGAGTGGCTGGACTACCTGGCCAGTCTCTGGACAGAACAGCCAACCAGAAGCACAGCAGACAGGGCTTCTAGGTCACTGGGCAGCCTTATACAGAATGGCCAAACAGAAGCACAGCAGACAGGACTTCTAGGTCACCGGGCAGCCTTATCTGTTGACAGAGGGCCCCCCCAGAGAGTCCACACTGCTTTTTTTTCAACAGATCCTCTCAAGAAAGTGGTGTGCAGCATGGGGGAGAGGCAGAAGGCTGTCGACAAAAGCGCCAAGTTCTGTTGACATACAGTGTGCATTTTTAGTGTGGATGCTCTGAGAATTTTGTCAACAAAACTCTCTAGTACAGACATTGCTGAGGAGTGGCAGAACTGAGCCCTCCCAGGACGCTATTTTTTTTTACCAGCTTTTCACAAACAAGTATATTAGCACTTGTTTACTGTGCATTCAATTGCCCTATTCTTTCTCATACAAGGCTGAGAAGCCAGACTGCAATGACCGCCTTCAGCTGCAAAAGAGACTGGGCTGTAGAAAATTTCAGTGGTTTATATCAAACGTATATCCGGAACTCCACACACCAGAGTATAGACCAAGATTCTCTGGCAAGGTAAGAGGGACATTGTTATTATTATCACTTGTATTATAAGAGTACCTAGAGAATCCAGCTAAGATCAGAGCCCCATTGTGTTAGGTGCTATACAAACATATCGTAAGAGACTTTTCCTGGCCTAGACAGCTTACAATCTAAATAGACAAAGCAGATAAAGAATCAGAGGGAAAACAAAGGCACATAAAAGATAAGTGACTTACCCAATATCAGATAACAAGGACTAACTCATGAAGTGAATCAAATTCTCCTGACTCCCAGTCCAGTGCCCAGTTTGTTAGCATATGCTGCCTCCCCAAAAGGTATAGGATTTCATATGTAATAAGCTATAAGTATTAAAATCCTATAACTCTTATTGTAACAGTGATTTAATAAAACTGCTTTACTGGCCTAATGGTAAGGCCCTTACTCATGCTGTTTCCACACTAGCATTATTTCCACCCTTTTAATTCAAACTTGGTGTTACTCTGACTCACACGGTCAGTGTAAGAATGTCGACCTTAGTGCTCTCTAAAATCAACCGCATGGTATTTGCAGTGAGGACAGTGACATTGTAAAATTGATCTAATTGCCTTAAAATCAACTTTATGCTGTAGTGTAGACATAGCCTCAGTTTCTATTCAGTCCTTTCTCAGGAAAGTTCCTATTGATTTTAATGAGAGTTTGCCCAAGAAAAGACTAAGCACTGTGTAAGGATCACAGAATTTGGCACAAACTGAAAAGGTAAAGTAGGTTATAGTTACCCTACTGATGAGGGATATGATTCCCCTGCTTGTGCACACACAGTTGTGCTGGCTCCCATAAAACAAATGCAAGTGTAACTACTAGCCTACAGCTGCAGTGGCACAGGTAGCGACAACAGAGGTATGACTCTGCTGCAGCTTGGAGTGAGTGAAAGTGAGTATGTTTACGCAAGGAGATCACATCCTGCACTCACAGACATAGCCTTAACCGTGTGGAGTCCTGTGGCACCTTAAAAACTAACACATTCATCTGAGCATAAGCTTTTGTGGGTTAGAGCCCCAAAGCTAATAAATTTGTTAGTCTATAAGGTGCTACAGGACTTATTATTATTTATAGATAATGTTATTTAATTACACGTTTGCCATAACATACTAGTAGTGGTGACTATATTAAAACAGTCTTGGGACTATTATATTAAATTCAGTACCGTATATACAAACAGGGCAGTTAATGGTGCTCACCAGAAAATAGTATTTTTCTTGTGAAAAACTGACATTTTGTCAAAAACTGAAAACCCCAAAATGTTGCGATTCTTGGTCAAAAACATTTCGGTTTGGGGGTGTTCAATTTCACTGACAAAAACATATTCAGGGAGCACTGACAGTTTCTGCAAAAGAGTTATTGTTGTCAAAAACCCAATTGTCCATTAAAAATGTATTGGAAAAGGTTCAACCAGACCAAGTTAGTATAAATAGGATATATTATCTTTTACTCAACCAGATAGCAATAGGCCAAGCTGATCTCTCATGTCACTCCACTGACTCCACTCAGTTAGGCTCAATATGAGAGAATATTTGATCTTACCTATGAATGAAAGAACAGCTGAACAGTTAGCCAAAACGACTACAATAAAAGAGATTCGACCCAAGCTTCATTAAAACTTAATTAAAAGACATTTCTTTTTAACTGATTGTGCTTTATTTCAATATAAATATTTATTTATTTACAGCTGTACAATACTGGTGTTGGTTTCTGTGCAGATTACAGAGCTGCTTGGGTCGCTGTGGCTGGTCCTATTGAGCTATCTCCTTGTAGTGACAATATTAACCAGGTATTGTATATTTAAGGCTTATGTGTCATACCATTAAATTTAATGCCCAGATTTAGGAAAGTATTGAAGTTGATGACTAACTAACTTTGAGCATTCGCTTCAATGAGGACATGCTTATGTACATTCTTCAGATGGGGCAAATGCTGAACCATTGAATTACAGCAACCATATGTCTTGTTGATTTAGTGTCATCAAAAATATATATTTTCCCATTTGGGAATCAACATGTTTGGTTTGGACACCATAACAATGTTGAGCTTCAGCATACAATAGCCCCATGATATTTGCAGTATTCCCGATCCTAAAAATGAGAAATGGGTATGACTGGACTGAAATATAACACTAGTGCTGTGTATTGAATTAATGAAAATGCCAAATGTCAAGATTTAAATGGCATTGGTAGTTATTTTTCAATCAGTTTTCGGAAACTTGAAAAAGGGAAAATCATATGTTAGGTAAAACAACAGAATGGTTATTTGGCGCGCGGTTTCAAATTATTGTACTGTAAAGCAATGATTACAATACAATTAAAACAGTAATTCATTCAAATAAAATCCCAATATGCAATATGAAAATATAACCAGTATTATTACAGCCTTAGTGTCCTCTGACCTTTCTTTTTTCAAAAAAAAAATCCCCTTCAGCCAGCTATATGCAAAGTGTAATTTAACTAACAAAACACCTAAGATACATCTTGCAAATAACAAGCAGTCCTGTGGCACTGCAGTGAGTGGATGTGGCTGCTCATTGGCCAAGAGGGAGAAGAACCTAAGCCCTGGTGGGAAGGGCCTAGCCTCACCCCCTTACCTGACCAGAAACCAGGGATTGGGACTACCTGTTTAAAGCCCTGGCCAGAAACCCAGCTGGGACCCCATCCCTGAAGGAGGCAGGAGCTGATTATGAGCTATCAGGTCAGAAACCCCCACTCTACTCAGGCACAGAGGAACCTAACCTGCTGCCCCGTCAGATATGATCTAGAGGGGAAGTCTGGAAGTTATCCAGGGATACCTGAGTCAGCCTATTGCAGTTTCAATCCCTGCTGACCTCAATGGCAGACTGCTCTGGCAGTAGTGGGGCCCTGGGCTGGGGTGGAGTGTGTGATCATACATGCCCCCTGCCACCCGTAATCTGTGGCTGGCAGTCTCCCCTCCTCCTGCTGTTCTAGGCACACACCTGAGTTCATTGTCTCTCCACCTTGCAAGGAGGCCCATGCTGCTGGTGTTTGGTTCCCTGCCCTGATCCAGGGCCTGGGCCTACTGACACCTGTTGGAACTGCTACCCTGTGTCTACACGAGCCCCTTCCTTTCAGAAGGGGCATGTTAAGGAGCGGGTTTCAAAGATGCTAATGAGGTGCTGCCATGACTATGCAGTGCCTCATCAGCATAAGGGTGGCCGCGGCAATTCGGAAGTGCAGCTTTCAAATCGCACGCCACCCATGGAGACAGGGACCTTCTGAAAGGGCGCCCCAGTTTTTGAAAGCCCCTTCTTCCTAACACCAGATAGGAAGAAGGGGCTTTTGAAAACTGAGGGAATTCTCCACAGGCGGCACGCAATTCATGGCAGCACCTCATTAGCATCTTTTGAACCTGGTCCTTAACATGCCCCTTCCAAAAGGAAGGGGTTCGTGTGGATCCAGCCCTAGTGTTTGGTGCCCCACCCTGAACCACAAGATTATAGAGGGAGATATCTGAGTTGGAATTCATTTGCAAATTTGACACATTTAAATTAGATCTTAACGGGAGATCTCAACTATCTTATGCCTTACAAGGGCAATTTCCCCACCTTTGATGTTCTGAGAAATTGAACACATCCTACTTAACTTAATTTGCATCATCTGCTAGTGACAGGTAACCCCTGGCTATATAAACCATGGATTCTAAGTGTGTACTCCAATCATCTGAAAAAGTGAGTCTCACCAACAAAAACTCATGACCTAGTAAGTTCGTTAGTCTTCCAGGTGCTACAGTTTGTGAAGCTACAGACTAAAAATGGCTACCCTTCTGAGACTACGATATATCTGTTCATTTGCAAATCTGTTCATTTGTCTAAAGCTGGCTTCTGTTTTTTACCTGAAAATATTTGTTTATACATTATAGGTCATTTAGAAATGTTAAGTATCTTGTCTGTAGGAACATTCAGATACCTACACTAACTAAAGTGTTTCTGTCCAGAGATCTGTAGATGCCAAAATTAAAGCCTGGTTTACATCAAGCTAAAAATGAAGTCTTTACTTTTTGCCTCCATAGAGAGTGGTCAAAAGTTCCGAGTTCTAGAATAACGTTAAACAATTAGAACATGTATGCTCTGATCCATATAAATCCAAAACTCCCATTAAAGATAACAGAAGCTCAGGAAGCTCAAGAAATATAAGACCAGGACCCGAGACTGTATGTGCAAATATTTGCATCCAGATTGGTTTGCAGAAGTTCTGCTTTCTGATTGACTCAAAGAGAGATGTTTTCTCCTTAACTTTTGATTTCCTCTCTCTTTTTGAACACTGAGAATGATCTCAGTGGGAGTGGAAACTGTCCAGCACATGCAGGACTAGACCTTTTAGCACAAAGTGATTATTATTTTCAATAGCATCTGGGGAAATTGAAGACTAGGAAGTTTAGGGCACAAATATATCAACTCTAGAAAAACAGAGCTGGATTTCCCCCATATTCTGATGTCTGGGAATGTCACACCAGCCAAAGTACCCTTAAAAAAACCCCTAAAACACTGCCTACAAATGTTATGCTCTGCATCCTCTTTATACATATTAGCCAATCCTAAAAACATTTATTTTTTGAAATAGTCCCAGGAAAGTAGCTGTGAAAGGACTATTTGTCAGAGGTTAGCTATGCAGGAGCATGTCCAGGGCTTCTCCTTCCTTCATCTTGCAACTGTATGTTGCAAGACAGGAAATTACTTTGCGAACTAGCAAGTAAAAATGAATTGGAATGTTCTTCATCTTTATTAATGCAAACAAACATTTCCTTTTGTAGCATTTTGAATATAACAGTAAGAAGGAAATCCGGTTTGGTTCCACACTGCAATTTTGCTTTGATGTCAGACATGAGAAAGTTATCCTCCAAAACTGTACACAAGAGGCAGAAAATAGCCTACAGCAATGGGATGTCCAGGAGGTGTGTAACAATTTTGTCACAAAGAGCTGCTAACTAAAAACAGTCCAAAAGTTGGTGGGAGAGGGTTACCAGAAGTTTGACTGTAATTTCAGTGCATCAGAGATGGCTTCACAGTACCTTGGATGCAATCTGTCTACTCACACCGATTTCCTTCTACAAATTTGGTTAAGAATAAGCAGTGGGATTTTTTCCCCCTAGAAAAAAAGGTGGAAAAATTCAAGCTCCATCCCCCCACTAGAACTCAAGCCCCTACCCACCTTGTCAGAACTCAGTCCCCATACTGTCCCTGCCACCACAGCCAGGCATCCCCAGTCCCCCCTCTAACCCACCCCTCCCACAGAGCCAGGAACCCCCAGCCCTGTGCTCTAACCCCATCCTCCTCCCCTTTCCCCAGAGCCAGGCGCACCCAGCCCCCTCCACCCCAAACCCCAGGATCCTGCTCTAATCCCAGCTCCCTCCCACCCCCAGAGCCAGGCACCCCCAGCTCCTCTCTCTTACCCCATCCCCTTCCCATCCCCAAGAGCAAGGTGCCTCCAGCCCCCTACTCTTACCCCCTCCCCCAGAGGGAGGTACTCCCAGCCCCCTGCTCTTACCCCTTCCCCTCCCATCCCCCAGAGCCAAGCATCCCCAGCTCCCCCTTTAGCACCCCTAGCTCGCCCTGCAACCCAAAACCACCCTCCCCCCAACACTGTCTCACCTTTGCAGGAAGGAGCTCCACATGGCTCTCCGCCGGCTGCCTGCTTTTTATAGCTGCTGCACCAGCTTCCCCCACACAAAACAGCAGGGGCAGCTCACAGCGTCCTGATGTCCTGAAGCAAGGATTCAGCTGAATTGGTTTAACAGCTAGCCGTTAAACCAATTAAGGTGAGTCCTTACTTCAGCACACCAGGGCGCTGTGCGATGGATGCAGGCGGAGCCAGCGGCAGCAGCAGCCACAGGATCCCCAAGCCGCATATCAGCTCCTTAAAGAGCCACACGTGGCTTGGAGCACTTTAAAAATGGTGGTGCTGGAGCCCCCGGAAAAGGTGGTGAAACGCCGTTCCATGGTGTTCCGCCAGAAAAAAACCCCTGAGCATAAGTCTTAAAACAACTATGCTGTAAAACCACATGCTCTAGATTTTTGCTGTACTAAACTAGCCCACTTATTTTACAGGGGATCCTGGAATCATGAACCAGTATTTACAAAATTAACCTAAAGACAAAACACCCCCCATCCCTTCACACTTCTGTAGGCACAAAGGGCCCTTACACTAAAGAAACATAGAGGCCATGTCTACACTAGGGGAAAACTTCAAAATGGCCATGCTAATGGCCAAATTGAAGAATACTAATGAGGTGCTGAAATGAATGTTCGGTGACTCATTAGCATGCTGCTGGCAGTGGCACTTCGAAAGTCCCATGTTTCGCTCTTGCCTGGCTCATCTACACAGGGGTCCTTTTGGAAAGGACCCTGCAAACATTGAAATCTCCTGATTCCTATCAGGTGAATATTAGTATTTGGTAATGATTAGTATTCTTCAATTTGGCCATTAGCACTTCCATTTCAAAGTTTTTCCTAAGTGTAGACATAGCCATACTGTCCTGCTGTGCAGGCTGGGAGAGAATCCAGATTCTGGAAGCACATGATATAGACAGAACCCTTTGAATGATTTGAATTGTCTCTTTTGGAAGTAGGGTAGGGCCTTAACATTTCCCCTCTACTGCAGTATATGAGTATCTTCCTATACAAAGTCAGTTTTACTCAGTGGAATTCATCTAGCAAGACAGGAAATTATCAGCAGCATGGGAATTGTTAGGGCATCGTGACACTATGGAACATAGTGTTGAAAGAGAGCTGGACAGATTTAAGAGTGGGATTGTAGGAAGGGTTGCTTGTAATGGTAGAGGGCAGAGCTGCTTTATGTCTTACATTCCTAAAAGCTCATGCTTCAAGACTTCAGATAGCTACCCTCCAGGGTGAGGAGGGGATTCCTCTACTGTTACCAACATATTCTGTTTTCACCTCTTTGTCTCCTTCCTGTGAAGTATCAGAGATGCCTATGGCTGGAGACTGAACAGGGTGGGCAAGGTCTCTGATGGGGCATTAAGCACTCTCTCTATTGCTTGGCTGTCTGGTTCTCTCTCTCCTGTGCTCAGGGTCTAACTGATTGCCATGCGTGGAGTCAGGAAGCAATTTTCTCCCTGCTCAGATTAGTGGTGACCTTGGAGTTTTTTCACCTTCTTCAGCATGTGGGTGAGAGTCACCTGGGGACAACATTTACTCTCAAGAAAACAGAAGGCACTCTCGGGGTGGGAGGGGGTCACTGATTTTAAAAGGTGCTGAGTACATACAACTCCCAGGTTGTGTCTACACTAGACAGTTTTGTCAACAGAAGGGGCCTTGTGGCAACAAAACCCAGGGAACGTCTACGCACATAAAGCATGCTGTCGACAGTCTCAACAGAACTCTGCATTTGTCTCAACAGTGTTATCTCAAAAATTTGAGGAATAATGCTTCTGTTGACAGAAGTGCCATGTAGGCACTTCTGTTGACAGAGGGAGCTTCTGGTCACCTGTTCTATTGACAGAGGGCAGGGCAGTCTGGCTGCTGTCTGCTGGCAGAGCAGCTTGCTCTGTCGATCTGCTTTTGTGGGTAGATGCACTCCATCAACAGAGTTTCTGTCGACACAACTCTGGTTCTTCTGGTGTAGACATAGCCCCAGTGGCTCAATAGGAATTATGGATATTCACCACCTTTCAAGATCAATCCTGAAAGTCAGTGAATACCCATAGAGTGAGTAAATCATTACATTTCAGTAATCATTAAATTTAGAATTCTGTTCCAAACAGTCACTAAACCCTGCAGATTGCATTTCTTTGTTACAAGTTTAAAATACAATTCTTGATCTTCATTGAAAGTCCCTCACCTTTTCACCATTCCGTCTGTCCCATTATTGTCTTTTTGTAGAATGGAACGATTGTCCACATCCTTTCGGGCAAATGTCTAGAGGCAGTGAAGAGCGAAACTGAGAAGGGCTTGTCCTTATACATATGTAACAAGAACAAGAATCAGCTGTGGCAATTTGATCACTCACTTGTTCTAGATGAGAGATGACCAACAGGTCTATATGAAGACTGTCTTCAAACCTTATGATCACTCTCATTGTGGATTCAAGACACACAGATTCCTGCATGCAGAAGAAAAGTGTGTGTGCCTGCTGAAGTCTTCAGGAGAAGACAGAAAGATCTTGTTTGAAAGGTCTTTCTCAAGGAATTGCAACAGGCTCCTGCTTTAGCCCACTCAAGCTAAATATTACAATTTGTTCTCTTCATGGAGAACAGCAGTAGCGACTGCAGCTCTACTGCTGCAGGGATAAGAAGTTTGCCATTTTAAGGAAATTGGGAGACAAATAGACAAAGTAACTCTCTTTAGCACATTCTAAAACTTCTAAGAAGACAGGAAGATGAATTTTTGTGAAGCTTTAGAAACTCTCTTAAAGGAAGTCCATCTTGTTCAGATGAGAGTGTGACCAAGCTGTACTGTGCACTCAACCCAGAGAAAACAAAGTAGGTTTTGTATTCATCAAAGCAGAATATAAGTACTTGCTTAACAGTTAATATATTTCTTTCCAAATACACCGAGCCAAATACTTCACTCTTGCTGAGATTGCACAGTGTGGGTGAATTAGCACAGAACTGGGCTATATCATTCTTGTCAAAATTTCTCAGTGGGAGTACAATCTGTGTCTTGAGCCCTTTATTTCTTTCCACCTAATCCATATTCTAAATTGGATGGGGGAAAATGACACTAAAGAAATGGATAGAGGTACAATATTAACCCTTCAGTTTCCCATGAATTTTAAGAACTCTTTCTCAGCAAACTTCCCATTGGTAAGCTTCAGAGCACCCAATAAGAACAGAGTATGAAAGATATAGGAGACAAAAACTCCAAAACAATGTGCATTTTGACATGGAATTTATTGGAGGCATTCCATTTTGGCTCATCAAACATTGCAGGTGAATTAACATACTACTAAGGCAAAGTATCACTCAGGTTGTAAAACTTCCAGTTGAAGGCAGAAAATGGGAGGATTATGGCTACACAAGACTTTATAGCAACACAAGAGGAATATATTAGTGTCTGATTCTTTTCTCTGCATCTGCTGCCAGCTACTATATAGAATAAGAGCGTGGACATGGTTGACTTGAGACTGATTCTTAAAAGTACTTCATCAAAGTTCTTTTACTGGGAGCATACTCATGCAGCCATTTTAACTTCAAGTCTCTTACCTAAGTTAATGGCAATTATCATAATGTAACGAATACAGTGTCAAGTTTTCTGTGTGAGGAAGACTGACTTGTATGAACACTTTATCTGGAGTCTTTGAATGAGAAAGAAATCAAATTGGATTGACGGCATCAGGTGCTTCCAAAATAGGATGGGGAGAAGCTAGGCAAGACAGAGAAATGACTGCAGCTGGAGTCTTTTCCTAACCTGGCTTTCCTTTAGAGCTACACAACAATTCATTTCCATATCCATCAATCACAGCTTTCATACATACAGTCATTAAAGGTGATGTGCATCACTATTGAAACTTAATTTGTTGCTGACTTTTTTAAAGAGACAGAAAGATACTTTTACTGAGATTTAGAGCACATTGACTTTGTGGTAGGGTACAATAGAAATCAGTCACAACAGAAGAATTGCACATCATTGAGCATTGTGTCATCCACAAAAGGACCATGGTATGGATCCTGTTTGGTTTCAATGCCGCAGATACTACCTCTTGTGCAGGCTTTACTCCATCCGCCATAATCACCAAAGCTACCGCCTGTTCGTTCTATGATAGCACCACTGCTACAGCGGAATTTGACATTGTTAGCAGATGTATCATCTGCAATTCCTTGTGGCCTTTCAACTCTCAGCTGAAAAGAAATTAGGAACCCTGTTGGACACCATGTGATCCCTGACCACTGCCCAAACCTAAGGGGGAGAAAAGAGAATTTCAATAGCTTTTTCTCTACTTGTTGCATACTAACCAGTGAAATGTCATTTTAATCAGATCTGATCAATTTTTAAAATGGAAAGTATGCCTGATTTTTCTGAATGATTTTGCAAATATTATTCATTATGTGTTGAACACCCCCCAGGTACATGGAGTCTACAGAATACACATCAGATACCTTTCCTTTGATCCAGAACTCACATTCCCAAACTAAAGTGACCGCACGGTAACAGCAGGTTACAACAAGCTGAACTTTTCACAAAGCAGCAGGGAGCATTTTTCGTTTGAAAGCAGGAAAAAGTTGGAACAAAATGGAAGAAATGTGAATGTTCTGTTCAGAGTATATGGGTCAAACTCAAGGAAACCCAAGAAAATAAGACTCTTTGTAGATACAGACACACCAGAAAAAATCATTAAAGTAAATCCAGCCATATCAGCAGAAATAAGAGAAGAGTATGTTTCTCAATATCATTTTAAAATATCTTGGAGTTTACTCTTTATTGCCTGCAATAATAGTTTTGGCTGGAAAATAATTATATCCACAATTATACTTCAAAATCTGCAGTCCTCTGGCACTTTAGGGATTACAAATTTATTAGGTCGTGAGCCTTCACGAGTAAAATCCACTTCATCAGATGGATTAGAGTGGAAATTACAGAATCCAGGATATATACAGCAGAAAAAAAAAGACAAAGTAAGGAAAAAGAAGTTATCTGTCATTAGTAGGACCAGTTAATGAAGCAAATTAAGCTGGATGTGTCTCATTCATCGCATGTGATGTAAAAATGCAACTATCAAAGGCAGGGAAATTGTGCTTGTGTTGTGTTAGCCAGTTAAGATCTTTATTCAACTCTAAGTTAATAGTGTTAAATTTGCAAATGAATTCCAGTTCAGCTGTCTCCCTCCCTCAGATTGCTTGTTTTTTTTGAAGTTACAGGCTAATGTTGCTACCCCATGATACTTCAAAATCTGGAGTGCTATGAACTAACGGAGGGTGAGGCATTCAAAGTTGAAACTGATAACTTAGCCCTTAAGCGGCCATCATCAACTTAATAATAATAATCATCACATTTCTGTTTGAACATTTATTGTTACAATTACTGCCAAGGACTATTATAACTGAAAAAATTAAGGGGAAATATTTCTTTTTTTTTCCCCATTTTTTTTCCTTTGTGCATTAGTCACTTTCACTGTTTCCCCTCTGTAATTAACTAGGCCCCAGTTCTGAAATCAGACCTGTTAGCTGGACCTCTCCATTTAATCAGTGTCCCTTTGGGGTTGAAGGGCTTACGTTAGTAGTTCAGAAGAGTCAGGGCTTAGTTACTGTTTCCACTGTTTGGGCAGAACTTTTAAATAGCCAGAGGGAGGGGAGATAAAAAATATTTAAAAACAGGGAAATGTGATTGCCAAAAAATTGGCCTGAGGCACAGGTGTAGTACTTAAAATTACTTTTAAGTTGTTCTTTTTAAAGTGACTAGATTCCAGGTCGGCAGTGTCACTGTAACACAAATAGTTATAAGGAAATTGTAAAGGTCAAATATTTAAGTAAGGATGAGGAATCAATTTTAACTTTAAAAACTAAGAAAAAGCTAACAGGCAAAAGCTGAGAAATTCAAACACAATA
Organism: Carettochelys insculpta; assembly: GCF_033958435.1. NCBI lineage: Eukaryota > Metazoa > Chordata > Testudines > Carettochelyidae > Carettochelys > Carettochelys insculpta. Next base: position 212,962,111 of record NC_134138.1, on the reverse strand, counting down.
CAAGCAACAGCTTCTATTTAAATTATAATCTTTCTTCTGTGCATTTTGCAAATCATGCATAATTAACACAGTGAGCCAAGTTCATGGGGTTTTACTAGTGTAACATAGACCATAACGTGGTGGTCAAAAATTACATTCTCAGTATAAAAAATGAAAAAGAACAACCTGGAGTCAACAACAGGTTACCCTCTGATTGACAGTGCTACAAGTTCTTAGGTCCTGGTTTTCTCTAGATCAAACAAAATATAAGTGGTTGAAGGTCCATTAAACTTACTTTCCAGAATCAGATTCAACAGTGTAGACAGTACTACTTGAACTGTTGATTTTTATGCAAAATAAACGGATCCCATTTAGTGCAGTGTCATCACTAGCTCCTCCATACTCCTCCACCTAAAATATACAGAAATACAGTAAGATCGTTAACATAAGAACCAATGGATGTATGGGCAAAGAAATCAGGTGCCTTACCTTTATACTAAATCCCATAGCATAGTAATGTTCTGGGCACATATCAAGCCACGTCCAAGTGCCCCACGGTCCTCCATTAGAGACATTTATTGCATTGTAATAATATCTGTTTGCAAAAGTGCCATTAGCGCTGATTTCTTTTCCACCAGAGACTTGGGAGATACAGGCTAAGCCAATCAAAAAGAGTACAGAAAAGGGCTGCATTTTATAACAGCAGGATGAAGTAGGGACAACCACAGCACTAGTTTCTTCACTCTGCCCTTTATACCCTATTTTATCTCTGCCAATTTGATTAAAATGATAAATGGGTTCAAGATTGTCACATGGGAAAGGAGACAAACAGCATGTTTTGCAATAGTAATTTGCTGGCTTGTGCTCTTAAATCTGGCAAGTCTGCAGTCCTCAGGTTCTGCCCTGAATTTCACTGCACAGTGAAATTTTTTTTTCTTTGTAGGGATTATTTATTACATGATTTAGCTAGTTATTTAGTCTCAGGAGATAGCCATGTTAGTCTGCAGCTGTCTGTATAACAAGCTGTCCTGTGGTACCTTAGGGTAGGTCCACACAGCAAAGTTATTTTTACACAGCTGTTATTTCAACATAACTTTGCCAGCATTTACATGACACAACCACTATTTCTAAATAATTTTGAAAGAGCAGTTGGCTTTTCTTGAAATTGGTAAACCTCATTCTATGAGGAACAGCGCTTATTTCCAAATAGCTATTTTGAAATAGGTGCTGTTAAGACAGGGAATAGAGCCTATTTAGAAATAAGCCATGGTGCCTCCAATGGCTTTTTTTCAAAATAGACTGTATGGCTACGTCTACACTAGCATTCCTCTTTTGAAAGAGGCATGCAGATGAAAGAAACAAAATGCAAACAAGGCACAGATTTACATGTTTGGCACCTTATTTGCATATTCTCCTTTAGAAAGAATGAAAGCAATGTAGGTGGGGCTCTTTCAAAAGTAATCCCCATCTTCAAAAGAACCCTTCTTCCTAATTTTTTTTAGGAAGAAGCGTTCTTTCAAAGATGGGGATTACCTTTGAAAGAGCCGTGTCTACACTGCTTTTCTTCTTTCCAAAGACGAAGATGCAAATGAGGTGCCAGATATGTCAATCTGCACCTCATTTGCATTTTCAATTTCCCTCATTTGCATGCCCCTTTCAAAAGAAGAATGCCAGTGTAGACATAGCCTATGTGTGTAGATGCTGTATTTCAAAATAGCTACACGCTATTTCAAAATGCATTTTTGTGTGTAGCAGCGTTATTTCAAAATAAGCTATTCTGGAACAGCTCTTCCAGAATAGGTTATTTTGAAATAAGGCTGCTGTGTGTAGATATGCCCTTAGGCCACATCTGCACTACAGTGATCTTTTGAAAGAAGATATTGTGGAAGATCTTTCGAAAGAGCACATCCACACACAAAAACATGCATCAAAAGAGCAATCTGCTCTTTCGACAGAGATTGTCAATTTAGCCCCCACTCCTTTGAAAGAACAGGCCAGGGGTCAAAATATCTGGCATCATGAGGACTGCTCTTTCAAACAAAGGGCGCCTGGAGCATCTACATATGCTTTTTTCCGAAAGCATCTTTTGGAAAAAGGCAATCTTCCTCATTTGGAAGAGGAAGGTAATGAGCTTTTGTGGATAAAACCAGTAGGTTTTTACCCACGAAATCTAACACGATTTAATAAATGTGTTAGTCTCTAAGGTGCCACAGGACTGCTAGTTATTTAGGTTCAGATTCTGCCACGTTGACTCATATTGATTGTATATTGTTCTGTCAATACTCCCAATGGAAAGTTCCTAACAGAAAGCATCAACCTGCTCACTGATTAGCAGCTTCATGGGGACATACAGGAGATTTCTATTCCCTTTGGCTGTGGCCACATTTGGCCAAACCTTCGAAATGGCCGTGCTAATGGCCAAATTGAAGAATACAAACGAGGCACTGAATTGAATATTCAGCGCCTCATTAGCATTCGCACACTTCCAGCCGACATTCTTCGAAAGCGCCACTTTCAAATGCATGCGGCTCAGCGCGGCTGCACGGGGGTGCTTTTGAAAAGGACCGCCTCGTGTAGCCGTGCCGAGCTGCATGCGTTTGAAAGCGGCATTTTCGAAGTACGTGGCTGGAAGCGTGCGAATGCTAATGAGGCACTGAATATTCAATTCAGTGCCTCATTAGTATTCTTCGATTTGGCCATTAGCATGGCCATTTCGAAGGTTAGGCCTAGTGTGGCCACGGCCTTTATGTCACCTTAACATGACAGCAACTCCTGCGGTCCTTTAACATACCTTCCATTGAAGTCAATAGAAGGTTTGTCTGAGTAGGCACCTGTGAGGATTTAGCAATCTGTGTATAGCTTATGAATTCTATTTGATATTCTGTACTCGGTATATGGTTACCTTCATTGCCAGCCTCAGTGATTTAAACTTGAAAATCATGATTCAGACTCCAAAAAGTCTTGAGATTGGCTCAAACAATCATGAGATGTTTAATCAGATTATATTCGTCTTCTGACTATTGACTGTATTAGGTAAGATGATTTGGGGCTCTAGTCAGATGCTCTGTCCCCAGCCTCTGGCCATCTTCTCACCAGCAGTTACTCCTGTCCCCAGTCCTTCTATCAATTCTGCCTCCATACAGCCCCCACACAATGAAGCATTCATTAATTCAGCCTCCTTTCTCCTATTAGTGTTTAACGTGCTACATTTCTGCTGTTTTGTTTTGTTAGTCTCCCCCCACCAAGTATGCTCGACTCCTCCAAGGGTTCTTCATCCTCTCCCAGGCCTGGGTTGACTGCAAAGACTATGAGGGGTAAACTCCAGGCATTTTTCACCTCCTTCTGCCCCTTCTTGGACAGGGTACTGCAAGATAAGGAGCGGCTGAAATGGCCCCTGTCCATTTTTCTCATAGGAAGAGGTGTGGAGTGGAGGAGGGAGACCTAATCTGTTGAGCTCTTTGCTCCCTGCTTCCCCTGTGAGCATGGCAAGTGCAGAGGAGAGAAGTGGCTTCTGGCTTCTGGTGTGGCTGAGCTTTTTGAAGGAGCTGGATTTTCTCGCATTATTGTGAGACGAACTCCAGACACCTCTGAAATGCTGTCACTTGCACAAAAATCACAGGTGGAGGCAATACTGTGTTAGGCCCTTATTGTGGTCTTTACCTTATTCTTCCATCACATTTGTTGTGCTAATGACAGGGGGAGTGGGATCTGGTTATCTACCTCCAAACATGATAGTCACTAAAAAAACATCAGCAACAGAATCAACCTTACCTAAGCAGAGTAGTAATGGGGTCACAAGCTAACTAAAACCAGTACTGCCTGGATTATCTATGGAAGAAAAGAGAATGGAAAATTTGAAAAGGTGAACCAGTAGACCTGAGTTTTAGTGCAGGCCTTTGAAAACACAGAGGCTGAGGAGACCAAGGGTGGAGACAAAGGGGCCTGGCTTTCTGGGCATGAAGGAACCTTTTGATTGGCACACCAGTCAAAGCTGATGCAAGAGTCAGTGAGTGGACTCCATAATCTGAAGGAGAAACTTGGGTTTGAGGAGTGAAGCCCAGGAGTTGGATTTTGGAATTAGGAAATGACTGTGGCCAAATCCTAAGGAATACTCAAAAGTGATAAGGAAACAAAGGTTTGGACTGATTTACAGATCATTTACTATTCTGCCTACATCTGTATATCTTTTGTGCTGTCTATGAATACAGCGTGTTTTATTTTAGAAATCCATCTGCAAAGATTGTGTCTGTTTGCGTCAACCATTACATAAGCATGGAACTCAGCGGAGGGTAGGCTTAAGCTACTGCAGGGACGGATTCAAACCTGCCTTTGAGCTAGGACAGCTGAACCACTAGGTCCCATTTACAAGAAGAGGGAGCAGGCAGAGTCTATGCCCAGAAAGTGATCCCAGTGGACAAAGAAAGACTGGAGCCTACCTACACCCAAAAGAACTTAAAAGCAAACAGATCCAGTGCATGGATCCAGATACAGTAGCTTGGTGAGTACCCTGCAAGGGGAACTTGGACAGGTCTGTGACACCACTGGAGAACACAATCTGTAAATCAGCCCCAGTGGCCACCTCAGAGACTTTGACTTTAATGAATGACCCAATATCTTAGACACTTATAGTGCAGAACCCATTTCCTGACATACCATCTGTAGAGTAGAGGGATACAGATACTGCATATAGCAGTTGCCTCTCTGTAAAGCAGTAGATTTCAGGCCTTGCAGGTCAGCTTCCCTATGGAGGAGAAATCAGGGGTGTGGAGTATGAGTATACAAACATACATTGGCCCTGTGAGAGCAGTACCCTCTTCCAAGGCTCTCAGCCAACACATCAATGCCCAGTCTCAGCAAGCAACTCTGCCTCAAGAATGGCCTGTAGTTGGAGATTAAAGCTAAGAGAAAACACACTTGCTGCTTGCCACATCTGCACAAAAGAAACCCATGCCCCAAAACCAACACCGTGTCGTCTTTTAGCATTTCTTCATAAAGAATATTTGTAAGATTATGTGCAACAGCACCATCTAGTGACCCCTGCCATAACAATATGCAATTTCAAACATGTAATCTCTAATTATTTTTAAAAAGTGATCTCTAATTTATATTAGTCACCAGAAACCTGCTTTATGCTCATTTTCTGGAAGAGATAGAAAATTACCCAGTAACTTTGATAGCACAGGACAGATCTGAAGTTTCACCATTGCTGTTCAGTTCTATTCTGTAGCGTGAACCTCGTTAGCATGTGCTACAGGTAGGACCTCCCTGGTCTGGCACCCTTGGGACCAGACCAGTCCCAAATGAGGGAATTTGCCAGACCGGGGTGGTCCCCTGCTGCCAGCCGCTTAGAATGCCTGGCTCCCATTCCAGCTGGCCAGCACTGTACTGCTGGTTGCACCCAGCCAGGCTGCTGCTCCCTAGTCATGGGTCCCAAGCTCACCAGCTGCACTTCCCAGCTGCTGCCAGGTCACCATTCCTCAGCTCTAGCAGTGGGTCTCAGACCAATACAGGGCCACTGTTCTCCAGTCCCAGCAGTGGTTAGGTTGCTCCTTAGCCTTGCTGGCAGCTCCCCCACCACTAACTGGCTGCTGCTTCCCAGCCCCACTGGTGACTCTCTGACACCAGCTGTGGCTCTCTGACTGCAGCTGGACTCCACTGCCAGCTAGCCCCTTCTCCGGGACCACCAGACTCTCAGGTCCAGCAATGGCTATGGTTCTGCCGGACCACGGATGTAGCCAGACAATAAAGGACCAAATTGCAGGGGTGCAACCTGTACAACCTGAAAGCTGAATAACTCAATCTCTTTACGAAGAGCTGCAATATTTCTTTCTATGGGCTTTGATGTGTATTCTCATGGGCCACATCTACACTAGCCCCCTCCTTTCAGAAAGGGCATGGTAATGAGCGAGTTGGGAAGATGCTAATGAGGTGCTACCATGAATATGCAGTGTCTCATTAACATAATGGCAGCTGCGCAAGATTCGAAAGCGCTGCTTTCGAATTGCATGTTGTCCGTGTAGATGGGGGCTTCGAAAGGACCCCCAGACTTCCAAAGGCCCTTCTTCCTCAAACCAAATAGGAATAAGGGGATTTCAAAGTTGGCGGGGTCCTTTCGAAAAGGACCCCCGTCTGGATGAGCCACACGACAGCAAGCCGCAGCAATTTTGAAGTGCCGTGGCTGCTGGCATGCTAAAGAAGTGCTGAATATGTATTTCAGGGCCTCATTAGTAATCTTCATAATGGCCATTTGCATGGCTGTTTCGAAGATTTGGGCTTATGTAGACGTAGCCATAGTCTCATAAAAATAATTAATGGCTTTAATCTCTCCAGCTTACTTACTAGCTCTTGCTTCTTGAAAGTTCTGGGATTTCAATTTCTGTTTCTCAGCAGACTAAAAAGTAACATGGAAAGAAAAATACTAGCTGTATAGGATGATTTTTCTCTGTGTCTATGTGGTGGTGGATCTTGGCCAAGCATGGCAGAGGACTTAGTTAGCTTTTCCAGAGCTTATCCATCAACTTCAAACTGACTCTTGCTTTCACTATTCTAGTCACTATTTCCTTCTTACAGTCTAGATTATATGTTATGTTGCTTCCCAGATACATGAACTTCTCTACATTCTCTAGTTTGATCCCCACTACACTGATCTTCCTTCCTATTCCTTTATCTCCAAATACCACGGTTTTGTTTTATCAATGTTCATAATCAGTCCATACCACTTTCCTTCCTTGCTTAGCACCTGCACAGTTCTTGCTGGCTTCTCTTCATCTTCCTTAATGATAACTATATCATCTGTGAACCTCAAGTTGTTGATTCACATCCTGTGCACAGATACCCCTTCTACCTTTTCCTAGGTTTTCTCCATCGCTCTTTCTAGGTGCATGATGAAGATACTCAGTGATATCGGATCTCTACGTCTTGTACCTCTACTTGTTCTAAACCTACTTTCCATCTCTCCACACATTCTCACTGCTATCTCCGCATTGTCGTTGATATCCTTCAACAACTGTATCAGTCTGCAATTCATGCCATACGACTCCAACACTGCCCAAGTCACTTTCTGACCTATATTGTCAAATTCTTTCTGAAAATTGATGAAGCATTTGTAGATGTTCTTTCATTGAGCTTTCTCTGCTATAAATCTTAGTGCCAATATCAGCTGTGTGGTGCTTCTATCTTTCCTGAATCCCACTTGCTCATCTGCTACATGTTCTTCTATCTGTGATCTCAGGCTCAGTCAGTATCATCACCACCTTGCCTAGATGACTCATTAGGGCAATCGTTCAGTAGTTCTTGTACTCCAATGTACTTTCTTTCTTGTGTATTATCACTAGCACAGATCTTGTCCATTCCTTAGGTGCCTTCCCTTCTTTCCATGCTATATTACATAGTCGGTGTATTTCCTGAATCATATTTTCTCCACCATATTTGATCCTCTCTCCTGTGGTGTGATCATTTCCAGGGCTTTTGTTGATTTTGTTGATTTAAATGGTCTTGATTGAAATCAATCCACCCTGATTTTCATTCTGCGTCCTTCATGATGTGCGGATGGTGATTTGTTGCAGTGAGCTAGAGCAATGGTTTTCTCACTGGTGTGCTGAGAGATCTGTACAAGTGTGCAGTGAATTTTTGCCATTTCTCCCCCTGCAGTAGACCTTTTCAGATCCACTGGGAGGAGAAATGCAGACCCCACAGCACCCCATTTATGCTGGGAGGCACCTGAAATGCTGCTTCCAGGCCTGAACAATCTGGCAGGGAGCCCACCCCGCACTCCCTGCTGTGGCAAGGGGCAAAAAGGGAGGGCAGGAGCCTGTTGGAATGGGACATGGTTTAAATGCCATGTCCTGGCTCCAGCAGACTGGCAGGGAGGGGAGCCTGCTTTCAGTGGTTACTTGTTTATTCAACATCCCTCGCGTGGCGTTGAGCAGATTTTGAAAATGTGTCTGTGCTCACTGTCTAAGAAGGTGTATTCTGTGGTGGATTTGAAACATTAATGCATTTGATCTGTGTTTAGCTTGCTGTATGGGCTTCCAAGTTGCAAACCTCTCTAGTAAAACTGTAACCGTAGTAAAGTAAATGTGACATATGAGAGCAATTGATTCAGCAGAAAATCGTGGGTGTGCCATGGCATTGTTTGTTTCTTGAAGTGTGCCATGTTACCGAAAACCACTGAGCTAGAGCACCTCTCCTATTAGATCTCCTTTTTCTCTTCCACAAGGCTTAAGTGAAGAGGAGTCCAGAACACTGCACAAGTTGATATGCAGAAACACTACAGATCCCTGCCACAGCAGCCCACTCTCTTAGTTTTGGGCTGGCTTGCATTGGCCTGCTAGGTCATGAAAAAAATGATGGGCTTTCCAAGAGCAATATACAGGTGAATTGTGTGTGTGTGTGAGGATAGGAGGTGTGACTTTCATCTGAGGCATCAGGTACTGACCACTCCAATAGAGGCCAATAGTCTGATCCATTATGCTAAGTTGTTATAAATAATGGTGATCCTAGTCAAAAGAACTGGCACTTGGAGGTTATTGTCAGTCACAATTGAATGATAGCTAAACAAAATGGTGCGATGTACCACTCTGCAATGACTCATTGCACTATCAAGCCATCATACTGATGGCCTTCAGAGAGCCTTAAGGCATTCAGTGAGAACAATGTTGCTCTGTTATAAAGCACAGACTTCTCGCTGCAAATGTGACTTGAAATCTGAACCCTTCTTTCTCCACAGATGAATGTCACAGGGATCCCATATAGCCAACCTTTCAGCTGACACATGGGAAGCTATATTCAGATTCATTCTAGGAATAGTTATTATTGGCAAGGAGCTCAGAATATTCCTATTTGCTGCTGCTGCCCTTCATTCTCTGACCCTGGATAGCTACTGTAACTGGCTGTAAACATCTAAGAGCAATGCTGAGGAATCAGCTAATTGTGCAGTTTGGGGGATTAATATTTCTAGGTGGGAAACTGTGCCAGTTTCAAATACAGACGAAGAACATCACTCCACTCTTATTTTCCAGGGCATAAATCTGGAGTAATGTAATAAAAATAGCTTGTCTTACTCCAGGCTTAGTTAACAAGGATTTATGCAGATGTATCTGCTGAACTTGGCCCAAAGCATCACTTATTGTGTATTTTATATGTACTGTAACTCAGAAGGCTTTATATGCCTAGAGCACACAATAACCCTGGCTGTTTAATCTTAAACTGCCTTTGCAATGCAAGTTAGAAAGCTGTTTATAATTCTAACATAACTTATGGTTCTTTAGGATGACTAATCCATCAAACCTGAGCCTCTTTCTCCAGAATATTTTATTTTTGCAGGTGCTCCTGATACAACTGCCTAAGATGTACAAGCACGAATTAGACAAAATGCAGACACTGTAGTTGGCGTAGAAAGAAAGCAAGCCCTGCTACCGTTGCAAAAATCAACTTGGCCTTCTAAGTGGAAATTCTGTATTTGGGTGGCCTTGCTGCAATCTGTGTGGGACTGGCAGTCATTGTCGCTGAATGAAGAGCTTGACTTCGCCTGGCAGGCAGTCAAATTATCCCTTTGCAAGAGCTTGCACTTGGCAAATATACCACCAGAATTTCTTTGGCTGAGAAAGCACTATCAAAGCCTGTTATACATAATATCTTGAAAGTGGGCCTCTTAGTTTAAAACAGAGTCAGACGAGGGCGTTCATGTTTTCTTCAATTGCTGGTTTCTTTGAATTGTACTTTAGCTAGGAAACTCCCAGGCTTGAATAATTCACAGGAAAGCAAACAAAAAGGACTTAAAAGGATCAAGGAACATTTTGTAGGGGAACACATTACATTATTCTAATGCTCTCTCTTAACCAAAATGAAATGTCAGTGTGCACCCATACATATAGCATTTCTTATTTTCAACCCTGAAAAGATGGAATGGCAGCTTTCAAGATAAGGCTGAACATGAGGAAATCACCCACATATTATTTCTAATGAAGGAGAACGGTATCATGAAAAGACAATCAATGCATTGCACATCTATGCTCCTTCTGTTTCTGGGGTAGGTATACAACACAGTATATTAAACTGCCCACTAGGCTTTACTAATTAACGAGCAAATACTGGGCCCAATTCCCAGCATGAATAGCTAAGATGGAGTAGTCCCCAGGGAACAAAGGACCTTATATCAGCATACCTTCCTGATCTGCCTCTGCCACCAGTTGTTCTGCTACCACATCATGGAGATTCTACATTATGGAGCTGTGCACCAACTCCCATCATCAAGGCCCCTTCCATGCATGGCAGAACCACATAGATTCTACTGCTAAGCATCCTTCTGTGGTTGTGGAGATGGGGTTTCATTTGTCCCAGGAAGTCTTGTGGCACCTTATAGACTAACAGATATTTTGGAGCATAAGCTTTTGTGGTCAAAGACCCACTTCATCAGACGCATGAGTGTGGTGGGGGTGGTGGTTTCAGAGGGGTATTTAAAGAGTGGGGTCCCCGTAAGAGGGAGGGCCAGAGCTGACAAGGTCTATTCAGCAAGATGGAAATGGCCACATGTGAGCAAGTGAATAGTGCCCTCACCCCCAACAATATGGACCATTACTGGAGACCAGGACCAGCGTTAAGCTTCCCAAACTGCAAAACAAGGGCCATTTGTCCATGCCTTTTGGGGCACAAGAGAATACAGGAACACCCTCCCTCTCAACACTGCTGATAGTAGTCATCCTTGGCTTGTAGATTTTGAGTTCAGCGCTGATGCCTGCCATCCAAACCACCTGTATGCTAGGGAAACTACAGTTGAGGGACCCAGAAGTCACCACAAAGGTGGAGTAATTAAGCTGGTATAACGAGTTAGGGAGGCAGACAGGATATGCAATGACTCATACATTGTTAGGCTGATGTAAAGAAGCTTCCATCAACCTAAGTTTGTGGTATAGGCCAGGCTTAAGATAGCCTGGTCTCTGCCCTAGAGCATACTGTATCTATAGACTGAAAGGCCCCTAGCCTAAACGATTGTAGCAGCAAGAAATAATACGGTAAGGGAGAGTTTAAAGGAAGAGAGTATGAATGGCTTTTATTTTATATACCACTATTAAAACCTTAATTTGTGTTCTTTGCTAAACAGCAGCCAGGGAGTATTGCAGACCCTATAATAAAATCCTTATTTGCTCTAGCACCCAAGGAAAAAATAAACACTCAAGAATTCTGTGCCAGGGTCGGCTCTGAATTTCCTTATTTATGGGAGTTGTGTGTCTGTCTTACATTAAACTCAGACTTTTAAATAATGTTCAATCTGGTTATCAACACTATGGAAGTTGTGCTCCATAATCCAAGATGACATTTAAATTAAATAAAAAAAAATTCTAGACATTTAAGTGGGAGGATAAACTTCCTAACATAAGAGTACAAACCAGTGCTGCAAATGTCTGCTAGTCTATGAACAGCTGGAAATAAAACCTCAACTCCTTTCAAGCCACGTTAACTTTGAAATCTAATTGTGTAAATATCAGTGTCAGCTGTTTTAAGTATTGTTAACTATTTTACTTGTAATCATATTAACTAGAAGCTAATATGCTTACACACAAAACCCAGAATGCTTCCCCTATCTCCCACACTCACAAGGCCTCAGCTGTCCAACACTTTTCAAGCAGGTTCCCCAAACAATTTCTATACCACCATATCAATACAAAATTCTACAATGTATTAAAAAAGAAGGTGCAGAGTAACTAGATGTCAAGTTTGTATTATTTATTTTTGTATTTCAAAAAACACATACCTCCATTTTAAGCTTATCAGAATCTGCCCTATTAGCCTGAACAGTGTAGACTCCATATCCAACTGGCTCCGTGTTGGTAAAGGATTCCCCTATGCAGGACCAGGGCCTAAAACATGTCCAAAATATCCCAACTGCTTAGGTTTTTGGTGGACAGCGTAAGTTAGGTGTGGAATATGTCAAAAAACTGTTTGCAGGCTTGCCAAAAATACTAAGCGTGAATTGCAGGCTGTTCATGGCCTCAGCAGAAATTGCATCATTGGCTTTTAGTCCATTCACCAACGTAAATGGCTAGCTTTTTTTAAGCAACAGTTTAGACTATAAGAGGTAGATTCTACAACAGATTCCACAGACTGATAATTTAATTTCTGACCTTAATTTAAAACAGACATACACAATTTCTCATAAATAAGGGGATTCAGAGCCAAGGCTGGCAGATAACAGAGGGAATCTACCAAAATCCCTCATATATCAGACGGTCTACTGCTTCCAGCTCTGCATTTATCATCTCTTGGAAGATAAAGTATTTATAATTCCTTAGTTTGCTCCTAGTAAAAACACAAAATAAGTCACTCTCAAGGCAACTGTGATTATTGCACCTAAGCTCAATTGTGTGAAGTACATGAAATTTCACAAAATGTAAAAGCTACCTTAAGACATCTTGCCCGCCTAGGAATTAACCACAGAAAACAGGTGCAGTTGTCAATAAATAAATGTTACAGACAGGGGCACAATAACTAAACAGAAAAACTGAATTGAGTCCAAACAAAAATGGTCTACTGATAAGAGCTGAGCTCTTAGGTAGTAAATAAGAAAATGTGGAACATAGTTAATTATGCCATGTTTGGCTTTACAAAAATAAATTTAATTGGTGTACAAGACAATAGGATAAAATGCATCACCTGCTGTCCATCCCCCTCCCCCCCCCACCAGCTCATGTCCCAGCTTTCCAGTATCACAATTCATCTCCGTTTCCTCAATCTCAAGTCAGATAGGCTATGTCTATGCTAGAGTTATCTGCCAACAGAAGTCTGACAAAACTTCTGTCAACAGAATGCGGCCAGATCACAAAGTGGATGGAAAGAGCAATTTGCTCTGTCGACAGAGAGTGGCCAGACTGCTAAGCTGTTCTCTCCACAAATGGCCAACTGGAAGCACAGTAGACAGGGCTGCCTGGTGTCCCAAAAGCCCTGTCTGTTGATAGAAAACACCCCAGAACATCCAGACTGGCTTTCAGTGGACAGACCTCCGTCAACAGAGGCATTCTGCCTCATGAGGGAGTGGTAGAAGGCTGTCGACAAAAGTGTCACATTCTGTCGATTAACTTGACAGAATGTCTTGGGAATGTGAACGCTCTGGGTTTTGTCGACAAAATGCCAGTTTTGTTGACAAAACTTTCTAGTGTAGATGAGGCTAAGAGACTTTTTTCTTCAAGAGGAGACCAGCCGCCTTTGTTCTTGTTAAGCTGTGGCTGGTGAGTCTTTGCATCATCATGACATCCAGTCCTCACTCCCCAACCAGGGTAATATCTAATTGCCCTTTGAAAACATAAGAACACAACAACAGCCATACCGGGTCAGACCAAAGGTCCATCCATCCCAGTATCCTGTCTGCTGACACTGGGCAATACCAGATGCCCCAGATGTAGAGGACTGAACAGGTAACGAACAAACAATCTCTCTCCTGTCATCCACCTCAGTGTCTGACAAACAGAGGCTAGGGACACCATTCCTTACCCATTCTGGCCAATAGCCATTAATAGACCTAACCTCCATGAATTTATCTAGCTCTTTTTTAAACCCTGATATAGTCTTAGCCTTCACAGCCTCCTCTGGCAAGGAGTTCCACAGGTTGACAGCCTTGTGTGTAGAACTTCCTTTTATTTGTTTTAAACCTGCTGCACATTACTTTATTTTGGTGTCCCCTAGTTCTTATATTATGGGAACATGTAAATAATTTTCCTTGTTCATTTTCTCCACACCACTCAATTTGATATACCTCTATCATATCCCCCCATTAGTCTCCTCTTTTCCCTTGTTTTGTTTTTAATCACCCTTTTTTTTGCTTCTCTCTCATTCTTTGGGCTTTTCACTGAATCCTGAAATCAACTCTAATGCATTCGTCCTTCTTTGTCTTAGGAGAAAGGATCCCGTCAGATGATGTCCCTGACCAGAGCCTTGAACCATCTGTTGTAATGAACCAACCAGTCTTCCAACACATATCAACTAAATACATGTTTCACTCATTTTTTTTCTGTCCTGTTTCTCTGCTATCTTGTATCAGTCTGTTTGTTAAGCCATAAGTGAACGACCGTCACACATCAGAAGTGAATATAAAATTAACTTTTCCCTTGAAATCAACAATTAATTATGTCTTTACTCTGAAAGGAGAAAGTGATAAGGTCTTAATTTGTTTGGTATAATCACTCAACCAGAATTTCAATACAAATGCTTTTTTAAACTCCTTGTTCTCTTTTGTTTTAGCAATAAACTGTCAACCTGAAGGCATGCTTTTAGCGTCTGCCAAGTAACTAAGTAAATTCAAGGTTTCTGTAAAAAAAAAAAAGTAACTCTGAGCCTATCACCATTTAATATTGGACAGTGAAAGAGTTTACATAGACCTTTAATTGCCTAGGCCTTTAAAAATCAATCAATAGAAGAGGGGCCCCCTTGTTTTAGGGGCTATGAAATAAGAATAAATTATGGTTCCTTACAATTAGTGATCATTTTAAAAATTTATTTAAATAAAATAAATATTTGTTAAAATATATTTCAAATACATCAATATCAAAGCAATTTTTTAAATACAGGAATCCAGTAGTGTGAGCACCACCTTGTGGCCAACGAATGAAACAACTGTTGAAATTATCATACTGTATCATCCCGCTCAGATTCAGAACTTGTAGTTAGTGGATACCTTTTGGGACCAGCTATGTTTTGCAGTAACAAGATTTTACTAAGCTTCCAAACAATTTTTTTCCATGATTTTGTTTGGCTTTGGTTATTCCTTTCCATCACATACAACTCACTTATTGCAGGATTTGGTTAAAACTTGGAAGATAGAAATAGTGATAAAGACTTTTATATTCAATGGCCAAACTAAGTGGCACGAGTAGTAAATAAACCACAGAGGTGTTATGAAGTATAAATCTGTAAAGGAGCCCAAGAAGAGAAGTACCTTGGAGTGTATTCTTTCAAGGTTTTCTCTGTTTTAAGATCACCACCATTTAGTCTTGTGCACACTTGCACTCATGAAAATATTCCAGCTGGGAAAGTACTTATTGGAACAAAGTCTAAATTGGTAAAGGCTAATAGAAATATTGAGAAGTACAATGGAAACACAGCTATACTTTTCATACCCTGACAAACTGCACTGAGGCTTTCACATCCTATTTACTATTCGATGTTAGTAGGGTCAGATGAGTTTATCGAGAATGTTCAGAAAAAAATGGATCAAATGCTGCTCTCAGTTACATTATTCACCACTGGGAATGAAGCTGCATGAGAATTTACCAGGACTACATGAGTATTACTGAATGTGGCTCACCAGGTCTCACTTCACACAATCTAAACAAGAAAATCTGAAGTTATTTAGTTTAAGTAAGTTTAGCTTGGTAGCCACTCAGGGTGATTGCTTCAGACTCTAGAACTAAAAATATTTTCTTTGATGCAGCAAGCAACAGATCTGACGGCTGCAACATGCAAGTTGTATTTACTGAAGACTAAAACCCCAGCTGTGTTTGTTTCTAACCGTGACACTTTTTTATTGCCCAAACAAAAAAAAAAAAATCTTCTAACAGTCTAACAACAGTGACACTTTTTCCACATGGTAAATCATTTTGTAATGGATAGCATTAATAAAGCCAACATTTTCTTAAGCCTCCAGTGGCCAATGATTCAAATATTTCATTTTGTGCGGCACCAATGAGTCTTTGCTGGGCCAGATGCTGAAAAACAACTATTCCCTAGCTAAATTTAGCTTATACATTTCACAACCTTTCACTCAATGGACTGGAAAAAACGTTTGTTGATTTGCTTCCTAGCCTCAAGAACTTCTCAAAGTCTTAAAACATTGTACAATAATTTAAGAATTGTACGCTTTCAGGCACAAACCCATTTATATTTTGCATTATTTCATACTATCAAAGGGGGCTGATTGATAGTAGACAGTCACTGTAATGGCACCTGACAGCAAACACCTCAGGAAGTACAGAACTCTGCGAGTCTTTTTCACGTTGACATCTGCACATTTTGTTGTTCAAGCAGAGAAGAATCTGCATAGCATTCATCAGCATTTAACTAATTCCTTGCTTGCTGGTGCTGAGACTACTTCACCACACACAAACTGTTCCTAAAAAAAAAAAAAAAAAAAGGAAACAAATATTGTTATAACTAATTTCCACTACTGCCCCAAACAAGCCGTGCAAAGTAAGCTAGTTCTGTTTATTATAGGTATGGATGCAGTTGAAGCCTGAAATTAAAACTGATAACAAAAGTATGTTTAAACAGGCTTCTTACTTGGCCAACTAACAAACACCACTGCTAATACTTATTACAGACTTGCTGCAATTAAGGTTGTAACTAGCTTCTTATTACTGAAACAATTTTACTTACTCTTCGGCTGTGGCCGCACCAGTAAGTAATTTCAAAGGCGATTTTGAAATGAGGGACGATTTCGTAACGAGCAGCAGAGTGACTACACACAAATTGCTTGTTTCGAAATCAATATCAGGATAAAAAGCCAGTTATTTTGAAAGCGCTGTTCCACTCCCGTTGTGGGAGCAACACCCCATTTCGATGTCGATTTCAAGGAAAGGTGTGTAGCCACTCCCCAGCCACCATTTCAAAAATCACAAGTCCTCCACAGAGTCAGCCCCGCCCCAGAGCACAGAGACACTATGGCTGTCAGCTCCAGTTGCCTTAAAGCTGCAGGGACACAGAAATCCCATGCAAGAAGTTGAGTGTGTGCCAGCAGCCACAAGAACACGTGCTCACAGCAGCATACTCTCCAGCACCACCCCCCAGCACGGCAAAAAGGAATCCAGCTGGAGCCAAAGCCAGCAGGCAAGACCCCTGGGAACACCAGGGATCTCAAGGCATCGGGCAGCAGGGCTCCCAGGACCCTGGGCAGCCCCTGGAAAGGAGGGGATGCCCTGTGGCTGAGGTCTGGGACATGCTGGCCATCTAGGGGGGGATGAGGACGTCCTGCTGACGGAGGGTCGGAAGCAGAAGGCAGCTGCCTTAGCCCGGCTGTCTGAGACCCTGGCCCCAAGGGGCCATCCCCAGCCCAGACCCCGACCAGGTGCAGATGCTCCACAGCACCAATGACCCCAGGCCCAGAGCTGCCAGCCAGCAACATGGACAGTGACAGGAAGGGGACCCTATACATCGCTGTGCCACCGGAGGGCATGAGCCAGGCCACCTCTGCCTGGGCCACCCTGAACCCCCCCGTGGCACCTTCAGGGAGGACTGGGCGTGGGGCACCCATGGCATATGGAACCCTGGGCATGCGGGGGTGGGAGGGCAGTCCCCACTGCTGCTGGCATGGGCCCAGGCACACGGCCAGTGGTCATGGGGACAGCCATGGTCGCCATGGAGGGGCCTGTGCACACAGGGGGTCCCTGCACGGGGCCATAGACAGCCACGTGGGGCACATGCCTGAGGAGGGCAGATGAACCAGTCCTGCCAATGGCCCAGTGTGGATGGACCCCACAACAGCTGGGCCACTCCAGGACCTCCCACGGGCGGGGAGGGACAAAGACATGGCCCCTGGCCCATGGTAGTCAGCTGCATGACTGACAGTGTGCTTCCCTTTCCTGTCATGTCTTCACAGACTTGATGTCTGTGGGCCATCCCAACCCTCTTGACGTGCCAGGGAGCCCTGCAGCAGCCAGCAAGGGGGAAGGAGCGACATCCCCCAGAACTGGGAACCACGCTGGGCAGGCCTGCTGCCGCAGCCGGCCTGATGACTTAGTGGCAGCCCACACAGCTGCATGGCGGGAACACCACCACCTGCTGCAGGAATGGCTCGCAATGGAGCAGGTGGGCTGGGACCGGGTCTCAGGGTACCTCGACACCCTGACCCAGGCCATTGCCAACTGCCTGACCTAGCTGCTTGCTCCATGGATGGCCTTTCCCGCAATCCCTGCCCCTGCCCCTGCCCCGCCCCCCTGCTCCCACCCAGCATGACAGAGGCCGAGATGGAAAAGTGCGGGCAGGCAGGCGCGCCTGACCACGGGTCCATCGGCTCCCCCCACCCACCCTCATGAGTCTGAGGCCATCACACCCCCAGTGCATCCCTACCTACCTGTGCTCCCAGCCCCACAGGGGGCCCCGGACCCAAGGTGGTCACAGCTCTGGGGCTGCCATGGCTCCCATCCCCCTACCCCTAGGGATGAGTGAGGCCCCCCGCCCCCCCATAAATTGTTCACGCCCCCCCCCCCCCCGGTAATAGTTGGAGACTTGTTTAGTTTTGACCAATTAACGGTGAACTTTATTGGACAGTGTCTGTGTTGTGATCAGGTAGGGATGGTGAGGGATGTGCACATGGGCAGGGGTGCTGGTGGGGCAGAGGTGGGGGCTACACAGGGCAGGCCAGGGCCAGGTCACGGGGGCCTCCGAGCAAAGGCCTCCTGGAGGGCTTCCCACACACACCCCCCATCCTGGTGCCCCTGGTGGCATGGGACCACACGTGGCTGGTCATACCATGACACAGCCTCAGCCACCCAGTGCACCACAAAGAGCTCGTGCTTGCTCTTCACAAGGCTGTGGAGAACACAGCATACACCCATGACCGCAGACATGCTGGGGAGGCCCACCTCCAGGCACGTCAGCCAGCACCTAACGCATGCCTTCAGATGCCCGAACGCTCACTCCGCCATGTTCCTGGCTTGGTCAAACCGGGCGTTGTAGCATTCCTAGCTCTCGTTGGCGTGGCCTGTTTAGTGGCATATTAGCTAGTCCTAAAGGGGGTAGGCTGCATCGGTGACAATGCATGGGGGCATGGTCATGTCCCCCAGTGGGAGCTCCTGTGGGGGGATGTAGGTGCCCTTGGCCATTCTGTGCCTGAGTCATGAGTTCTGCCGAACACAGACATCATGGGCCCTGCCGAGCCAGCCATGCAAATGTGTAAACTGTCTTCAGGCATCCACAAGGGCCTGGAAAACAACAGAATGGTAACTCTTCCGATTTACGTATCGTCCGCAGCTGCGTGGGGCGGTGCTGTCTAATGTGCCAATACATTTGGGGAATCCAAGCTGCTGGAACCCAGCCATGGGGGCATCCACATTGCCCAGCCAGATAAGCAGGTGCAGGAGGATCTGGTTGATGGCATTGACAACCTGCACAGGGTGGAGAGCATGGGTGCCCGTCAGTGTGCAGTGGCATGCAGTGGGACCTCCACCCTGGGCCCACCATGGGTGCATGACCCTGGCTGCCTTACTTCTAGAAGGATGACCCCGATGGAGGCCTTCCCCACCCTGAACTGGTGGCCGACCGAGCAGTTGCTGTCCAGGGTGGCCAGCTTCCACATGGCGATGGCCACCATTTTCTCCAGGGAGAACACAGGCTGCATGGGGGTGTCCTGGAGGCAAATTGCTGGTGCCAGCCACTGGCACAGCTCCATGAAGGTGGCCCGGATCATCCTAAAATTGCGGAACCACCACTTGTTGTCCCAGTCCTCCAGGATGACGTTGTCTCACCATTCCCTGTTGGTGGGGTAATGCCAGAGGCCAATGCGGGCCTGGGGAAGGGGGTGCTCCAGATGTACTGTAGGGAGAGCCTGCAGGAGGCTGGCCACATGGGAGGCAGCAGGGAGCCTGAAGTGGCATGCTGTCAGGATGGCCATCAGGCTGCCCATGGTGTCCAGGACGTCCCTATCCGTGAAGTGCTGCAGGGCCACGTCAGGCTGCAGTGTCGGTGCCGAGCAAGGCTCCGCCGGTGCCGAGATGGAGGTTGTGTGCTGCAAGCAGCCCAAGTGAGCAGCATGTGCAAGGGGGAGGGTGTTTAGGAGGGGCCCCTTAAGGGGGTGGCTGGCCTACGCTCCAGGAAGTGCTTGCCACCCACTTGACCCTTCCCTTGCCGTTTCCTTCCCTGTTATTTAGAAAGGAGGCTCTGGGCTGTGTAACCACTCCCTTTCGAAAGGACGTGGGGGAGGTCTCTTTGATGTTGCGGATTGCAATGTTGATCTGCACTGTGTGTGTAGTCACTTCGTTTCAAAGTGACGAATTGGGATTACCCCTTTCAACGTCACTTGCTAGTTTGGGCACAGCCTTCACTGAAACTACCCTCATTTCCAAAGGAGATTTTTAAGGCAGGGATGGGTCCCCGAATAGTGGCTGGGCCACGAGCAGTCCTCCTTTACCTCAGTGGACTGCAGAAGCCCGTGGCCCACTCAGCACCACCCCAGATGTGCTCCTCCCCCATGTGCCTCTCTTGCACTGGAGCACCAGAGCCCTGTACTTACCTGCTCCTCCCCTTCCCACCCAGCATTTGTGGAGCGTGGTGATTTGCGCTCCATCCCCACTCTTCCAACTCTGTCCCTGAACTGGAATGTCACAGGTTACCCAGACTGTTTTAAGGTACCTACGGACTGTGGAGCTGAGGAAATTGGGGGGAAACCCCCCCCGTGAATTTTAGAAAAAAATTCACATTCCATATGTATTTTAAATGTTTGAAAAATAGTAAAACAAAATATCTCATTCCTGTACACGACATAGAAGCTTCATATTTGATTTATCTGAGATCCTGGACATGATCTAGTCAGCCTACAGGATTATTTCGGCTAAGTTAAAAACTTCCTTCGCTCTGGGTTTTTGAACATATGGATATACCATTAGATTTCAAATTATCTTTACAAACCTCAAAGCTCTGCTGATGGACTGCTCGGGCAGCAAAATGGGCAACACGTAACAGCATAAAACTCATTTACAATATGTGACTTTATCCTTTGACCCCCAGGCTTGGCCCCATTCTCACCTGGTCATAGATCACTCTTACAATCAAAGAGCAGCTGGGGCAGGTGGCCACATCTTCCCCATTCTCCAAATCCTCCTGCAACAGAGCCAGGGACACAGTGAGGTCTCTGCAGTGTGATGCACTGCTGGTGTAAGGTTACTTTCCACTCCCCCACCATTCCTCCACAGCCATTCACACATTTCACCTGCTGTTTTGATTACTTGAATTATACTGCCTTTTTCTACATTTACAGTGGATTATAAATTTCACTTCTCTAAATTATTTCCTTTTAAGAAAAGTTACTTTATTACTGTTAGTATATCATTTATCTTCATTAACATTGCATAGATGGATGCTACTGTGTTACTTATTTGTTATTTAAAATAAAAACTAAATGAAAATATTAATAGTTGCTGGTAGTTTCAGCAATCTGCTCATAGCATTTTTAGTACTGTGATATTAGTTTTTAATTCTAAATTTGCATTTTTCATATTTTCTTATTATACAATTTTATTCTTTGTGGTTGTATGACTGCAAGGCTGACTGATTTTCTGTGTTTGTCAAAACTTCAGTTTCTCTTGATCTGCCAGCAGGAACTGTCTTTGTCAACTGCTATTTAAAATCCTTCTTACAGGTAAATTTCTACTGTAATTTTTATACAAATATACAACTCCAAGACAGAATGAAAACCAAAAAATACACCCATCACTTGTTATACACCCAAAACTCATGAAGTAAAAAATACATATTTCTTGCAATTTGCCTTTTTGTTTCTAAGCTTTTGGGTGCACTAGCTTCATACACTTACTGTTACCACTCCCAAATAATCCATATACGTCTAAAATTATTGTACATACTTATATAACATTAAATAAGATTTTGGACCTCCAGTAAGGTAAGCCCTTCTCTCCCACCTTTGTAACAGAAAAATGTATTTAAAAGACATCTTAATTCATGTAAGTAATTCTCCATCCTCCAAACACCACACTGCACAATTTACTTTATTACTTCATTTCTTGCATACATGGATGTTGTCTTTTCTACTAGATTATTTACACTATGAATTGTGTATTTTAATTTTACAGCCTTTTACTTACGCTACATATTTTGTTATGATACATTTCAGTGATGTTCTGCATTTAGTGTTCTTTAATGCCAAAAATCAACATTTTTTTCTGTAATATAAAAGAATGGTCTTGTTACTCCTTTGTATTAGTTGGGTGTGGAATGATGGGAGCATAATGCCGATTTCGTCTAGTTTGCCTTTTTGTGAAACTACAGTAACTCGTCAGAATCTACCCTATATTTTTAGGGAAAGACAGAGCACGAATACATTTTAGTTACCCCACGAGAAAAAAAAACAAGTTTTCTTAGCACTGAGGACAGGGTTGCAATGCTGATGCAGGTGTTAATGAATGGGTATTATTCACAGTTGAGGACTAACACTGATTGTGTGGCTAACGTTGCTCCTAAGACATGAGAAGTATTTGCTCCTGAAAGTCAGCAGCCCACCTCCATTTGTACAAGTGTCAGAGTTAAAACTGAGGAGATAAAAATTGACCATGAAGAGGTATGAAAAACTCTCTTAAATACAAACAGAGGTTATGATCATACATTTGTGCTGAAGTACAGAAATGCAAGTTCAATGTTGTAGCCAGACATGAACCCCCCATTTCACCTTTTCTTTCTCCCTCTGTCTCTCCCAGTGGGGAGGGAGAAGAACAAGCAAGGGAGACAGGCAGCCTTTGATGTCCTGGGAACGCAGGTGTGCTGTCTCGCCCAGCCTCTCTACTATACACAAAAACCAGACAGTGAATGGGCTAGCTAATGGCCGCCCTTCTGGCTGATCTCGGTGATTGACACACCTGATCACTACCCCAGGAAGAACGGGGAATCTCCGCCCATCACCTCCAAAGGTGCCCAATTGTCCACAATTCACAGGTGCAAATTGAGCCTTGCACCTTCCCTGGGAAACCTGGGGTTCAAACACATTCCTCCCGATTGGCCACTTGAGACCAGGAAGAAGCCTACGTGACAAAAGGGGTATAAGAGGGGTTTGGCAGCCCACCTCCCCCTTTGAGTTTCAATCACCTACACCTGCTGGCCAGGTCTGGAATTAACTCCCGAGACCAAGGACGCCTGGTTCGTATCTACTTCTTCCCGAGGGATTGAGAGAAAGATTCTGGGTCACACCGGATCTAGGAGGCAGGGGTAAGAATTACACCTGTATTACACTTCTTTCCTATAGGAATTGAGGGAAAGACTCTGGTTCCACCAGGTCTAAGAGGCGGGGGTGAAAATCACATCTGCAACATGCCTTTCTTGTGTACATATTAATTGTATTAGTTTAAGCTAGCTAGTTTGTCTAAAACTTTTCTAAAAAGTTAAATTGTGTTGTTTCCCCTTTAAAAACCACGAGTACTAACTTGTACTTTAATCATTTGTCTTAGTTAAATTGTTTCTATCTTTGTATAAATAAAAAGTAACTGTTAAAGCTTCTCTAAGTGTAATTTTCCTCTTGCTGCTGTACCCGAACTAAACACAAACCAAAGAACCCAGCCTGCCCTGGCTGCTTAGCATAGCTGCTGGTGTGGCATCACCCCCTTTGCCCCACCAGACCCTTAGCCGGCACCTGGGCATCGGCTCACAAATGTGTGTAACAGTGACAACAGAGCTGCTAGGGGGAGGCTAGATA
The DNA here is from genome assembly GCF_033958435.1 of Carettochelys insculpta. Taxonomy (NCBI): domain Eukaryota; kingdom Metazoa; phylum Chordata; order Testudines; family Carettochelyidae; genus Carettochelys; species Carettochelys insculpta. The sequence goes on along the minus strand of NC_134138.1, from coordinate 212,938,734 downwards.
ACTAACCACAACATGTTTTTGGCCTAGCAGCATGTGTTTAAAAGGCAGTCATAAGTATTTCCAGTACTGTCAACAATGCTTTAGGGTATTTTCAGTCTGTTTGGTATGTAAAGGCCGTGTTTACATGCATAGGAAGACTGGTGCTCCACAGGTCAAAAAGGGACATGTTAAATCGACCACTGAGGTGTCCCTGTTGATCCTGGTACTCTTTACAGTCATGAGAAATAGAGGTACATCTAGACAGAGTTTAATTTCACACACATGATACAGATGAGCAAAATTCAAATACCTGGGTTCAGCACTCAACCTCTGTACTCCTTGATATTGCAAGGAGTGAGAGAGGTTGACTAGAGAGTTTCTCCCGCTGACCTCTCTCTTTGAGGATGGCCAGGTAAGTCAATTGTAGATAAGTCAATTCTAGCTATGCAATCAACTTACCTGCCTAGTGTAGACAAAGCCTAAGAGAAGTCAATGGGAGACTTTCTCCAGTTAACCTCCTTCTGTGAGGTCAGTGGAGAAAGTTGACCTAAGGTATGTCAACTCCAGTTTTGCTATTCTTGTAGTTAAGAGTTGTGTATCTTAGACCAAGTCTACACTTGAGGGGAAGGTTAAATTAAAATACATAATTAATATAACCAGAGCTGTGCATATGAAATTGATGTACTTTTAATCAATCTTCCATGCCATTTCCACTGTGGGAGGTCAAGGGGAGCAAATGCGACTTCCCGTAATCCTGAAGAGGAGCAGGAGTACTAGCACTGACAGAGGTTGCTCAATGAGTTCAATTCAGCGTGTCACTACCAGATGCACTAAATCAAACTCTGGAAGACTGAGCATGGCAGCATTGATCTTCCCTGTAGCACAGGCACACCCTGAAGTCAATTTCTTTCCTAGTGTCAGTGCTTTTTCTGTTTAACAAAACCACAAAGAGAAGCCGGTACTCAGCCAGCCCCATGCTTCCCCTCAACCGCGGGGGGAACCCCAGCAGGGCTGCAGGCAGGGCTCTATACCCACCCCAGCCACCTCCCAGCCGACGGGCAGGGGGTCCCCCAGAACCTGGGCAGAGATCCTGCAGCTTGGGCTGCCAAGGTGACGTTACTCCAATATCAGCAAAAAAAAAAAAAAAAAACCTGCCTCGTGCAGACCTGCCCAGAGCGTTCTTTAGCCGCAGACCCAGTGCCCAGCCTGCGGCGGGAAGAGGCGGAGAGAGACAGACGCTAACTTCCTGCCGGGTGTCGCTACACCAGCCCGCGGGTAACGCCGCTGAACGCCCTCCCCAGTCACGAGAATACCCGGTTGTTCTGCTTGGCCGAGTGTAAGACCCATCACGTCACCCAGCCACCCAGGGGAGCAGGGCTGCCGCGGCGCAGTTGGGGACGTTTCCCCGGCAGCGCGGTGGCTGCGCATACCATCGGGAGAGAGGCCGGCCCGTGTGCACCGCGCTCGCGCTCCGTACCCGGGTGATGAGGAAGCGGTCCCCGCACGGACACGGGTAGCTGTAGGTCTCAGTCTCCTCATCGTACTCGAAGTCCTCGATCTCTACCTCATCGTGAAACACGGACATCCTTTCCCTTACGCCGCCGGCTCCTAACGGCGCATGCGCTCCCTCTTCCCCTTACCCAGGATACTTCCGGCCCGGCTCGTGTGCGCGCGCCAATAGTCTGTCGCGCTGGGAGGCCGACCGCGCACTGCGCGTGCGCCCGAATCCGTTTCCGGCGGACTCTCGCACGCGCGCCGTTCACGCTGGAGGAGGGGGAGACGTTTCTATGATGGGCTCTGCCAAATGCGTCACAGTCCGCGAGCAGCCAATGGGGGCAAAGTACTGCTTGCCTCAGACCCAGTGAGTGAGGAAATAGGGCGGACGGTTACTTAGCAGCGCAGTTCTGCCGGTGGTTACAGTTGTTTTTCCCAGTCCCTGCCATGGAGATGGGCTCGTGACAGAACAGGCGCTAGTGCGCTTGCGCCTCAAGCTGCGCTGCGTAGGTACCTGGGCAGGCGGCGACGGAAGGCTGTCAGCAAACGCGTGGTCTTTATCACGTGATTATGGCCCTGGCTTCGCGCTAGCCGGGCGCCCTGTCACATGATGCGGATGCGGCGCCGGTAGGCCGGCGAGGGAGCCGGGTGAGGTGCGGGTGGGACGGGAACTTGAGCGTGTTGCGCCTGTGTGTTGGCGCAACAGGCATGTAGCGGGCGCATGGAGAGGCAAGTTCCGCCCCCCCTTGTCTCCGTTCGGGGGCGGCGGCGGCGGCCTGGCTGGGTCCCTCTTCGCCTTCCCCGGCGGAGCAGCGGGGCTGGGCCCTGCCTGAGCATGGGAGAAGAGCGGCTGTGCCACATTCAGCGCCCCGAGCAGGTCGAGGGCCTGGCCCGGCACTTCCACACCGCCTCCCCTCCGCAGAACCCGGGCGCGTACCCGGCGCCGTACGGCGTTTCCGGGCCCGGGAGTCCGCCGGCGCGGGGAGGTGGGAAGGGGTGCGCGCCCGGGGTGGTGGCAGAGATCGTTGTATTTGACCTTGGGTTTGGGCTGATCTCTAACACCAGCATTTTCGGACCAGAAGTGATGTTCATAGGTGGACGTGAGTATCTGGAAACAAATATTTCCAGGTAGTGCTACAATCTAATCCAGAGGTGGTGATCCCATGCAATTTGTTGCACAGATTTACCTGAAACCTGTTGTCGCGTTAATAGTGGCAGCATCCGTTTTTACCGGCCATTCAAAATAAAGTGTGCAACTGTGAAACTTCTGTCGAAGTAAGAATATATATTTGAGGCCCTCTTGTTAGTTTTTTTCTTTGCATCCGAGTGTTTCTTGTAGTTACAGTAGAACCTCAATTATGAACATCTTGTCAATAGAGGTTTTATATATATCTGAAGGGTTCAAAATTTTCTTTTTAAAGTTTACATCTGAACACTGACTTAATAGTGTGTGGCAACTCTACAAAAGAAAAATGCTGCTTTTATCTTAATTTAAATTAAACACCTTTTCATCTTTTTTTTTGTAGTTTACATTTAACAGTATTATACTGTGCTTGTTTTGTCTCTGTTGTTGGTTTTTTGCCTTCTTGTGGTTCATTAGTCGATTAAAACATTAATGGATTGAAATTTATGGTAGTACACTGCAAACATGTTTTATTGTTGTTTTCTAAAATGGCTTTTTATTTTGGAGAAACATAGGTACCATTTGGAAAGATCATCCTTACCACAGTCAAATAGAATTTTACTCCCAAGTACAGGCTAGGAGCAGAGTATCTCCACAGTGTTACCTGTAAACTGAGTACTTGGCCTGCCACACAGGTGATGTTTAAATGCCATCTAGCTGATCAGCACAGCACCCACAGCCAGCAACATGTTTCTTCTGGGGGCGCACATCCACACATGCTTCAGTGCACATAACAGAATTTATTCCCCATATGGATGGAAAAAATTAGTGGGAGTGCTGCTCCTGAGTTATTTGAGTTCTTGGAGAGAGAGCGGAAAACCTGGCTCTACTGTAGTATTGTCTTGTGTGGAAGGAGAAGAACAAGGAATGGAGGAGGAAAGGGAAGAATAGAGTGTCTGGAACTGCTGCTGTTCTTGGAGGGAAGGCAGAGAAGAAATGGGAATAAATAATGGAGCACGTCACATGAAGAGGTGTGCTTGTGCATGTATAGGAGGGCAAAAAGTCTGAGTGGTATTAAGTCTCTAAGGTGCCACAGGAGGGGAGGACTGCTTGTTATGCAGGAGGGCAGTAGCACCCCAGATAATGTCTGTTTATATAGCGCTTAGTATCAGTGAGTTTCGTAATCTTTTTGTAAAAGAGGCTCTGCAGAGAGAGAGGGCCTAGCTTTTATTAATAGGTGAGTTTGTCACTAATGGGAACAGAAAATATCCAAAAGTCATTTTTAGGGCAAAGTGGGAGATAGTACAGAATTCATACATTTAGAGAGAGCGGCTCAGAATTCTTTTATATGAAAGCTTGGAATTTCTTAATTTAAAGTGCAGTGTGTTCGAATTGATTTTGTTGGCAGTCAAAAGTGATGACATGGCAAGGTAAATTGTACTGGGGTAGCTTTGAGGGAGCATGGAACAGATTTATTTCACTAACTGGTAGGCTTAGCCCTGGTCTGCACTACTAGCTTATATCCATATAACTGCAGTAAACTCTTTCATATCCAACATTTTAGGATCTGGAACTCTCAAATAACTGGCATTTTAACCATAAGTCAATTTGAGTTATGTTTTCCATAAGTACAGTGTAGTGAAATTAAATACATATAAAGACACTATAATTTTACAGTGTGCAATACTACTGCTGGTAAATAAAGTACTCTGCATCCATTTTTGTTAATATCCGATCTTGATTTTCTTTAGTGTTACGCAGTACCTCTCTGTTTTTCAGAACACTTGAATATCCACCAACCTCCCAGTCCCAAGGCTGCCAGATATGAAAGTTTACTGTATGTTGCTGAAAGGGGTGAAAAATCCTTATCCTGTGCCATGTTGGTATACTGACCTAACAGTGGGTTTAGATAGCACTATGTTGGTAGGAGAACTGCTTTTAGTTTTCAAGTAGTAGCTATGCTAATCGGGGGAGCTTCACTGTCAGTAGAGATAGCATAAACATGACTTTAGGGCTTGTCTACCTTACGGCACTGCTGAAGTATCTTCAAAAAGTGCTATCAGGAGTGTGAAATAAATTTTGCCAGCATAAGTGGTAGCATGCATAGTTTTCTCATTTGAAGTGATTTATTTTATTGACAGAAGAGCTTTCTCCCTTCAACATAGAGCAGCAGCTGCACAAGGGGTCTTACCAGGTGATGTAGCTGCATCAGTACAGCTGTACTGCTATAAACTTGCCAGTGTACACTTGGCCTTAGTCTTTAGATGGCTATTGTGTGTTAAGGGAAACTTTCCAGCTCTGACTTTGAGTACTGGAGCTATTACAATAAAACTCAGTCTTTTTCTTTGTGTCTAGTACAATGACTTTTATTATTGATCTCAGATTGTGGCCTTGTCCTCCCTCATTTTTAAAGAGAAAACACTCCCTTTCTGAAAGAAATTACCTTGACAAATAAAGGAGAAAAAGTAGGTTAGCTTCAACTTTATCAAATTGCCGAGGGGAAGCAAACACATTCAAAACAACGGTTTAAAAAAAAAACAAAAAAAAAAAACTGAATCCCTAAAAGTAAGTTGTACTGGGATTTTACTGGTGGGCTTTTTACCAGCAGATGTCACTATGGTTAGTAGAACTGGTTTTTGCGGATGAGAAAGATTAAACAAGAAGTGTCGCTGAAAAGAATAGTGATAATGGTTGTAAAGTTTTGTAATGTTTTTGATACAGGTGACTTTTTTTTGGAAAAGTACTTTATTATTGTAGTGCTATCACATGATGTTAATTATCTGCCGGGAGCAGAGTTTGAAGTTAAGGAAAAAAAGCTACCTGCTCTTGTTATAAGTATTTTTTAAAAATAACCATCTAATCCAGTCTTTTCCTATGCATTTTAAATCGTGTCCCACAACCAGCCGCAACACTGTGTGACAAAGCCTTCATAGAATTAGGAAGAAATCCCTTGAACTGTAAAATATACAGTAAACTTCATATCCAGTTGCTAGAGATTCAGATATTCTGGATAATAGAGAGTTATAGCTAGCAATGCATAACACTAAAGATAAACAGCAGACAGTAAGACACAAACAAATGTATGCAGAGTACTTAATTTACCAGCAACACTAGTAGCATGCACTATAATCTTACAATGTATTTGTTGTATTTAGTTGTATTTACTTTCACTATACTGTAATTTGTGGAAAACGTAACTCAAATTTACTTATGGTTAAAATGCCGGTTATTTGAAAGTTCTGGGTGATAGAATGCAGTTGAGAGAGTATAGGGTATAAATAAAATACTTGTTTTATGTTATTCTCACTGCTTTTTGTCAGTTCTAATTTTTGGGGAAAAATGTTTGTGTCTTTATTGTCTGGATTTTGTCAGTTCATTTGACATGGAACGTGACTGCTAATCAGCAGCTTCAAAAACTGTTTACTATAAAGTACTAGCAATTTCAAACAAGTTTTTTTAATTTTTTTTTTTTATAAATTTTTGTTTAGTCTTTGTGTCTTATGACAGGACACCACAGGCTCCTATGTTAAATTACAGCGTACTGTGGATAAACGCAACAAAGGAAGACTAAAGGAGACTTGTAAAAAGTATCAACATCATAAATTTCTTAATTCTGAAAGTGAGCATTATAAATAAAGAATGCATTTAATTTCTGAGGAGTCTACTTAGGAAAGCTCTGCCTTCCATTTTCACAACATTATAAACAGGAGACTATTTGGTAACCAGCCAATGCGGTTCTTAGTGAAAACTAGGAACACCTAATGTAATCAGGCAGGCATGCTGGATCATTGCCATTTTAAAGAATTCACAGTGGAAAAAAATCCCTTCTGAAATCAACACAGAAACCAAGTGTATGTCAATATAAGATCTTTAAGAATATACTTGAATCTCTTTAATCTGGCAGCTCTGGGAAACAGTATGCCGAATTAAGGAATTTTGTAGACTATGGATGATCAGAGGGTACCTGAGGGAGATTGGGGTGGAGTACTTATCTGGTGCCACACACTCAGGGCACATGTGGTTCCATGGCACACCCCTTCCCTCCCACAACTCCCAGACACTGCTCCCTGCTTCTATGGGAGCAGTGAGAAGAAGCCTCCAGAGTAGCGCATCAATGTGCTGCCATTCCTGGAGCTAGAGGGAGAGGGGAGCAGTAGTATTCAGTTCCTTCCTTCTTCCTCTGCCAGGGTCTGTACCAAGGTGTTGCTGGATTAGTGTACTTGTAGAAATGCTAAGAGTCTGACATGAGTAAACTACACTCTAAAAATGTGATCAAGAATTATGGTAATCCAATCTCAAGGAAATATCAGGCATTTGTATTAGGGATGTTCAAATTTAACTGGTTAATCAGTAAACCTTTTCCTAAACAGATGAGGCTTCCTGGTTACCGTTTACCAACATGGGCTGGAGCAGCCCTGCAGGATGAGTGGAGGCACTCCAGCTGGGTTGGAGTAGCTTTGTCCAGAACAGAGGGTGGCTGGGGAGGCTGCTCCCACTGGGCATGAGTGGTCTGCCTGCTGTAGACTGGGACTGCTCTAGCTTGACTGGAGTGCCCCCACTCTGTGGCACTCCCAGGCAGGGCTGCTATGGATGGGGGACTGTTCCAGCCTGACTGCAGTTGCTCCCTCCCCTACCCATGGTGATGCTGTGAACAGGGATGCTGCAGCTGCACCAGAGCAGCCCCGATTCCCAGCCATAACGGGGGGCACTCCAGCCTGGCCAGAGCATATCATACTGGGAATTGAGGCTGCTCCAACCACCTCCCCAGCCCTCTCCCCCACCTGTTTAGTTGGTTAACTGGTGAAATCTAGCATTTAACCAGTTCAATGGGATTTAACATCAGTGTTATGCTTATTGTATCATGCTATACATTTATTGTTGTTAAAGGTAGTTATTTGAATAGTGAGGAAAGCTCAGGGTATGCACAAGTGTCTAAGGAAGTTTTTATACAAGCTTTTCCATGCTGTCCAATTAGTATGTGTTGGTGAGGGCATGGAGGAATGTTTTATGGGGCTGAGAAGATAGTTGTCTCCATGACTTTTCGATTCCTGGCTATCTTGATGAGATTGCAATTGTGGTTTTAGTTTTTATGAGGGTATCATCCCTTTTATGAGTGAACTGTGACCAACCCATTTCACGTGGACCACTTAATTAAAAAAAGGTGTCTTGAGATAAAGTGACCAGTATTTGATAGAAATATGTGTAATCAAAATGAGCTGTTTTATAGCAGGGGTGGGAATTTCTGGCCTGTGGGCCACATGCAGTTCGTCAGGGTTTAGCCCCTGGAGGGCCACCAGATGCTAACCCCCAGGGGGAGATGTTCATTGGATATTGAAAGTTTTGAACTGTGTTCAAACCTGATGCCTTACAAGTTACAGATGAAGACAATCAAGTTTAACAGTAAGAAGTTGCTGAACAATTATTTTAAATTGAATTTTCAGGAGCTGGCGACTTTGATCAGGAAATACCATGGCCCACACTATATCTGCTGGTTTTGTTATTCCTCCGTTACTGAGAGGTATTGCTCGAATTTTCCACACTCATTCTGCATTGTTACAGTTGAAGTACTCTGCTTTGTGTTACTGCACAGTGAATGGGTAGGTTATCAGTCTACAAACTTGACTGAATATTTTGTTTTTTGAGAGATTGTGATGAGTATCATGTGTCAGAGGTTGAACACACTTTGAAGTAGAAATATTCTATCAATCACTTGGATATAATTTAGAGACAGTAGGGCTGAGTGGCACATAAGTATTTTGATTAACAAAAAATTTTTTTGTAATCTTTCAACAATTTTTGTATTAAAAATGTGAGAAGGAGACTAGAAAAACCCAGTGCTTAGTGCACTTACCTGAGTTGTGTAAACCCTGGTTCAAGTTCCTGCTCTGCCTGACTTGGATAAGTGCCCTAACCACTTGCTATATAGAGTTATTCTCTCTCATTCTCTCTCTACCATTAGAGTTGTTCCATTTTGTATAACTTTATAGGAAAGTGGTTTTACAGCCCAGTGTTTCTCTGCCAGATGTACACATATCACCTCAAGGGTCCTCCAAAGGGTACATCAACTGAGCAGATAGTTGCTTAGTTTTACAACAGTTGATTAAAAGCACTAGCAAAGTCAATACAAACTACAATTTCATATAGACCCCCACCCTTTTTTTTTTTTAACTGCTCTATTCTTTGTACTCTGAAAAGTGAGTATAATATTGTTTGTTTCTTTTATGTGGCCAAAATGAAGTAGTGTGCTGTGACACTTCTGTACTTTGAGTTTGTAAGCGAGTAGTTTTTAAAGTGACTTGATACTTGGGGTATGTTTATCAAATCAGACACCTGGAAGAGGCACAATAAGTTTGGAAATGTCGAGAGCCTCTGCTTTATCTTCGTGGTTAGGGCGCTCACCTGGGATGCAGGAGGTTCAAGTTTAAGTGTAATCAGCAGAGCGTGGATTTGATTTTGGGTCTCCTAATCATGTATGAGTGAGTTAATCACCATGTTTGTTGTACAGTGGGGTTATTTCTCTTTCTCTGGTTTCAACCAGAATTTCTACCCTGGACCAGAGAAACACGTGTGATGACAGTTTTTGGCCAACATGAGTGTGTTTTTGTGAACAGTTTTGGCAAATTTGTATTTCCTGTTTGGGGAAAAAACTGCCACCAGCTCTAGTATTAATCTCAGAATGCTAAGTATGAGGTGAAAGAGTTCTTCATTTAGTTTTCTTGTTTAATCGATTTGCCACTCTAGACCACTTTAAAGTGGTCAAATTGTCTTATCAGTAGACATTCCTATTATTAAGCAAAGCACTGATGCTTTGCAAATGTAGTAATTATATTAATCTTGATTTGCTTTTTTGTTGAAGCACAATGAAATCCGAAAGGAAAGCGGATCATCTGGAAAGAACGGCAAATAACTTTCGACAGGAGGTTAGTGTTCTGTTCTACAGAACTGAAATGTTTGTTTGTGTTGTGAGACTAGGGTATTTGATATTTGGGATTCTAAGAAGCCAAAGAAACCATATAAATATTATGGGATTTTTGTTTGTTTTTTTAATTGTCTGGGGATTTAAAGTTTACCTGGAAAAGATGAAGAATAGTCCTTGCCTTTTTATTTTAAGTATAAAGGAGGTCTGAAATGTTCAGAGATCTTTTAGTCAAGCAAATTGGTTTTTTAAAATAGGATTCTTCTTTGCTCATGTTAGGTTACAAATACACTCATCCCTCACTCTATGAGCAAACTTGGTTCCCCACTTTGTGCTCATAGCCAAAAACTCGTAAGAGGGACACTAAATTCTCATTAAAATACTGGTAAAAGTCTGATTGGTTCCTAGAGCTTGGCAAAGGAGCGGCAGCAGGCGGTGCTGCTTTTGGAAGGTAAGTGAACCTTGGATTTGGGGGTTGGAAAAGGATAAAGGCTGGGGGCAATTTAGGGCCATGAGTGGGAGGGAGGTTTAAAACCTGGTGGCCATTTGGGTCCGTGGGGTGGGGTTGGGGGGGGGGTTGCAGCAAGTTAGGTCTACTGGGCTGGTGGGGAGGGGAGCCGGGAGGGTGGGGAGTTAAGGCTGCCATGGGTTGGGGCCATGGGACTGGCACAGGGGTCAGCCTGCTACAGGGCCAGTCTGCGGGGCTGGCAGCTGGGGAGGAGGTCAGGCTGCTGCAGGTAGGAACTGCAGGGGGCATTAGGCTGTTGCAGGCCCGACAGAGGTGCGGGGCTCAGGCTGCTGCGGATAGGGGCTGTGGGGTCGGCAGGGGGAGGGGGGCCAAGTTGGAGCCGTGGGGAGGGCATTAGCCTCATATTAGCAGGAGAGAGTTCACTTGTAGTGTGAACTAAGGTAAGTAAATGTGTCCCTCTTTTAGGCGAGTACTCATAAGTGAAGTACTTGTTTAACGAGAGATGAGTGTATAAGGAATGTCAAATTTTGTCCATCAAAACCAGAGTACATTTACTAGAGGTATCCAATATGTACTGTGAATTTCCCTACTTTTTGATTTTAAGGGGTTAAATTGCGGCAAATTTAACATCGGATTTTTCTTCTGTTAAGCTGTGTCTACACATGCACAAAACATTGAAATATGTGGCCCTCTTTCGAAAGAATGGGAGGAGCAGCATCTACAAGTGCAACACCTTCTTTCGAAAGAAAATTGGAAGAATGGGGCACAGATGTCAAAATCTGAACCCCGATCCCGTATCAGGAAGATCATCCCTTTTCGAAAAACTGAATTGAAAGAGTACACATGTAGATGCTCCATAACCAACTTTTTCAAAATCGTGTGCTCTTGTGAGGGCATGGTGGGCTGCCCCCCTCCCCCACTGCTCCCGCCCCCCTCCCACAGGTGAGGGTTTCCCTTGCCCCGGCCCTCCCCATCCACATGTGGTGGGACATATGACCCAGGCCTGACTTACCTCCATGAGTACAGCCCCAATGGTGGCCTTGCCTACCCCGAACTGTTGTCCTATGGAGCGGTAGGAGTCCAGGGTTGCCAGTTACCAGATGGTGATCGTGACCTCCTTCTCCAGTGTGAGGGCAGGCTGCATGCAGGTGTCTTGGTGCTGGAGTGTGGGGACGAGCCAGTGGCAGATCTCGTTGAAGGTCTGGCTTGACATGCGGAAGTTCCGCAGCCACTGTTCGTCATCTGAGTCCCCCAGCACCAGGCTGTTGATTTTTGCCCTTTCAAAGGGGTGCTCATGTGTAGGCCCAGCTGTAATGAATTAATTTAAATAAATTAAAGTAGTTATAAATATTTTAAATATAAATAACTTCTTTACTCCACTAACAAGGTTGTAATGGTAAAGTGATTTTTACATCTTTTGAACGTCAGTACAGGTGGAAGTGAAAGTGTGTTAAGGGATGGGATAGCTTGAAGAGGGTATGGTTAGCTATTCAGGGCAAGTAAAAGGAGGAGGGTTCAGTTCAGCTACCTCAACTTTCTGTACCATCTGGTAACTTATATTCTATTTTTCCCCCATGCTACTTTATTTTTTGTGGTTACAAGTTACCACTTTATTTCTGACCAGTTATAAACTGAACAAAACAGAAGAAATGTAGCACTTTAAAGACTAAGAAATGATTTATTTGGTGATGAGCTTTCGTGGGACAGACACTTCATCAGATCAATCTCATTTCCAGTGCAAACTGGGTTTTATAAGTGCAGAGGTCCAAAAAAAAAATTGCAATAAAAACTAAAGTCAAGCACATAGGAAGGAGGGAGGTGAGAAGTGGGTGATGTGAAGTGTCCTGCCTGAGGTAATTATGAGCATCAAAGGAAGGGAAGCAGTCCTTGTAAAGCATGAGGTAATTGGTGTGTCTGTTCATACCAAGTGTTAGCCTGTCGAATTTTAACATGAATTCCAATTCAGAACTTTCTCTATGTAGTTTGTTTTTAAAGTTTCTTTGTTCTAAGACAAATTCTAGTCTGTGTCTTGTCAGTACAAGTCACTGATGGCCACATTGACACCACTCTGTACTGGAAACACTGACTGCTACACTTACTTACATGCCTCCAGCTTCCATCCAGCACATACCACACGATCAGTTGTTTATAGTCAAGCCCTTAGGCACAGTCACATCTGCTCTGATCCTACTGACAGACTGAAAACATCAGGACCTCCACCAAGCATTTATAAAACTGAATTACCCACCAGGAGCAGTAAAAAAACAAATTGACACGGCCAGACAAATACCCAGAAACCAGCTACTTCAAGATAGGCCCATGAAGTTCAAAAACAACACCACTTGTCATTACCTATAGCCCCCGACTCAAACCCCTGAAATGCGTAATTAAAAACCTACAACCTATTCTAGGTCATGATGCTACATTTTGGAAGGCCCTAGGTGACAGGCCTGTCTTCTCCTATAGACAACCTCCTAACCTAAGAGATTCTCACTAGCAATCACAAGCGAAATCATAGTAATACTAATCCTGGAACTTTTCCTTTCAACAAACCCTGCTGCCAACTTTGTCCACGTTTATTCTGGGAATACCACCACTGGACCTAACCATGTTAGTTACATGATCAAGGGCATATTCTCATGTACTTTGACCAATATTATATATGCCATTATGTCCCTACAACGTATGTTGGACAGACTGGGCAAGATTTTTGCCAAAGAATAAAGGGACACAAAGCAGACATAAGGAATCTCAATACACCTAAGCCGGTCAGTGAACACTTCAATGGAGTGGGCCATTCTGTTAAAGACCTGAGAATTTGTGTCTTAGGACAAAGAGACTGTAAAAACAGATTATATAAAGTTCTGAACTGGAATTCATGTTCAAATTTGACACATTAACACTTGGTAAGAACAGACACACCAATTACCTCATGCATTACAAGGACTGCTTCCCTTCTTTTGATGCTTGTGATTATCTCAGGCAAGATACTTAACATCCCCCACCCCTCATCCTCCTTCTGCAGTCCTGTGTATTTGATTTGTCAGGTTTTATTGCAATTTTTTTGGACCTCTGTACTTATAAATGTCAGTCTGTATTGAAAATGAGATTGAAGTGGGTCTGTCCGACAAAAGCTCATCACCCGAGTAAATCATTTTGTTAGTCTTTAAAGTGCGACATTTCTGCTGTTTTGTTGGAGCACAAACTAACACAGCTACCTCTGTTAGTTATGAACTGGTCAGTCTAAATCTGCTTAGCTGTAAATCCTGTATAATTAATTGGCTTCCCTCTTTGACATTATCTTGCTTTTTTGTAATTTTTTGAAAAGAATAGTGAAGAATATTTGTGTTGCAGTTATGTGGCTGGGTACGCTAACCCATATCACATGCTCAAGGATGTAGTATAAATAGGAAATGCAAGAAAGAGGAGCTGCAACTTTGTTATTCCACAATTAAATCTAGATTAAAAGGCTGAGGTGTGTTTTTTCTTTTAAATGTCAAATCTTCATCTGGGCCAACTGGTTACTCTTATGAGTGGTCAGAGCTAGTGTTCTCCTTTTTTTGCCATCCATGGGCAGAGTACATTTTGGCATGTGCACTGCCAACAGATCCTCATAATGCTACAGTAGGTGGCTCTGGGCACTGTGCTAATCAGCTGGGCAGCACTTGACTGTCTCCTTGACAGTTGCCCAAGCATTCAGCATACAGGGACCACTGCTCAGAACCTTCTTTGAAGGTCTTGGATCACCCTATATCAAATTCAGTGCAGACAACTAACTTTCAACTAAGTGACAAGCAGTCCTGTAGCATCTTAAAGACTAACAAATATTTTTATTAGGTAATGAGCTTTCATGGTTCAGACCCACTGTCTCAGATTGGATTTACTCACAAAAGCTTATTACCTATTAAATAAATTAGTTTTTTTTTTAAATTAAAAAATTTAAAATTTAATTTAATTTAGGTAGTCTAAGATGCAGCAGGACTGCTTTTTTTTGTGAAGCTACACAGTAACATGTCTGCCCCGAGAGCCTCTACTAAGTCATAATTAAAATTCCAGTGTTTTTTCAAAAATGTAGGACAAAGAGCCACTGGGGTGGGGAGGGCTGTTAAGGAGGGGAAGGGGAAAAAAGATGTCAAAACTACATACACATTTCTTGCAGATCAAGAGAAACATTTAAATAGCCTACTTTCACTTGTCTCGTTAAACAGTATAAATGCATTTCCTGTTCAATATTGTCTATTAAAGTGGAAAAGAAAAATGTGCTACTTTAACTTTGTTTTAAGTTGGCAAGTATTCTGTTTTACTGGATGGTAGACATGTTCAGATGTTGTTTTATGGAGAAATTTCCTGCCATGTGTGATAAATTAGAGCAGAGCTGGTTAAAGTTTCATTTGTTAAACTATTTGATCTTGTGCAGACGAGAAGTAGCACAATCCTGTTTTATAGGAAATACCAGTCTGGACAAATTAATGTAAGTAGATATTAAACATTTTAAATGCTTTAGCAAGGGGTGGGGATCCCTTTTCAGTTCAGGGGCCATTGACCCATGGACAGATCATTTAGGGACCCAAAAGTGAGAAGTGCAAAAAAACCCCACCCTTCCTGATGTTTTCCCCTCCTGCTCTCACATATCAGCCTCAGAGACTGGGGGGGACGGGGGCAGGGCTAGTATATTTTGTGGGCCCCTCTAGGCTCTGAGGCTGGTATGGGAGGGGGCTGCCAGGAAGTGGGCTTAGGGTATGGGATCTGGCTGGTAGAGGGTGCAGGAGAGTTTTCATCTGGAACGGTGGGGGCGGGGGGAGGGAGTCAGGGTGGAGTGAAGGGGCAGGAGCAGGGTTTGGGTGAGGATTCAGGGTGGCAGGGATGGTGAAGGAGAGGGGGATGGGTGTGAGGGTCTTGGCAGAAGGGGGGGTGCAGGAGTGGTCAAGGGGTACAGGGCCTGGGCACTGGGGTGCAGATTATCTTGCAGCATCGCCCCAGATGCGCACAGATCTGCGCTCCACCCACTGCTGGACAATTAGAGCAGTGGAATGAAGCTTCTGGGCTGTTGACAAAGGCTGCTGCTCCTCTGCCCTCACTGCAGAGCCTACATTCTGGATCTGGCCCTTGCTTGCCTGATGCCACTGTGGGCCCAGATGTTGGGGAGGGGAGACCTGAGCCTCCATGTCTGGATCTAGGCTGTGGGCCAGGGGCTGCCCACCTGTGGCTTGCAGCCTAGGACATAGCCTGTTTACAAAACTAGTTATAAGTAATTCTGTTTTGCTGATTCTCCCCCCTGCCACCCCAACAATAACTAGAGAGTCGACAGGGCAGGAGGAAGGAAGATGGACAAGTATCATACAAGTTAGCTGTTATAAAACATAAGGTCCTTGTTTTGGTACATATTGCTGATGGTTTATATCTCCATAATTTTGAGCATTCATTAATATGATTGTTCTGTAGACAAATTCTTTACAATATGTATATATCTGCTACCTAGTCAACCAAATGCTCCCCTGAATTGCATCCTTGCAGCCCTATTAAAGACCACGTTGTTGCATAAATGTAACTGAGGCAGAATTTGGCATAGTCTGTTTGTGGAGACAGTATTTATGATCCTTCATCAGGATACACTGGCATGGATCTCTGCCATTTAAAGTCAACTGATGGAGGGTTGAGCTTACTGCAGCCCCATGGGAAGATCTGACCCTTATTTAATGTGTTCTTTGTAGTTCTTGTTGTTAGCTGTAATATTTAGTAAGTGAAAACTATGGGTTTCAGGTACCCACTCAGAGCCAGCGTAATTGCTTCCTGTCAGCAAGAAAAATATGCATGTATAAAAGCCTCCCTCCATTTTCAGTGACGTGTTAGGCTGTGGGAGATATTGTGGCAGCTGAAATATAAACATATCCCAAGAATAATGTTAGTTTCTGCTAGAACCAGGTATGGATGATAATTTGGATACACTGAGGCAAGATATAGTACAGTAAACTCTTTCATATACGGCATTCTACTATCAAGAACACTCAAATACCTAGCATTTTAACTATAAGTAAATTTCGATTACATGTTCTACATGTACAGTATAATGAAAATAAATACAAAAATACAGCATATGTTTACAGTGTACAGTACTACTGTTGTTGGTAAATAAAGTACTCTGCATACATTTGTTTCTTAATATCCAATCTTGTTTTTCTTTAGGGTTATGCATTTCAAGGTATACCTCTCTATTTGCCAGATATTCAAATATTATGGGTATCTCCTGGTCGTGGGGCTGCCAGATGTGAAAGATTTTACCATAAATTAAACATTTGCAGCTGGCTGGCTTGTGTTCATTAAGAGGGAAAAAAAGGTGAAAAAATAAACTGAGGTGTAAAATAAGGAAGCACAGCATGAAAACAAGTTAGTGTTATTGGTCATTGAGCAACATTTTTAACTGCAGCTTTTCTCCCTCCAAGCCTCAGATACAGGGCTCAAGATTTCCAAAATATTTTACTACTGATCATATAATCATCTCTTAGCTTCTTAGGTAGTAGATCCACATTATATTTATATGTTCCATAATGTAAATGTGCAAATTTGTGGCTAAATGCAGGTTGAACTGGATCTTGTATAATAAGGGGCCCTGTAACATGAGCCAAGGAGAAAGGTATGCGACGAATATAGTGTTTAGTGGTCATTGTGTTTGTCTTAAATGGAAACAAATAAATATATTAATTTAGAAGTGAAAAGTGTGTGTTTCATTTAGAGCTACTGAAAACAGATTTAATTAAATGATGTGGCAAGTTTAAGTTTGGGTTTAATTTATTTTTAGTCATCTTATGTATGCTGATGAAGAGTAAATATTAACTCCAAATGTTTTCCAGTCAGTTACTGGACTTCTTTTGAAGACAGCCTTTATCAACAGTTTCTCTCTGAAGATTTTCTACCAACTTGTTTTGATGACTTTTTGCTTTCAAAACCAAAAATAAACTAGTCTTTGCTTAGTTTTGGTCAAAAGATGTTTACACAGCCATGCCAAGATTTTCAAAAATGATTAGTGATTCTGGGTGCCCATTTGACATGTTAAAGGGATCTGCTTTCCAGGATGCTCAGTGCCTTCTTCACGCAACTAATACCCCTTTAAGTATCTTGAATTGGACACCCAGAATTTCTAGTCACATTTCCCTTACCCTGGTGCTGACAAGGTCTGTGACTTAAATAAGGTTTTATACCTTTTTGGTAAGATCACTTGTACAGTTAGGAACTTAGTTTGTAACTTTATGAAGTAGTAAGACTTCATGGGTAAGGAATAGGGAACAAGCAATATGTCAAGATCACATTGTCAAGTGCACTCGACTGAGTGGAAAAAGTTTATCTGCGAACAACCTCATGACTCTTATTGGAAGATCCTTCCTTGAGAGATACCATTTTCAACAGATCTTAAGTATATTTCTGGTCACTTTTTGTACGTATGTGATGAAGTGAGTTTAAATGACAAAAGCTTACGCCCAAATAAATCTGTTAGTCTTTAAGGTGCCCCAAGGCTCCTTGTTGTCTTTGCAGATACAGACTAACATGGCTACCCCTCTGAAACTTCTTGTGTCTGTTAGTGAAATAATTTTACATAACTAGGGTAACCTAGCAGTTTTTGAACTGACCACAAGTGGGTCAAAGTAATACTGAGTGTGGGGAAAATGTCACTATCACTGTACAAAATAGCACAGTATGTCCTTGCAAGTGCCTTTTGTGCAAGTACACACTGTATGGAGGCGGCCATGTTATCATGCAAAATGGCATCTTGAATGTGGCATGACCTCAGACTATGTCCTCTGTCCTTTCTGGAGTCATGGGAAGCAATACACAGTCTGCATGACCCTATTTTCAGATGATGGTTTGTCGTTGTTGGAAGCATCATTTAGTAATTCTTAATCCAGATCCTTCTGCTCTACCAGGCTCAAGGACTTGTGAGGGTTCAGCACCAAGGAGACACCTTTACAAATGCTCTCCGAGGGACCTTTTCTGCCACCCATTCTGTTATCCAGTTTTTGCTCTCTGTTAGAAAAAGGTACTAGCTGCAGTTTGTCTGAGTCGAGCAGATTCCTCATCTCTGAAAGTTCTGTAGTACCCCTCTTCAGGAGCTGGTAGGGCAGACCTTTTCCTGCCTTGTAAAGCCCTTTCTGAGCTGTAAGTAGCAGAGAGGTAGCCTTGTTAGTCTGTATTGTAACAAAACAAAACAGCAGTCCTGTAGCATTTTAAAGACTAACAAAATGATTGATTAGCTGTTTGGCTTCCTTTTAAGCTCCCTTTCAAAGTGGAGCATGCTCTGCAGATGCAGCTGGACAGGGTCAGCAGAGTACAGAATTGCTCTTTAACCACATCATCAGTTCTAATGTGAGGTTTCCCAATGCACAGAAAAAAAATCGTGGGAACTGGTGATAGCCCCAAAGATTACCTAAGGTGCCGTGTAACTGACAGAACAAGTACCTCACTGAGTCAGAGTTGTAGTGCCTATAGTACTTCCATTTTTAGAGTTTTTTGGAAATTTGAAGAGAGTCTTTGTTTTGAAGAATCCTTTAGTTTAACAGTTCCAATATCATTCAGTTCAGATTGTTTTGGTGTGAATGTTACACATTGTGGAAGTTCAGTGCAACTAGCCACATAGGAATGACGACTCTTTCCTTTTTAAAAAGTGATAGGCAGAATGTCTGATTTAATCTGGATGAATAAAGTTTAAGTTTATACCCAGTTTTAGATTATCCATGACTAAAACTATCAAAGGTGTTGGAGTTGTAGTATACAGTTAATAAGTTTTGGTGTGATTCAGTTTTTTTATTTTCTCATTGCATTGGATACTTAATGTTTTAAGTTTATGCAGTTCTGTAGGCAGAGGTGGAAAGTAAGTAGAAATACTTACACTACTCAAGTATGTTTTTTCAGCATTTGTACTTTACTAAAGTCATTTATTTTTGACTAGTAACAGAGAGAAAGCCGTGCTAGTCTGTATACTATGAAAACAGAAAAACAGTCCAGTAGCACTTCAAAGACTAAAAATAATTTATTAGGTGATGAGCTTTCGTGGGACAGACCCTGTCTGTTCTGGTATGGCTATGATCTGAAGAAGTGGGTCTGTGCCACGAAAGCTCATCACCTAATAAATTATTGTTAGTCTTTAAAGTGCTACTGGACTGCTTTTTTGTTTTCATTTATTTTTGTGATGCTTTGACTTATAATCAAGTAGTTCTAAAAGAAAACATTGTATTTTTCACTCTACCACCATTTCCAGAAGTGCTCCATTACTTGCTACTGAACTTGCACAAACCAGCATTCTGATTGGTTATTTTCTTTAAAAAAAAAAAAAAATCAGTGCATTGGATGCTTTGTGCATGTGGCTGTGCTTCAACCAATCAGCAAGTACAGTGGCCCTGCCAATGATGTAGCTTTTAAAAGCCTTCAACACACTTTCATTCAAAACCAGTATCTACACGTGGGTGGGTCCAGCATGCAGGGGAGAAGAAGAGTGGCACTTAGTACTGCTGCCAACCCTCCCCCTGGCTGGGTGAATGCCGTTCTGGAAACTGCTCATGGGAGGGTTTCCCTACTACTCCTATAGGACAGATTTTGGCCAGTAGGAGTAGCGGAGTGTGGTACCTGGGAATGGCAGGAAGTATGGAGCCAGGCAAGCACCAGTCCCAGCACCCCCACCTAGTTCTGTCAGCCCAGGCCAGCTCCTGCCCTCTGCTCCCGCCCAGCTCTCCCACTCCAAGCCTGTTCCTGCACTCTCCCCTACTCTTGCAGCTTCCCCCCTGGACAGACACGCCACCCTCAGCTCACTCCTTCACCTTCACAGACACCTCACTCCAAGCCTGCTACAGCACCCTACCTCCCACCCAGGCTAGGGCTGGAAAATCACGTTTAATTGGTTAACCTGTTAAATTTTAACTAGTTTAACTGCTGAAATGAGTTGGGTGAGGCCAGGGTTGAGGTGCCCCTGCTTGTGTTGTGCTGGGTACTGATTCTGCTCATGTTTGTGTATATAATGTCTGTGGGTGCATAACTGGTTGGATAATTGTTCACAGAGAGCAGTTATTAATGGTTCATAGTCATGCCGGAAAGGCATAAGTTGAGGATCCACTAGGCTCAATTTTGGGGCTAGTTCTGTTCAATATTTTCGTCAGTGATTTAGATAATGGCATAGAGAATATGTTTATCCAGTTTGCAAATGGTACCAGGTTGGGAGGGGTTAAAAGTGCTTTTAAGGGTAGGGCCAGAATTCAGAATGATCTGGGCAAACTGGAGAAATGGTCTGATGAAAATAGTTCAATAAGGACAAACCCAGAATACCCCACCTAGGCTGCATCTATACTAGCAAGTTCTTTTGAAAGATGTTTTTTGAAAAAAGGGGGCTCTTTCGGAAGATCCCATGGAGCATCTACACACACAAAGCATCCTTTTGAAAGTAAGCTGAGAATGTGGTGCTCATTTTGAAAGTGCTCTGCCACTCCCATTTCAAGAACAGCACCTTCTTTCAGAAGTTTTTTTTCCAACAGAATGTATGTGGAGATGGTCCGCACGGCCCTTCTTTCGAAAGAGGAGTTCTTATGGCATTGGATTTTTTTATCCTTGGCCTATTCTTTTGAGAGAGCAGGGGCTGTGTGGATGTTCTATCGAAAGAGCAGTTTGATCCTCTTTTTTGTGTATGGATGCACTTTTGAAAAGCGTATTTTTGTGGGATGTTATCTTCCAGAAGAATTTCTTCTGAAGGATCTCTGTAGTGTAGATGTAGCTTTAGGGAGGAACAATCACTTTCATACACACAAAATGTGAAGGGACCGTACTGCATAAAAGGTTCTCTGCATCATAGTGGAGTCAACAGTGAGAGACTATTGCAAAAACAAAAAAAAACAACAAAAAAAACACACACAACCAAGCAAGATTCTGGGATCCATTAACAGGAGTGTTGTGATCAAGACATAAATAATCTTCTGCTCTGCACTGATTAAGCCTCAGTTGGAGGGTTCTGTCCAGTTCTGTGCACCACACTTTAGGAAAGATGTGGAGAAGTTGGAGAGAGCCCAGGGAAGAGCAGCTAAAATGATTACAGGTCTAGAAAATATGACCTGTGAGAGAAGATTAAAAGAATTGGGTTTATTTAGTTCAGAAAAGAGAAAGCTGCTATCATGTCTCTTCTCTCAGCCATCTAAAAGGGTCTTTAAAAGGAGGTAAACAATTCTCCTTTGCCTCTGAAGATAAGAAGCAATGGGTTTTAAATTGAAGTAAGGGAGGTTTAGGTTGGACATTAGGAAAAATTTCCTATCTGTCAAGGTGACTAAGTACTAAAATAAATAGTCTACAGTGGTTGTAGAATCTCCATCATTGTAGATGTTTAAGAACAGGTGGGATGAGATGATCTAGATGGTGCTTGGTTTTGTCATGCAGGCAGGAGACTAGATAACATCTTGAGGTCCTTTCCATTTCTAGTGTTCTGTGAGACACGTGTGTAAGTAAAAAATAAATATATAGTGACAAAGCCAGTCCAATTCCTGGGCCTCTGTCCTCTGGTCAGTCCATTAAGACCCCTTAAGGGCCCTGTTGCCCTCACTGGGGCAAGGGGTGGCCTGGGGGAACCCAGCCCCCACCCACTCATGCTAGGTTCAAGCCCAGGAACCCTGTGCAGCTGCCAGTGGGAGGAGCTGACTCCCTTGGCACAGCAACTCTCCTCCCTAGGCCACTTCCCCAGACAATTCCCCCAGTACCTTCTCCAGGCTGTAGCAGTTACAGGTCCTCACTCTTGATCTTGTAGAAGCTTCTGATCTCCAGTGTCCCTACTGTTCTCTCTCTGCTCCTGTCTCTTTGCATGTCTCTGTTCACCCCCTCACTCTTCCTCCTGACCTTCCCACTGTGGAGGGTTTTAAAGGCCTCTTATTGTCCCAGTGTTTGGAGCCACCTGGCTTTAATTAGGCTGAGCCATCTCCCACCCAGCTGCCTCTGATTGCCTTGCGGGCCCTTCTGCTTGTTTGGGCTTCCTTCACCCTGGTCCTACCACAATGTGAAAAGCAGTGGTTCCCTATAATTACTCAGATTATCATAGGACACCTGCTTTTTACATCTGGATACTAAAGTACAATTAATCAGCAACAGATTTGTACTTTTACTCAAGTAGTTTTAGAGAATGATACTTTCACTTTTACTTAGTTAAATTTTTTTTCAACGTAGGAGTCATTTTATTCAAGTGACTTTTTGGGGTACTTTTTTCCACAATCTGTAGGTAATGACAGTGTCAAGCTCATTTGCTGAAAAGAAAAGCAATCTAATATAATTAATTTTCCTTTCTCTAGGTTATTTCCCCAGCAAAAGTGTGTGGCATCACCAATGAATCTGAAACAGTTAAAAGACTTCGCTTGGCTATCACAAATAAGGATTTTGCTTTTAAAGCAGGACAGTGGTAAGACTTTTCTTTGAATTTGCACAGAAAAATTGCTAAAAGAAATTGGGGTATAGGTGCCATAGTGGGCCCACCTCTGGGCCCACGCAGCAGCTGAGAAGTAAGGATGGCAATACCATACCTTGCCATCCTTCCTTCTGCACAGCTGCTGCTGGCTTGTGGCTTTGCCTTCAAAGCTAGGCTCCTAGCCAGCAGCCAGGGCTTTTTAGCTGCCCAGCTCTGGAGGCAGTGCAGCTGCCAGCAGCAGACCAGAATTAAGAATAGCAATATCAGAACTCACCCTTCATGGTTACCTTGCAAACCCTATCCTCTCTCCTCCTTGAGCTTCTTTTTTGGTCAAGGCCCTTACATTTACAACACCAAGAAGCTTCAGATTTAAATATTTGAAATAATGAAATTAACAATTTTTAAAATCCTGTGACCATGAAATTGATCAAAATGGGCTGAGAATTTGATAGGACCCTATATATAGATACTAACTTATTCCTATATGAATACCTTAACATGCTATTGGATTCCTTTTCTCTGATAGTTACCTGCATAGTGGAGCAGAGATGGAGTGCTGCAAATTTGAAAATTAATTTTAATGTTATATTGGGTTTTTTTTCCTCCCTAAAAATTCCCTGTAAAAAATTAGACCGGCTGGGTAAATTTAGATATGTGTGTACTTGAAAACAGTCCCAAATCACTGCTTAACCACAAGATTAACTGCTTTGATGCTTAACAGGGATATGCAGCGGTTTAAGGTTCTTTGTTACCACCTGTTTTTAGAGCCAAGAAGCCTCATCTGTGCCTTTTGGGAGTCAGCTCCTCTATTCTTCTGGCTATGAGCAATGCAAGCACTACCTTCTAAGCTTTGCAAGTCTTGAGTCGTGTCTACACTTAGAGAAAACTTTGAAATAGCCATGTTCATGGCCATTTTGCAGAATGCTAATGAGGTGCTGAAATGCGCATTCAGCACCTCATTAGCATGCCTCTGGTCGTGGCACTTTGAAATTGCTGCTTTTCTCTCCCGTGCGGCTCATCCACACGGGGGTCCTTTTCGAAAGGACCCGCATGTGGACGAGCCGCTCAGGAGCGAAAAGCAGCAATGTTGAAATGTTGCGGCCAGCGACATGTTAATGAGAGGCTGAATGTGCATTTCAGTGCCTCATTAATATTCTTTGAAATGACCATTAGCATGGCTATTTTGAAGGTTTCTCTAAGTGTAGACACAGCCTTGCTGTTACTCCGTGGGAAGGAATTGGCCCAGCCCAGTCCTCTAGTCTTCCAGTCATCTTACTGGAGTGTGCAGCTCCAGGTGAGCTGGATGCTTGTCATGTTCACAGATTTGCTCCTTCAAATGAAATAGTACAGCTTGAACCTCTCTTATCTGACACCCCTGGAACCTGACAGGTCAGACGAGAGAATTTGCTGGACCATGAGAGGTCATATTGTCTAGCAGCATTATCAACGCTTTCACTGCTTACTGAGCTCTTAGAAAGCATTTAGGGGTAAATTACAGCTAAATAACAGCACATAACACTGAGAGCCAAGACTAGTGGGTGGAAACGAACATTATAGGGTTATGGGAAACATGGGCACACCCAAGATAAATGGTCATCCACCTAACTAAAATCATGCCAGATTATGGAGTTTGCCAGACAAGAGAGTTCCTTATTAGGGAGGTTCAACCTGTACATCCCAGTTTATCAATTCTACCTCAGCTTGCTGTTCTACTTGACATGGAGAGCTTAGATAATTTATGGTAAAATCAAGAAGCTGAGAAATGAATTTTCTTGAACAAAGAGTGTCAAAGTAATAGCAAATAGAAGTATTAGTAACAAACATGATTATGTATACAGTAAAATCAACACGAGTGCTAGACCCTAAACTTAATTAACATGGTAGTCTCATGTCTGATAAGTTCTGTTCACTCAAAAATCCTTGCAGTGGTTTGCAGCTAGGCTGGTTACAGTCCTCATATGCTGTCAGCTCAGCTTCTCAGTGAAGGACCAGGGAGTTTGCTTTCATCCCAAGGTATTCCAGAGCAATCCTCTCTATTTATTCATAAAATAGTGTGTGCACTTGTGCCCATACGCACATCTCATCCAGGTATTTGTTTCATCCAGGGTGTTTCCTTTCTCAAAGATTTTGCAGCTTCTTAGTTAGCCTGTGTCTAAATAAGCATCCATTGTGAGACCTATGCAGATGACAAGGTGGGGATATAGGGGTCTGTAGCCCTGCTTGAATGGGACATTTCTCTGGTATGTCACTTCTTAGTGACCTGTCTTAAATCAGACCTCAAGAACATAATTATTAGTATAAACACACACACACATTAAATATTATCTGTGTACATTTCATCGTGAGTATGATGACTAGTGGGCTATCGATTATTGATAGGGACCTCATGTGCCACCCTTAGGTGTACTATTATGCGTATGTCTGACAGATACCTGTTTAAAAAAAAAAAACTGTGTACCCTCTGGCAGTTGGTACCAAGAAGTCCCTAGAACACAACTGAACGCAGGAACAACCATGCTGCATCAGACCAAAGGTCTATCCAACCCAGTTTCCTGTTTGCCGACAGTGGGCAATGCCAGGTGCTCCAGAGGGAGCGAACCAGACAGGTAATGATCAAGCCATCTCTCCTGCCATCCATCTCCAGCCTCTGACAAAAAGAGGCTAAGGACACCATTCCTTGCCCATCTTCATTAGTAGCCATTAATGGACCTAACCTCCATGAATTTGTGTAGCTCTTTTTTAAAAAGCTGTTAACAATGGTAGTTTGAGGAGTGTTAGAATTTTCAGAATCAGGAGGAATTTCATGTTTCAATTCAAATAGTATTTTGTAGGATAATTTATAATCTGGACCTCGCTCCTGACATTGGGAGACCATATGGGTAGGTAATATCTTGAATTGGACTGACTTCTGTTGGTGACAAAGGCAAGGATTTTAACCTGTACAGAGTTTTTTTCTTCATTTCCCAGATCTGAAGAAGAGCTCTATGTAAGCTGGAAAGACGTTGGTCTAATAAAACATATTGCCTTGGGCACTTTATGTCTCATGTCCTGGGACCAGCACTGCAGACAACCCTTCACAGTGGTCCTTTAACTTCTTTTAATCTTTCTGTTGGCTTAGTCCGGCTGGAAACTACTTTTGCTGGAATTAAAGTTCAACTGCCTGGGGGCTAACAGAACGTGTTACCACTGTAGTCTTCATAGCCAAACTCTTAAATTTAGAACAAGAAAAACAAGACGTTGATTGCAATAATTTTTGTTTGTGGAGCAATTTGTTGCAGTTTTTGCATGTGTGGAGTGATGCATACTAAATTCTTGCTTGTCAGTTCTTTGAAAAACACATTTTTCTGTCAAATGTTTTAGCAATTATCGCTCTAAAAATGAAAGCTTTAATTATAATTACTCTTTTCATATTCTTTTTCCTTCAAAGTATTCTAAGGCTATTTTTCTGGCATGGCAGCTTCTCTGTAGTTGAAGATACCACTGGTCACGTTGTCTGAGGAACACTGCCAAGAATCAAGTAAAATTTCCTGAATAGAAAAGCCTAACATCAGTCAGATGCTATAGCACACTGTTTCCCAATTTTAATTGGCCATGGAACTCTTAAACTTGAAAGAATTTTGTGGAACCCCATTCCCAGGCTCTGTGCCCTTAAGCCTCCAAACCTGCCTCCCATCTCCAGTCTTTACCTGCTTCGGCCCCCAGATCTGTCCCCATATCCTTAAGCTTTATTCCACATCCTGCAAACTGTGCCCCCATCTTCAGGCTTAACTGCTCTCAGCCTCTAATCCACCCCCAGGATTAACCTGCCTCAGCCCCAAACCAGCCCCTATCTGTGGTGCTGGCTGGGGAGCCTACGCTGGGTGGCCACGTGAGCCCAGCAGAAGGAAGGCTGGCTTGGAGGTGTTCTGATAGCAGGGGTGAGCTGAGCCATGCCCACTGGAGGGCTGTGGCCACTTGAGTAACAGAGTGAGTGAGAGGGTCTCTGCAGCTCCCTGCTCTGCCGCTACTGAAATAATAGAACTAAATTCAGTTGGTTTAATGGCTGGATCCCTCCTGCCCCTCGGCCAGCCATTAAACCTATTAAATTTAGTTCTGCTTTTTCAGTGGTGGCAGGGCAGGAAGCCACACAGGAATTTTCTCGTGGACCCCTTATTTTCACTTTGCGGAACACCATTTGGGCAACACTGCTATAGTGAGATGCCAAAGCTAACATTTGTCTTCTGAGTATAAACACAAAAAACGCAGCTTTTGTAATCTTGGTTTACATTAGCAACAAATAGGTTTCTGTTATCTATTGTGTTGTTAGTAATAATTAAAACGGGTCAAGGAGAGATTTGTTGCTTTAATAAAGCATTTTAAATGTGACAGATTGTATATACCTATGCTTGATTGTAAGTACAGTGGAGCGTTCAAAGACAAAGGACCAATAACTAAGTTCTTCTTAATATTTAAGCTTTTATTCTAGCAAATGTCAGATAGATCTTTCTTAAATCTTTGTCTTTAAAAATTTTAACAAAGGAGGTATGTGACCAAGACATACCTATAAGTTTACAAATTCTCTTTGCACTTTTTAAATGCAGCATCTTCCCTTATCTTGGCCTCCTCTTGTTGAACATATATATTTTTTTCTAGGATCACTTCACTATAGTCTCCAATAGTATTACTTTGGAAATCCTTCCATGTCTTCTCAACCTAGTTAAAGTAAGGCAAGATTCCAGAAGCAGCTGTCTGTCCAAAATAGTGTACTACAGGATAGTAGATAGCCCATTAAAGCTTTTGCTGTCTGTACTGCTCGGAGTTTAAAACAGTGTGTGTGTGAGAGAGAGAGAGAGAGAGAGAGAGAGAGAGAAAAATAAAACACCCCGACGTAAGTAGTACTTCAGGAGACAAAATCTTTACTTAAAATTCATGTTTTTTAATAACTTTATGTGAATTTTGTTTGATTTCTTACAGGGTTCTAAGGAATGTATAATTTCCCTCGTCTACAATCAGAACATTTACTTTGGCATGATTGTGGAGCATGATTTGTGGTTTAAGTGCCCTGCAATCTAATCTGAGCATTTCAGTTTCTTTCCTTTCCTGCAGTGTGTGATCCAGAGCTTTATTAGCCTCACTTGAGGTATTCTATGGTACAGTGAGTACTGCAGTGCAGAACTAGATCATCTTTACTCAGCTGCCCAGTCTAACTACTGAATGTCTGTTTTACTAGAGGTGCTGAGTACTGGCAGGTTCGTTAGAAGGGAATGGGAGCTGCAGGTGCTGAAATATCAAGCTCTTAATTTCTCTGTATTAGGCAATCTCCTCAGGCTTTCTGTCCTGTCAAGCAGTGTTTCTCAGCCTTTTCAGATTGGCAACTCAAAAATGTCATGATCAATTTACTATAAATGAGTAAAAAATGTATTAATGATAAACCTATGTGATGTATGTGTGTGTGTTTTGAGAGACTTATGCAGAATACTTCTTTCTGAATGGTAAGGGTATGTTGAAAGTGGAACAATTTCTGTGCTTTAGATAATAAAGTTGCCTTGCCCCATAACCTCATCCCCATCTGCCTTTCATGACGTCTTTTGGGATCACAACCCACTAATAGAAAACACCTCTCAAAAGCATCCATGTTATAGAAGCAAAACCACGCTCTTCCTTCCATGCTCATTTAACTAGCCAATTTAGTGACTCACTGTGGGTTGTCTGAGGCTATTAGATTAGCAGACAGACACATTTTTCATCCGAACTGAATTTTTTACTTTACAGAATATTTTGCGGGGTGTCATCTCATGACTTAATTGTCTAATCAGTCGTTCTTCCATGTTTATCAGTCTTTAACATTGTGCTTGGTTCACAAAGGGGGTAGCCTAATTGGCTTTAACATAAAATTTATAATGAGAATTTTGGTGTTTGCAGTAGAGAAGTGTTCTGCAATATGATGACTAAGTCTTCAATTTTTTTTTTAGTATTCATCTCGTTGACTAAGTCTTCAATTTTTTTTTTAGTATTCATCTCGTATTTTATGATATTTTGCTTTTTTTATAGCTTTACAAGCACTAGCTTCATTTGGGAATGATCCACGTGCACAGAGAGAGTCCCTGATGACAAAGGCTTGTCTTGTAACTTGTCAGCCACTGTTGTACCTAGTTTTTACAGCATGTAAATTTCTGACCTTTAAATTCTTAAGCGTCTGTTCTAAATTTAGTTTGGATCAACACAAAGTATACAAATGCTGCTTGTATATTTTCAAAGTGTTGTATGTCACTAGAGGGTGCTGCAGTTTAGAATATAAAGCAGTGTCACTTATTTTAGTGGCTTTGATTTTCCAACCTATATAAATAAATAGGTATGTAAAGAATTTGTCATATTTCTTACCCCCAAAAGAGTGAATAGCTATGCAATTTAAAATCTGTTTTCCAATCCTTTTTCCAATAAGGTAAAGTAGTTCAAAAATCAAAGAAGTAGCGGGTGTTGAAAATGGTAAGAACTGAGTCCTCCAGCTGGACAATATTGACTTTTTAAGTACATAATTAGATTTAAGTACATGACAAATAATGGAAGAGCGTGGTGCTCCTTTTTTTAATACATTAAGCCTTAAGAAAAACCTAGAAATTGTGGCAGTATAGTAAAGATGCATTTTACTTCTTGGTGATCTGGAAATAAAAAAGAAATAGTCCTGTCCCTTTACAATCATAGGTAAAAAGAATTCTGGTTTGATGGCATTACTTAAGCTCTGTGTTCAGATACCAAATGCTTCTTATTGTTAAGCTTCTAAAAATATGGTTATACAGCTTTCTTTTTAAAAAAAAAAAAAAAAAAAAAAAAAAAAAGTGGTGGTGTTCAGGGGTTTCTTTTTTTTTTTTTTCCCTTATCAAGACATACAAATACAAAAACTGCTCATGTGTTATTTCTATTGGGTTCTGAACTATATAGAAATCAAAATACATGCTTTGATAAATTGATTAGCTGAGATCAAGCCAGCTACTTTGTGTTGAAGGAAATTTGAACATTCTTCGCCTTGTTCTTATGGTTTCTTTTGTTTAACTGTTTGTTAGGGTAGATTTTTTTATTCCCGAAGTTGCTGTAGTTGGTGGATTCTCGATATGTTCAAGCCCTGGTCTACTGGAAAAAGAGGGAGTCTTGGAACTGGCAGTAAAATATACTCCCCATCCTCCTGCTCACTGGATTCACACTCAGGTAAACAACATTTGCACATGATCACAAACTGAATACCTCATTTTTCACTTAGAACTTGAAGTCAGTCTTACATGCAGCGCTGTTATGTTACATAGCTAACATCTATCATCTTGTGTCTATGAAACATTCCAGCAATAAGGTTTACTTAAACAGACAGTACGTTTAAATGTTTACAAAATTGTAAAATGGTTGACGGACAAAAATCATGTTATGAATGGGAGCCTTATGTCAGTAATGCTTAAAAAACAAAATTCTCAAAAGATGGCAAAGGAATCCTTTAAATGACAAGATCCCAATACTCTGGATTACACTTTGAGACAATTTAAGGCCTTTTTTGTCATGCTACGAATAGCCTGATTTCCCCACTACTGTTTTGTGAAGGTAACTTCTTGAGGCTGTGGAACATTTTTATCAGACAGTCTCCTGATGATTTACCCCAGTTTACCCCAGTTTAATTGGGGTTACAAGATTTCCTTCCATGCTGCTGTTGTTTTGGTCAGATATTATGCTTCATACCTACTTTCCCTATGCCTGTTGTCCATTGGTCTCATAAGAATGGCCGCAAAGTCTAGGCCAGAGATTGGCAACGTTTCAAAGAGGAAAAAGCCTTTTTTTTTTTTTTAATTTTTTCTTTGACGAAAATATTTTGAGAGCGTATCACATGCAAAACTCTGGGCTGCTGCAGGAATGGATGGTTGGACCACGGGAGAGAGTATGGTTGCAGAAGGGAGCTCCTGGTTTGCGCAGTTTTGGGGTGCAGGAGAGGATGAGGTATGTGGGCTCTGGGAGGGAGTTTGGGTGAAGGAGGAGGTTCTGACTTAGAGCAGGGGGTTTGGGTGCAGGCAGAGGTACGAGGTACAAGTGGCAGCTGGGGGAGGAACTTACCACAGACAGTTTCTGGCCAGTGGAGCAGATAGACTCAGGCAGGCTGCCTGCATGTTATGGCTGCACACTGCTCCTGGAAGCATTTGACTGTTGGCATATCTGTGTCCGAATAAGAGTACAGCAAGTATCTATGTGTTGCCTGTGCCTAGAATCACTGTACCCACAGTTCCCATTGTCCAGGAACCAATAAGGATGGCACTGGGGGTGGGGACAGCATGCCAAGCCACTCTATCTCCAACCCTCACACACACTTTGTGTGGCTGAAAGGGACCTTGAGAGGTCATAAAGACCAGTAGCCTGTACACATAGCAGGACCTATCACCATCCCTGACTTTTTTTTTTTTTTTAAATCTAACCTGTCCCATGCTCTTGGAAGGCCCCTTCAAGGATTGAGCTCACAACCCTGGATTTACAGGGTCAGTGCTCTGCCCACTGAGCAATTCCAAACACATTAACAGACACTTACTTCCAGGAATGGCACGGGGCCACAGTGCGTAGGCAGCTTGCTTGAACTGGGCTTTTAGCTTGTTAAGAAATTCAGGTTTGTTTCCCCATCAAATGGCTGCCTGCAAGGGGGCAGCCAGAGAGCTGCATGCACCTCCAGAGCTGTAGGTTACCAATGTTTGATTTAGGTAGTGGTGTTTGTTGTTTTTTTTCTAAAAAAAAAAAAAAAAAAAAAAAAAAAAGAGGCAGTACTCAGCCTCCCGCGCACCCCACCCCCAAGTCAGTCCCGTTGCTGAGGTGCCGATACTCAGTTACCAGTGCAAAAAAAACATTGGGTCTAGAATAACAACAGATTCTTCCAAGGTTACAGCTACTGCTGCTCTGTTTATTGACTAGAAGATTCACAATAAAAATCAAGCAGTGAGAATTTCCAGGTTGATTGTAATTCAGCAGTTACCATGTGACCTGGCACTGCACTTCTGCTGCTAAGTTGGGTTTGTCTCATGCATCACTGGACTTCAAATGAAATTACTTGTTTTGAAAGGCTTTGTAGAAAACGTTGGGCCAATGTCACTGGGCTGTGCACTTAATGCGAGTACACATGGAGGTTTCTTATTTCTTTGTTGCTCAGTACATATTACTGAAAGCCTAACTTAATCTTCTATCTTTGAGGTGTCTCTGAGGATTTTTGATAGCTCCCTCGTTAATGCTGCTGTTGAATTTTCTAGATGAAAATACTCAGTTCACATGTAAACTATTTCAAAAGCTGAGTGTTCAGAGGAATCCTCAGGATATAAGCCAAGTGTTCTGTTAAGTGTTTTGTTTCTGTAATGAAGAAGAGGGAAGGAAAAAATGTAGTGACCTCTTTAAATCCTTATTTGGTAGGGAGGCTGAGAGACTTAATTGATGAAAGGTAATTTATAATCCATTTTGAGTATGCTGGATAACATACGCTTTAGAAATACTATTACTTATTTCCTTACTGCGCATGATTAATTTTTAAATAGATTTTTCATATTTAATTAATACATTATTTAAAATAACATTTTCATCCTGATCCCTAATTTTAACAATTTCAAGGAGATGTTCTTCTGTGGATATAGTTGTAGTGTACTTTTTATTTTGTTGAATCCCCCTTTTTCTCTCTGCCTAAGCCATTTCAGTACAATTCTTACAATTTAATTTTAGTGGGTGCTAATTCTGTGCTGCAGGGTGGTGATTCCCCGCCAAGTCACCCAAGAATTAATAGTCTTCACTGGCTTGGTGACTCTTGGAAATTACATTAGAGATTTTTATTTCATCAGCATGGGTGTGTCATCCTTATCTATCATTCTGATTAGTCCACTAGTCCCTGCCCAGGGGGCAGCAGGTGTCAGTCATGAGTGTCTAGCTCAAAGTGATCCACACCCAAGCATTCCGCAAGAGGCCAAGGCTGTGAGGAGTACAAAGTGGGCTGGGAGGGCACTTTTGTAACTTCCTGGTTTTTTTGTTTTGTACTTCAGTTTTCTTGGAGAAAGTTGTCTTCCCCGTTCCAGGTGCTTCTTGACCTGGTTCTGAAAGAAGGTGCCTCAGGGAGGAATGGAAAATGGAGAAGCTGCACATGTGCTGGAAAAACAGGGCTCAGAAGGCACTCACACAGTTTGCCTAATTTTACCCGACAAGCAGATGGGGCTGTTCATATTTGTCTGCATTACATATTTCAGTTAGCAAGGGAATAAACGTTTTGGGTTTTAAGGGACAATACTAGTCAGTTTGTGGGCTTGTGGTTTCCTTACAATCCCAGTTGTATGTTAACACTCTGCTTCAAAAGATATTTTTTCCTCGTCTTCCTACAGATCGTCTTTTGGGGCTTGGATCATTCCATAATAAATGCCTGAAGCTGGTGGAAATCTGTTCTTTGTGGTAGACCTGGTTGAGGCATTGTCACTTAATTTTGAGCTCAAGAGTTGCTTTACTTATTGTTTTGTAAAGCACTCAAGACAGTAATTTCTTGGTCTGCCAGACCTTGCCAAGTGGCAGCTTAGCCTTCAAGTTCATTTCATAAATGGTTTTGTGTAGTAGCATCCTACCAAAATGCCATGTGACATTGAAAGACCAAGAGTTCTGCCTCAACATTTTCTGTTTTGTTTTTTGTCAGTGTAAAGTGAAGTGATTTGACCAGGTCTGTTTCAACTGCTATCTTCTGATAATAGAAGAGATTTTGTAGGAGCAGCACTTTTTGTCTATGACTGATGGATTGTTCTTCTGGTGGATTTTTTTTTCCCTTACGGTTTTTACCCTTCCTCCTTTGTTTTGTTTATCTCTGTTTCCTGTTTGTTCTGCCCTCTCTCTGTGGTTGAGAGTGAGGACATACTGATCAGGAGTTCTGTCTTTTGTTCTTGGTTCTTCCACTAACATATGACCTCAGTTCTTTCTTTATGCAAGTGTGTCAGTCTGGAACTGAAAAAGTTTTCTCATAGTCCAAGAAGACATTACCCCAGTGTGATATATTCAGGTAGTTTCATTTTTCCATGTATTAAACTTTCGTTGCAGGATTGTTCTGTGAAACTAACTCTATTTACATATGACTGGCATTTTGATTTTGAGAGGATATAATAGGACAGGGTTTCAGGGCACAGGAGGAAAAAATCAATCCAGGTCAGGGTACCTTTGCTTAAAAAACGGGCTCCTTACGAATTCCAGACTGGGAATTCCTTCTCTCTAAGGCAAATCCAACCAACCAGCCAGAAGCCACACAAGCAAACCCACTGACTTCCCAACTGCTATACCAGCCCAGACCAACAATCCCCAGATTCAGCTGAGAGGCTGTTAAGCCTGTTTCCCCCAACACCAGCCAGATTCTTCTGGGCCCCAAAGGGTCCAGCCCCAGTTCCTGGTCAATTTATACTTGGATCTTACCCAAATCACCATTCTCACCGATCCTTTAGATCTAAGTATCTACAGATTTATTTAAAAAAAAAAGTGTTAAAGCAACATGTAACATGCATTAAGTGCAGTTATTAATGTAGGCCAGCGATGTTATTTGCCAATTCTTGAAAGTCTCTGAAAGCCCATTTTAGGTCACGCAGTTTCAGTTACGGGAGCGTAGTAGATCCAGCCCACTGGGGTCTGCATGCTGGGACATGGACACTTGAAGACAGGCACAGATACCAAAAGACAAAAGTTCCAAAATCAACACTGCTGAATTCACATCATCCTTTCTGTCCAGGGACAAAGCCTTTTCTTCTTCCCATAGTCCCTTGAAGGTCTGCCCCCACCTGACTCAGATGAGCTGTTGTGGCAAACTGCCATTGGGTGAATCTCAGGAGACAGTCTCAAATTTCTGAAAAGGGCCTGTTCCTTTGTCTCAGATCAGGTCACCTGACCAGTGGGTTGCATTTCATTTACAAGTCCCAAGCATCTGGGATGTGACTTCAGTGCCTGAGCACCAGATTTCCATCTTACTGTTTAGCTCAATGTCCTGGATGGGGCCGAGTTCATGCCTATTGTGAAGCTTAGCACTAAAACATGATATAGCTACATAACTGAAGTATGTAACATTACCTACATACATGATACAGACATATAAGTAGCATACATAGATTCAGGGTATCATCAGCTTTTATTAGACACCTCACACTGCCCCTCTAGCTCAATATTTGAAGCAATAGCCACACTGGCCATTAAAATGGCTTCCAGACCCAATAGAAAATCCAATTACTTGACAGAGGGAAAGAGTGACTTTTCCCCCCATGGCTTTGTAGTAGTTTTAGAAAGCAATATCATTGCTTCTATTAGTACAGGGATGAGCCAGCTTTTTACATCTGGAGCCCCCCAACCTGTCTCATGAAATCCAAACCAAAGGATATTTCTGTTCATATAGAAAAACAAAGCCCTTTTGGTATGCGCCAGTCTATGTGAGGTAGCAACATAAACTGCAATGGTGCAGTTGGAGAGAGGATATTCACTATACAAATGGAAGCAAAGCATGTTTGAGGATCTACCTTACCTAGGGTGACTATTGCTCCCTACCCCAAATTTGATACAGAGAGATATGCAGGGGGGCAGCTCCACCAAGCCTCAGGGAGCCGGGAAGCAGGTGGCAGTTGTTGGTGCTCCTTCCGGCTTCCCAGAGGCACGGGGAACCGGAAAGGAGACGGCAGTCACTCTCCCCACCCACCGGGTCCCAGCTTACCCTTAATTTTGCAGGGCCCCCTGCTGGCTCCTTCTGGTGTGGGCATAGAGCATGTGCGTGCATGCTCTCTGGCCAGCAGCTGCACCAGCGCGCCAGCAGGGTGCCAAATGTGGGTCAGTTAGCCCATTTTGAAAAATAAATTGGGTCGCCTTCTTGGAGCCCAGTATAACAGGGCTGTCCTGCCCAAAATGGGATGGCGGGTCATCCTAACCGTTCCCAGCCCTCTCAGCAAGAAATGACAAAAACAAAAAATTCACTCAGTTTAAAGAGCCCTCCCCATTTCAACTGTCCCACGTAGTTGTCAGCTGTAACAACAGCTTTCTGCTATTTAAAGAGCCCCCTACCCTCTTTTTCAACTCTCCTGGACAGCCTTTTTAAGTAAACAAAAGGTCAACATACTATATTTGCACTTTAAAAAACAAAGCCTGGACTCTCCTGGGGAAACTGAAACCAGGGGCTGTGCTGGTAAAAGCTTACGCCAGCTCAGCTGCCTCTGCAAAATGTGATGGGGGATGGGGGCAGAAACAACGGCAGAGTCAGAGAGGCTGCAGGGATGAAATGGAGGGCCCCCACCAGGGTGGGGCAGGGGGATGGGAGATAAAGTCAGCCCTCTGCCG
Source organism: Carettochelys insculpta (assembly GCF_033958435.1). NCBI lineage: Eukaryota > Metazoa > Chordata > Testudines > Carettochelyidae > Carettochelys > Carettochelys insculpta. The sequence continues at coordinate 212,903,039 of NC_134138.1, read as the reverse complement.
GTAGGGAAGCGGGCAGCACATGAACACAGCACAGCTATGCACAGAAGCTATAGGGAGGCGGCGGCAGGCTCCCCACCAGGCTGGGGAGAAGCTGATTGTGCTGTGCCCCCCGTTTTGAAATTTCATGCACACACCTGGGGGAGCACACTCCCCCACTTTGCACATGCCTGTACTTTTGGGTTCTCTCGTTTTTGAAGTGGCGGGGAGAAGACAGTCCTCTGAGGTCCACATAATTGCGGTCTGACTTACTCCAGTGGCCTGACCTCTTTTCTCGTAGTGGAGCCTTTCTGAGAGTAAGGGCCCTGGACTTAGTCAGAATCTCAGACTTTAAACTTGAGTCTTCACAGCAACACACATTTTCATTGTGTAAAGATCCTAGCATGGATCACTCTTTAACTGAAATATCCTGACTCAGCCCACATGGGGAAATGTCATCAGTCCTCTTTTGTTACTGCTTGTCTTGCCCTGAAGGCAAAAAATGGGCCGCTTCAGGGCACACAACTCACTTCAATTAACTAGGTTAATTGTGTGTGTGCGTTCTGGAATACTTGAGTTTCCCCTCACTGGTAAAACATGTAAAGATTACCAATGGTTATCTTATTCTGAAGCCCAGCTTGGCTTATGACTTAGCAATATCAGATGACTTTTTTATTTTGTCTGTTCCTTTTAGTTAAAATTCTTTATTTTCTGTTCCTAGTGTAGTCTTGACTCAGAAGTGGCTCTGCGAGTTGGAGGCAATTTCTTCTTTGATCCTCAGCCTGCTGACTCCCCTGTAAACCTTGTGCTAATAGCAGGGGGAGTAGGAATCAACCCCTTGTTTTCCATACTGCTACATGCAGCAGATTTTCATAGGAATCAAGACAGTGAAGGAAATGGATATAAAATGGGAACAGTGAAGCTCTGCTATAGTGCAAAAAGCATTGATGAACTCTTATTTAAGGTAAGTTTAAAAAAACAAACAAACCTAGATTTTTCTTGAATTTTTCGTTCTTTGCCAAAGGCTTGTTGTTCAGTTTGCTTGTATTAATGTAGTGAGTAGGAGTGTTACTCAAAGACCAGGCCCCTCAGTGCTAAGTGATCTATAAACATAGAACAAAAAGACTGTCCCCACTTCACGAAGCTTACATATCTTTTTTCCTGCTCCCATTGATTTCTGCGGTGCAGAATCAGGCTCTATATGAAAATATTGCCAAAATTATCTGCTCCCCCCTCCCCATTACCATTCTACTGAATTTAACTACCCTAGATTTGCTTTCTGTTTGGGAACATCTGACCTACTGATCCAGTGTAATGTTGCCAAAGAGACAGGTCATCAAGTCAGTATGTAAAACTAGTTCTAGTGGAAGATGTCTCCTGACACGTTTTTGCTAAAATTGCAGGCCCATATTACATTGTTATGCACCATCAAGGTGCTCACATTTGCAAAGATTGCATAATCAGGAAGCAGCATCAGTACATGAGGCGGACTTCTAAATAGTACTGTGGCATTAACCACAGCTACCATTAAAGCACAAACATTTCCAAAATAAGCCTTCCACATTTCTACTCAAAAAGCTACGATTCTTGTACAAATCTAGACAAATTATCTTCTCAAAGATAAAGGGACAATTTTTCAAAACTTGCATCTAAATTGTGATGCATTTATTTCAGGATACTCCTCTTAAGACACTGCTTTTTCTGTTTCAGGCATACTCATTGATTTTTAATTGGAGTTGTGGGTGACAATCAACCCTGATAATCAGACCCTGGTTTATTTAAAACTGAGTCTAATACTAGAGACCATTCTTGAAAATGAGTCATGTAGTCACACTGATGAAATTTCAGAGAAGCTGGAATTCACCTTTTTCTGATCATGTGATTCACATTCTTGACTTGTACAAGAATTAAACTGAACAAAACTGTTGCTTTCATGTAATTTTTGCTTCATGTGAACTGTAACGTATATTGAGAGATTCCAACCTGTTGTGTGTGTGCACATCAGATGATTGAACATGTATATTGGTATTGTTTCAAAGCATTTGGCGAATGTAGTGCTGATGACTGTTAGATGATTAGCCCTGGAGATTGGCATCTTGTTCCCACAGAAACAGCATCCTGTGTTATGCACCATTATTTTTCAGCATGCTGAAGAGGCACATTTGTGTGCAGTGACCGTGCAAGCTTGCCAACAGTGTCCCCCAAATGTGTGCCAGAAGCCGAGCCCAGAGATGAAAGGGTTATTTGGTTTCTCTGTTCATTTAGTTCTTGGTTTCCCAACAGAGGTAGAAGCAAACCTGCTCTTGATGTTTTGTGATGTGCACACACGCACTGGGAACTGGAGTAAATTCAGTGCTTTGTTCCTAGAAAAAAAGGTGAAGGAACTCAGCCCCTGCCCTCCTGCCCCCAGGTGGCTTAACCCTTCTCAGCCCCAAACCATCCCCCCTCCCCCCAAAACCCTAAACTGCCCCGCATCTACCTCACACGGGAGGGGTCAGTGGCACCTCTCCTCTCCCAGCCAAAGCAGCTCCCAGCATGCCCTGGCAATGCACGAGCCACCCAGAGTAGCTCTTGCCATGGCATGGCCTGCCTCACGCAGGGAAAAAAAGGTGCCGTAATGCTGTTCTATGGCGCTCTGGGAGACAAAAAGCCCTGAGTAAATTGTTCGTAGGCCACTAAACAGCTGTCGTATAGCCATGAGCTTAGTCTCAGAGGGATAGCCAGGTTAGACTGTAGCTTTTCTCTCTCTCTCTCTCTCTCACACCCACACCCAAACCAAGAAGCAGTCCTGTAGCACTGTAAAGACTAAATTTTATTTATCACTTGCACATAGATGATCTGTGCTCCATGTGGAGTACAAGGGTTAAGTAGTAGTTGTAGTATTGAGCTTTTGTGGGTAAGACACACATCTTCATATTCTGCAGCAGAAAACAGAATCCAAAACCTGAAGAAGTAGGTCTTACCCATAAAAGCTCATTACCTAATACATAAAATTGTTTGTCTTTTAAGGCTATGGCTACACTATTGTTGCTATTTCCCGAAATAACAACGCTTTTTCGAGTGCGGCATTCTGTTTCCACTATCCCTTGTTGTGAGTGGGAGTAGTGGAAACCTCAGAATAGCTGCTTATTTCAAACTTTTGTGCCATTTGGCCAGCACCAAGTTCAAAATAAGTTAACATAACTTATGCAATTTGCATTGCACAAATTGCATAAGTGATTTCAAGTTACAGTGACAGTGTAGTTGTAGCCTGAGGTGCAACAAGACTGCTTAGGTGTTTTTGTGACCCATGACCTTGTTCAATAAAGAACTGGCCTGGGATTAGTGACCTAACAGCTAATGAGAACTTTCTCACCATCTGCTCATTGCTGTTAATATATCAAATACGACTTCATCCAGTGGCAAAAGACTTTTTTCTAGACGTATAGGGCTTGTCTACACTTGCCCCAAACTTCAAAGGGGGCATGGTAATCAGGGCTGCGGGAGATTACTAATGAAGTGCTTCGATGCATATGCAGCACTTCATTAGGCTAATCCTCCCCCGTGGCAACTTCGAAGCGTCAAACTTTGAAGTTCTGGCATGTGTGTAGCTGTGGTCTCTTTGAAGCGCCTGCACTACTTTGAAGTCCCTTTTAATTTTGCTGCTTCGAAGTTGCCGTGGGGAAAAATTAGCCTAACGAAGTGCTGCATACTCACTGCAGCACTTCATTAGTAATCTCCCGTGGCCCTGATTACCATGCCTCCTTCCAAGTTTGGGGCAAGTGTAGACCCAGCCATAGTGTGTTTTATCTCTGTGCTCTGCCTCACTGCTGTATCTTGACTTCTTTTACTTGTACCATTGTTGGCTTTGCTATGTCAGAGATTCCAACACTCCCTTATTTTCAGTAAGCTCTTGAGTTTTTTACATTCAGTTAAGAGATTACTATTTTAGGCTTAAATATATCAATTTGGTCGGTTCACACATAGACATATAAATGTAAAAGTGTGCATCTGTATTCACTTGGGTCCAACGAATATAGCAAATAACATTGTTAATGGAGGTGCAGGGGAAAGGGGGTGTTCACCACCACCACCATCTCTAGGGCACACATGCAGACTGCTCATGGAGGTCTGCTAGGAGGCGAGCCGTGATGGTTTTGAATGAGTTGGAGCACTCCTGAATTAACTGCCCAAACAACTGCATGTTGTTCTTTAGGTGCCCTGTGTATACCCTGCTGGATGATGTTAATGTCCTATAGGAGGTACTTTTTTTTTTTTTGTCAGTTCTGTTCTTGCCAAGGCCTAGATTTGATTAACTATATTGCTGCAGTGTCACCCTTCGTAATACTCTGTTGGTTATTTCTAGTTTATAGTAACACCTTGCCATCATCTCAATGTTTGTGACAGTTAAGGATTGAGTGTTACAGCACCTGGCGGCAGGGTCACTGATACCTCTGTTACTGTCAAATCAGCATAGCTTCCATAAGGGAAAATGGTGTCCCTTTAACGAGTTAGGTTTCTTTCGAAGAAATCAATGGCTTTTGGCCAGAAAGGAGTGAAGACGACAAATGCTGGGTAATGGGCAAAGATCTGTGTGGATATATAAAATAGCTGATCAGTATGGTCTGGTCTCTGAATGTGCCTAAGTAAATGAGTCAGATGCCTGAGGCTGGGATCACTACTGGCATTACTTTAATGTATTAATTACTTGGAGGAAGTGAGTGGGGGAAAACGTCAAGTGAAGCAAGTGATTTTTTGGTTTTCAAACCAAGTTTAGGAACCTCTCAGGTGTATTTAAACACAATAGGGGATTGAGTAGCAAGATGGCTGATGTACAGGTTATCCAAAATAATACATAAAGTGAAGCCTGTTAGTATAACATTATCCAGATTGCTCACATCTGCCAGTAGGCTCCAATTTGTATTAGCCTCCTGAGTGAGAGAGCCTGTGTTAGTCACTGAAAGTATTTACGCCCTGCTGAGCCAAACAAGAATAACATTTCTTGCATATAAAAATAGTACAATAATACAGAAGCTGTTGTGACATTTGGCAATGATTTGACCCATTTAATGGAATGTCTTAATGTTTGACCATAACTCTCTAATATTAGAGCTGCAAAGGCAAGGAAAATGGCTATAGGAATGTCAAGGCTGCTTTCATCCAATGTTTGCATAGTGGGGTTATTTAGTGTATTGGAGACAGGAGACAGGGTCTTGATACATTACAGCAAAGAATGGATAAGTTGTTCCTCTTAAGCCTTGTCTACACTACCCCTACCTTTCAGAAGGGTTATTTAAATGACATGGATTGGAGCTGGTTAATGAGGCACTGATATGAATATTCAGCATCTCATTAGCATAATGATAGGCGGTCATGCTTCAAAGGTGGTGCTTTCGTAATGTAAAGTGGCCATGTACACGTGGGCAATTTGAAATAAACCCCAGACTTCGAAATTCCCTTATTCTCAATTCACTTTGGGAATAAGGGAATTTCAAAGTGTGGGGTTTATTTCCAAGCGCCCACCTCTACCCAGCCAGTTTGTGTTTCGAAAGCAGCACTTTTGAAGTGCAACTGGCTATCATGCTAGTGAGGTGCTGAATACTCATATCAGCACCTCATTAACCAGTTCTGATCCATGTCATTTAAATATCCCTTCTGAAAGGGAGGGGTAGTGTAGATAGCCTTAGTTACTAAAACCCTGTTGCATAGCATTAGATGACATATAGGCTGTGTCTACACTATCCCAAAACTTCGAAATGGCCATGTAAATGGCTATTTCGAAGCTTACTAATGAAGTGCTGAAACAGATATTTAGCGCCTCATTAGCATGCGGCCGGCTGCGGCACTTCGAAATTGACGCGGCTCGCCGCCATGCAGCTCGTCCAGACGGGGCTCCTTTTCAAAAGGACCCTGGCAACTTCAAAATCTCCTTATTCCTAACAGCAGATAGGAATGAGGGGATTTCAAAGTTGCCGGGGTCTTTTCGAAAAGGAGCCCTGTCTGGATGAGCCACGTGGTGGTGAGCTGCATCAATTTCGAAGTGCCGCGGCCGCCCGCATGCTAATGAGGCACTGAATATGTATTTCAGCGCTTCATTAGTAAACTTTGAAATAGCCATTTACATGGGCATTTCGAAGTTTTGGGATAGTGTAGACAGCCACAATGAAATTAACAAGTAATGTTTCTCAGTGTCCGTATGAAAAATAATGTGTAAATGGTGTGATGCTTGCTGCCCAGCCCTCTGTTTGTCATGTCTATTTAGATTACAAGTTTTTTTGGGATGCAGATTGTCTTTCACAATGGATCTGTGTTGTGTTTGACACAACGTGGCCCCTTATTGGCGCCTATAGAATTTATTGTAATACAAACAAGCAATGTATTGGAAGAAAGCTAGTACGTATATAATGCTTATTTCTCAGTTGTGCTAGGCAAGGCAAAATTAATCACACTTTGTGCATTATAAAAGGTGGGTTGTCTGCAAGACTCAGTGAAGAATTATCCTTCTACATGCAGTATTGCATAATTCAGTCAGCTGCATCCTGCAGAGTAAAGAAGGTGTTTGCTTCCACTAACACATCCCATGTTTTTTGCTACTGGGCACACAGAAATACACTTGCACAATAATTTCATTGAGATGAGCCAAGGTTCCTTAGTGTTTTGATAAATAAATAAATACAATTTTTAATGAGAAGGGCAAGGATGTCAGTACTTTCCAGAAAAATCTATCTCAGCAATTTTTTGAGAGCAGTCTTTGTATTTCAGCATTTTGCAAGAGCACAGAGTGATGAGGTGTGACTACAGATTGCAGTGCCATATTTGAATGATTTATTCCACATGATGATCTTGATCTCCTGACATTTAGCATTCAGAATATAGATAAAAATTATTGATCAATTTGTATCCCGGGATGGGACAAGCATGATCATGACTTGGTGTTCCTTGTTATCATGAGACAACTTCATATTAAACTCCCCATGAAGCCTTTAGTGCTTCATCAAGGATACAGAGGACCCTTTAACCCCCCAAGAAAAATTACTTGCAAGCTAGGCCTTCCTTTTTATCACCTTGTCAAGCTAGAATTGTTCATTGCTCTGACATTTACTCTTTTGCAACAAAGAGATAGCTGTGTTCGTCTGTATTCTATCAAAACAAAAAAGCAGTCACATAGCACTTTAAAGACTAACAAAGTAATTTATTAGGTGATGAGCTTTCCTGGGACATACCCACTTCTTCTTCGAGTGTCCCCGTGGGTGCTCCACATTAGGTGTCGGGCTCGCCCGGCGCCGCAGATCGGATCTTCCAAGCAGTTTCTGCCGGACCGCGCATGCGCCGGTGCGCGCCACTCCCCCGCGCGCTCCCAGCCACGTGCGCGATCCGGTCCCCGCCAGTTCCTCTTAACCGCCGTCGGCTGCAGACGGAATCCGAACTAGGCTAAGGCCAGGTAGCGTATTCAATGACTTTAACTGTTTTTCTTTAAAGTTTTTCAAGTGCTTAGGCTACTGCAAGTTAGCCGGTTGTTATTTTTCAAAAAAAAAAAAACAAACTACAAGCGGGACAGCTTCAATCCAGTCCCAGTAACAAGCGCCGGAGGCCAGGAGCATCGGGCCGTCAGCCCTCCTGCTGAGGAAGGCCATCGGACGGGGAAAACAGCACAGGGAAGGTGCTAAGTACCCGCTTAACAACTGAAAGACTCACCAACAATGTCTTCTTCAGGATTTAAAAAAATGTGAGTCCTGCCCAGAGGCGATTAAGGATAGACAGGGAGATGCGGCTTAAAATGCTGCTTTTGATAAGGCCCTCCAGCCAGACGTGCCGGAGCGGCCGCAGCAGGAGGGACCCTCCGGGGCCCATAAAAGGAAAGCTGCCTCCCTCACTCCATCAGCGCAAAAATGGAGGAAAGTCTCCCCAACCCGATCCCTGCCGGCAGCAACAGCGAGCGGGACGGGAGGAGCGAGCAGCCCCCAGCCACAGCAACAGCTGATCGGCAGCGGCACGGAGAGCCACGTGGAAGCGGCTCAGCCTCCGATAATCAGCCAGCCGCCCTGCACCGCAGGCAGGGCGGCGGCTTAAAACTGCTTTTCATAAGGCCCTCCAGCCGAACGTGCCGGAGCGGCCGCAGCAGGAGGGACCCTCCGGGGCCCATAAAAGGAAAGCTGCCTCCCTCACCCCATCAGCGCGAAAACGGAGGAAAGTCTCCCCAGCCCGATCCCTGCCGGCAACAATAGCGAGCGGGACGGGAGGAGCGAGCAGCCCCCAGCCGCAGCAACAGCTGATCGGCGGCGGCACGGAGAGCCCACGTGGAAGCGGCTCAGCCTCCGATAATCAGCCAGCCGCCTCGCACCGCAGGCAGGGCGGCGGGTAAACAAGCGCCGGTACCGGCACCGACCCCCCGGGAACCGGCGGTGCAGAGCGCGCAGGCATGCAGCCTGCAGGCACCGGAGGACACCGCACCTGCGGCACCGCCCTCGAACGTGCCGAGCTTGGTGCGGACGGGGCCGGGATCCCCTGTACGTCAGGGGGCGGAGTTACCTCCTCAAGGGAGGGGGAAGGCTGCACACAAGAGGAGGCATTGCAGCCCCTCTCCGCACAGGGCTGTGGAGTTGCTTTCTCACAGCCCTCCGCTTATGTTGCAGACTCCAACCAGAAGGCAGGGGTCCCCCCTAGCCTACCCGGAGCCCCCTTCTCCATTTTTTGCAACCAGCCTCACCCTGGCTGGGACCACCTTCACCCTTCCTGGGGTTTGAACCGCTGGACTATTATGCAAAATCGCTCTCTCCAGCCCTCCCCCAGACGCAGAGGGTATGCACCTTCCCAAGAACAGTGCCTATACTGCCATGGTCGCCCCTACCACGCGGGGCATAGACACCATCGGCTATCTACTAGGGAAAAGTCCCCACAAACGATCTCGTACCCCCGAGGGCAATTGCGACCGGGGACAGAGACTCAAGCATCTCAGGGGGGACTGGTTATGGAACCCCGAGATTTTCCCTCGCAAACCTCTAGTGAGAGGGTGTACCATCACCAGCAGGAACCGGAAGGGTCCAGAGAGACGTACCCCAGCGGTTCCTCGCTCTCCTCCCCGGATGAGGCTACGGCCCCGGGGGACGTCCATCCTCCGGACGATCTCAAACAGTTCCAAGAGCTGTTTTACGAGGGTGGCCTTCACGCAAGGCATCCAGACAGCTAAGGTGCAAGAGAAACACCATAAGCTCCTCAAAAATCTGAGACCTCCGGCCTCCTCCAAAATAGCAATACCGCTTGATGACGCAATCTTGGAGTCTGCCACTATGATATGGCAGACTCCTGCGACTATTCCGCCTGTCCACAAGACAGCGGGGGAAAAAAAAAAAAAAAAAAAAAAAAAACTTCGTGCCGACAAAGGGCATGGAGTTCCTGTTCAGCCACCCACAACCAAATTCCTTGGTGGTGGAGTCGTCGCAATGTGGGGGAACAGACAAACATGCCAAAAAGCTAGAGCTGTTGGGCAGAAAGGTCTACTCCTCCTCCACTCTACTGTTGCGAATGGCAAATTACGCAGCGCATCTAGCGAACCATAATTTCGATAACCACATTAGGTTAACCTCCCTCATGGACTCGCTTCCAGAGGGCAAGAAACCAGTGCTCAAGGCCATCACGCAAGAAGGCTACGCGGCCTCGAGGACGGGAGTTCAGATTGCCCTGGATGTTGCGGACTCAGCAACAGCGTCCCCAGTACCACAGGGGTTACGAGCAAGGGCGACATCAACAGCACCAGCAGTACAGAACTCCCAGGCGTCATTCCCAACACAGCCGTGTGTCCTCGGGGCAGGGCCAAAGGCCACAAGTTTGACACACAGATCCAGGGCTGCGCTATCACTACCATCGCAAGGTCATCCAAAGCAGTTATTCCACCATCGCCTCCGACAATTCTATAACCAGTGGCAAAGGATCACCACAGACAAATGGGTGCTGGAGATCATAGCCACGGGGTACGCCATCCCCTTCCAGTCGCTCCCACCGCCATGACCTCCACCCAGGCCCCACCTCCAGGAGGCCTCCCACGTAGCGAGGCTCAAGCAGGAGGTAGACCATCTCATGCTCATAGGGGCAGTGGAAAGAGTGCCGGAGCAACTGCAAGGGAGAGGGTTCTACTCGAGGTACTTCCTCACGGGGAAAAAGACAGGAGGCGGGAGGTCCATCTTAGATTTTCGAGGCCTCAACCGGTACCTGCGCAAGCAACGCTTTCGGATGATCACAATCGCCTCCATCCTTACGGCACTAGACGATGGAGATTGGTTCGCAGCCCTCGACTTATAAGACGCGTATTTTCACATAACTATTCATCCGGCTCACCTACGATTCCTCTGGTTTTTCATGGTAGGCAAAGAACATTTTCAATACAAGGTCCTACCGTTTGGCCTCTCCTCGGCCCCCAGAGTCTTCACCAAGCCCTTGGCAGTGGTGTCAGCCTACCTGCACAGACAGAGGGTATTTATATTCCAGTATCCGGATGACTGCCTACTCAAAGGGGCCTCGAAGGAGGAGGTACTACGCATGATATGCGTCACAGCAGGCACGTTCTCTTCGCTCAGCCTGGTTATCAATCTGACAAAATCAAAGATAGACCCCACGCAGGACATAGAGTTCGTAGGGGCACGCATAAATTCTATTACAGCGAGGGCGTATCTACCAGAGACTCGCTTTCGGGCCGTCGGCTCCCTCGTGCAAGTCTTCACCTTCAGCCCTACGGTGCTGGTTCTGACGTGCTTACAGCTGCGGGGCCACATGGCAGCAGCGACGTTCGTAGAACAGAATGCCAGGTTCCACATGCGCAGCATGCAGCACTGGCTGGCGAGCGTATACAACCCGGCAGCACACACTGTTCACAGGGTGGCGTCGCCCACAACACAGGTGCGCAAATCCCTGCAATGGTGGGTAAACCCCGAGAACCTGCTAACAGGGGTACCCTTCCACCAACCACACATATTGGTTTTTCTTACTACAGATGCCTCCCTCATAGGGTGGGGAGCACACATGGACGAAGAGGTGACGCAAGGGCTGTGGTCCTCCACGGAGCAGTCACTGCACACAAATATACTGGAGCTCAGAGCAGTGTTCAACGCCTGCAGACGCTTTCGAGACCTTATAAAAGGCAAAGTAGTCGGGATCAGTATAGACAATACCTCCACCATGTTTTATATAAATCGGCAAGGAGGAGCTCGGTCCCGTGCCTTATGTGCAGAAGCAGTCCTGTCGTGAAACTGCTGCATCGCCAACAATATAACCTTGAAAGCCTCGTACTTCCCAGGCGCTCACAATGTGAAGGCAGACCAGCTGAGCACGCGTTTTGCACTCACGCACGAGTGGCAGATCCGTCCCGATCTGCTGCAACCGATTTTTCATGCATGGGGTTTTTCCCCAGATAGACCTGTTTGCTACTCAGCACAACAAGAAGTGCCCGCGATTCTGCTCCAGGGCAGGACTGGGACGGGGGTCCCTGAGGGACACCTTCGCGATCTCATGGAGGGGCCCCCTGCTTTACGTTTTCCCTCCCACAGTGCTCATCCACAAAGTGTTGCAGAAAGCCAGGAGGGAAGGAGCCTGAATGATCCCGATAGTCCCAACGTGGGATCGACAGCAATGGTTCCCCCTACTCCTGCGCATGTCGGACCGGCCACCGATGCCCCTTCCGGTGGCGCCGGATCTGCTCACGCAAGCCCAGGGGTCCATAGTGCATCCGCACCCCCAAGGCCTGCGACTACAAACGTGGTTAATCCATGGCTCAGCTCCCTAGAGAGCACATGTACGGAGGAAGTGCAGCAAGTCCTAGAAAGTAGCAGGAGGACTTCCACCAGGAAGACCTACAAGCAGAAATGGACTCGCTTTACGGCATGGTGTTCTACCAAACAGCTAGCCCCCCTTTTCGGTGCCTATGGCTGTGATATTAGAGTATTTACTGGACCTCAAGAGAGGAGGACTCTCGCTATCCTCGTTTAAGGTCCACCTTGCCGCCTTTTTGGCATTCAGACACGGAGAGACAGGGCACATGGTGTTCGCCCATCCCATGGTTACCAGGTTCCTTAAAGGGCTGGTAAACCTGTACCCCCCCTCGGAAACCGCTTCCACTTTCGTGGAACTTGGACCTGGTGCTTAATGCGAAAAGGGGACCACCGTTCGAGCCTTTGGCCACGGTTTCCCTCTGCCTCCTTATGATAAAGACGATCTTTCTTCTCGCAATCACGTCAGCTCACAGGGTGAGCGAGCTTGCGGCAGTTATGGCAACGCCACCCTGCGCTGTTTTTTCCAAGGAGGCGGTAACCATACGGCTGCATCCAGCCTTTGTTCCTAAAGTTTCTTTCTGAATTTCATACTAACGAACCTATTGTTTACCCTCGTTTTATCCAAAGCCTCATAACTCTAACAAAGAGGCGCGCCTACACCTCCTGGACGTGAGGAGGCGCTAGCTTTCTATATAGACAGGACCAAGTCCTTCCAGAGAACAGATAGACTCCTAGTCTCTATCGCTCCCAAATCAAAAGGAGAATGTCTCTCTTTGCAGAGAATCTCGAAGCACATTGTATCTTGCATAAAAATGTGCTACAAACTCAAAAAGACTCCTTTCCTGGCCATGCCCAGGGCTCATTCCACTAGGGCGGTGGCAGCATCAACAGCCCTTTTTCAAGGGCGTTGCGCTAAAAGACATTTGCAGAGTGGCGACCTGGTCATCCTGTGACACCTTCGCCAAACATTACGCCCTTCACAGGGTATTCCAAGAGGATACCCGTCTCTCGACAGCAGTCCTCTTGGGGACAAGCTGCACATAATCCGATTACCCACCTCCTATCTTGGGTTACTGCTGGGTAGTCACCTAATGTGGAGCACCCACGGGGACACTCAAAGAAGAAAGAGAGGTTACTCACCGTAGTAACGGTGGTTCTTCAAGATGTGTCCCCGTGGGTGCTCCACTACCCGCCCATCCTCCCCGCTCCGGATCTCTGTTTAGTGTTTTGCAGGAGCATCCGAGGCGGTTGGTCAAGGAACTGGCGAGGACCGGATCGCGCACGTGGCCGGGAGCGCGCGGGGGAGTAGCGCGCACCGGTGCATGTGCGGTCCGGCAGAAACTGCTTGGAAGATCCGATCTGCGGCGCTGGGCAAGCCCGACACCTAATGTGGAGCACCCACGGGGACACATCTCGAAGAACCACCGTTACTACGGTGAGTAACCTTTCTTTCTTCACATCTATAGCCTTACCAGAACAGACTCAATATTTAGAGCACAGAGGTCCAAAAAGTATTATCAAGGTTGACAAATCAGATAGAAGAGCAGAGAGTGGGGGATGAGGAGTGGGAGAAGTTGAGTTTGGTAAAACATCAAAGTATGTGAAAGAGTCCTTATAATGGGTCAGGTAATGGCTGTCTCTGTTCAGACCAAGCATTAATGTGCCAAATTTGAATATGAATGTTAGTTCGGAACATTCGCTCTCTAGATGGGTATTAAAGTCTCTTTTCTGCGGAACACAGACTCTCAGTCTTTAATAGAATGGCCCACTCCATTAAAGTGCTGGCTGACAGGTTTGTGTCTTTGGAAATTTTTGATGTCTGCTCTGTGTCCATTCATTCTTTGGCCTAGAGTGTTTGCAGTTTGCCCAATATACATAGTGTGTGGTCATTGCTGGCACATGATGGCATATATAACATTAGTGAAAAACAGGATAATGTACCCTGATTCTGTTAGGTTCAGTCATGATCTCCAGAACAGATATGTGGACAAAGTTGGCAACAGGACTTGGCTGCAAGGAAAAGTTCCAGGATTGGTAGTATTGTGGTGTAGCCTGTGGTTGCTTGTGAGGATCCTCATAAGGTTAGGAGGATGTCTATAAGAGAGAACAGGCCTGTCACCAAGGGCTTTCTGGAGTGTGGCATTATGAACTGGGAGAGGTTGTAGGTCTTTAATAATGCGCTGCAGTGGTTTGAGTTGGGGGCTGTAGGTAATGACCAGCGGTGTTCTGTTACTGGCTTTTTTGGGTCTATCTTGAAGTAGTTGGTTTCTGGGTATTCGTCTGACCCTGTCAATTTGTCTTTTTTACTTTTCCTGGTGGGTAATTAAGGTTTATGAATGTTTGCCAGGGATCTTGTAGTTTTCAGTCTCTGTCACTAGGATCAGAGCAGATGTGATTGTATCTCAGGGCTTGACTGTAAATGATGGATCATATGGCGTGTGCAGGATGGAAGCTACAAGCATGTAGGTAAGTGTATATTCACTTCAGCTTCTTCTTCGGCACTTACTATTTATTGCTCTACTCTTTTTGAAAATGTAGCTTGGTGGTATGTTCCCCACCATACAGGTTATACTACACGCTCATCCCTCGTTAAACGAGTACTGTATTTACAAGTATTCACTTACACGAGGGACACGTATACCTCCGCTAGCTCACTGGATGAATGAACACCTCCCCTCCACACGAATACGAGCCTTTCGGAAGGCACCGGCGCTAAGTGGGGGTGCTGAGTGCTATGTGTGGGTCACTCTGAGGCTGGCAGGCTGCGGCTGGCCAGATTGTGTCAGGAGAGGGTGAGCGGCCAGCCCACTGCCGGCAGTGCCGGGTGGCCCTGCCCTGGCCCCGGGTGTCTGAATCACCAGTTGCCTACTTGATTGTCCATCAAGGACTTTGGGGGTGGCCCGAGTGGAGGGGTCCCTGCTGAGGAGCCAGAGGGGATTTTGATAACCAGGGCCTCCTTCCCATCTGGTGACAAGTCCTGCTCCTGGCCACAGGCCTTGGCTGTGGGTCCCGCCTGCTCACCTGGCACGAGCTGGGAGTCCACCTGCTGTGCCAATGATGGTCACTGGCTTGCAGCCTCCCTCGACACCAGCAGCTGGTCCAGTGCTTTGTAATGGGGGCAGTTGGTGGGTGCCGCTCCTGAGCGGCCAGCTGTGTCCCAGGCCCAGGTGTATGCCTGGCACAGCTCCTTCACCTTCAATCTGGCCTGGTTGGCTGAGCAGGGGGTGGGGGTGGCCCTGGGTATTTAGGCCAGCCGACAGCTGGACAAAGGCTGCGGCGTTCCTGCACTGGCCAGTGGTGTGGAGGAGCGCCTTCCTCCCCACCCACCCCAACATGTCTTTCACCTCCCCTTTGCTCCAGGAGGGGGCCCATTTCTTTGGCCCCTGGCTGCCCTCCAGGGACCTGTTGGGTGGGTTGCAGGGCCACGTGGGTCTTGGGGGGTAGCCATGAGGCTGTTGGGGTGCCTCGCTGGCCTCTGTCTTCGCCAGGAGGGCATGCTGCTGCAGGTTCTTGCGGTGAGTACAGCTAGCACGCGCTCAGCTTCCTGCATAGGGCTTCTGTGTCTTTAAACGCAACCAGATGCACCGGCCATAGAGCCCCTCCCATGCTGGAAGTAGTGTCTCCACACGCCAGCTGGAAAGAGCGGCCTGTGGAGTTTCTACGCTGGCACTTCTTCAAAAGAGGGTTTCGAAAGGAGGGGCTGTTCCTGACACGGAAAGGGAAGAGCGATTTCGAAAGCGGCACTGCCATCTTTTGGAGACATATTTCGAAAGAGCACTTTTTGTGTGTGGATGCTTCGTGGATTCTTTCAAAAGGGCTTGCTAGTGTAGATTCGGCCTAAGAGATCTTTTTCTTCAGTGCAGTCTTTGTCTAGCTGCCGCATCCATTTTGTACATTAGTTGTCAATTGGCAGATTCAGATACATGAAAACCACTTCCCACCCATGCAGGGGAAGGTGCTGCCTTTTTAGCATTGAGGTGCATGCAGAACCAGGGCTTGTACTCCTTGAGAGTGAATATATAGGCTGTGTACCTACAGATAAAGGGACAGTCTGTGATTTGGCTTAGGAACCCGCTTAATCTGGTCCTGATGTCTTCTGTCTTTGGAAGAAACTTTGGCTCAAAAGTATCATAGAACTCTGGCTAATTCCATGTCATTGCCAACTGCTGTTCTGAGGATAATCAGGGAAGTAAAACTGTGTCACTCTGAGGGATATTAGCAGAGCTGTTTGCAGAATTGTCTGTCTGTAGCCTGTTCTATTTGAGGTTCTCTTATTTTCATAAGCCCCCAAGTTCACACAAAAATTGAAAAACAAGTCTTCGAAGTGAGTTCCAGAACTTCTCTCTATACCTTTGTGTATATACTAGAGCCACACATGTTCTCATTGGCTGGGAAACCCAGTACGTGTTACTAATACTTGTGGATAAACAAATGATAAAATAATCCAGGATACTACATCAGAGTGTAGTTCAGTTTTACTCCTTAATAATCTAGCAAATAACCTATAATTATACTTTCTTTAAAATGAATGTGTGGAGCACTGCCAGTGCCCTTTACAGTTATAGAAGCCCCAAGTAGCTTGCAATCAGATAGTAACTAATGAGGTTGTAGTTGTGAGACTTCATTACAGCACTTGTCTAGTAATTTTTCACTGAGAATTGGCATGAGGCTTCTGGGATTTATGTGAGAATGAGCAATCTTGTGGATTACAGAATTGAGAATTAGCGAGTTTCTACACCAAGCAAAAAATTATCCTGTGTGATGTTCTAATATTTTAAAGAGTAGGCCAGTAGTACTACCAAGAAGAGGTGGTTTCTTTGGACAACTGAAATGCACAACTTGTTCATTTTCAAGCAGAAACATCAGGGTTCTGGAAAGTGGTGGGAGGAAATGGAGACCAGTTTGCCTTTTTGACAGCTTCACAGCTGCAAGAGAAGCCACAAAACAGCGGAAATAGTTATAAGATGCGAGCGTGGTTTAATTACGAACAGTTGCAGAAATGGAGAAAAACATCAGCAGTATAATCGGTAGCATATTCAGATTCCAGATAAAGAATTCAAAAGTCCTTAAAAAGGTCTGTCTTGTTAAACTCAAACAATCAAAGTCTTAAATTGAGATAGTTTGGTGTACAGAATAGTAGCATAGAGTGTAGTCAGCTCGGGATTCTGTGCACACATCTGCTTTGATTTAATCGACTGTGGTATGACCAAGCATGTCTGTGTTCCAGAATAATATATTTGGTTTGATGAATGAATTTCCTGAAATGATCACATGCAGTTTCCATGTTACCCGACAGAGTTCACAAACCAGTGAAGAACTTCAGCCATATATCACTGGTACGTATTGTGGTGATGCCTAGGAACGTTAGAATAGTTGGTTTAATGGAAATTATGACTGTAGTCTCTCTTAGCCTGTACAGAAGTGAATTTTATGACTTTTAGAGAAGTTTGTGCATAACTTAATGTTTTATAATATCTAAAAAATTATTGTACAAATTGGGGTAGGAACCCAGTGGATAAGTGGGAAGATTTGTACATAAATTATCTAAGTTTGCCTTTTTGCTGGATCGGCTGCTGGGTACTTTTTTGATCTTCTGAGTCATCTTAAGTATGAACGCGCACGTTCTGTTACATTTACAGCTGAATTGCTTCTGCTTGTGGTTATTTATTTAAACTTCATAATCAGTCTTCTCCTCTGCTGTTAAATGCTTGTATTTATTTTGCTCAAAGCTGTAATGGCAAAGTAGGGTAAACCCACAGCCCCCTGTAAGGGATATTGGATCATTATTTCCGCTGTCCTTGGCAGAGAGAGGGAGTGATCTGTTCATAACCAAGTGGTTTTTGATACCTCTCTGTGTGTTTTTTCTAACTTGAGTAACCTTAAACGGGCCTGATTTTTAGAGGGCCAGTATTCAAGTGCCAGAATCACTAGACCATGTTTGAAACTTTGAGGCAACTGCCTTTTGACTGTATGAATACCTACCTTCTTATACATTTCTGTTCTTAACTATGTGTGCTCTCTTTGGTAGAGGGAAGAATATCTGAAAAGGAACTAGAGCAACATGTGTCTAAGGATACTTTATGGTACATCTGTGGTCCACCTCCAATGATAGAATCTATATCCAAACTACTAGAAAATTTTGGTGTTCCTACAGACTGCATTTACTTTGAAAAGTGGTGGTAGCAATAGCTACTCAGCAAGAAATTAAAAATGAAAACAACGTATTTTGATACATAAAAAGTGCCTGAACGACACAAGACAGAATCTATTGTGATTGCAAGGTTTCACTATGCGCACATGAAATCTTCCTGTGTTTAGTAATAATTCCTAAGTTACCTTGTAAATGCACTCTAGTTTGGGTCATTGTTTTATTGCTTTTGGGAAAAAAAGCATAATGTATTTTATATTAAAGACATGAGCTATTTGATTTTTGTATTTCTCAACTGCTGTTGATCTTTATGTAGTACTTTTTTGTTAATTTTTTAGACAATTGTTTAAACATTTCATTATGACCATAAGTTAACATGGGATTAACTAGATGTGTGTAAATGAACAGATGTTGTCTGTAATGTATTCATTCAAACCATAATTTTGTAAACTACGCACTGAGTCACTAGTTGGTGAGGGTTTCATCTCTCAGATGCGTCAGGTAAGTGATATTGACAAAATACCAATATTGCCACAATCCCAGAATCCTATTTAATGTTGTAGCCTATGAAAGGTGCTCTTCTGTGGAGACTGCTGCTCTTTGAATGAGATTTAAAACCGTTCTTGACCACATTTAGGTATTAAAGATCCCATAATATTTTTTTCAGAAGACTAGAGTGATCTTACCTTTTTTCTAATTCTAAACTACATTCTGCTTACCTAAACTTTCTTTTAATTAATTGGATAATTTACTCCTTCACTTCCTTTCATACAAGGGGGAAAAGGCCATTTAGAAGGGCTGTTGTGCACCACTGCCAACTGTTGCGGTAAGTGAAATGAGCAGTATACGCCAGTATGAACACAGGTCATACCTATGTGAAATGTATTGAGGCTAATACAGTGCTAAGTATACTGCATAAAATAATAGAACACCAAAATTTTAAATTAATCAGTCAACCATGCATCTCATTTGAACTAAAGTACATAATCAGACCAGAGCAGAGACAAAACAAAACTCCAACTCCCTCCCAGAGCCTACACCCCTTCCTGTACCCCAGTTCCTTACCCTGAGCTCCCTTCTGCATCGAACCTCCATCCTAGATGCTGTACCTCTTCCATTAATGGCATGGAAGCGTGTGGGCCTTGATCTCTTACCAAATTCTTGGAGCAGCCTCCACCCCAAAAAAAATTATTGCCCACTCCTGTTCGATAGATAGTAACAGTAGTAATAAATCCCATGTTTCAGCCATTGGTAACTGAGTCGCTTCACCCCCTTTGAAAACTACCTTTGTAGTAGCCCCTGTACCATTTCGAGGGGCAGAAGAGATTTAGGTCTTTGTGGCAGGTTCCCTTGATACAGTGTTTTCTAACGATCACTTTCAAGCTTCATGCTAAGTTCCTGGCCAAAGTGGTTTCAAAACTGCAAATGAATGGAGGATGGAATATTTATTAATTTCCTTTCTGGGAATGACTTCTTCCAGTCAATTACTGGTAGGCTGTAATGAATAGTAAGGAGAAACTGCTTTCATGTGAATCATTTTGTTTCTGAAGCATGCATGACAGTAATAACAGACATTACCTAGCTTGCAGTGTATGGCTAGGAGCTTAACAACAACCTTGGCCAGTTCCTCTGTGTGGCAGTTACTCTTTGGGTTCAGGATTCTGCCATAGAGCATTGTACTAGTTAGGGGTTTTGTACTGTCACCATAATACTGTCCTTGCAGCTCCTGTTGTTTTTCCTGGGGCCCGATATGCTTCTATGATGCACTATTTTACTCTTCTGGCAGCACCACCCTTATCTGAAAGCCTCCACAAGTGGAGGTCTTCTACTGCCCCGACAACACTGGAGCAACTGGAAAAATTAACCACTCTGCCAACTCACACTCTGTGAGCTCTGATTAGAAATATTTACTTTCTTCAGGTCAGAGCTGCAGAAAGGAGTCAGGCATGTGATTTGCCTGGTATTTGACAGCCAGAATTCTCAGACAGCAAATGTTAATTTAAACAGCTCAGTGTGGTCTCCTAATGTTGCTTTTTGAAAGAAAGGGTTGCTGGTTTGCTCAGTCCGCAAGTGCAGAGTGACCAGTGCGGTTGTTCACATAAATAAGTGGCAGGATGTGTTGTATTTAATGAGATTGGAACTGGCATTTCAAAGCTTAGTTTGGAGAGAAGCCTGAAAAGTCAGCTTCTGGGCATTGGCAGCGCTAGACCCCTAAGGAAGAGGCCAGTTTCCAACATACTGTAGGGTCTCAACATTTGCAAGGATTCCATGTTCAGAACCCTCCCAAATGTTGATTTTTGCGAATACAGGCAGGGTGTCCAGGGCCCCGGGGGAAGCAGCGGCTACCAGCACTCCTGCCCAGAGCCCTGGGGAAGCAGCCGCTTGCGAATAATTGAATTTGCAAATATTAAATTTGTGAGTCATGAGACCCTACTTTACTATTTACCAATATAAAGTCACTCTAAGGCTACGTCTACACGTGCCCCAAACTTCGAAATGGCCACGCAAATGGCCATTTCGAAGTTTACTAATGAAGCGCTGAAATGCATATTCAGCGCTTCATTAGCATGCGGGCGGCAGCGGCGCTTCGAAATTGACGCGCCTTGCCGCTGCGTGTTGCGTCCAGACGGGGCTCCTTTTCGAAAGGGCCCTGCCTACTTCGAAGTCCCCTTATTCCCATGAGCTCGTGGGAATAAGGGGACTTCGAAGAAGGTGGCGTCCTTTCGAAAAGGAGCCCCGTCTGGACGCGCCGCGCGGCGGCAAGGCGCATCAATTTCGAAGCGCCACTGCCGCCCGCATGCTAATGAAGCGCTGAATATGCATTTCAGCGCTTCATTAGTAAACTTCGAAATGGCCATTTGCATGGCCATTTCGAAGTTTGGGGCACGTGTAGACACGGCCTAAATGTGGTTAAGCCATTAAACTGGTTTATACTATAGCAAGAGGGCATATTCTCCCTGTATCACAAATACCATCTCCCTTTCACATCCCGCTCCCTCACACTAAACATTAAGTTAAACCAAGCTGTCCACTTAACAAAAGACATTTGATATGTTTTGCTTTTGTAATTATCACCTTCCCTTATGTCTCTGGCTTGCCATATTTCATGTAGATTGAGACAGGGCTAAGGACACGTCTTGTTAATTGCGAAAGTTACAATTTCAGCAATTTGACCGTCTGCACCAGTGGGCTCAGACCTAACAGATGTAATTAAAAAAAAAAAATCAGAAACCTAATACATGCTTTTTTAACCATATGAACTTTTAGCCTGTTGGGGAGTTTGCAGGTTTCCTGTAATTACATGGCACGCAGAACAGCTTACATTCAGGTACAGCATAGTTGTAAAAATTCTGACCTGCATGGAAAATGTTTTTATCATCCAGGAATCCTCATGTAACTTCTGCGTGCAGTTATGTTCTTAAGACTTGTCACTAGCTGGTTGGTTGTGGTGATGCTTTACTTATTATCTTCATGGCCTAATAGTGAACTAGCAGCATTTTCATATCAGTGACTTAATATTCAGTTTATCTGAAGCCATCTTAATTGAAGAAAATAGAAGAATTATTCATGCAGCATACAGGCGCAAGAGTGTTTATTTAGCCTACAGTGAGAGAAAACAGGTAGAATCTTCTTCTGTGTGAAGGGCACCAATGTAAGGAGAAACAACAGTCATCTTGTGGATGGTGTTGAAGCCTCATAGCATTTCACTTTGGAAGAGTGTTCTGCAAGCTTTGTGTGGTAAATGGGGATGGGCTGTTATTGGAATAAACAAGTTTGATTAATTCTTGTATATAATTTTAAAAAGTTTTTTCAAGTTAGCCTTGTGTTGTGCTATGTTAAATTAAATAGTTTTGGAATGTACCAGGCACCATGAGCACATTTGGGTATGATGAGATACTCCTAGAAGCCTGCCAGTTATCCGTTGCCTTGGCTGACAGGGCACTTTAGAACAAATTAAAGACAATTCTTAAATTGTGATAATTTTTTCCCACATGGATGAAGTGCTGAACATGGTACAAGTGAGCCACTGTTATGTGGCAGGGAGTAGGCCTCTGGGTTGCTAACCGTGGTCATTCCTTGACTTTTTGTTCAAGCCATAGGCATAATAGTTGGGGGTAGCCTGTCCCACTGAATACTAGAACCTGCTGACCACAGCAAGGTAATTTTCCTCTGTCCTTCCTAGGTGTGATTTAAGAATGGGGTGTGGGGAAGTAAGAAGGCAAGTGGACTAGCTACTCTCCCTTCCTCTTATGTTTGAGAATTGGTTTGAGAACGCTGCCGCAAAGCTGGGAGCTTGTAGCTGGTTATGTTCCTATGGCTGAAAACGAACTGAGGCTCTCACCTTTTGCTGTACAAAACACAGAAGCCTTATCTCCTGCAGATGGAAGCTAAGTCACTTCTCTTCTCCCAGATACTGCACTTGTTTGGATTAAATACCCATGTCTGGGCAGTCACAGGCATTTGCAGGCTGGTCTGATTGGTTGTTTAGGTATGTCAATCAGGCCTCTCATCTCACACCTCCTTTTCTTTGACCCCGCTTCCCCCATTGTCCAGTTCCAAGTATAGCAACTGGGCTGTCAGTTTCAATTTCTTGTCCAGTCCTGCTCTCTTTCAAGCTCCTGAATGGCAAGGAGGGATAACCCTGACAAAATTAAACAATCGCGTGACCTGATCTCAAACCTTGCTTTCTCTCCTTTTTTCCATCCCCATCACAGCTACCTTGGTGTGGTGGTGAAGAGCTTTCAAAGTCAATTGGAAGGTTTACTCAAACAAGTCCTGTTCAGTTCAATGGAATTTGTATAGGTAAATCTTGCCTTTAAAAAATTTTAACCGTTATACTTGTGTATTGGTAAGTAATGACAACCTATTGACTATTTTCTTGAAGTGGACGTCGTTGCTGTAGCTGCTCATGTGAATATTGCAGGATTTGAAAATAGTACACATGAATTGCTAGGTCGGAAGAGTTCAAATGCTCTGAGAGAAAAGCTGTTTGACTTTTCAGTATAGTAATAATGTAGTAAAAGAGGAGAAAATTGTTTTCCAAGGTTTTTTCTGATCATCACTGTGAACCTGCAAATGATTGGAAAGCACAGCCATTGGGCACAAAGGGTATTCTACGTACTGAGACAGTATTTCCTTAGTCTTGTCGTTGTGGAGGAAGTGGTATCAATTTAATGTGTTTTTAAACCAATACAGTTAAACTGGTGCAAACTCTTTGTGGTCTCTGAGTGGTTTATTGCAGTTTAAACAGGTTCTTAATTGGTTTACTATAGACCACATTCACCTAGTTCAACTTGAAATAAGAACATCTACCCAGGGTTTGGCACTACAAGTTTTAAATCATGCCTTTATTCTGCTTAATTTTCAGTTAAGCTGGTGCAAGACTTTAAACTCATGGATATTAAGGCTCCTAACACATTAAAACCAATGAAAGTTAGGAGTCTAAATGTTGCAGAGGGTCTGAGTCTTACTTTGTGCCTCCTTAGGTATGTCGAGTAAAAGCCAGTGAACTACTTAACCAGATTGATTGCATAAACATCTCACGCTGAACTGCTAGTTAGTGTTGCTTTATTTGGTGCATGACTGGTCATGCTTTTTTTTCTAGGCCAAGGTGATGTCAAAAATGTAACCAGCAAAATAAGATGACTCCTACTCAAACGTTCCCTTTTTTCTGCTTTGTACACATTTGGTGTCCAGTTAGAGAAAAGTAGGTGGTCATGCTCAAACTGTTTTCATGTGGACATTCACTATTTAACATATGTATTCACTGTATCAAAACTATTTTCTTAGGCTGCTCGTTAACTACTTTTTTTAATTCAGTGGAAAATAAGACACAGTTTGTATTTTAAGGACCAGCTTTATAATCATTTAATGAAAGATACCGTGTCAATAAAATCTGCAGACAAATTTGGTAACTATGCACAGCACAGTGTTTGCATTAAAATAGTGAATAAATGAAACAATGTTTAGGAAATGAGAACATACCTTTGCCTCGGGGTATTGCATGAACTCCCTGTAAAGTACCATAAGTTATTAACATTATTTAGCATTTTAATATTCAGTTAAACTGTTGGAACTATAAATATTCTTCATTTATTGGGAAAAAAATATTAACACGTCTGTGTAATTTGGGTAATGATGGCTATCTTTAAATCACTACATTTCATAGATTATTTTGAAGCTGTATGATTATTTTCCCCCTTCCGTGTTTTGGTAGATGGCATTAATTCTTTTAAACAGGGTTGATAATTTAAATAGCTTGAACAAGCATTGTGTGCATGTAGAAAACAGCATTTTACTGTGTCCTTATACTGTGCAAAGAAAGATTGAGAACTGCCAGCCTATGGGAAAGCCTATGAGAAAAATTACATTGAACTTGATAAAGAACAGCTATAGGGGGTCAGACCAATGGTCCATCTAGCTCAGTATCCTGTATTCCAGCAGTAGCCAATGTAAGGTACTTCAGCCAGTCATCAAGTGACCCATTCCCTCCTCCTCATTCCCAGGCTCTAGCAAAGAGATTAGGACCACTTCAGACTGTGATTTTGCATCCTTGGACATGCTAACTAATAGCTATTGATGGATCAAATCTCCAAGAACTGATCAAGCTCTTCTTTGAACTCTGCTATAGTCTTGGCCTTCACAACATCCTCTGGCCAGGAGAGCCACACTTTGCATATTGCTTGAAGAAATACTTTCTTTGATTTGTATTAAATCTGCTGCATATTGATGTCATGAGATCACCTCTAGAGACCTTTTTAAAAATTAGCATATTAGAGCTATCCTCAAGTCATTTGTTACAAAAGTGGTTGAAACGATAGGCTACAGACTAAAGTTAGTAGTCCTGCAATGTCACATTTGAATTCCTTCAGGACTCTTGGATGAATACCATCTGCTCCTGGTGCCTTATTATTGTTCAGTTTATCAGTTTGATCCAAAACTTCCTTGAATTACAGTTCAATTCAGGACAGTGCTCAGGGTTTGTCATCTAAAAGGAATGGTTTAGGACTCTCCCTCACATCTCAGCTGGGATGACCAATGCAGAGAATTAATTTAGTTTCTCCAATATGGCCTTGCTTTCCTTGAGTGCTCCCACTACTGATTTAGCAGGCTTCCTGCTTCTGATGTACTTAAATATTTTGCAATTACTTTTTGAGTCTTTGGCTAGCTGTTCTTCAAATTCTTTATTTTCCTATTTGTTTACAAGAAAATGAAAAACAGAAGGTATTTTTAAAAACAGTGTACGCAGAACTGCCTAACTAATTCTAAACTATTCTAAGGGGACTGCTTATTAAGAAAAGAGAAATTACTACCTGTTACATTTTAAATAGACAAACTGTTTCAGTAGATTCAAATATTATCTAAAAAAACCTGTTACACATACATTTTACTGTAAAGCTTTTAATATAACTCCAAACATAAAAATGTTGACCATTTTACATCAAAGTTTGTATGTCAGCTGAAAAACATGGTTACCTGTTGTAGAAGAAAGGTCAGTCATCAGATTATAGTCTACAGGGTCATTTGGCAGCTTGCACTGGCATTTGCGTGGTAGCTATTTGATTTAGAAAAAAAAAAAAACTTGTGACACACACTATTCTGGTTGCTAAATGATAAAAAGTCACATCAGTGCTAGCAGATGGCACGTGTATCCAGTGATCTATGAATATATACAGTTAATGAGTTACATTTGATATGCAGTTTTCATTTTCTCTTCTCTTTCTTGAAACCCCAGCACGCATTGCCTAAGGGCTGATTAGCAACCTAAAAATCCAGAACAACAAAATAGAAGAGCGGGAATGATAGGCATTATGTCAGAGCCATCTGCTAAATGCATAAAGCACATTCATCAAGAGGTTTGTTTCCCTATCAGGTTCCCCCATGTGCCTACAATATTCATGGTTTGTTTATCGCTTTATGGCTCTGCAAGAGTTAACTAAACTCAGGAGACTATCAGTGAGTAGATATGTTAGTGAAGATCAATAAAGCTACAGCCATTTTATCAAACTTCCCAGTTCCAGTCTCTTGAACGCTTGAACACCATCTCTGTGACAACACAAAACAATGACCAAATGACACGGCACAATAATTGCTTCAGCAATGATACTTTGATAAAATTATAACATAATGAAATTGGCCAATAGTGCTTCTTGTAAACTAATATGAAATATTGAATATGAACTTGTTTTTGTTAAGCCAGCATAGAGCAGTTTAAATACAAGTGTTTTTTTCTTGAGACAGAGAACAAACCTGACTATATTTTCCCTCTGTTTGGTAATCATAATACATATCATCTATACCTCGAGGCTACATCTACACAGGCAGCCTCTGTCAACAAAACTGGGCTTTTGCTGACAAAAGTCACTGAGCATCTACATGGTTAAAGCGCTCTGTTGAGAGTTTGTCAACAAACCTCAGCTATTCAGCCGGCATTGTTATACTGTGCCCTGAACAGCTATAAGCCTCTGTCAACAGTATTTTGTCAACAGAGTACCTGTGTGGACAGTTACGTCGATGGAGAGGGCTTCTGGTTCCCCAGGTAGCCCTGTTTGCAGAGCTTCCGGTCAGCTGCTCTGTCACCAGAGGGCAGGGCAGTCTGGCTGCTCTTTGAGAGTTGCTTGCTCTTTTGAGCTGCTTTTATATGTAGACATGATTTGTCAACGGAGGCACTGCTGAGGTTTCTCTGTCAACAGTGTCCTGTGTCGACAGAGGCTGCCCACGTAGAGACAGCCTTAAACGCTTAAGGACAGTAAAACCAGTCCCATTCTCAGTAAAGTCAGTGGAAATCTTGCCATTGACTTATATGGGAGCAAAAGTGAGCCCAGTGGTTATTTGGAACTTGAAGATGCCTGTGTTTGTTAACTGGAGATAATACAATTGTATAGGGCATGTATAAAGCCAAATTAAAAGTTATATTAAGCAATGAAGTTAGTGAGGATAAGCAAAATTTGTCCTTTAATTTGGCAAAAAATCTGCAACTCTTTCAATTATCTTAAAATGCAGGTGATTAACCACAGGCAACATCCATGGATCCTGCCCCATAGTCCCCATCCCAGCTGTCAGTTATAAGAACACTGCTTCCTTCATGAGTTATCTGGTCACAGTTTTTCAATGCATCATTGTGACTCAGGCATGCTTCTACTTCATTATGATCAGTATCATGATTCTGCCATTTTTCTTCTGATTCCTTGTTATCATGGATAGGTGCATCTTTGTCCCCATGTAGCTCAGATGTCTGGTCTGCAACACCATCAAGCTGTTCATTCAAGACTGGTTTGCAATTCCCAACATTTTCAATTGTTGACCATTGTACTTCTAAATTTCTTGTATTCTCTATAATTTCACACTCCTGTTTTTCTTCAGCTGTTTGTTTCTCCTTTGAACTTAGTATAGCCTTGACAGATTTCTTTGTGTGTTTGTTGTGCATCTCTTCTTTGGAGAACCTCCAGTGAAACTATTAAAAAAATTGAATGTTAAAGGTCACTTTAAACAAATAAAAACTCAAGTAGAAATTTACTTTCTGAAATAGTGGTAGTTAATTATTTAACTTCAAAGTTTCAACTGGTCAAAGAATCCAACCTCCCTCTCTCTCTCTCTCTCTGTGTGTAATATCTCCTGTATATGCGTAAATCAGACTTCTGAAAATTGTTCCCTATTTGGAGCTATTAGACACATGTTGATCCAAAGTTTCTGTTAGTTACTCTGTCTCTACTGCTTTGTATGCCTGCTAAGTTTCTTGATGAAGGATATTTCAGTGCTGAGGTAATAACCCACAACATCCTGGCAGACATTCCAAACTCTGCTGAAAGCAAGAAACTGGAAAGCTGAACTAATGCACACAAACAGGAAGAAATCCTGGCATATTATTGCAGTTTTTCAACAAGTTAGTAGCAGTAGTAACAAAGCCTGATTGATAACATAAAACAGACACATTCACCAAGCATGTGAAGACAGCAACTCAGCACGTTTAAGCTAAGTCTACACTAGAGAGTTTTGTCGACAAAACTTGCAGAGCATCTACATACAAAAATGCCTTTTGTCAACAAACCTCTGCACTTCCACAGACGGCGTTTTGTCACGCCATGATGAGGAATAACACCTTTATTGACAGATTTTGTTGACAAGAAAAGCAGTCTAGATGCTCGGGGTGGGTGCCTCTGTCGACAGACAAGGCTTTCAGTTCACCGGGCAGCCCTGTTTGCTGAGCTTCCAGTTGGCCATTCTGTCAAGAGAGCAGCTGGGCAGTCTGACTGCTCTCTGTCAACAAAGCAGATTGCTCTTTCGATCTGCTTTTGTATGTTTATCTTCCCGACTTTCATTCCTGAACCCACTTTAATTATAGCAATTGTGCTTGATGTTTAATTTCAGTTTTCTTTCTTAAAACGCACGTCGCAATACACAGCGGGAATGCCACAAAGCTTCCTTTTCAAATCAAGACTTTATTAGCAACATGATCAAACACAGATAGGCTGCGTCTACACGTGCACGCTACTTCGAAGTAGCGGCAGTAACTTCGAAATAGCGCCCGTCACGTCTACACGTGTTGGGCGCTATTTCGAAGTTGAAATCGACGTTAGGCGGCGAGACGTCGAAGTCGCTAACCCCATGAGGGGATGGGAATAGCGCCCTACTTCGACGTTCAACATCGAAGTAGGGACGTGTAGATGATCCGCGTCCCGCAACATCGAAATAGCGGGGTCCTCCATGGCGGCCATCAGCTGGGGGGTTGAGAGATACTCTCTCTCCAGCCCTTGCGGGGCTCTGTGGTCACCGTGGGCAGCAGCCCTTAGCCCAGGGCTTCTGGCTGCTGCTGCTGCAGCTGGGGGTCCGTGCTGCATATACAGGGTCTGCAACTAGTTGTTGGCTCTGTGTATCTTGCACTGTTTAATGAAAGTGTGTCTGGGAGGGGCCCTTTAAGGGAGCGACTTGCTGTTGAGTCCGCCCCGTGACCCTGTCTGCAGCTGTGCCTGGCTCCCTTATTTCGATGTGTGCTACTTTGCCGTGTAGACGTTCCCTCGCTGTGCCTATTTCGATGTTGGGCTGAGCAACGTCGAAGTTGAACATCGACGTTGCCAGCCCTGGAGGACGTGTAGACGTTATTCATCGAAATAGCCTATTTCGATGTCGCAACATCGAAATAAGCTATTTCGAAGTTGGGTGCACGTGTAGACGTAGCCATACAGTATCATATCCCACAATACTCTGCGCATATTAAAGGGGCATTTATCAATGTTTTGAGACCACATATTGTTTGCTATTTAGCTATGAGTTGTTCAGGGTTGGGCTTTTAGATATTCACCATTTACTGAAAATGACCAAGAGGGTGTTCTTTAAAAACTCAGCAATTGTAGCCTTGGGAACCACAAAGAAATCCTTAGAGCGCCCATGTGGCTCCGGAGTTGCAGGTTGCAGACCAGACCTAAGAGCACCAGCAATCTCTGATGGTTCAGCGAGATGAAAAGAAAAAAGGGAGGCGAGAATCCCTTCCTGGCCACTAATAAGTGTAAATGTGCTGATGATGTCTGAAACAGACTCTGAGGGCAAAGGATTTATCTGCCTCATTCCTGCCAAGCAAAGTCAGCCTAAACTTTCAAGTGATTAGTCACTTCAAGTTGTCTCATCAATTTGCCAGCACTTGGTTCTTCTCTTCATCATGCTATATGCCAAAAGCCAGGCCCTCACCTGCCAGATGTCAAAAACTTAGCAGCTGCTATTGGGGATGGCACAGATATAGGAAGTGGGATGGACCCATCATCTGAGGGCTCAGCAGCAGGGAGGGCAAAGTAGGAAGTCAGGGTAGAAGAGGAGGGAGTCCAGGAAGATGAGGCTAACGTGGGCGTGGACAGAGAAAGCTCCCAAAGTGCTCCGCGAGGATCGGGCTGGTGGGGGAGGGCTCTGGGAAGGTTGAGCTGGTGAGGGGCACTTTGTCCCCACATTTGCAGTTTATCTGGCACCCGTGCCTTCCATCCCGCTCAGCTGGAAGACTGGCAGGGTTTAGAGGGCAGGGTGGCTGAGCGGTTGCGGAGGTGGACGACACTGCTCCAGTGTCTCTCCCTGCAAGGGAGAGTGCTGGTGCTTAACCAGCTGGTCCTGTCCATGCTCTGGCACCATCTCAACACGCTGATCCCGCCCCCGGAGTTCCTGGCTGACCTCCAGAAGATAGTTCTGGGGCTTTTCTGGCCAGGACTGCATTGGGTCCCTGCAGGGGTTCTCCACCTCCCCCTGGAGGAGCGGGGGACCGGGCCTGACGTGCCTGCACACCCAGGTCCATGTCTTCCACCTCCAGGCCCTGCAGGGACTCCTCAACAACAATGGTGCAGATAGTCTGGTGTGGAGCTCACTGGTGCATGCTTTCCTCTGGTGCTCCTGAGGGCTCCGATACGACCGGCAGCTCCTTTATCTACCCTTGAGAGGTCATCCGCGAGACCTCTCAGAGCTGCCGGTCTTCTACCAGGACCTCCTCCACACGTGGCAGCTGCTTGCAGTCTCCAGGTCTTTAGGGGCCGCCGCGGGGGAAGACCTCGCAGAGCCCCTGCTACACAACCCCTATCTCCGTGTGCAGGCAGCGGAGTCCCCCACGGTGCGCCGGTGGTTGGTCCTCAGTGGAATCACCAGGGTCGGAGACCTCCTCGACTACGACCAGGGAGACTGGATGGAGGCCCCAGCACTCGCCTGGCGCATGGGGCTCTCCACCCTATGCTCTCCCCAGTGCGTACTGGAGGAGGTGAAGGCTGCCTTGCCATCCGCTGTCCATGCCAAAAAAAAAAAAAGGCCTTCCATCCAACATTAAATAGGGGAGGCTGTGGACTTGAGCTACTCATCTAGCTGTTCAGCTGGAATCTAGAAATCATTTCCCCAGAACTACAGGTCTGTACCAGCAACCACCAAGAGGACAGCTCATGTTCATGGATATTTTGCCTTCCTCAGCCATCTACTCCTGATGCAAGAGGCCCACCCAAAACCACACCTTAGAAAAAAACCCTTTTCCAAACCAGATGTTGAAAACCAAATAACTGAGCACAAAGTCTGCCATGTGTAATCCTGTTCTGCTTAAGGTAGTTGTATAAATCCCATGTGTCGTGCCCACCATTAATTGCAGGGGCAATTGCTTGCAAGCATGTGGAAGCATGGCTGAGCCCCTTATTTCCTAATGCTGAGGTAATGCTCTGTCAGCCCAAATTCTGCTGGAGCCAAAAAAAAAAAACAAAAAAAAAAAACCCCTAACATTAGCTGGATTTCACGAATATTCTTTTATGTTTTATTTGAGACTGTCTGTCTTTCGGCTAATTTATCTTGCATATAAATCCGTTACAGTGAACACCGTAATTTTTAACATGAGTGCTTAAATTTAGCCACCTGAAAAAAAGTACCCAGCTTTTCAAAGGTGCTGGGCATCCCCAATTTCCATTTGGAATTTCCTTTAACTAGAGGCTGCATAGCAGTCCCCAAATATTAGGAAGTTTATTCAGAACTATGGTCAGTCTTTGTAGGCTTTAATGTCCATGAAGCCTAATTTCTGCTGAAATGAACTTTGATCTTGTCTCAAGAAACAGCTGATAAACTTTATGAGAAATTAGATTACATCGGCTGCCTGTGCTGGGGCAATGAGAGAGTTATATCTGTCTCCTGATATTTTTACAGATCCTTGTGCCTTTCCCTTCTGTTCAGCTGGCTGAAGTGCACAGCACCTGACTCGTTCATAGGAATGATTTGGTTTCTACCATTGCAATTTCATTTTAATCTTGTTAGCTGAACATACAGTAGTGCCCCGCTTTATGTGAGAGTTGTATTCCCACGCTCCTCGCGTAACTGGAATTTCACGTAAGTCAGGGGGGCGGCTTCTCTTCCCCAGCAGAACACACGTTCTACAGCCTGGGAAGCAGCAGGAGCACCTGGAGCTCCTTTGGAAAGGTAAGTCCTGGGGTTGTGGGGAGGGCAGTTGGGGAGGGTTAAGCTTGGTTGGTGAGTTGGGGCTGTGTGAGGTGGAAAGTGGGGGTTAAGCCTGGGGTGGGTTAGGGCTGCAGGGAGGGTGCAGGGGATGGAGTTGAGATGGAGCCACATGTGGGGGAGGGGAGGTTGAACTGTGGCAGGGGGTGAGCTGGAGCTGGAGCCAGGCGCAGGGGTGGGGTGTGAGCTGGAGCCGTGCGCAGGTGGTGAGGGGACTGGGGGGGTTGAACTGGGGCCACGTGGGGCTGGGGGTTAAGCCAGGGCTGGGGTAGCAATGTTTTGAGTTGCACTTAACTTGCGTTAATTTGAGCTAAGCACAACTCGAACTTGCGCATTTCCAGGATTTACTGTATTTTCCCCCACCAAGTGTTTATCTTCAAAAAAAGTTTTAAACATATTGTAACCAAAAATTAAATCAAGCTGTCAGCTCTTAGTGCGTGTGCTTTGTGCTGTGTAGAATGCTTAGCTGCTGAATCAAATGTAAGGTGGTTTATGTCCAGCATTTACCAGCAGCTGACTAACAATGACTGCTTTTAATAAACTTATGTGCTTTTGCATAGTTTTACCCTCTCCCATGTTCTCCTTGAACCTTTGACTGAAAACCATCATATTTTATTAGTTGTATTTTTGTACTACATTATTTCAAACTTCCTGAGAATAAATAAACTCTTATCAATAGACATTTGTAAGATATGAATGAGCCTTTTAAATAGTATATATAAAAATAATCTTTTCAGTCACACTTGTTGGTTTGCAGCTGCCATACCGTCAACTCGTTAGTTACAGATATGTTTATTTGAATTTACACTAATAACTATTATAAATTCCCATCCTTTTCATTAAAAACACACAAAACAAGCAAAAGCACTACCCATGATAGCCACCCTGACCTCAGCCCAGCTCCTCCTAAATTGCCTGAGAAAGACAGGCTTTGCAGACCGCCTACAAGAGTGATAAATCTGGCCTCTGGCTGACTAAGTAGCAGAAGTGAATTCCAAAATAAAGGACACCCATGCCAGTGTTAATTTTCCTCAGTAGCTGTCTGGAGCTGGGAAGCAGATTTCACTTGAGAAATTCCACACATCAATGATTCTGAAACAATTTTTTTGGGAGGAGGTATTTCTGGTTCATAGGAAATAAAAACAAACTGCATTTGGAACTAAACCAAATTTTAAAACTGCAAAATTTCCCATGAACTGGAAACTGCGTTCCAGCCAGCTCTCCTACTAATGTCCAACTCTACTTAAGAAGTGGGCTCAACATGCTGCACTAGCTGAGCTTCTGAATGGTCCCAAGGTGTCTCTATCACTGCGTTGGTAACTAATGTTAGTGTAACTGGAGTAGCTAGCTCAGGAATGAAACTAAGGTGGCGTTAGTTTCTTCATCCTCTCGTGCCTTCACTAGATGGGCTGTGTTTCTTCTTCACACTTCACAAGTTTGGCTCCCTTGCATGCAGGTTGGGGAACGTGCAGCAATGTGAACAAGACCTTCGCCATTTTTTGCTAGGTACAAATCTGTGTACTTGCCTATCTTTTAAAGTCTGACACATTTGGCCAGGGTTTCTGCAAGCTGCTCATTTAATAAAGGGAAGTGAAACACCTCAGGAACTGGAAATACAATGAAGATGCACTGATACCTGTCAGCTGCTAAAGGCAGTTTGATTTGGTTCCTTTTTATAGGTGATATTCTTCCTCTTTCATATGTCAGTATTTATTTATATTACATAATAACCTAGAAGCTCCAGCTGAGATTAAGGCCCAACTGTACTAGATTCTGTCAAAATATGGCAAGAGACAGTCCTCTGCACCAACGTGTTTACAACCTAAACAGATAAGGAAGACATAGGGCAGGAGAAAAAAAGTATTGCTGTCCTCACCTTCAAATCATGAACAACAGTAGAAAGAGATTAAATGACTTGCCCAAGATCACATAGAAAGTCTGTGGCAGAGCTAGGAATTGAGCACACGTCTCCTAAATCCCAATCCAAATCCTATGTGTTTTTTTTTCTAACTAGACCACTTACTCTCTAGCTTCTCTCAATGGAAGGAAGAGTATACAACCACACCTTTCATGCCCTTTTGAGTATTTTGCTTTTTCTTTGTTCACATCATAGTTTTAAAGTGTTCTGATAATATTCAGCAAACCTATTACAAGTCATTAGAAATGTTGAAATTTCTGTGGAAAATCAGAATATTAGAGTATTTCCAAGATAATCATACACAGGAATTTAAGGTCGTTTACCTTAGATTCTTTCTTCTTTGCTTTCTGGGGTAGAGAGGGTCTTTGGAGAAAGACAATCTGCTTAGTGGCTAAATTCCCCTCCCTGTAAAACACAATTCTGAAAATGAGTCAATCTCATACACACAAAAATTCAAAACCTAAGACATACTTCATTAATTTGCATAAGCTTGGAAAAAGAGAACCACCAGAAATGGCCTAAAAATCTGTTTCAGGTGTGTATGGAAAGAATGGTGTTTGTTGGGAACCATCAGCCTAATTTAGGCCCATGTCTAATCTGATACACCGAGCTTATGGTTACATTACGGCGATCTGTCAACAGAACTGACCATCGGAAAAGATTTCCTGACAAAACTTCAGTCAACAGATTGCAGCCACGCACGAAAGCCAATCGTGTGTGTAGATGTACCATCAGTTTTTTGTTGACAAAATTGGGGTTTTGTTGGTAAAATTCGCTAGTGTAACCATAGCCCTAAAATCCCAGGTCAATCAAAGAGGATTTTTTCTACCAAATGTTTTAGAATTCAAGTGTCCACCCAGAAAAAAAAAAATTTTGAAAAAAATTAGTCCATGAGACATGAACTGTAACCTGTGTGCACTAAAATGTCAATTACACATTGCAGTGTGCTTTTCCTAGCCGAGCACTACAGCTATGACAGATCCTCCAGTAGTGACAGCACTGATTAATCCACAGCTTGGGTGCATAGTGAAGCATAAGGCAAAGCCAAATGTCTTCATCACTCAGGCTGTGTGTTAATCAGCACTAATGACCAGTCTGAAGTATCTGATGGAGGTAATCATCAACTGGTTCACAGAAAGGAGTAGAAAGAAGGGAGGACAAAGCAGAATATTGAAAAAGGGGTATAAAAATCCTTATTTGTGATTTTTCATCCACTGATTTATTGTAAAGTCTATGAAAAACATAGATCAGAATAACTCCTTCCACTAGTTTTCTCAGCGGCTTTGGTCTTTATAGATTGTAAGCTTTCAAAGACAAGAATTGCCTGCATCTGTGCTCATGTGCCACAGGGCACAATGCTGTCCTTTAATGAACAACAATTTGGCACACTGATATTTCTTTTTGTTCACAAATGATGAAGTCACCTATTTGAAAAGCAGTTACTTAATGTGCAGTAGTAATAATCAACTGCTGTCACGTGACTGTATTTTTGGAAAGTTTCCATCAAAAATGTTTTAAAACTATTTACATTGCTATTAATATAATTATGCCTCTGATACAAAACTAGATCCAAAAATGACCAAAACCCACCAACAAAGGAAATTCCAACTGAAAGCTACCACTTTATTATCAGTAATATTTTACCCACTTTTTGCTAGCAACTGCAGCAAATGATTATAACATCACATGCAGTTCTCATGAAAGACAGTATGTGCTTCTACTGCTAAATAACACCGCTCTCCAAAGGGCACCACAGTTTGTTTATTTTTTTAAATGGCAGTAAAAACATACACCTGTGACCCAGCACACAACACATACGTTTGGAAGCATCTGCGCCCCAGCCCTCCTCCTGCTCAGCAAGATTTGTGGCAAAGCTGAGGTAAGGACAGAATTGATCAGATTGGCCCAGTGGCAAGTTGCAATGTAGCTTTCCTGGACATCTTAGTGCACATATGCAGAGGACTATATGCTAAGTAGGAATACGGGAAACTGTTCGGACAAACTATCATGCGTATGTAGAGACTTCCTTAACCAAAATGCAGCGTCCACAGTACCTGTTTGTCTTTACAATTGGAGTAGCAAGCACACAAGTCAGCTGCCAACCATACACTGCGAGAGAGTTCAAAAGTGGAATATAATCTGTCTGCACTTCAACTCCCTGGGAAAGAAAAATCAGCTGTTAGGATTATCACTTGATGTGTGACAATTGGCTTGTTTAAAGGGGGTGTTTTCTGTTGTTGTTTCTTTCCAAAGTTAGATCAGTTTTGCAAGTTAAGCAAAGCAAGAAAGAAAATATTTGAAAATGCAAGACACGTAGGATCATTCTGCAGTTCTTGCTGAAGACTTAAATATATTTATTTAAACAGTGCAAATATGCAATTTCTTTTTGGGATCCAAATTATCCATGTGACAGCTGATAAACCAGATCAACAGGACTAATTCATTCTGTTTTATCAGTGCTCCCTTGGACAAGTGATCTCCTGCAATCTTAATAGGAAAAAAGAATTACATTCTTGCAAACAAAAAGGAAATCATGCGATGCAAAAGCACACCACGCTGTGTAGTCCACACTCTAATTTTGAATGTGCTGGTGTAATGGGCAACTCTGCTGACGATAAGCAAGTTAACTTCTGCTTTACACCAGTGGAGCTGAGAGCTAAATTTGACCCTCAGATTTCAAAGCATCTCATGGGGAGTTAAATGACATTATGGTGGTAATGAACCCATGTTATTTGCATGCAGCAGCAGAAAGAAAATATGAGAGCGATTTGTTTTATTCCTTTTGTCACCATAGGCAAATAAACATTGGCCATTTGTTATTCTGAATCAGGAAATATGTGGGCGACACCAAAACGCTACCTTTCACTGTAAAAGTCTAGTTTCAGTCACAGATGCTGCACAATAGATACTTGCTAATTTCCTTCTGCTAATCTGTAAACACAATAATTCTCTGAAAAGAAACAGTAGTCTCAGTAAAGACTGCTACAGGGAGATGTCCAATTACCAAAACTTCACTAATTGTACATGCTGATCTATTGCACATTTACTCTTCAGTGTCACCAGTCTTACTGAAGTATTATCATAAATTGCGAATACACTTTTCATTACAAATAATATTGCACTGCACCACAGTACAAGTTAGGCTTGCCAAAATAAAGGCAGAAGTACATACTGTGATGCTCTTTGTGTGTGCGCACACATTTTCTTGTAAAGTCTCAAAACAGGGCAAAGCATAATGGTTTCCCCAGTCATCAATGTCAAACAGTAACATTCCACTTTGCTATACTAGTTCAATTCAAAATCTATATATTCTGTAATAACAATCATTTAAACAGACCTAATTCATATCCAGCTGTAGTATTTTAAACAGAGGGTCTGATTTTTACCTGGCCTTCCTTCTTTGCGCATGGGATTTAGGTCACTTAATATCCATCTAGCTGAAAGGCAGGAGTGTTTGGGTAATTAATCACTTACCTGCCCTAAACAGTGTGTGCATCTAACAAAAGGAACAGATTTGTGCCCATTTAAAGGGAAGTAAATTCTGTCTTCAAATACACACGTCAGCCCATCTTGGCTTAACCATTCTTTGTGTTTCTTCAGAAACACTGTCAGATGCCCACAATAATACACCCAGTTACAGAAGTGAAAAATATTTGCAAAGGCAGCAGTATCACCTTATATAAGACACCATGAAAGTACAGGAAAGGAAGAAGGCCTTTAAGAGAAAAGATAAATTCTCACTTGGCTTCTGACTCATTTTCTTTTATGTTTGTCAGAGCTTCTTCAAGGCTACCATGACTACAGACATGTCACGTTCATGGAGCCTCAGAGTCACACAAATCACAGACTCCAACCACCCCGCCATCTTTATCCTCCCACCCTCCACTCACTACACCAAGTGCCAAACTGACCTGTTCCTCTTTCCAGTTTTTAAAATGGCCCATTCCCTGAGGAAAATGTATTAAAAAGATACAGATAAATATTCAAATACTTTTGAAAGCAAATGCCTCAGGAAAATACTAGGTGTTCTGGAATGAATTTATTATAAAATCTGAGATTTGTCAGAGAGCTCAACAACTCCTTTTCACCCGAGTTATCCAAAAAAGGCAATGGTAATATCAAGGACATACATAAAGAATGAAACCAGAGCTGTGGCTGCGGTAGGCATGCCATTGGGCAGCTGGAGGAACACGCAAAAGGAGATGACCGGGAAAAAAAAAATCCTCTATTACACAGTACCGTAAGCAGGAAAACTTTTAGCACTTAACAACAAAGGACATCTAAAAAGTGGCTCAGGATGTACGGGGTTGTCAGAGCCTTGTTTGTGCTCTGAGCAATGTCTGATGGTACAGGAAGGATTCAGATTTCAGATTCAGCACCCGAGGGCTAAGATTACCAAAGCGAGCCTTCCTGTTTCATTAAGACCTGTGACAAACATGTCAAAATCTGAGAGTAGTTATGGCAACCAGGAAGAGCACCACGACAACACAAATCACATTTGGCTGCTGCAAGAGCCGAACCATTTTAGAGATGTGTTGCCTCCCGCCACAGACAGTTTTGTGAGCAGGTTCATGCAGCTGCAAGATAATGAAACCCCTGTGGGATTTTGACCTGTCTGACTTATGCATCACCTGTAACAAATGATGTTGTATTTCTCAACATACGCTTAGAGAGAGAAAAGAGCAGGTTAGTGTTCAATACAAAATAAAAAGAAAAAAGAAAAGAAAAAAAAGATTGATCAGAAGGTTGAAGTGTATAAGAAAACTGAAAGGGAAGGATTAAGAAAAAAAGGTGGACAGAAATTGTTCTAAAGGTAGTTTCTGTTTTCCATGTTGATCTCATGGTGCCGTCTCCCAGGCACTCCAGTCAGCTTGGTTTCTAGCACCCCTCAGAAAGCAAAGGTAGGTACCAGGCCCTACAATCATTTCTATGGCCTTCCTTAACAGCTCTGCTGGAAGTCACCCAAAGCCTCAGTGCAATCAGGCAGAGTACCTTTCGCCAGGCTTCCAGGCAGGCACACACCTCCTGCCCCATCCCGACTAGCTCTGCTCAGTACTGATAGGTAGGGGAGAGAAAGGCAGCCATTTTTTTACTTTAAGTAACTGGGTCCCTACCCCTGCCATGAAGCTCAGACTCCTCACTGGCAAACATAAGCACTAGTAGAGGAACAGTGTGAATATAGAAGGGCAAGAAGAGCCATGATGTGTAACTGTATCACAGCTGGAACTTGTGTTCCAACAGGAGCCAAAGCTGATTAAGATACACCTGAATACATATCTTGATAATAAGACTGAGTGCTGGTGGAACCAGTGTCACCTTTGTTCTTTCCAAAACAGAAAGGATCTAAATATACAGTAAAATTTAGCCAGACACCAAAAAGCACCCCTTAATCTTATATTTAAATAGAAATTATATTCTTATATTAAATGTACCTATACTAATTTCAAACACAGAAGAGCATGAGATTATTGTAATCGGGGTCTTTTTGAAGCTCAGGATTAGTTAGCTAGAAGCAGCAGAAATTACATGACAGACCTCTAATGAAAAAAAAAGGTGCATAAATAATACCCTGAATCAAACTGGGAGACATTTCATTCTGTGAAAGGGAGCAAAACTGTAATTAAGTCACTTCCCACTCTCCTGTGGTTGATAAGTAATCTCTGATCACACCTTGAGTGTCAAAAAACCAGAACACATTGAGTGTTTTTCCTCTGATTTGCAGCACATACTAAGAATTCATTTTTATTTATAGTTTTGCTGTTTGCTTTCCACATTTCTTTCCCCCACCCCCCACAACAATCTCAGTTCATTAAAAAACTAGAAAGGTCTGAAACCTGATTTTAAAAAAAGTAAAGGCAATATCTAGGGCAAACCATGCAACACACGGTATTAACAGTATTAATTTCTTCTACAGCTGCGATTTTAGACATGAAGCAACATAAAAAAACCAACACTACTGCTAATTTCTTCTTATCCAACTGAAAATTATTTATTTTTCTAGAGTTAAGTAAATGTGGTTTAGTTACAAGTGAGCCAACTTTGGTCACTGCCTAATGTACAGTTTCTTGTAATGTGCAGACAAAACAGACCAAGATTAAGGAATAAAAGATCGACCAGCCCATTAAACAACCTTTAATAAAGCACTTAAAGCAAATCTGGAGGATTTATGCACTGAAAAGACTGATAGGTTTTGGAAGTGGAGGAGGAACCCTGGCAATCGGGATGGGAAGCAGAAATGCTGATAATTTGGAACTGTCTCCCGCTTTGTGTGGGGAAATGAGTTGTCTATTAATTTTATTTATCTGTACTACTGTAGCACCTAGAAGCCTCATAACCATATAAGGAATGCATACCCCTCTGTCAGAATGGAACAACCTGCCCACCCTGCAGTCACACTGTAATTCTCTATAGCTCCATAGGAAAGGGAAGTGGAGAGAACAGGACTGGCACCTCAGAAAAAGAGAGAGGAATAAAAGTGTGTCTGGTTCACTGAGAATAGGCTGCTGAAAGTCTGCTGGGAACATTTTCTGTCTTCTGAGCATTATGATGTGAAGAATCCCTGCTCTGGAATGTTAATGATATTTCCATTCCATTTTTGTACTCTTTCCATAAAGTCATTTGTTTTAATCATATGGTATTATAGATCTATTTGTTAAAAAGATATTTACTCTATTACCAAAAGTAGGTGACCATATTTCCCTGTATCAAATATGAGATACCCGGTAAAAAAACATACTCAAGTGACTTCAACGGCAATCAGCTACATAAAGGTTCAAATTAACATCATGATGGCCATGTCTACACGAGAGACTTTCCTGGAAAAACTGGGCTTTTGTCAGGAAAACGCATAGAGCGTCTAAATGCAAAATGCGCTCTGTTGGCAGCATTATACGTCTCCCCACTCAGTATACCACATCTCTCGAGTGTTCTGTCTACACAACAGCCGTATAGATGCTCCATGGCCCTTTTGTTGACAGACAGGGCTTTTGGGTCACTAGGCAGCCCTGTTTGCAGAGATTCTGGTCAGCCGTTCTGTCAAGAGAGGGCCAGGCAGTCTGGCTGTTCTCTGTCGACAGAGCACGTTGTTCTTTCGATCCGCTTTTATGCATAGACAAGATCTGTTGACAGACGTCCTGCTGGGAAATCTCTTCCAACAGTGACTTCTGTCGACAGACGCTTCCTGTGTAGACATGGGCATTGACTGAGCTCCTGTTCAACAGAAATACTGTGCAGATGGATTCTTTTTATTTACCTTATCTTTAAGGCTTTAAGGTTCACACACGCAGGGTTGGATTAAGAAGTGGTTTCAGGGGCTGCAGCCCAAGGTCCCTGGCTCAGGGTGGGAGGCACAAAAAAATCACCAGGCCACAAAAAGTGCAGATCTTTTTGTAGGGCACATTTAGCCTGGGGCTGCAGTTACAAAAGACCCTATGTTCCGGCCCTGCCTGGGAAAAGAGCCTGCTGCGTGCCCTTTATGTACTCCCCCTTCAGCTGTCCTCCCAACATGTGCTTAGAGAGAGGATAAATGCTCTGCTGTCACCTACCCACCATCACACACAGCTCGGCTGCAGCTGCGACTGCTGGGAGCAATATCTGTTTGCATCCATTGCCTGCAGGCTCCACCTCTGCAGTTCCCATTGGCCAGGAATCCCATTGGCCAGGAACTACCTGCCTCCTCCCCTCCCCAGGGCCTGCCTTATCAAAGAGGAACTGCTACATATTAAGCACAGAGCATAACCCAGCCGCCTCTGGCTACAGTGCAGGCAGGCAAAAGGTTAGCTCTCAGAATAAACTGCACATCTGGGCCCAGGGAACTGACTGCAAAGCCCTCAGCAAACACAGCCAGAGAGGTGGGGTAGTAGAGGAGGGTGCCTAGGCAATGGAGCAGCCCCGTGCTCCCGGAGGGCAGGACCGAGGGTAGGGGAAAAGCATGTGTAAAGAGGGTGCTAAGCTCCTGCCCTGAGGGGATGCTCTAGAGCCTGCAGGTTTGGGACATGAACAGGCTGGAAATCACTCCCCCCACCCACCCACTCCATTTCCAGAGCTTTGCTGCGGGGCAGTGAGGCTTCCCCATGCCAGCGCTTTGTGGGGCTTTGGCATATGCAGGGCTTGGCCCCTCCTGGCAGCACTGCAGGTCAGAGGGCCTTGGGCTTTCCAAGAGTGCAGGCCAAGCCAGAGGCAGTGCAGGGAAAGAAGTAGTCTGCCAGCCAGGCTGTTGGTGAGCTGAGTGCTCCAACCAGCGGCTAGTTCCCCGCACAGCACTGGGAGCTGAATGCCTGCCCAGAGATCTGGAGGAGCAGCACAGATGGGCAAAGCAGGAAGAGGACAGCAAATGGGGGAGAACATGAAAGACAAGTGTGTGGACAGCAGAGGGGAGGCAGAAATGGCTGGCGCCTGCCCATGCTCACCAGCCACTGCAGCTCAGTACCAGCCAGAAACAGGACATGGGATGGGGGCTGGTGGCCAAGAGCTGGCACACAGCAGGGTTACACCAATGGGCCAGCAGCAGGACTGGCCAGCCCCCCTCCCTGCACTGCATCTTGCCACACCACTAGCCTAACACACCTGTCCCCATCATCAGCCACTGGACCCCTCAACTTACCACTAGTAGGCAGGTGGCCAGTGAACAGGTACGCAGCCAGCAGCAGGATGGGGGAAGTACTGATGGGGGGGAAGAGAGATAGAAAATATGGGACAATTTGCACTTTTTAAAGAAAAAAATCAAAGCACCTGCAGGAGGGCTTAAATATGGGACTATCCTCTTAAAAACTGGAGCTCTGGTCACTCTGAGCAAAAGTTGGGTGTTTGCGTATGGTACAGCACTAAAAGCCGAGCTATCCTTCACTCCTCTTGGGATCTTCCTACATCTCAATACACAGCACAACAGAATGTTGCCAGTGTGCACTGACTGAGAAGTCCACTGTGTCTTGCCAACTTTGTAAATCAGACAGAGATGCTGCAAACTCATCAGCTTGGGCACCCCTCTGGAACTCTAAGGAACGGAGTAACCTCCAACTGGTGTGAGTGACATCTATCCACACAGCTGAATTTGCAGGATTCAGACATCAGTGAGTAAATTCAACAGAAGCACCGGGAGGCCGTTGCACGTTATTCTGGACAGGTGCAGTCCAGTTTTACATGAGAGTTCATGGAACAAAAATAAATGAACTGTGTATATTTTGAGAAAATAACAAAGCCTTAGTATAATCACCACAATACATTGCTAGGACAATTTCACTGAGAGTGGGGTGAGATTACCAGCTGTTTTGTAAAAATGACTGGATTTGCAGATTAGGTAACTGAAGATAAGAAAATTTCTTCCGTCTTAGGTACATCTTTATCCCTCAGCTCCACTGTGTATGGGCGAGATTGCACACTCCTAAATGCACCCAAACGTCACAGGTCCAAAACTGCACTGCTGAACCATCCGAGCACCTATCTGCATGTCAAGGGTAAATCCACACTCCTAGTGGGTTTTGTAGATGCAGATTTTAACCCTGATACAAGTACACATATTAGGATTGTTCAAGTGCTCATGTTTGGTGTTTGCCTCTGCAAAGAGGAGGCATGTTTATGCAGGGATACAATTTGCACAGAGGAGAACGCACAGAGCTATAAATATGGCTCCATGTGACACCACTACAGTTCACTTGGCTTAGTAAGTATTTTAAATTAATAATTCAGTGGCAATTTTCAAAGCCAGGACTGGGGGAAACTTTCACATTTGTGGCCATAGGACATGAGAATTGTTATCAAACAATTTTCTATCAGCATATTAAAAAAAACCAATTTGTTTAGATTACAGAATGCATCTGGCATATTTCAGGAGCGACATTCTTGTAACACCCGTTTAACTGAGCTCTACAAGACATACACAACGTCACTTTCACACAGGTTCTACTATCTGTCTACCTACAATTTTTGGGGAAAAAAAAAAGCTCACTTATTGTTTGAGACCTGGTATCACTGCCAATAGCCAGGCACGCTTCATAGTACATCCTTTTCAGTGTTGT
Source organism: Carettochelys insculpta (assembly GCF_033958435.1). Classification (NCBI taxonomy): domain Eukaryota; kingdom Metazoa; phylum Chordata; order Testudines; family Carettochelyidae; genus Carettochelys; species Carettochelys insculpta. The sequence goes on along the minus strand of NC_134138.1, from coordinate 212,859,299 downwards.
CCGCTTAGCTTCCCACTGAAAGCCACACAGGGTGAAATTCATCCCCCTGCCTGGACAAAGCCCAAGTAATCAGCTTTTGTGATGCCAACTTCATGAGTATGAAATTTACCGCCCCGTAGCCCCCCGCTGTATTTAGGCATTTCACAGAGCTAACGAGTAGACCTTCACTGCACTACCTCAATTTCAATCAATAGAAGAGCTGCTGTTGCCCTGCTCGACACAGGGTTTGGGCCACTGGTTATGTTCAGTCATGGACTCTCTGGCTTGCCTCCAAAGATCCCTCTAACATACCAGCCTATTCAGAGTTAGTCTGGAGAAGATGGGGTGTACACAGCATCGAATGGACCCATGCAGCTACTTCACCCACATTTCCCCTGCACGGCTTACAGGTGCATGGAAATGAATTTAGTCCTTTTTGGTTCTGTACAAAATATAAGGAAGCGCTAAAAGAGCTTTTTGCCTGGTCATTTCCAGACTGGAAATTCAGGTCTGTATCTGCCCTTCCCTGTTTTACCTTGAAGACTCTTTGGAAGAGTGGACAACTAACAGGTTTAAGACAAAAAGCAGTCAAGTAGCACTTTAAAGACTAGCAAAATAATTTATTAGGTGAGCTTTCGTGGGACAGACCCTGTCCCACGAAAGCTCACCTAATAAATTATTTTGCTAGTCTTTAAAGTGCTACTTGACTGCTTTTTGTTTTGATAGTATATGGACTAGCATGGCTCCCTCTAGGTTTAAGACAAGATCACAGACACCAAAGCAAAACATAAGCGAGAGAGAAAGTTATCATTATTAAGATGCTGCATTTTGTTTGCTCTTAGCAACACCTATCTAACTCAAACCCCCTATAAATAAAAGAAATGCTGTCTTTTTCACAGAATCACAGGGCTGGAAGGGACCTCAGGAGGTCATCTAGTCCAGCCCCCTGCTTCAAGCAGGATCAACCCCCACTAAGTCATCCCAGCCAGGACCTTGTCCATCCAGGACTTAAAAACCTCAAGGGATGGAGAATCCACCATCTCTCTAGGCAACGCATTCCAATGCTTCACCACCCTCCTGGTGAAGTAGTTTTTCCTAATATCTAACCTACACCTCTTCGTGTTCAACTTCAGACCATTACTCCTTGTTCTGCCATCTGACACCACTGAGAACAGTTTCTCACCCTCCTTTTTAGAGCTCCCCTTCAGGAAGTTGAAGGCTGCTATTAAATCACCTCTAAGTCTTCTCTTCTGTAAACTAAACAAGCCCAAATCCCTCAGCCTATCCTCATAGGTCTTGTGCTCCAGACCCTTAATTATTTTTGTTGCCCGTCGCTGAACCTGCTCCAGCAAATCCACATCTTTTTATGCTGGGGGGGGGGCCCAAAACTGGACACAATATTCCACATGTGGCCTCACCAGTGCCAAATAAAGAGAAATAACTACTTCTCTAGATCTGCTCGAAATGCTCCTCCTAATACACCCTAGTATGCCACCAGCCTTCTTGGCTACAAGGGCACACTATTTACTCATGTCCAGCCTTTCATCCACCATAAACCCGAGGTCCCTTTCCATCGTACTGCTGCTGAGCCAGTCGGTCCCCAGCCTATAACAATGTTAGGGATTCTTCCACCCCAGGTGCAGGACTCTACACTTCTCCTTGTTGAACCGCATCAGATTTCTTTTGGCCCAGTCGTCCAATTTATCCAGGTCCCCCTGGATTCTCTCTCTACCCTCCAGTGAATCTACCTCTCCCCCTAGTTTTGTGTCATCCGCAAACTTGCTGAGGGTGTCATCCAGTCCCTCATCCAGGTCATTAATAAAGATGTTGAATAACACCAGCCTCAGAACCGAGTCTTGTGGCACTCCGCTTGAAACAGACCTCCATCCAGATATTGAGCCACTGACCACTACCCGTTGGGCCCGACCATCAAGCCAGCTTTCTATCCATCTTATAGTCCAAGGATCTAATCCATATTTCCTTAACTTATGGACAAGAATGTTGTGGGAGACTGTATCAAAAGCCTTGCTGAAGTCAAGGTATATCACATCCACTGACTTCCTCATGTCCACAGAGCTTGTTACCTTGTCATAGCAGCTGATCAGATTGGTGAGGCAGGACTTGCCCCTGGTGAATCCATGTTGGCTACTTTTGATCACTTTCCCCTCTTCCAAGTGCTCCAAAATGGATTCCTTGAGGATTCCCTCCATTATTTTCCCAGGGATTGAGGTAAGGCTGACTGGTTCTGGATTGTCCTTCTTTCCTTTTTTAAAGATGGGCACTACATTTGCCTTCTTCTAGTCATGTGATATCTCCCCGATCTCCAAGAGTCTTCAAGGATAATAGCCAAAGGCTCGGCAATGACCTCTGCCAATTCCCTCAGTACCCTGGGGTGCATTAAATCCAGACCCATGGACTTGTGCGCATCTAGTTTTTCTAGATAGCTCAGACCTTTTTCCTTCCCCACAGATGGCTGCCCTCCACCTTCCCATACTGCATCATCTCGGACCATCATGGGGAAGTTGACTTTGTCCGTGAAGACTGAGTTCTTTAATATTTAATATTTCTGTCCCTTAAGTCAAGGGCTAAAAAAGGGCTGAATCTACATTTCTAGGTTTTCTAACTAAAACCTAGCCAAAGCAAGGGAAGGTCAGACTTGACATTTCTGTTATATATTTTAAGATAATAAACAAACATTACCAAAAAATCGTTGAAAACAACCCCTCTTTCCTGAGTCTTTTAACTGTACATACATAACAAAGGCACAAAAAAAGGATAAATGGACAATATTTTTCCCACTCAGCCCTCTCACAGGACTGAGTTTAATACTCATCACCTTCAGCACTCCTGCTATTCTAGTGCTGGGTCTCTCTTGTGACCATAGATTGACAAATTTAGCAACATGAGGAGACCAAGCCCACCAAACTCACTGGAATCTGACATATATCAGATTTAAAGCCAAATTAAGTCCACATGTCCAGAAAATTTCCAGAAACAGCACTCGATTAAGGAAACTTGTCAGCTCGGCTTAGCTGCAAGAAATAACTCTGTTTAGTCTACTGCAGTAGATACAACATTATGAACATTTACCACACTTACCACGGATACTGTATCACGTTACTTCCATTCTACCAGGCACTGCAACATCATAATATGTCAGGGAGCTCATAGTTTTATAATCTGAGTCAATATGCTACACATATAGAAGAAAAAATATTGAAGCGAGAGTTGAAGATGCACAGCTAGTCAAGAAAAATATTTTCAGAATGTTACCCACCAGTGGGAAACAATGCAAATATTTGAAATATTTGTTTATAACACTTCATTTAAGTGCTGGTCAATTTGTTAATTTCTGTTTCTTGGGTACAGGAAAGAAAAGGTGACAGATTTATCAAAGCTGCCTACCCACATTTGCCTGCACAAGCAGAATTAAAACCATCAAAGAAGTTTTAATGCTAGAGCTCACAGACTGTAGTGGAAATGTCACCTGACATTTTTAGGGTTAAAGTAACATGGTTGCAGGTAAGCATGTAGTCATTAAGAATACTTTGGTCATTTGCAAAGATACCACAGCTCCCTTCTGTCTGAGTGGAAACAGTTAAGTAACTCAGAACTACTACATCCTGTCAGTTGCTTGGCGGACCGCATACTGTGACAGCTGCAACTTTACATCCTCTTGCAAACTGACATTTTACACACATACCAAGTGCATCAGAGTGTTCTGCTTGTTCTTGCTATTAGACTTGGAAGCATTACTATTGTTTAACAGCAATTAAACAGGCAACATTTTCTCTGTTAAGAGGCATGCCAATTCCCTCTCAATTTGCCTTTATGATTATTAGAAAAGTTTACCTTTTATTTAGTCTCAATAGATTGACTTGTCTTTGTAAAGTGCTTTGAGATCTGCTGACCCAAAGCAGTGTATAAAAGTAGGATATCATTTTCTTTAATTTATTTATGACTTTACTATTGATTGCACTGAAAGATATATGGCATCTTATGTTCCATAGTTGTGGCTGGATTTTTTTAAATTGGAGCACAGTTTAAAAAAAATCTCCAACATATTTGAGAAACCAGTTCTTATCCACAGAAGGAACACAAACAAGGGAGAAAAGTTGGGTAAGCTCTCCAGAAACTACTCTGAAATTTACATTTAATTCTGATTCCATCCCAAAGTTCTGAGTCTTCAGGATATGTCAGTCTGATATAAACCCAAAATGGGAGTCGGTTTGCCCATGAATTTCTGGCTGTCTGTGATGGCAAGACAGACATGTTCTAACAGGATGATTTTTTTTTTAAATAAAAGATCAGCATAGCATATAATGTTTCAATCACAACTTCGCTGCGGGGTGAGAAAATGTGGATTAACCAGGCACTTTTCCCCACTGGAAAACTCTGCTGATGATCTTTTGGCATATTTGTAGGAGATGCAGAGCACTTGGTAGGGTTCCAGATAATTCCATTGCTTCTCAGTGAGTTCTGTCATCCTTGAACCTAAGTCCCTCTCTCTTGAGCTGTGGTCTAATCACCGTCTCTGCCACTTGATTTCCCTGCATTTGTCTGTGAACAAAGGTGAATTCTAAGAACGTCTGGCTGGGAAGCAGTCTGGTCTACTGGACAGAATGCTGGCCTAGAAGTCAGGCAGCCAATATTCCAAGTACAGACAGGAAATTTTCTTCAATTTTTTTGGTCAGAAAATGCCCATTCATTGAAACATGATAAAGCTTTCTCAGGGCAGGATGGATTTTCTGGCCAAAATCACAAATAAAGACCCATTCTAGAATAATTAATAACCTGGTAGTCAAGGCACTCATCTAAGGTGGAGAGGCAGGTACAACTCCATGCTTTGTATTTTAGCAGATTTGAAACGGGATCCTTCCATATGTCAGGGGAAGGCCCTAACACAGGGACTTGAACATGAATACCCTATGTCCTGGGTGAGTGCCATAATCACCAGTAGGTGCAGATGCAGCTCTCATTCTCATAAAAGTTTCTTCTAATGTAGGAAGTAACCAAAAGGTCAAAGCCTCAAAATTTCTCCAAAACTGAATTTCCAGGCCCGATACCATCTCTTCCACTGACTTGTTCACTTTCTCTCCTTCTGTTTTTGCTCCAGCTTCCACTGTCTATCTCAGAGGTCAGCAACTTTTCTGAGGTAGAGTGCCAAAATTTGACCTTTTGACCTCTATGTATCGTCTGAGTGCTGGTTATACTTTTCAAAGTCACTAGTAGTCCTACTTACAACAGCTTCATTAATAGATAAATTAAGATGCAACACTTTACGGTTTAGGTAGTGGTTGGTAGCATGTCTGGTCTTTTGTTAATCCACAAGTGTCACGGCTTTGAGCAAGCTTCCGTCTGCATGGGGAGGAGGGGCAGGGCTGAGTTCCCACCTCACGTGCCAAAGAAAATCAGCTTCCGTGCCATTCTTGCTGATCCCTGATCTAACTTGTCTATTTAAATTATAAACTCTTCTGAGGAGGGACTGTCTCTTAATATAGTTGAGCCTAGCATAGTACAGCCCCATCTTAGTTATCAAGTATCAGAGGGTTAGCCATGTTAGTCTGTATCTGCAAAAACAATGAGAAGTCCTGTGGCACCTTGCAGACTAACCGATTTATCAGAGCATAAGCTTCCACGGGCAAAGACCCACTTGCATCTGATGAAGTGGGTCTTCGCCCACAAAACTTATGCTCCAATAAATGTGTTAGCCTATAAGGTGCCGCAGGAATTCTCATTGTTATCTCAGTTGTGGATTCTAGGCAAAAGAGTAAGACGTATTGGAACACTAATGCTGGGCTAAGTCTCTTGAGGGAAAGGATGTCAAAGATAACCACTCTACATAGCATCGCTTCCCAGCAAACCTCTGGTATTTGACACATTCTCAAGCTTTTTGAATTGCTTTGGATGCAAGAGCTACTCAGGATCAACACAAATATGAAGACTAAGATAACCTGGTAGATTCCAGGCCATCCTGATCTCAGCTTACATCAGGTGATGAGCTATCCAGGGCCCCTCAATTAGCATACCTAGAGCCTCTCAAATTAAATCCATATCCTACCCCATTAATGACCCATCTTGCAACCAAGTCAATGGAATTGGAGCAGGAATTAATTTGGCCCAACAGGTTTACCCTGTCTAATGTGCATGTTACCTGCTGTATGAGTACTGATGAGTTTAATACTTAGTGTTCTACAGTTATGCCTAAATATCCTTCTATAACCAGAACAATGTTGCATGCAAAGAGCCTATCTTGTTCTGCATTTTGATGAAGCACTTGCTCAAGACGATTAGTTAGCTATAAAAAGGCCAAAACAAGAAATAAATTACCTGAAAACTTTTTTGTGCTCAAGAGGCTTGGAGAAATTGTCCAATTAACACTGGCTCCAAAGTCCACCCCAAAGCTGATCTATGAAAAACCACTATGGCCAACAGACAAAATTACAAAGGCAGGATGTGATGGGTGAAACAACAGCATGCCCTGGATATGGATATGCATTGCTCTCGTAGAAGCTTCTGCAGTAAGCTCCAGAGGCCCCAAGTTCAAGTCTGCCTGTGGGTGATTACATAAGAGCTGCTTCTTTGTAGTACTGTTACAAGCAGCAGTCACTCCAAGACTGGCAAGACGTAGTGCTTACCCTGGAAAGAAGCATATGCTGTGGCTTCTGTAAGAATTTCTGCAATGTCAACCCCTAATAATGCATATGGTGTTATGCACAACTGGGATACAATGCCTTTGTGAGATGCAATGGTTCACAGCCACTTTTTGCAGGGTTCTGACTTAATCCCACAATTTAGCCTGAAACAGAGTTTGTTCCAACTTACTTGCAAGATTATAACTCTCAGTATTATTTGTGAACATATGACTCAAATTATTTAGCCAAAAGAGGACCAATCACTAGATGGTCAATAAATTGCCCACATTGTTCTCTGACATGATTTCTGAACACTGCTGCATAGCCATTTTATTTCACTAAGTCACAAGTCATCTCCTGATAACCACTACAATCAGTGGTACTTCACTTTTAGTCAGTTAGAATTTTACACATTGAAACTGGTGGTTGCCCAGCAACCATTTTTGTTACAGCATACTTTTTGTGCAACTGTGTTCTGTTTAAGCTGCTCTCAGGATTTTATACTTTATTATTCCACATATCAAACTAGAAGCTTAGTTATTATTCTTGTAAAAACATAATATTTTTTCTGACACCTCTGAAATAGACCTACAAAAAGGCAAATTAAAGTAAAAATGATAATAATACAAATGCACTGTTCCATTCAATCCATTTTAGATGCAAAGAATTCTGAGGCTCAGGTTAATTGAGTAGCATACCTGTATGTAAAGTTTTGCTTGCAACTGGAGATGTACAACTATTGGCCTGATGTGAAGAGTCTTTCTATTAACTTCATAGCAAAAAGGTGATCTGCTGCACTCTTATTTCCACTATTCTCCTTTCACGTGTGAAAACTCAACTCTGAGTAGTGCTGATGATTATTCTGGCCAAAGATGCATTTCTACTCACACCTTGTCAGTTCTTTTTGTGTTGGCTATTACAAAGCAAATTCCTAGTTATTATGTGACTCATGACACCTATGTCTATCTGAGGTAGCTATCTTTTTAGTACCACTCCCCCTGCAATGAATGCAATGTTAAAACATGAGCGAGCCTTTGTGATTATGTTGCCATGGCAACTGAGGGAGACTCTACAGCTCATGTAGCAAAGGCATATGTTTTTGGAACAGAAGGGTCTTGAGTTCTATCTGTCACCACCACCACCCGTGGCCCTCAAAACACTTTAGCTGACAACTGTTATGTGCTACACAGGAAACGTATCAAGCTATGTGTGCACCCTACTTACTGGTTAACTTACCACATCATTGTATTTTCATGCCCTCTTTCCTTTGCCTCAGTAAACCATGTGGTATTTCTGAAGTATGTGAAAGTCTGTTGCACCATCTCACCGGTTTTTGATTTAGCAAAATATTACAATATGGTAAGGGTGGAAAACATTATAGTTCATGATATACTTACTTCCAGAACAGTCCATTGTTCCACCACAATAGCATCGTAGCCCTGAACAGTTTTACTGTCTTCCACAGAAAAATCTTCAAAGACAAACACTCCATCTGTCAAGCTCTGCATGGAATCTGTTAAAACAAGGGGGTTTTGTAAGCTAATAATAGACACCTTATACACAGCAAGACATTTTACGTTGTTAATGATAAAAATCTGATCTTTCCCCCAGCATGTTAATAAAAAAGGACCCAGACAGAGACTACGTATGACATAATGTACTCTGAATTATTTTTTACAATGCTTAATAAAACAAGTGTTCTTTCAGCTTGTCTTAAAATAGTTCCTAAAAAACACATTTCTTTTGGATGACTGATTATAAGGACCTTGCTCATGTTCTCCACTCCCAAAAAGCATGACATTTTATAGCATGGTTTCTTTTTATTTTTATAAAATTATTTGCGGCACATGGCCATGATTTGTCATTTTGCATTGCAATCAGACATGCCCAACCAAAAGATCACACAAACCTGATATGACAGCTAATGAAAATCACACACATTCAAGAAAAAGCAAACCTAGTGATGAGTTCTCCATAGAAGAATGACTCTAAGGACACATTTTGTTCAATAAACCTGTTATTAAACCGTTTTAGTTTATGTCATTTTTGCTATTGGAAATATTCCTGGTAACCCATACAAATTAGAACTGAAAAAGACTTTTTCAGGCTGAGGCAATGCCTATATTTAATGTCTAGTGCCTTGTCACAGCTTCTATCATTTCCTTTAGATGGGGTCTTTATTCATTTCCATTTACCCAGAGGGAACAGAAGCTACCCACACAGCAATTCTTTGACAATTACACTAACATGAGAGCAGAACTGACAACCCAACTGAGCCAAGGCGGTGGGGAAATGTCTCATAAAACATTCTTGTATAATAAAACCAGGGGCTCAACTGCTGCTTTTTGCGACTGGCTCACAAAGCAGATGATGCACAGCCACATCATTCAGTGCCTCCAGAACTCCCAGATATGCAAGGAGCACACCCATTACTGCATCCCTGAGACAGCTACTTGTCCACACTGTTGCCTTCAAAGAAGAATGCAGATCAACAGTGTGATCAGCGGCAGCATGCGGGACAGAGGGGAGCTTCTTGAACCTTCTCTTCTCTTTGTGCATCTAAACAGAAGGCAGGCACAATCTGGTTATTATATCAGGAATGCTTCTCACATATTCGGGTTATTGTTGTAAAATGTAAAGCCCAGGTTTGCAGCCAGCCTCCAATGCTGCAAGCAATGTCCATAGTTGCACAGTGAAGAACTGCGGGTATAATCATTTGCACAGTTATTGCTCCTACTGACATGTTGAATTACTCCTTTCTTTACAAGTTCAATCAAGTCATTAGGCTCTAAATGAGAGCAACTGCAGATGCAAATTATTCACACCCAAAATAATGAAGGCTATTTTTGTAAGCTTAGGCCTAAAGAAGAAATATGTAAACATCCTGTAAGTGATTTATTTTAGGATTTTATTGGGAGCCCCAAGGCATTAGGGAAATGTACCATTTTCCTCACTTATCTCCATCCCTTCCACCCACATCAGGCACACTGATCGGGGGGAAGGGGCAGCAAAGGAGGCATTGCCACCAGGCCCAGCACTTCAAAGGGGCCTGGAGCTTTTAGCTGCGGCACTTTGGCAGCGGTCGGAGCTCTGAGCCCCTTTGCAATGATGAAGCAGCACTGCTCAGACTGCTTACAGCTGTGAAAGGGTGGGGGTTCCCACAGGTCCAGGCAGCAGTGAGAGCCGACTGCTTTTGGCACCGCCCCTCCTGCTCTTGGCCCTGCCCTTTCTGGGCCCCCCTCCTACCTTGCCCTGGGACCTGCAGCAGCTTTTGGTGCTGCTGACCCACAATGGCCTTCCTACAATCCCTTTTAGAATTTAAAAAAACAAAACAAAACAAAAAACAAACAAAAAACCCTCCCAATAAGTCTGATCCATAAAGTCCATCCTTAGAATATGGGGCTGTAGACTAACCAGACTGAAAAGCAATGACTCTGGCCAAGAGGCACTTGTTTCCTGGGCTCAAATGGATCATGCTGTTCAAACATCAAGACAGGAAACTTCTATCAATAGATCACTAGCAGGCTGACTCAGGAGCTAGGCTCCAGGTCAGAAAATGTGGAGACTCAGACAAACTTTTGCTATATGCACATGACTGGCCACACAGTAACCGGTATATTCAAAAATGGCACTTGAAGGACTTAGATTTAGATGCAGAATATGACCCAATCTACACAGAAAGTGCTCATGCCAAATCTATGTCAGGCAACAGAATAAATGTCAATGCTTAAGCTAGCACTTTGATTTTTCATGATAGGAATCCAAGGAAGGAACTCAAGGCTGAAATATAAAAGACCTAGATTACCACTCTCAAACTCACTCTGTGGCTATGTCTACACTAGCCAAAAACTTTGAAATGGCCATGCAAATGGCCATTTCGAAGTTTACTAATGAAGCGCTGAAGTACATATTCAGTGCTTCATTAGCATGCGGGCAGCCGCGGCACTTCAAAATTGACATGGCTCGTCCAGACGGGGCTCCTTTTCGAAAGGACCCCGCCTACTTCGAAGTCCCCGTATTCCTATGAGCAGATGGGAATAAGGGGACTTCAAAGTAGGCGGGGACCTTTCGAAAAGGAGCCCCGTTGGGACGAGCCGTGCGGCAGCGAGCTGCGTCATTTTTGAAGTGCCGCAGCCGCCCGCATGCTAATGAAGCGCTGAATATGTATTTCAGCGTTTCATTAGTAAACTTCGAAATGGCCATTTGCGTGGCCATTTTGAAGTTTTTGGCTAGTGTAGACATAGCCTGTAAGTTTAGCCAAGTCACTTAACTTCCCATTTTCTCCACCTACAAAATGGGGATAATAATGCTTGCTATTGCAAAAATTCTGAGAGCTACAAGTATAAGATTTTAATAATTATTACTATTCTACTTAGGAAGACAGAAGAGCAGCACTATAAATAAGGAAAAGATCAGCCTATGCATTGGCAGAACAAATATGAGGAAAACCTACTTTTATTGCCTCTTCCTGGCATTGGGAACAGAAGCTTGTCTATTCTATCTGGGCCTGCTGCACAATATCTCTGGATCCCATCTTTTTTTGGATGGGAAATCACAGATAAATAGTTATACTAATTGGAATTCAAAAAAAGTGCCAACAGAAGACAATATCAGCAGCAATGAGGCACCTTCAAAAGAGAGCCCCTAGCCAGATTACCACATTGCAAACAAACCCCAGAAAAGAAAAGAGGAAGAGGGTTAAGCGAGGTTACATAAATAAACTAAGAGATAAAGACAACCACATAAAGGAGTGGGGAAAAAAACAAAAATGGAACATGCACCAATAAAGCTCCAAAATCCTGCAGTCCTGATTTATTTCACTTCTCAAACCTTGGAAATGGATTTTCCACATCTGTCACCCAGTCAGTTGTGGAACAGATTTAAATGGATTTAATTTTTGATTGAAGTTTTTGAAAAAATACAACTTAGTGAAACCACAGAGACAGAATAAAGCTCTTCAGTTAAAGGGAACTGATTTGCTCGCCCCCCGTTCAGAAGTCCAACAGGCAATCATAATGGTGGAGACAGACAAGAAATAAAGTGTTGTAGATGAACTAACAATACACTGATTTGTATGATGCAAGAAAAATGTTATATGTGGGAGAAGCTTTGTGCCATGTATGTGTACTCTACATAAAAATCTGATAAAATACATTTTCATATACTCCATAACAATAGCCTCCACCTGCTCATCCACCCCATTTGAAGGCTCAAAACAATCCAGCTCACACACATCTGAGCCTACTCTTAAATCATCATAGGTGCTACATTCCACCACACAGGCATCTGTTCATCCACATTTCATAGCATTCATATATGCAAATAAACAATACAGGGGGCATGGATAAGTGTCCATGTTGCACTCCCCATCAGTACCCAGCCCATACTAGGATGGCGGACCAAATCTGGGGATAAATCCTGGTCACATGAAACTTATGGCACGCTGCACAGATGCTAAGAGGAAGATAAACAGTATGCACTGCTTTGAAAATTAGTTTATCATTGACCCATCCTGCAAGGCCATGCATTCAGCCTGATGGCATTATCTTGGCTGTGTACAATTCAATAACTTCTGAACCCTGCTGCTGATCAGTTCCAAAATTTCAGGTAGAGTTCTATCAATGGGCAGAACCCTATTGATTTGGGAAGGGAAATCAGAAAACCCGAAGGGAAGAAATGAGGAATACAGTGTCTCTGACATCTGTTTAGCAGAGCCACAATGCTAAGCAATTATGTAGGGATCAAAACACCAATAGCAACCATAAAATCCTTCTAACAAGACCATATCCCAATATCATCTCTTCCTGCTCTCAGTAGAATTTACCATGTTGACAGAAAGAAGAGAAATAATACTGGTGTGGGGGGGAGAGAATTTTAGGGGAAAAGGAGTGCACACAGACCCACTGGCAAGGGGGAGAAGAGGTGCCCTATTATGGAGGTGGGGAAGCGAAATAGAGGTAGGCTTGGGTAGAGAATGGGGGACCCTGGGATGGAGTGTGAAGGAAAAAGAAAGCGATTGCGATGGGAGAAGATGGGAACAAAGGACACACAATACAGCTAGCATATGTAGAAGGATTGGTGGATGTTGAAGGGAGTCCCTGAAATAAAGGGGGATGGAAAAGAAAAACACAAGGAGCTTGTGGGCAGGGAAATGGAGGGATGTAAGGACCCCCGGTGTCTACTATAGGTGCTACTGACTGAAGCTACTAAAGGTAAGTCTACACTTTGAGCTGGAATTGTAAATTCCAGCCCAAGTATGTACACCTTACACAGCAGCCTTATTCCAAAATAAGCTATTTTGGAAGAGCTATTCCAAAATAGCTTATTTCAAAATAAAAATGCTACACACAAAAATGCATTTCAAAATTGCACTTGGTTATTTCGAAATCCAGTGTTTACACATCTAGCTATATCTACGCTTGTATTCCAAAAGAGGAGTGCAAATGAGGGAAATTGAAAATGCAAATGAGGCACTGATTTACATATTTTGTGCTTCAATTGCATCATCTCTTTTCAGAAGAGATTCTTTCGACAATATAGACAGAGCTCTTTTGAAAATAAGCCCCATCTTCGAAAGACCTCTTCTTCCTGAAACAAAATAGGAAAAAGGATTCTTTTGAAAGCGCCTTGTCTACACTTCCCCGTCCATGCCCTGGACTACAGCATGGCCCAGTTCATCAACTCCAAGTGATATCATGCCATTGTGCAGCAGGCCTGGTTGACCCCGGGGACAGTTCTTCAACACTTATATCAGGTAGTTGGTCCAGGCACATGGTGTCCACATGTTCCGCAACTCTGGCCTGTGCTGGAGGATGGAGGCAGGCACATTCGCAACTGTGCATTGTGGGGGATGCGGCCTACCCCCTCATGCCCTGGCTCATGAAGCCATACGCTGGCCACCTGGACCCCACCCAGGAACTGTTTAATGCCTGCCTAAACCAGACACCGAATCAGGTCGAGTATGCCTTTGGCCATTTTAGGTATGTCCTCATTCATCTGGCAGAGGGGTCCAAGAATAGAGCTTGGGCCTAGTCCAGGATGGGGCCCGGCATTTTGTGCTCCCAGAAGGGTTCTGGGACCAGGGTTTTTCTCTGCCGGCATACAACAGAAAGGTGTTCTGGCACTTCTTTGCCGGCGCCCCTTGTGGAGCACCATGCCACAAAGTGCTTCCACTTGTACATATAAGTCTTTCTTGTGGAAGTTCACTGGCTGTGCATCAAAATGTGTCTGACCTGTTCAGAACACGAGGCCTCTGAGGAATCCAACCAATTATCTGCCAAGCATGAGGTGAAGCGTGTGTGGCGTCAATAACCCATGGCTCTGCATTAGCAGGTTCGCCATGACAGGGTTGACCGTGGACGGCATGCTGACATGCACTGCAGGATCGGGAACCAATATTGCTGAGCCCATGCCAGAGCTATGAAGCTCATCAGATCGGCTCCCTCCAATGTGGCTTTTTCCAATACTTCGTGGATAAGGACCATTGGGGGAAATGCATATAAGAGAGCACCTTTCCAAGGGATAAGAAAAGCTTCACTGAGAGACCCCCACCCTATGCCTGCTCTGGAACAATAAAGGCGGCATTTCTTGTTGCTGTAGATTGCAAACAAGTCTATGGACAGAGTGGCCCAAGACCAAAAAATGAGATGGAGAACGTTGGACCACATCTCCCATTTGTGGTCTGGTGTAAATTGTCTGCTCAGCCAATTGGTCATGACGCAGTTCACCCCAGGTAGGTATAAGGCCACCAGTCTTATGCCATTCTGTATGCACCAGTTCCATAATCAGAGGGCTTCGCACAAAGAGACTGGGATCTCACACCCCCTTGCCGATTTATATAATACATTGTGGTAACATTGTCAGTGAATATTCTTACCTAGCCCCTTGAATGCGAGGCAAAAACTGCTTGCAAGAATTGAACACTGCTCTTAGTTCCAGAAGGTTTATAGGAAGGGCCGTTTCCCGTTGAGATCATCAGCCCTAGACTGACATGTTGCCCATATGTGCACCCCAGCCCCCGCTGGATGCATTGGTGGCTATGGCATACAGCAGGTTGGGGTTGGTGAAAGGGGACCCTGGATAGCAGATTGCTGGGTCTCGTCCACCACCGCAGGGATTGCAACACCTGTGTGGTTGGGGATACTCGTTTGTGACTTGCGTGCCTTGCAGATGTATAGATGGTTGCCAGCCAATGTTGTAGCTAGTGGAAGTGCAGCCTGGCATTCTGAACTACATATGTAGTGGCAGCCATGTGACCCATGAATTGTACCATAGGGCTGCAAATGAGTACCTAAATTAAGGATTGGATCACTTGGAAGCGCTGGACAGGTAAGTATAGCCTTGCTGATATCAAGCTGAAATAAGCCCCTATGAACTCTATGTTCTGTGTAGGCATGATCATTCATTTCTGTAAAACAACAACAAGGCCCAGGGACTGGAACATCTCCGTGGTGACAGATATCATCCGGAGGACATCCGACAGAGAGTGCCCTTTGAGAAGGCAGTCATCCAGGTATGGGAATATTAGAACATCTTGACGACATAGGTATGCTGACACCACCACAAGAGGCTTCAACAAAACTCTGAGTGCTGTCAAAAGGCTGAAGGGCAGTACCCTGTACTGAAAGTGGTCTGTTCCCACTATAAACCAAAGGACTTGTCTGTGAGCCTAGTGGATCGTTATATGAAAGTATGCGTCCTGCAAGTTGAGGGCTGCAAACCAATCTCTGACATCCAGCACAGCACTTAGGGAAGCAACGGGAATCATTTTGAAGCATTGTTTGTGTAGGTAGCAGTTTAACACCCGTAGGTCCAAGATGGGTCTCCCCTGTCTCTTTTCCATGAGGAAGTAATGGGAGTAGAAGCCTTTCCCTCTAAATTTGTGAGGCACTCACTCCAGCACTCCTATCATAAGGAAGTAGTCAACCTCTTCTTTTAACAGGGTCTCATGAGGGGGTCCCTGAAGAGGGATGGGTTGGGCAGAGTAATGGATGGTATTGCGCAGAACGGGATGACATAGCCTGCCGAGACTATTTCCAGCATCCACTTGTCTGTAGTGATCCTGGACCACTGATGATAAAAGGGGTGTCGCCAGTAATGAAAGAGATGTTGAGCCAATGGCTCACATTGGGCCATGGAGATGGTAGCACAGACCTCAATAGAGAAGTCAGAGTTGCTGCCTGGAGTTTTGCAGAGGTGGATTGCATTGTTGGTTATGCCTTCTAGATGGCCTATTGGGTTGTCTCTATTGATCATAGACCCTGTGCTGATAGGACTGCCACTGGTATGGGTAATTGTATCATCTCTGATAGGGATAATATCTCTTCCTTTTGTATGGCAGAGTATACATCTCTGAAGTTCTCAGTGATGTTTGAGAATCTTTACTGGAGTGTAATACAGTATCTGTAGCTTCCACAAATAATTTGCTTTTGTCAAAAGGCAGGTCTTCTACCTTAGTCTGTAATTCTTCAGGTACCCTGGAGATCTGGTGCCAAGATACTCACCTCATAACCACCTCTGTCGCTGTGAAAAGTGCAGCAGTGTCAGCAACATCTAAGGCTATCTGTACACCTGAATGAGATGCTGCATAACCGTCTTGGAAGACTGCCCTAAGAATAGGCCTCTTGGAAACTGGTAAGTAATCCATGAGGGTCATTAGTTTCATATAGTTATCGAAGTTATGATTAGACAAATGTGCAGCATAGTTAGCCATGCACAATAAGAGGGTAGAAGAGGCGTAGACTTTTCTCCCGAAGAAGTTCAGCCTTTTGGCATCCTTGTCAGTGAAGGAAGAAACAGATTGACAGAGCCAGACATGTACCCAGGAGCCACCTGCTACAAAACAGGCCCAACAAGGAAAACAAGAGAACACCACTGGCCATCACATAACAGCCCCCAGCTAAAGCCTCTCCAGTGCATCATCAGTGATCTACAACCCATCCTGAACAAAGATCCTTCACTCTCACAGACCTTGGGAGGTAGGCCTGTCCTCGCCTACAGACAGCCCGCCAACCTTAAACAAATTCTCCCCAGCAACTATAGACCACAACACAGCAACTCTAAACTTGAAACCAATCCCTACAACAAACCTCACTGCCAGCTCTACTCACACATCTACACCAGCAATATAATCACAAGACCACACAACCACACCATCAGGGGCTCTTTCACCTGCACATCTACTAATATAATATATGCCATCATGTGCCAGCAATGCCCCACTGCAGTTTATGTTGGCCAAACTGGACAGTCTCTACATAAAAGAATACATGGACATAAATCAGACATCAGGAATAGGAACATACAAAAACCTGTAGGGGAACACTTCAGTCTCCCTGGACACTCAGTAACAGACTTAAAAGAAGCAGTCTTACAACAAAAATACGTCAAAAATAACTGCAAAGAGAAATTTCAGAGCTGCAATTCATTTGCAAATTTGACTCCATCAACCAAGGATTGAACAGAAGCTGGGAGTGGTTGGCCCATTACAAAAGCAATTTCTCCATTCTTGATGTTCACACCTCCACATTAGGTACTAATAATGGGCCACATCCCCCCGACTGAACTGACTTGATTTCTCCTCTCTTGATGTTCACAACTCCACATTAACTGCTGATAATGGGCCACATCCTCCCTGACTGAACAGAGCTTGTCAACTCTGGCCCTCCCCTTGACTAAGACTCCCTCTTTAAATCCTCCTCCAAAAAAAAACCCCACTCATGCATCTGACAAAGCGGGGCTTTGCCGACGAGAGCTTATGCTTCAAAATATCTGTTAGTCTACAAGGTGCCAGAGGACTTCCTGTTGTTTTTGGAGGAGATATTGGACGTTGAATTGACAGTATCATAGGAGAGCACGGAGACATAGGCTGAGGAGAGAATGTCACCATCGGTGAATAAGGTGATAAGCTAGAGTGCCAAGTCTTGGCCTATGCCTTTTCGGTCCCCTCCAGGAGTCAGTGCCCATTGGCACCATATGCACTGCCGGATAAGGTGGTGTGGGTAACTCTGGTGCTGTACTCACTGCCGAGACCATCAGTCCCACTGGCTCAGGTGCTGCCAGTGCCAGAGGCACAGTATGCAGGGCTGGTACTTCCGCTGCTGATCAATCTTTAGTGTTGGCATTGGTGAGCTCCATGAACCTGTCAGTTCTGGGCGGGATTCCTGCATCTGCACTGTTGGAGCCAGTTTCTTCGGCTCAGGCTGCTTGTCCTCCTTAGTGAGGAAGCTTGACTCTCACTACAACTCGTCACCAGATGAAAGGAGCAAAGATCAAGTCTGAGATAATTTCTTCTTCTTATGGCCTACCAGGCAGACCAATGAGGCCAGTCAACATTTTTGACCCGCTGCCATGCGTTCAGGTATTGGCTGGTCTGCAGTACCAGGCTGGAGAGCTTTTTCAAAGAGAATCATTTTCAGTCTCATCCCTCTGACTTTTCAGACGTGCTGCTGAGGAGAGCAGGAGAAGTCCATCTGCAGCCGAGGGCGGTTGAGAGGAACTGGCTCAGAGTGGATCGTGCACATGACTAGGAGCACACGAAGGGCCCGACATGTTTCTGCGTGATACTAGCAGCAACTGCTTTGCAAATTTCTGATCTGCAGCGCTGGGGCTGGCCCAACACCTGATACGGAGCACCCACAGGGCCACTCGAAGAACTATCATTTCTCAAGTCTAGAAAAACAGCCATGCAAAACTTTGCAGCCTGTGCAACATGACTTTCTTTTACAATTTCTGCTGTGATCTGCAGTAGTTACACCATCTGCCATGCAAAAAATCTTCCTCTGATGCCTATGTGTTTTTCTCACCTTTCAACATTCTCTTCATTAATGTGATTAATCTCTTGGAAGACAGCGTTTTACTTTCAATCAGTTAGTTCTCAAATACTAAGTTAGGATGCCTTGTTCTGCCATCAAACATTGGGCCATTTCCATTAGCAACAGCTCCTTGGGCTACAGAGCTGATCATATTATTAAAAACACAACCTGTTTCAATTTTGCCTGATTCGAGGTGTCATTTTTTTGTTCCATCTTCCTAGCTCACACAACTTCATTCTTTCTTAGTGTGAAGGCTCAGAATACAAAGGTTAAATCACCCTCCTTCACTACCAAATGGTCCATTATCACTGCATTTTTTATTAAGGTAAAGATTCTCTCCCCACTGTGCATAAAAAGCTATTTTTACTTGGAGGTATAAATATTTGATGCAGTTCTCTTGGCAAAATGCTGCGGTAATATTCTGACTTATGGTTTAAATGAAGAGGATAGAAAAAAAGAATCCTTATTTTATCATGGCTGCTACACTACTGGGCAACACTTTTCCCACAGCTGTCTTTGAACTATTAAGACACCTCACCTATGAAGCTAACTTTTATGTTGTTACTGAGTGAAAGATAGCAGCATAAACTCTATGTAGCATGTGAGCGGTCTGTTAGCCTTTGGTTGCTGTCTCTCGTTCTCTCTCTCATACACACACACTCAGCATGAGTGACAAGAATCCCAGCCACATGAGTTGATAATGTAGGAAGACTATGCATCTTTGAACCAACTCCACTGAGGTCAATGCAGTTACTCCAGCAATGGCTCTTATCCAGTGTGACCAGTAATATCCCAAATATTCTTCTAAACAATTGTTTTCATTTTGTTTTTTTTATTTGTTTTAAAATGTTGCAAATAGTTTCAAAAATACAAAAGTTAGAAATTCAGAGTTCAGGTAACAAGCAAATGTAGGAAAATTAAGAATTTGGAGGACGGAAAATCAACAGAAAATCCTAAATGTTAAAATCTGGAAATATCCAACTAGAGTATTAAACTACTCTGACCCTACTTGTCTTCATCTAGTCTCTTCTTACCGGAGGAAGAATTGCACTACCTGTCACATGAAAATCTTGGTACAGGTTGAACTTCTCTAGTCTGGCACATGACCAGTGCCAAAACAGAATTTGCAGGACCATGAGAAGTCAATATTGTCTAGCAGCACTATCAACACTTCCACTGCTTACTGAGCTCTGAGAAGACATTCACAGGTAAATCACAAATAAACAACAGCACAGAACAATGACAGTCAGGATGGGTGGTTGTAAACAAACTTTATGGGACTGTAGGAAACTTGGCCACACCCACGATAAGTGGTTGTCCAGCTAACTAAAATCATGCCAGATTATGGATGTTGCTGGACAAGAGTGTGCCAGACTAGAGAGGTTCAACCTATATACCACATTAGAATGAACTAGTCTTTTGTTCTCCAATTATATAACCTGTAGGTACACTTCCAACCTTTCTTGAGTACAGGAGATCTTAGAAGGGGATTTAAAATATGAAAAGCCCATAACTCATTTGTTCTGCATGAACAGTTGGCAACAGTTGACTTCTGACCTATGTTTGGAATATGAAGTTTCTGACCAACACTGGAAGAATAAATGGATAGAGTCAAGTGCTACCATCTCATGGTGAAGCACAGGCAGCCTAGATGCTGTAGTCTTTGACCTTTACCATGAAAGCAGTGAAGGGGAAGGCCTCTAGCTGCTACTTAGTAGGTTTAGCTACAGATTACACAGTGTAGTTTATGGCCCATAATTGAAAATGATCAAGGAAGAAGGGCAGAATTAAAGACAACGTTGACACAAGACTGTTTGTAAGGCTTGTGACATTTTGATTGGGTCAACAATGTTCTAAGTTCATTATTTCCATACTTTTTACTTGATTTTCAACTTTTTGCTTTCACATTTACAAAATTCTAAGAATGTTTTAAATTCATGTTCTATTTACAATCTTTAATCTATCTTAACTCTGGATTAGGCCATTTTTAAACAATTCTGAACCAACTGTATTATTCTCGTTGTTCAGAAAATAAGCAACATTTAAGACCTCCACCCCTCTTCATCTCTGTGTGCAGACAGTCTCCTTCACTCTTCAGTATGGTATCAGAGTGCACAAACCTCCCCCAGAGCAATATTATGTCAAAACACTTTTGATGTTTACATAAGAAAAAATACTTTTCATATTCTGTATTCAAGGCATTAAACAGTACACTGATGAGGGGCCAAGGATAAATACTTGTATTAAAAAGCAGACATGATTGAGCCTATCAGGCTCAGTGACTCATAATTTATAAACTGCAATTTATATATATACATACACACAAAATAAATGACCATTTGTTGCTAAGCAAGTTAACCGGCAATTAGAGTACTTGCCAGGAAGCTCTGAGAAAGCATTCCATCATGTGAACTTTGGACCCCTCTTTGCTGCTATTTGCTGCAGAATGAAAAATTAGGACTGACTCTTAATTTCCCAAGTGAATTTTAACAGGATAAATTAATTTTCTTGTATTTTATCATTCACCAAGGGATTTCTGCCAGCAGCAGTAGAGGAGAAAACCTTCTGGCAGCAGTCCTTATCTCAATTTGCCACAAATCTTGTGCCCCCAAATTAAGACTTTACCCAGTGAGTTACCATGTAGCTACTGAGGAGTGATTAAGCAAACTCAATAACATCAGTAGAATGAGAAGGCACTAAGCATTCACATGAGAGGGACCTTACTTTTCTAGATGCAAGAGGACTATTACCATATTCTTCCAAGGATGTTAGTTGATTGTTTATGACCTGAACTTTTTTTTTGTCCCACTGCTTTCCCTCCCTTGGTGTTTTTCTCCTCCCCATCCATCCTAGGTCCGGAACCCCTAAATCAATACTGTCCTTCTCTGTAACAGGCCTGAGGGATTGATTTTGAGTGAAACACTGGGGCCAAGTTTGTTCTAGATAATGGTTATGCAACCAAGATAGAAGGGTTCCAGTCCTAGCTACTATACTTAATCTTCAAAACAAAAATGCCCATTTCTTTGATCTATTCTTATTATTATAATATCAACACAACAAATTAACCGTGTCACTTCTCCATCACGTACTCCAGATTGGAAAAGACAAAGTACAAGAGAGATTTGTATGTACATTTTGTGATTTTATGAAGTACTCAGGTGATAGGTGCTCCATAAGATCCTAGACAGACTGATTCGATAATGGATAAACAGAATCAGTCGTGACTTTGCAGACCCAGAAGGAGTGAATAGTAGGGCAGTTTATAGGAAATGCCTCCCTTAGTTTATTTGAAATGCTTTAAATGTTGAGATACTACTACTTCACAGGCTGCTGTGAGGGTGGAATATATAAGTAATCTGCACATATGGTATGTGATTCCTGAGTGCAGTTAAAAAAAACTCGACAATTCTCTATTTTAAGATCAAAATCTGACTTGTGTAAATAAGCTGATGCTATCTGTATTTGTGTATTTCTGTACTTGTGTACTGCAGAAGCATCTTTACAATGTACATAAAATATAATGCAGGATCTCAGGTTTCCTCATTCAATCACCAAACTTGGCTATTTCCATCAATGAAGTAGGCTGATCAAAAACAAAATCTGCTTTCGCTTATCCTAAAAACACTTACCAATGTCTTCTCTTCAAAAACAGTAAGCCCCTTAGTAGGAAAAATAGAAAAAAAAGCGTCACAGAGTAGTGCTTTCATTAAATTCCATACCATTTACCATTCCAAGGCTGGAGATGGCGTTCACCAGCAAGCCTCCTTTCCTGAAATGATCTGTCATGTGCTCCAGCCAATTTGCTTCTAGGCTGTTGACGGTCTGCCCGTTCCTGGAGATCTTCATAGGAATCATCACAGTGTAGTACTGACTGCATCTTTGCTGGGTCTTTGGCTTGTTGAAGATAGCAAAAATTTCCTTTGCTAAAAAGGGGTTTTAAATAACAATACTGTATTACACATCTTGTAATATCCTCTGACAATTATCATAACTACATCCTTCCCCTCTTGTCTGCTTGTCTTTTACAATCCTACATAGCAGGGTCATCTCCTTTACTTGTTTATATGATGACCATCACAGTGAAGACCCAAATCCTGACTGTGGCCTTATCACAAATATAAATATTTATTAGTTGTAATATGGATCTCTCTCTCAGAGGGAGTCTTCCGGCATGAGTAACATTTTAGAATCAAATGAGCTTTACTATTAGAATTTATCACTGTAGAATTAATATATTGCACTTGAACCTGTTTAATCCGGCTACTCTGGGAAACAGGGTATGCCAGATTAAAGAATTTTCTGGGCCAGAGAGAGTGCTTCAGGGTGTGCATGTGAGGGCGATGGGGATGCGGTGCTTACCTGGTGCCCCTCTTTTGAGGGTACACATGGCTCTGCACCCCCAGCAGCTCTCAGGCACCACCCCTGTCACTATGGCGGAAGTCAGGAAAAGCCTCAGGGGAAGTGTGTTACTATGCCGCCATTTCCTCAGCTGGGGTGAAGGGGAAGAGCAGTGGCAGTGCACAGAGACACTTCTTCCTCTGTACCATGGGTGTTCCCAGATCAGGTACACCTGGAGTACGGAGGTTCAAGTGTATTAGCAAATTAACCCAAACTATATGCTTGCTTGCCTCTGTGTAAGTTCCACTACTAACTGTGATATGAAGGACACAGCTCATATCTCAGATCTTACTGCAAATTTATATCAAGGTACATTTCCAATGATGTGAACTTCAACTAAAGATATAAATAACTTGTGCTGGTGTTATAGGGAGACCCAAAACCAGAAATGAACAGTGGATCCAACAAATCCGTCTTGAGTTGTTTCGCTCAGAGTCTGAGTAGAGGCAAAGCAGTAAGAGATGACCAGATGAACAGAGAAAAGTGCAATTGGGAAGATCCTTGAAGTTGAGGGCATTCGCTACATACTGATGCATGTTATGTAGCTTCCAGCCCACCTGAGGAGCGGTGAATATAATCTCATCATTAGATAAGTCACTTTAGGCAACAAAATCATTACAGACATCTGCAGTACTGGGGCTAAGTGGAAGCTAAAGATATAATCAAAATTCTCAGGAAGGAAGAAACACTAACTCATCAGTAAAATTTGTAAAATGAAAAATATTCATGTATTGTAATTTTACATATTAATGGCCTGATTAATGGCCCAGTGAAGTCAGTGTTACATCCCCCATTGATTTCAAGCACAGCAGGAAGGAACCCAAACTGAACTGATTTTTTTCCAAGGGAAATAAAAATAACAATATTAAAAAAAAAACAGGAAGCCCATTAACTTGGAAGTATCTCATGTTATATTGTAAAGGTAATGTCTTCTAATCTTGGAGGTTACTACACAGAGAGTGATTCTAACAAGTCTTTCTCATGGAAGCCTCATTGTGGACCCCAAAACAACAATTCAAACAGGGACAATTTAAAATAAGTTACCACTCAGTATAAACAATGATGATGAAACTGGGCTACATAGGACTGCAATGCCCATGACTTAACTAAAGCCTGGTTGAAGTAAGCGTGGTGGGGAAAGAAAAACAAATTAAGGTTTAATCAAGTATAAAGAGTGTACATCAGAGAAGAGCGCAATCATCTCTCTATGTAAAGGAAGGTTGGGAAACAAGAGCTGATGGGTTCTGGAGAAAGGAGATGCTGAGAAAAAAGGTAACTAAAAGTTAATACCAGCAAAGGGAATGAGTTGTTAACCGGAATTCACTCATCACACACCACTTGTTTAGAAAGAAAAAAGTGATGATAAGGTGACCAGGACCACATCATTAAAGACAGAAATAAACAGAGATTTAAAACTTGGTAATAAAGGAAAATAGGGAACTAGCTATTTTGAGTTGGTTTTGAGCTATGGAGCTCTGATCCGATACACATTTGTGGTCAATAGGATCCTTTCACTGGCCTTAACAGGCACTACACCAAGCCCTTGATGATGTAAGTAAAAGTGAAAATGTAAGCAACCAAACAATAGCAAGAAAAATCAATTATGGTTTGTAGTCAGAACTAATCTGATCCCAAAAGAAGCCTTGTCAACACTTGGCAACAGACTACTGTTGACAATGATTTTCAGCAAAGTGTAAAAAGGTCAAAATCACTGTCGGTACAGTTCAGGAAGCACGCTATTTTTTTAAATGATCCTCAGCTATTTTATCCTGATGATGTGCACTTTCAGTCCAGGTTTGGGGAACTCCTTGAAAGTCAGAATTAATGAGAGATATTGAAGTACCGCAGACCCCCAATTTATGCGGCAGTTGCATTCTTGTGCAACCCCACATAAGTCAAATTTTGCATAACTCAGGGGAGCCAGGAAACCTACTAGCACATAACTGCTGGACAGTTTCCTGTCTCCTGTGAGTGGCAGCCAGCCGGAGAGCCTGGATCTGGGCTGCCTGCCACTGGCAGGAGAGGGGAAACTGACCCGGTCTGCTGTGCTGGTCAGTTTTCCCACTCCTGTCAGTGGCAGCAGCCAAGAGTCAGACTGCTGCCCCCACAGGAGCTTGGAAACCACTCCTGTCAGGGGTGGCAGCCTGATTCTCACCACCCCTGACAGGAGCGGCTTTCCCACTCCTGTCAGGGGCAGCAGCCCAGTTGGCTGCCCGCCACGCACAGGAGACAGGAAATTAAACAGCACAGTAGAGCTGGTCAGTTTCCCCGCTCCTCTGAGTGGTGGAAAGTTGGCACTGGTCAGTTTCTTGGCTCCCCTGAGAGGCGGGCAGTCTAGAGCCAGGCACCATCTCCCCGCCACTCAGAGTCACATTAACTTGAGACATGTGCAACTCAAGTGCACATATCTCGGGGTTCTACTGTAGAAGGGGCAAATATTCTGAATTTCAAAAGAAATAAGAGAAGTGAGGAACAAAATTCAGTAAAGAAAACCCCCCCAGAAAAGAGAGATAGTCAACTACTACTACTACTATTAATTGTAGAATTAAGTTGGAAGTTGGCTCTAAACAGGTATAAAAATAATCATGTTGGTTCAAGAATGTAACAATAGAAACAGATAATAAAGGTAAAAGAACAACTAATACACAAGGAGGGAATTAACTAGATGACAAAAGAAAGACATGGGAAAAGCACTTGGAGGAATATCTTGTGAGAAAGTATGTGTGTCTGCGGGATAGATAGGGTATTTGGCAATACATACACATGGGAATAGAAAAAGGTCAATGTGGATAAACAAAGGCATGCAAAGGGTAGTAAAATGAGAAAAATCATATGAGCTCTACAGACTATCAGGCAAAGACATAGATTGATACTGGAAGAGGGCACAAATGAGAAACACTAAGGATTCATTTATATTGCAGCTGCAGATGTAATTTCTGGTTCAGGTCAACATATGTATGTCATTTTTGATTAGATAGAGTGCTACAAGAGCAGTGTAGCTTCGGGGGCGGCACAAGCTAGCTTCCTGAATACAATCCCCATGCAAAACCCTACATAAGTACATAAATGGATAGCCTAACTGCCTCCTATGGCTACCCTGCTGTTTTTATCACACTAGTTCAGTGAAAGCTAGCACAGGCATGCTTATGCAAACTGGAAATTATACCTCCATCAACAGTGTAGATGCACCTTAAATTAAATAATTAAATTAAGACTGTACAAACTAACAAATATTGCAACTTTTTCCAAAAGACTAATTTAGGAGAAGCAAAGCCCAAGACAGAGCAAGGACTATCTGGTGAAAGAAAAGGAAGACAACATAAAAATTATGCAGAGATTCAACGTTTACAAGGACAGTTCATGATTGATGTCAAAGATTGAAATTCATTTTCCAGGGAAGAAAAAGGAAGTCTGAAAGAACTCAAGGTCACACAACAGTCATAAAGAAATCAGCTCTATGGTGGGGACAAAATACATATTTGGAAAAATCCAGCTTCAGGTGACTTACTTCATAAAACTGTCATCTTAGATTCCTGGTCTTAGAAAATGGAAGTATTACGCACCCTGTACACTGGCTGAGAGGAACTCCCCCATCAGAAAGCACTCACAGAAAGAAGTTAAACAAAGAAACTTTCGTACATAAGAAAGAGTAACTTGCTGATTGAGCTGGATGGACCCCTTATTTAGAAACATTTGCAGGGCTTTTTTTCTGACGGTACAAGCACACCCGCATGAATGTTCCCCCTAGCTGGAAAAGCAGCATGAGAAACTAATGTAAAAGTGTTTTATAAGAACTAGACAAGAAAAGTGGAAAATATTAGAAGCTCTAATTGTTAATCATGAATTTCAATTCGGAATAATTTGGGGAAAGGTAATAGTAAACATTACCTTCCCTCCAATGACTCTGTGCGTTTCTAAACAATTCTAACTTGTGTCTTATTTGTAATTTTGTGTGAAGCAACTGAGTACCCTTACAGAGTTAAAAAGATCAAACAGGGAGTCAGGAGGCACCTCTCTGCTAAGGTGTGGGGTTTTTTTGTTTAGCGGTGAAAAACAGCACATTCAAAGTAAAGAGTGAAACTACAGGACAACATAACTGATATAGAATATAGTTTATGATGATCCACCCTCCACTAACAAACACATGAGAACAGGAAGATGAAAATGACCAAGCCTTTACTCCCCACTTTGAAGTAGTGCAGGCACTTGGAAGTGCCCATGGCTACATGGCACACTGGCACTTCAAAGTTTGACACTTGGAAGTTGCTACGGGGAAGAATTAGCCTAATGAAGTGCTACATATGCATCACAGCACTTCATTAGTAATCTCCCATCAGCCTGATTACCATGCCCCCTTCAAAGAATGGGGCAAGTGTAGACATAGCCCAAATGTAATGAATTTATTAAAATGAACATTTAACATGAGTATTTCCTTTCCACTTACTGCTATCTCACCCTGTTCTAATTGGAGATCTGCAACCACCATCTCCGCACCAGACGGAGAATCTAGATCAGGGTCAACAACCTTTCCTAGGCAAAGGGCTGAAATTTGACCTTTTGAGCTCTATGTACAGTCTGAGTGCTAGTGATACTTTTTAAAGTCACCAACAGTCCTACTTACAACAGCTTCGTTAATAAGTAAATTAAGATGCAGAGCTTCACCAATTAGGTGGTGGTTGGTAGCATTAGCCGGTCCTTTGTTAATCCACAGGCAGCATGACTTTGAGCAGCTCTCAACTGCACAGGAACAGGAGGGGCAGGGCTGAGGTCCTGCTTTGCATGTTGATGAAAGTCAGCTCACATGCCACTCTTGGCATGCATGCCATGGGGTTACTGACCCCCGTTTCTAGATCCTCTGTATTCTCAGAACACTCAGGCTGGTTTATTTTCTGCTATCTGTTTACCTACTATGCTGGTGACACACACTGAAAGAATCTGAGGATTTTTTCATTTGTCATTGAGCATTATAAAGCCTTCCCAGGCACGTTATTACCTTTTAAGAGAGCCAAGTAGTAAATGGAAATCAACCAAGCTCAGGAACTCTGAGGTTGTCAATTCCACAAGCAGGGAGCAGTAGCTAACAAATCCAGGCAACCAGCAAGCACATAAGCTTTCTTTGCATGATAGAGACAAAAATCAAGCCACAGAGGGAAGTCCAAATCTGAGATGACAACTGTCCCCTGAAAATGGCAATCCCACTAAAATAGCACAGAAGAACAAATCTAATTGGTCACAATGGAGTTGCACCTGATCTTTTATTGTTCCTATGAATGCCTAAAAACTTACGCTTAAATGATCGTGAAGTGTGCAGCCAGGTTGAAAAGTGGGTTAAAAGGTTTTCTTATTCACAGTGTGCACCTTTTACCTGTTGCAATGACATTCACTTTCCGAAGATCGTGTGAACACAACAAGGGAAGCTTACTTACTTGTTTAGACATATTAGAGGTCACTACAGTACTTACTTCCAGAAAGTGGTTCTGCACACAATGCAGATGTGTCACTTTGTGCTATCTCTTCTTGCTTATCTGTTGCTTCTCTGAGCCTCAGTGAAACACTTGGGGTCTCTCCTTGAAACTGTTCTCCCTTCTCTTCTGCAGAGTTTAAGCTCAGATGCTCCGTGACGAGTTCTTCCCCTCTTCCCTCCTCACTGGGCTCTTCACTGCGGTCAGCATTTTCCTCACTTGGGGCTGATGCACTGCATCCATTAGCAACATCTGCTTTCTTGCTATCCAAAGAAGCATGATCCTCTGGATAGTTTGATGCATTTTTGACATCTTGTGGCTGTGAAGAATTTTTACCAGTGGATGCCACAGCACTGCTGGTTTGGGAGTTCACTTGGGAACTGTATTGAGATATAATTCCAACAAACTTCAAGCCTTGACTTGCTGCCTTTTGAATCTACGAATCAAAGGAGATTAAGTTTTAACTTGCAAGTTGTTTTATAAGACTAGACATATTCTGAAAATAACACGTCCAGAGAACTAGCAAGTTATTTTAATTTTTCATCTGCTATTATAGGAAATTCTCAGAATTAGCATTACATAAAATGTTAAATTCTAGAAAAACTGAATAATATAAGTTGCTGCAACTGTCTGAAATTCGAAAATCATAAAAGAAGAAGGTCTATGCAGTGACATGCACATTGGATTTCTTTGTGGGAATCCATATCTGTGTTTGAAGGGCTTTATTCCTGACACATTACCAGATGCAGCTTTACCTACCCAAGTTTATAGTGCCATCTTAACAACATGTGGAGCTGAACAATATTGCGTTTTCCCCCCATACAGAAAGCTGTGTACACCACTAACTTGATGGATATGAAAGAGGAAAGTCCCACACATTTCCTGTGCTACATAAACATCTTGGTTATCTCCTTTTTTTAAACTGAGGAACAAATGATGAACTTTCACATGATGAGAGTATAAAGAATAAAGTTATTGTAGTACCATTTTAGCATTTAAGCTAATGCTAGAGAGACAGACGCATTTGGAGTAAAAACGTGTGCACAAACAAAGAAGCATAATGAAAAATCACATTTAAGATTTGTTTATAATTCTTAAAACATTAGATAGCAGTTGAGTGACGGGTAAGCATAGGTATGAAATTGCATGAGTCTAAGAATGATAATGTAACTGTACAATAACTAATATGTTTAAGTGAAGCAGGAAGTAACAGACAGAAAGTTCGAGACCAAGCAGCAAGTGGCTGTTGAAATTCTCCCTCCTAGTTACCCAGGTGCAATCTCTGAATCAAAGCCCCATTGATCTGCTAGCACCAGCTGAACTGTGAGAAGAATCTGGAGCATAAACTAGACTTTTTAAACTGTCACGGGGAGAGGTGACTGGCTGCTGATTCATGCATCAGCGTCCCCAGTGGGAGGAGAAAGACACTAATGGATTCATGGTGCATATTCTTAGTCATTTTGATTTAGGCAAAACCCCAAATTATAAAAAGAAATGGCCTCAGAACAAAGGAGGTCATCAGCCTCTCACTAATACCGTGCTTTCAAGGCAAATAACCCAGCAGAATCAGAGCCTTCTGGTTATTCTCCATAGTTCCTAATGATAAGAACCTAAATAAAAATCAGTTCTGGCTTTTCAGCTCCAAGTGAAAGAATGAAATGTGCACTGAACCCATCACATTAGCTGGGAAGCAAGCTGGGTGGGGAGAAGTTTGAGATAGGAACAATTTTATTTAACACACACACACAAACAAAAAAGCAGTCATGTAGCACTTTAAAGATTAACAAAATAATTTATTGGGTGATGAGCTTTCGTGGGACAGACCCACTTCTTCAGATGAGATTCTTGGTCTGAAGAAGTGGGTCTGTCCCATGAAAGCTCATCACCTAAAAAATTATTTTGTCAGTCTTTAAAGTGCTACATGACCTCTTTTTTGTTTTGATAGAATACAGACTAACACGGCTATCTCTCTGTCACTATTCAACACACAAAAAAGAGGAAGCTCATTTCTGCATTTTGCCCCACACTCTGTTTTTTTTTTATGAACCATCTATTTCCTGACAGTCACATTACTGTGGTGACATCTGATCAACAAAGAGAACTTCCTCTTTCAAACCGTTGGGTTTTTTTTCCATGTTTAATGAACTCTGAAGAGTGGGATGGTAGGAACTAAACATGATTCCCCAGGAAGCAGGGTGACAGTCAGCAGGACATGTTTGCAGATTTTTGCCTGATGGACAAGAGATGATGACTGGAGTGAGGCTCATTGTTAAAATGGGATCATTACCACAGTGCAACCCCCATCTCAATTAGCAATAAAGTAGCAATGCTATTGAAGTGGCCTACACAACAGAAACAAGCTGGACAGGATTACAGGTCTGCATAAATAAACTTAAGCTTGTTCTATGTACTGGACCAGAATAAAGTCAGTGTGTGACTGGCTTGTTCAGCTCATCCAACTGATCACCTGCAGGCAGGTGACATGATGCATTCATAATAGGCCTAATGTGTTCAATATGTCAGAGTCGTTGCAATTTTAAAAATATTTTTAATACAAGTACTTTTTATACAAATACTTTTTAGCAAGTGTTACAAAGTCTCTTCATCTTCCAGCACTAACCTAAGCTGTATTTCTATAGTACAGTAATTTTCACCCTGCAGTCTGAGACCCTGACATGCTGTGAGCAGGTTTCAAGGGGTCAAACAAGCATAGCCAGCATAAGATTTGCTGGGGTCCAGAACAAAAAGCCAAAGGACCACTACAGGGGGCTGAGGCTAAATCCAGAGCCCCATAACCTACGGCTGAATTCAAAGCCAGAGCAACGTAGCATCACATGTGGGGTCTTGAGCAACTATCTCTTAGCTACCCCATTGCTTGCACTGGCTTTTATATGCAGAAAAATCCTTGTGGCACAGGAGGGCCAGAGGATTTTTATGGCATGCTGGGGGGGGGGGGGACCTCAGGAGAAAAAAAAAGGTTCAGAATCTCTGATACAGTAGGATGCCAGTTGAGCTAATTAGACTAATTTAACTAGCAGACAGCTGCCAGCGTTTGAGCACACGTACAGCTATGATAATTTATTGGTCACTGGTTGTCACCCAATAGCAAGCTAATGCACACTGTGCACTGAGTTACAGCAGCATTCGCAGGTTCTTCAGCAAGGTGTTATAACCTCAGCACACCCAGGAAAGGTGTTTGTTCTTCATCTCATTTCTGCCATGTTTGGACGACAGCATTTTCAAAAAGCCAGGGCTTGCCGCATTCTCTCATACTGTGAAAAGTCATTACTGCATTTATTTAGTGACTATTTTTAATATGTAAATATCTCCAACTTATACATACATAAAGTCATTGGGGTTTGCTATGCTTACCCTTATTTTAAGTTTAAATTACAATCTGAACTTCACTGTTTAAACGTTAAACTATTTTTTGACACCAGAACATTTACGAGTTCACTGTTGCCCATATCCTCCCACCGCAATTGGCCCGTGCGCTGAATGCCCTGCTGCTCCACAGGGTCATGTGCCTTGGGGACCTGGACACGGCCATTGCGGGGTTCGCTGGCATGGGGTTCCCCAGCTGCTTTGCGGCCCTGGATGGGACCCACATCTCCATCCACACCCTGGACAAGAGTGAAGGATACTTTATAAGCAGGAAGGGCTACCACTTGGTGGTCCTCCAGGCCATGGCAGACAGCCGGGGCCACCTCCAGGACATATATGTTGGCTGGCCTGGCAGCAACCACAACGCCCGCATTTTCAGAAACTCAGGCCTGTACTGCTGGCTGGCTCTGCCTCATGGCAGATGTGGCCTACCCCCTCCAGCCCTGGGTTATCTGGCTGTACATGGGCCATCTCAGTGCCAGCCAGGAGGGGTTCAATGGCCACCTGAACACGACCCTCACCCCTGCCAGGTGGTCGAGCGGGCTTTTGGCCACCTCAAGGGCTTCTGGTGCAGCCTCCTCGCTCACCTGGATGTGGGCCTCCCCAACATCCCCCAAGTTGCAGGCGCGTGCTGCACACTCCACAACCTGGTAGAGAGCAAGGGGGAGGCCTTCGTGCAGAGGTGGGCTGTGGGGGCCGGCACGGCCTACCCCCAGCCAGCTGCCACACTGAGCTGCCAGGCCCACCATGAGGGGGTCCAGGTCCGGGAGGCCCTGCGGGCCTATTTTGACCAGGCTATCCCTGGCAGGCCTCCCTCACACTGCCCCCACCACTTGCACACTGCCTGCCCGCACCCACACACTGCCCCCCTAAAGAGCACACAAAAACACGTTTTGAAAAATAGACCTGTGAAATAAAATTAAAGAACCCAAACCTGTTAACCAATTATTTACAGGAAGGTATGTCAATGGGGAAACTATGTACAGAGGGGGGAATGCTATCTAAAGGGCGTGGGACAGAACTATTTACAACACAGGCGGTGGGAACTATGTACAGTGGAGGGGGGCCTGTGTGGCCCAGTCCTTGGCCCCTCACAGCCCCTTGTCTGACGTAGAGGGGCGCAACCCCATCAAGGCCAGGTGGGGGCTGGGAGGACCAGCAAGTACGGCTGGCCCAGCTCCGGAGCCTTGCAGTCCTCTTCAGGGGACTCCAGTGCAGGGGGGCCACTGGGAGGGACAGCAGCTGGAGCAAAAGGGGAAGGCAGCCGGTCTGCGATCCTGTTGAGGGTCCCAACGATGCACTTGAAAGTCCACATGAAGGTCCCCTGGGGCTCCTGGCACCAGGCCAGCGCCCACTCCTCCAGTTGGAAGCAGTGCTCTGCCACCTACACCTGGCGATGGAGGGTGCCAAGGACCTGGGGGTCTGCAGTTGCCTGTGGCTGGCTCTGGCGGTAGCAGACCGGTCCCAGCATTGGTCCCTGCCCAGGCTGGCTGCTGCGGTGTGACGTCCCCAGCGGGCTGTCAAGCACCACGGACACCGCAGCACGGTCGTGGCCCGCAGATGGTGCAGCTGGGGAAAGAGCGGGGAAGAGAGAGGACGGCTGTTAGTACTGGGCCCTGACCTATGGCCCATGCTCCCTGCCCCCTTGTGGGCACTGGGTCCACGTCTCCTGTCCCCCAGCCATGGGTGTAGTGTCCCTGTGGGCGGCCCCCTTTGCGAGTTCAGCCCCCCCCCCGCCGCTCCCCCCCCGGCATGGGGCGTGGCGCTGTCCGTGGGGGTGGGTGCTGACAGGCCCTGGGGCTATGGTCTGGCTGTGTGTGTAGGGGTCCCCCATCATGTCCCGTCCCCCGCTCCATAACCCGGGCATGTGCACCCTGTAGGATACATACCTGAAAGTCCACGCCCACGGTCAGGGGACACCTGTTGGATGGATGCCCTGTTGGAGCTCCAAGAAGGGAGGTCTATCAGGAGCTCCCTGTTGCCGGACCCCTCCTCCCCTGTCCCAGGGGCCGGCTCCTCCAGGGGCCCCTGGGCCTCTGGGCCAGATTCCTGCTCCAAGGCCTGCTGGGGATCCTCGCCTGCGGTGTCAGGGATGGCCGGTGGGCGGGAAGGAGGTGTACCAGGGGCCCAGGATTTCCTTGAGCTCCCTGTAATAGGGGCAAGCTGTGGGGGCGGCCCCAGACCAGCTGGCCATGTTCCAGGCCCGGACATAACCCTGCCGCAGCTCCTTGACTTTACTCCTGACGTGGTCAGGAATGCAGGCAGGGTGACACTGGACAGCCAGGCCCTTGGTCAGCCAGGCAAATGCCTCTGCGTTCCACCACTTGCTCCCCATTACCTGTAGCACCTCTTCCTCGCCCCTGAGCCCCAGCAGATCCCAGAGCTCAGCATCCATCCAGGAGGAGGCCCACCGCCTTTTACCCCCGCGGCTGGACACCTGGGAGCCCTGGGTCCCCCTGGGGGCACTCAGGAGGCTGGTTGGCTGCCATGGGTAGTGGGTGCACAGATTGGGGCCTCTGGAGGGCGTGCAGGGTGAGCATGTGTGGGTGCTGCTGCCTGCACGCTCTCAGCTTCCTGCCACAGGATATCCTGGTCCATGGTGCTTTAAGCGCTGCTGTGCGTGATGACCATAGAGCCCCACAGTGACTGGACAACATGGTGACAATCAGCTGAGAGTTCTCAACCCCTCAGCTGATTGCCACCATGGAGGACGCCACTATTTTGAAGTAACAAGACGCGGATCATCTACATACGCCCTACTTCGATTTTTAACTTCAAAGTGGGCACTATTCCCATCCTAATGTTGATTTCACCTTCAAAGTAGCGCATGGCATGTGTAGACGCGACATGTGCTACTTCAAAGCTGTGCTGGCTACTTTGAAGTAGCTGGCTAGCGTAGACATGGCCCATGACAGGTTGTGCCCAGAAGCTGTATGACTACATGGAACAGAATGTAGTTGTAAGCCAGCTGCAAAATTCTTTGAAGCAATGCAGATTTTTTAACCCTTCCAGGCACACTACAGAAAAATAAAATCTGTTCCAACATACCAGCCTTTGAGGAAAATATCCCAGAAAACACACAATTTAGAATCAATGTGGCGGAAGTACATGGAGTGAAGCTAGATGGAATGAAAAGAACACTGTTTCATTTTGGCAAGCTTAGAGTTGAAAGTATTCCAAATTGGACAAATATTACGACTGGTTGTCTTTATGTGCCATTCCCCAGCTCAAAAGGTGAAAGGTCCTTTTCACATTATGCTGTATTGCAAAGTGAGAAAAACAAGGCAATGTCTACACTAGCCAAAAAATTCGAAATGGCCATGCAAATGGCCATTTCGAAGTTTACTAATAAAGCACTGAAATACATATTCAATGCCTCATTAGCATGCAGGCAGCTGAGACACTTCAAAATTGAAGCAGCTCGCTGCCGCGGGGCTTGTCCAGACG
This sequence comes from Carettochelys insculpta, assembly GCF_033958435.1. NCBI lineage: Eukaryota > Metazoa > Chordata > Testudines > Carettochelyidae > Carettochelys > Carettochelys insculpta. The sequence continues at coordinate 212,824,181 of NC_134138.1, read as the reverse complement.
GGTCTCCTTTTCGAAAGGAGCCCGGCTACTTCGAAGTCCCCTTATTCCTAACAGCAGATAGGAATAAGGGGACTTCGAAGCAGCTGGGGTCCTTTCGAAAAGGAGCCCTGTGTGGGCGAGCCACGTCAATTTCGAAGTGCCGCGGCCGCCCACATGCTAATGAGGCACTGAATATGTATTTCACCGCTTCATTAGTAAACTTCGAAATGGCCATTTGCATGGCCATTTCAAAATTTTGGCTAGTGTAGACACGGCCCAAGAGCATAAAAACACAAAAATTGCATCTGTATGTCATGCTGCAGCAGCATGACCTCAATACAACAAAAACTTCCCCACAATAGATGTTCCAGATTGATTGAGGCTTTTACTAAAATTTGTTGTTTTGTATATTTTATATGCAAGTCTACCTTTAATTCTTGGAATTTTCAAAGGGAAGCCCCAATAAGGTAAAAAAAAAAAATCCGTAGATATTCCTTGTTTTGTTCCTCAGATGCATACAGAAACATTTCTAGCATCTTATAAAGCAAAAAAGCAGTCCTGTAGCACTTTAAAGACTAACAAAATGGTTTATTGTGTAATAAGCTTTCGTGGGACAGAACCACTTCTGCAGATCTGGGAAGCCTGTCCCACAAAAGCTCGTCACCTAACAAATCATGTTGTTAGTCTTTAAAGTGCTACAGGACTGCTTTTTTATTTTGTGAAGATACAGATTAACATGGTTACCTCTCTGGGACTATCTTATAAGGCGTAGTTAAATTCAGTGGTTCCCAACCTTTTCAGTAACATGGCAGACTTCAAAAGACAAAATTCCACAGAACACCCACTTTTTTCAGTTGAATCGATAGCTCATAAATCATAGAACACTAGGACTTGAAGGGACCTCGAGAGGTTATCGAGTCCAGCCCCCTGCCCCAATGGCAGGACCAAGTACTGTCTAAACCATTCCTGACAGACATCTATCTAACCTGTTCTTAAATATCTCCAGAGACGGAGATTCCACACCCTCCCTTGGCAATTTATTCCACTGTTTGACTGCCCTGACAGTTAGGAATATTTTCCTAATGTCCAACCTAAACCTCCCTTGCTGCAGTTTAAGCCCGTTGCCCCTTGTTCTATCCTCAGAGGCCAAGAAGGACAAGTTTTCTCCCTCCTCCTTATGACAACCTTTTAGATACCTGAAAACCGCTATCATGCCTCCCCTCAATCTTCTCTTTTCCAAACTAAACAAGCCCAGTTCTTTCAGCCTTTCTTCATAGGTCACATTCTCTAGCCCTTTAATCATTCTTGTCGCTCTTTTCTGGGCCCTCTCTAATTTCTCCACATCTTTCTTGAACTGCGGTGCCCAGAACTGGACACAATACTCCAGCTGAGGCCTAACCAGAGCAGAGTAGAGAGGAAGAATGACTTCTCGTGTCTTGTTCACAACACACCTGTTAATGCACCCCAGAATCATGTTTGTTTTTTTTGCAACAGCATCAAACTGTTGACTCATATTTAGCTTGTGGTCCACTATAACCCCTAGATCCCTTTCTGCTGTAGTCATTCCTAGACAGTCTCTCCCCATTCTGTATGTGTGAAATTGATTGTTCCTTCCTAAGTGGAGCACTTTGCATTTGTCCTTACTCAACTTCATCCTGTTTACCTCAGACCATTTCTTCAATTTATCCAGATCATTTTGAATTATTATCCTATCCTCCAAAGAAGTTGCAACCCCTCCCAGCTTGATATCATCTGCAAACTTAATAAGCGTACTTTCTATGCCAATATCTAAATCATTGATGAAGATATTGAACAGAACTGGTCCTAACACAGACCCCTGCGGAACACCAGTTGTTATACTTTTCCAGCAGGATTGAGAACCATTAAGAACTACTCTTTGAGTACGGTTATCCAGCCAGTTATGCACCCACCTTATAGTAGCCTCATCTAAATTGTATTTGCCTAGTTTTTTTATAAGAATATCATGCGAGACCATATCAAATGCTTTACTAAAGTCTAGGCATGCCACATCTACCGCTTCTCCTCTATCCACAAGGCTCGTTATCCTATCAAAGAAAGCTATCAGATTAGTTTGACATGATCTGTTCTTTACAAATCCATGCTGGCTGTTCCCTATCACCTTACCACCTTCCAAGTGCTTGCAGATGATTTCTTTAATTACCTGCTCCATTATCTTTCCTGGCACTGGAGTTAAGCTGACTGGCCTGTAGTTTCCTGGGTTATTCTTATCCCCCTTTTTACAGATGGGCACTATATTTGCCCTTTTCCAGTCTTCTGGAATCTCTCCTGTCTCCCATGGTTTTCCAGAGATGATAGATAAAGGCTCAGATACCTCCTCTATTAGCTTCTTGAGTATTCTAGGACGCATTTCATCAGGCCCTGGTGACTTGCAGACATCTAATTTTCCTAAGTGATTTTTAACTTGTTCTTTTTTTATTTCAACTTCTAACCCTACCCCTTTCCCACTAGCATTCACTATGCTGGGCATTCCTTCATCAGACTTCTCAGCGAAGACCAAAACAAAGAAGTCATTAAGCATCTCTGCCACTTCCAAGTTCCCTGTTACTGTTTCTCCCTCCTCACTGACCAATGGCCCTACCATGTCCCTGGTCTTCCTCTCGTTTCTAATATATTTATAAAAAGCCTCCTTGTTTCCCTTTATGCTTGTAGCTAGTTTGAGCTCATTTTGTGCCTTAGTCCTTCTAATCTTGGTCCTGCATTCTTGTGTTGTTTGCCTATATTCATCCTTTGTAATTTGTCTTTGTTTCTATTTTTTATACGATTCCTTTTTTATTTTGAGATCATAGGAGACCTCCTGGTTAAGCCAAGGCAGTCATGTTTACTTATTCATGTTTACTTATATAAATGTCATATTTACTTACATTTACTATGGTTACAGTCTTACTAGACAGGTTTGCAACATGGTAGTGCATACAACATGCTAAAGAAGGACCAAATGCATCATAGAATACACCATCTTAGACAGTGAGCACAGACACATTTTCGAAATCTGCTCAATGCCATGCGAGGGATGTTGAGTAAACAAGTAACCACTGAAAGCAGAATCCCTACCCAATGGCCTGTTGGAGCCAGGACGCGGCATTGAAACCACATACCAGCCCTGACAGGCTCCCTCCCTCCCTCCCTCCCCCTTGCCACATCAGGGACCAGGGGTGGGCTCTCTGCCAGCTCGCTTGGCTGGGAAGCAGCATTTCAGCTGCCTCCTGGCACAAATGAGGTCCTGCAGGGTCAGCGTTTTGCCTCACGGTGGCTCTGTGAGCCACCACATGGGGGTGAGGGGGAAGTGCAGGTGGTGAATTGATGAAATTTTAAGGGACAGTTCACACAACAACCTGGTTGTAAACCACTGGTTTAATAGATTTGGGCCATTAAAGTATGGGCTGGTCTAAATATATAACTTAGTCCTGTTAAATTAGCATTTTCAAACCAATTTAGTTAAACCAATGTAGGCCCCTTCATGGACACTTTTCAGAGTAGTTCACAGCTGGCTTATACTCATCAATTTACATTGATGTAATTATATCAATTAAAAGCAGGTCTTACTTAACCATCTTCCAGTTTCATGTTTAGCCACAACTTACATATTTTTGGAATTTAATGTTTCCCATGTAATTTGCTCCTAAAAATGGCATTTTGTCTTGAGGAAAAACAAAACCAAAAGGACAGCGTTACCCGTTTCTGTCAGTAAATTGCAAATCTCCCATGGATTCAAGTGGGAACAAGAACATGACCTTTATCAAATCTTTCCTGTAATTAACCAATTTGGAATTTGTTCAGGGCACTTTGACTAACACTTTCAAACCCTTGTGAAAAGCATCACGCATCACTTCCTAAGTGGATGGGATTTTAGTTTTATGCCTTAACTAAAAAAAAAAAAAGGCATCTTCAGCATCACAACATAGTGTGGCCAAACACCATGCTGAAGCAAAAAGTTAGGAATAGCACCTACTGAATCACTTCCCAAGGCACCTGTGGTTTTCCTGGAGATCTCCTATCTAATTACAGACCTGGCTCAACTTTGCTTTTAAGATGTAATCAAATCACATCTCATGGTGCTTTAGCTGATTTACAAAATGCCATTTTCAAAAATTAATCTGTTTGAGTTATAGGCACCAACAACCATCAGAGAACTCCAAATATTAGGGACTGGGGCATTTTAAGGCTGCCAACTTTTCAGAGAGGACAGACCCGGATGCCATTTCTGGCAAAAGCACCCGTTTTGCCTGATGCAGGAGAGTTGGCAACCCTAGGCACTGTTAGTTTTATAAATGAATAACTATAAATTGATTTTTTTCAATGAATTTAAATGAAATCTCCTGTCATGTTTACTTTTGGACTGTATATTATAATTCCATTATCAACTGTCACATAGGCTACATCCACACTAGCCCAAAACTTCGAAATGGCCATGCAAATGGCCAGTTTGAAGTATACTAATGAAGTGCAGAAATACATATTCAGTGCCCCATTAGCATGCCGGCAGCCACGACACTTCAAAATTGCCGTGGCTCGTCATCACGCAGCTCTTCCAGACGGGGCTCCTTTTCGAAAGGACCCCGGCAACTTCGAAATCCCCTTATTCCTAACAGCAGATTTCAGAGCTGCCGCGGTCCTTTCAAAAAGGAACCCCGTCTGGATGAGCCACGCAGTGGCAAGCTGCGGCAATTTCAAAGTGCTGCGGCTGCCGGCATGCTAATTTCAAAGTTTTGGGCTAGTGTAGACACAGCCATAATCTCTGACATATAATGGACAGGGTAACACTGTTTTCAGCACAGATATATGAAGAATGCAAATAGAAACACTGAGTCACATAATACTTTTTGTCAGTTTTTGTAATTGTTCACAGTGATGGTCTGTACATTTTTCCCGTGGGCTGACATGTGTGGGTTAAACATTTCTTTCAAGTCCAGAATAGTATTTTATCTACATCAACAAGCTTGGAGACTACAGCAGAATAAATTAATAATGAAAATCCATTTCTTGGATAAGGGTTTTCAAGCACAAATACAGTTGGTTTTAATAATATTAATATTCTAAACTTCTCAACTTTTGATGCCAACAGCTGGAATTTCTTGGAATGCATTCCAAGTATGTACTAATGCCAAAAGGGCACTCACTTTCTCACAGTCACAGTATTTCTGAGATTGAGACTCCCTGATGACTTAGGTAAAAATTCTTTAGAAAATAGTCATGACAACTGCGTGGTTATTTCATTAATGCTTTATAGACTAGTTTGGTGTATGATTCATACTAGATTCAGGTGCCCAGTGAATGTAGCAGCAACTAATTCAAGGGGACTTTCTAATACAAAACAAACAACAGAAAACATTTACAGAGAACAGATGTAGCGAAACTCCACTTGGACAGAGAAAAAAAAGTCACTCTCTAGTAATAACCAATCAATTTTCCACAAGCCAGATGCATTAGATTAGGCCTATAATAAATTCAGAAACAGAAGTTGCTACTTAGTGCTGCTGATGAGAAAATGCCCTGCACTAGAAATAATGGATTGGCCAAATTTGCTCAAAAGACATTTTAGAAAAGTAAGTCTAGTCTCTCACTGTTAACATAAACATCAGAAATATTTCTTTTAACAGCCACAGAACAGTATCATGTACCATATACCTAACGTACATAAAGAAGTGAAATCACAGTCATTTCTCAAGCCCTTGATGGAAGTCATACAAATGTACTTTGACAAGTTACATGCCATCAAAGGTCTTGAGACAAAAAGTGTGTGCTGGCAGACAGCAAGGAGAATAGTATGTACTGTATCTCAGGAATAGATATGGAAATGTTGTACAAGGCTATCACTTTACAACTAGACCATTCCTCATTAGGATTTATTGGTGCATATTTTATCATAAATACCAAACTCCTCTTTTTTGTCACCTTGGTTTCTGTATTTGCTTCTGAAAATAAATGTTTAAAATCAAATGCTCCTTTTAATTAGTTTTGGACATCTGCCTTAAGTCCACTATACTCATGCTAACTTTCAAAACAGAAACAAGCAGCCAGGCTTTAAGGTTCATTGTAGAATAGGCTAAGCAGAGCCAATGGTATGAAAGAAGATTTCTAGTTAGTTCTAGAACCACTCAGAAACAGCGGTAAACTTTGGCATGCTGAATGTTAGGTCGTAGAAAGTGAAATTTCACTGTGACAAAGGCTAGCACTGATTGAGTGCCAAGGTTGGGTATGCCTATGCCCCAGCCACAAGTTGGGAATTAGGCTACATCTATACTTACCATAGAAGATCAGCTGCTCTGTGTCAATCTTCTGGGGTGCCATTTTGCGCACGTGTGAAACGGCATCTTCCAAGGTCAACATCACCCCCGGAACTCCTCGCAAGACATGAGGATTAAGGAAGGTCGATGGGAGGACCATTCCTGTCAACCTTCTGTCGTGAAGGCAGGCATGGAAGTTGACGGCTGCAAAGCTGCTTTGTGGTATGCAACTGGCATACCAAAAATTGCATAGCAGCTATCAACCTTCAAGATAAGTGTAGACGTAGCCTTAGCCAGTGAGCCATCATTCTGACACTGTGGCACCTTATAGACTAACAGAAAATTTTTGGGCATGAGCTTTCATGAGCACAGACTCACTTCATCAGATGCATCTGTGAGTCTGTGCTCACAAAAGCTCATGCTCAAAACTTTTCTGTTAGTGTATAAGGTGCCACAGGACCCTTCCTTGCTGTTACAGATCCAGACTAACACGGCTACCCCTCCGACACTTGACATTCTGAAACTGTGGCACTGATTACTTCCTCCATGGAGGCCTGACCGGAGAATGCAATGAAATTAGAAAATCAGGCTGACCGGCTACGTGAGCAAAACGAGTAATTAACCCATCAGTTGAGAACTGATAAAAAGGAAGGAAGCACTGAGGAGATGAACAGATCTAGCAAAGTCTAGGCTGATAGAACCTGGGTGAGGATCTTCTGTTCGTGCCAGATCCTAGGGAAAAGTCTGAATGTAAAGAGGACAATGAAGATAGCGCAACAGCACAGGATCATAAAAGTATGTGTGGTGGGAACATAAATTACAAAATCTGCTAACAGAGTCTGAGCAAGTTTCTCAGATACTAGAGAGCAGGGGCAGAGCCCTATCCTGTTACACATATCAAATGGCAAAGAGACACCAACTCAATAGTTTTATATTTTATTAACCTGAAACACAGGTTGAACCTCTCTCATCTGGAACTCTCTCATCCAGCAACATCTGTAATCTGGTGTGATTTTAGTTAGCCAGAACACCACTTATCATGAGTGTGGCCAAATTTCCAGTGGTCCCATGAAGTGTGTTTATAGTGACCAGTCCTGGCGCTCAGTGTTATGTGCTGTAATTTAGCTGTAATTTACCACTAAGTATCTTCTAAGGGCGCAGTAAGCAGTGGAAGTGTTGGTAATGTGCTAGACGATACTGACCTCCCGTTGTCCAGCAAAGTCGCTTGTCCTACAATGGACAGGTCTTGAAGGTGCGAGACGATAGAAATTCAACCTGTACTACATCAGGTCTTCCAGATGTTCAATACAGGGTACATTTCTGATGGCAGTGTTTCGCAGCTGAAGTTCTTTTTTTTGTTACAGTACCTGCATCGACGTATTCTTTATTTCCCACTATGTACATTCACCCATTAGATTCTGTATTTTTTTTTTAACAAGAGGAGCCAGATGTCAGAGCCAAAGTCATTGTCTGCCTGAACTACAGCAGCTGAGATACCAAGAGCAAAACACTGAAAGAAGGACTTGCATGCAAAAATGCATGTAACAGCAAAACATAAGAGTGATTTCTGGCTTTGGAATACTGATGTTGACAAGTTCCTCTGTTTACACAGGAATAGCTAACTTCCCTCTATACATCCAGTTAAAATCTAGGTGTGAATTTTTTCAGCAAGTGAACATTAAAACAAAGTAAAAAGAAAGGTTACTCACCGTAGTAACGGTGGTTCTTTGAGATGTGTCCCCGTGGGTGCTCCACATTAGGTGTCGGGCTCGCCCGGCGCCGCAGATCAGATCTTCCAAGCAGTTTCTGCCGGGCCGCGCATGCGCCGGTGCGTGCCGCTCCCTTGCGCGCTCCTGGCCACGTGTGCGATCCGGTCCCCGCCAGTTCCTTGACCAACTGCCTCGGATGCTCCTGCAAAACACTAAACAGAGATCCGAAGCAGGGAGGATGGGCAGGTAGTGGAGCACTCACGGGGACACATCTCGAAGAACCACCGTTACTACGGTGAGTAACCTTTCTTTCTTCTTCGAGTGTCCCCGTGGGTGCTCCACATTAGGTGACTACCCAGCAGTAACCCAAGATAGGAGGTGGGTAATCGGATCATGTACAGCTTGTACCCGAGAGGACCGCTGTTGAGAGCTGGGTATCCTCTTGGAATACCCTGTGAAGGGCATAGTGCTTGGCGAAGGTGTGATAGGATGACCAGGTCGCCGCTCTGCAAATGTCTTTTAGCGCAACGCCCTTGAAAAAGGCTGTTGATGCCGCCACCGCCCTAGTGGAGTGAGCCCTGGGCGTGGCCAGTAAAGGAGTCTCTTTGAGTTCGTAGCACATTTTTATGCAGGATACAATGTGCTTCGAGATTCTCTGCGAAGAGATACCTTCTCCTTTTGATTTGGGAGCGATAGAGACTAGGAGTCTATCCGTTTTCTGGAAGGACTTGGTCCTGTCTATATAGAAAGCTAGCACCCTCCTCATGTCCAGGAGGTGTAGGCGCACCTCTTTGTTAGAGTTATGAGGCCTTGGATAAAACGAGGGTAAAACAATAGGTTCGTTAATATGAAACTTAGAAGAAACTTTAGGAACAAAGGCTGGATGCAGCCGTATGGTTACCGCCTCCTTGGAAAAAACAGTGCAGGGTGGTGTTGCCAAAACTGCCACAAGCTCGCTCACCCTGCGAGCTGACGTGATTGTGAGAAGAAAGGTCGTCTTTATTGTAAGGAGGCGGAGGGGAACCGTGGCCAAAGGCTCGAACGGTGGTTCCGTTAGCGCATTAAGCACCAGGTCCAAGTTCCACGAAGGTGGAAGCGGTTTCCGAGGGGGGTAGAGGTTTACCAACCCTTTGAGGAACCTGGTAACCATGGGATGGGCGAACACCGTGTGCCCTTCCTCCTCGTGTCTGAACGCCGAAATGGTGGCAAGGTGGACCTTTAACGAGGATAGTGAGAGTCCTCCTCTCTTGACGTCCAGTAAATACTCTAATATTACAGGTATAGGCACCAAAAGGGGGGCTATCTGTTTGGTAGAACACCATGCTGTGAAGCGAGTCCATTTCTGCTTGTAGGTCTTCCTGGTGGAAGTCCTCCTGCTACTTTCTAGGACTTGTTGCACTTCCTCCGTACATGTGCTCTCTAGGGAGCTGAGCCATGGATTAACCACGCTTGTAGTCACAGGCCTTGGGGGTGCGGATGCACTATGGACCCCTGGGCTTGCGTGAGCAGATCCGGCGCCACCGGAAGGGGCATCGGTGGCCGGTCCGACATGCGCAGGAGTCGGGGGAACCATTGCTGTCGATCCCACGTTGGGACTATCAGGATCATTCGGGCTCCTTCCCTCCTGGCTTTCTCCAAGACTTTGTGGATGAGCACTGTGGGAAGGAAAGCGTAAAGCAGGGGGCCCCTCCACGAGATCGTGAATGCGTCCCCCAGGGACCCCCGTCCCAGTCCTGCCCTGGAGCAGAATCGTGGGCACTTCTTGCTGTGTTGAGTAGCAAACAGGTCTATCTGGGGAAAACCCCATGCGTGAAAAATCGGTCGGAGCAGATCGGGACGGATCTGCCACTCGTGCATGAGTGCAAAACGCCTGCTCAGCTGGTCTGCCTTCACATTGTGAGCACCTGGTAAGTACGAGGCTTTCAAGGTTATATTGTTGGCGATGCACCAGTTCCACAACCGGACTGCTTCCGCACATAAGGCATGGGACCGAGCTCCTCCTTGCCGATTTATATAAAACATGGTGGAGGTATTGTCTGTACTGATCCCGACTACTTTGCCTTGTATATGGTCTCGAAGGTGTCTGCAGGCGTTGAACACTGCTCTGAGCTCCAGTATATTTATGTGCAGTGACTGCTCCGTGGAGGACCACAGTCCTTGCGTCACCTCTTCGCCCATGTGTGCTCCCCACCCTATGAGGGAGGCATCTGTAGTAAGAAAAACCGATATTTGTGGTTGGTGGAAGGGTACCCCTGTTAGCAAGTTCTTGGGGTTTACCCACCATTGCAGGGATTTGCGCACCTCTGTTGTGGGCGACACCACCCTGTGAACGGTGTGTGCTGCCGGTTTGTATACACTCGCCAGCCAGTGCTGCATGCTGCGCATGTGTAACCTGGCGTTCTGTGCTACGAACGTCGCTGCTGCCATGTGGCCCAGCAGCTGTAAACACATCAGAACCGGCACTGTAGGGCTGAAGGTGATGACTTGCACGAGGGAGCCGATGGCCCGAAAGCGTGTCTCTGGTAGATACACTCTCGCTGTAATAGAATTTATGCGTGCCCCTATGAACTCTATGTCCTGTGTGGGGTTTATCTTTGATTTTGCCAGATTGATAACCAGGCCGAGCGAAGAGAACGTGCCTGCTGTGACGCATATCATGCGTAGTACCTCCTCCTTCGAGGCCCCTTTGAGTAGGCAGTCGTCCAGATACGGGAATATAAATACCCCCTGTCTGTGCAGGTAGGCTGACACCACTGCCAAGGTCTTGGTGAAGACTCTGGGGGCCGAGGAGAGGCCAAACGGTAGGACCTTGTATTGAAAATGTTCTTTGCCTACCATGAACCGGAGGAATCGTCGGTGAGCTGGATGGATAGTTATGTGAAAATACGCGTCTTGTAAGTCGAGGGCTGCGAACCAATCTCCATCGTCTAGTACGTAAGGATGGAGGCAATTGTGATAATCCGAAAGCGTTGCTTGTGCAGGTACCGGTTGAGGCCTCGAAGATCTAAGATGGGCCTCCAGCCTCCTGTCTTTTTCTCCATGAGGAAGTACCTCAAGTAGAACCCTTTCCCTTGCAGTTGCTCCGGCACTCTTTCCACTGCCCCTATGAGCAGGAGATGGTCTACCTCCTACTTGAGCCTCGCTACGTGGGAGGCCTCCTGGAGGTGGGAGCGACTGGAAGGGGATGGCGTACCCCGTGGCTATGATCTCCAGCACCCATTTGTCTGTGGTGATCCTTTGCCACTGGTCGTAGAATGGTCGGAGGCGATGGTGGAATAACCGCTTTGGATGACCTTGTGCGATGGTAGTGATGGCGCAGCCCTGGATCTGTGTGTCAAACTTGTGGCCTTTGGCCCTGCCCCGAGGACGCATGGCTCTGTTGGGAATGTTGCCTGGGAGTTCTGTACTGCTGGTGCTGTTGATGTCGCCCTTGCTCGTAACCCCTGTGGTACTGGGGACGCTGTTGCTGGTACTGGTACCGTCTTTGTTGAGGGTAGTACTTTTTCTTTCTGTATGGAGGGGTGTAAATCCCCAGGGTCCTAAGTGTGGCTCTTGAATCTTTACTGGAATGAAGGACCGAGTCAGTTGATTCAGCAAACAGCTTCTGCGAGTCGAAGGGAAGATCGACTATCTTTGCGTGCAGATCCCTCGGTATACCCGAAGTCTGGAGCCAGGACTCCCTTCGCATCACCACTGCCGTAGCTGTGGAACATGCTGCTGTGTCCGCAACATCCAGGGCGATCTGAACTCCCGTCCTCGAGGCCGCGTAGCCTTCTTGCACGAAGGCCTTGAGCACCGGTTTCTTGTCCTCTGGCAGCGAGTCCATGAGGGAGGTTAACCTAGTGTAGTTGTCAAAATTATGGTTTGCTAAATGCGCTGTAACTTGCCATTCGCAACAGTAGAGTGGAGGAGGAGTAGACCTTTCTGCCGAACAGCTCTAGCTTCTTGGCATCTTTGTCTGTTCCCCCTGTCTTGAATTGAGATGTCTTTGATCTTTGTTGCGACGACTCCACCACCAAGGAATTTGGATGTGGGTGGCTGAACAGGAACTCCCCATGCCCTTTGCCGGCACGAAGTATTGCTTATCCGCTCTCTTGTGGACAGGCGGAATAGCCGCAGGGGTCTGCCATATCATAGTGGCGGACTCCAAGATTGCTTCGTCAAGCGGTATTGCTATTTTGGAGGAGGCCAGAGGTCTCAGATTTTTGAAGAGCTTATGGTGTTTCTCTTGCACCTCCACTGTCTGGATGCCTTGCATGAAGGCCACCCTTTTAAACAGCTCTTGAAACTGTTTGAGATCGTCCGGAGGATGGACATCCCCCGGGGCCGTAGCCTCATCCGGGGAGGAGAGCGAGGAACCACTAGGATACGCCTCTCTGGACCCTTCCAGTTCCTGTTGGTGATGGTACATCTGCTCGCTGGAAGCTTGCAAGGGAAAATCTCAGGGTTCCATAACCAGTTCCCCCTGAGATACTTGAGTCTCTGGACCCTTTCGCGATTGCCCTTGGGGATACAGGACCGTCTGTGGGGATCTTTCCTTGGTAGACTGCCGGTGGTGTCTATGCCCCGCGTGATAGGGGTGACCATGGCAGCATGGGCACTGTTCTTGGGAAGGTGACCTGGACCACTCCCTTGGTGCATACCCTCTGCGTCTGGGGGAGCGAGATCGTCGAGAGACCTGGGACACTGGAGAGAGCGATTTGTGATAGTACTCCAGCGGCTCAAACCCCAAGAAGGGTGAAGGTGGTCCCAGCCAGGGCGAGGCTGGTTGTAAAAATGGAGATGGGGGCTCCGGGTAGGCTAGGGGGGACCCCTGCCTTCTAGTTGGAGTCTGCAGCATGAGCGGAGGGCTGAGAGAAAGCAACTCTGCAGCCCTGTCTGGAGAGGGGCTGCGGTGCCTTGTTTTGTGTGCAGCCTTCCCCCTTCCTTGAGGGGGTGGCTCCGCCCCCTGACGTGCAGGGGATCTCGGCCCCATCTGCACCGCGCTCGGCACACTCATGGGCAGTGCCGCACGGGCGGTGTCCTCCGGTGCCTGCAGGCTGCGTGCCTGCACGCTGTGCACCGCTGGCTCCCTGGGGGTCGGTGCCGCTGCCTGCGGTGCCACCGGTACCGGCGCTTGTTTAGCCGCCGCCCTGCCTGCGGTGCAGGGCGGCTGTTTGATTATTGGAGGCTGAGCCACCTCCACGTGGCTCTCTGTGCCGCCGCCGATCAGCTGTTGCTGCGGCTGGGGGCTGTGCGCTCCTCCTGTCCCGCTCGCTGTTGCTGCCGGCAGGGATCGGGTTGGGGAGACTTTCCTCCGTTTTTGCACTGATGGGGTGAGGGAGGCAGCTTTCCTTTTTTGGGCCCCGGAGGGTCCCTCCTGCTGCGGCCGCTCTGGCACGTCTGGCTGGAGGGCCTTGTCGAATAGCAGCATTTTAAGCCGCATCTCCCTGTCCTTCCTTGCTCTGGCTGTTAATTTTGCACAGAAGGAGCATTTCTGTGTGACATGGGACTCCCCAAGGCACCTTATGCAGTGACTGTGCCCATCAGACACTGGCATTGCCTCTCGGCAAGACTCACATTTCTTGAATCCTGAAGAGGACATTGTTGGTGAGTCTTTTAGTTGTTAATGGGGTACTTAGCACCTTCTCTGTGCTGTTTTCCCCCTCTCCGATAGCCTGCCGCGGCAGGAGGGCTAATGGCCCTAGGTTCCTGGCCTCCGGTGCTCCGCTTGTTACTAGGACTGGACTGAATGCCGTCCCACTTGTTGTTTCTTTTTTTTTTTTTTTTTTTTTAAAATAACAACTGGCTAACTTAACAATAGACTAAGAACTTGAAAACTTTAAAGAAAACAGTTAAAACCATTGAATACACTAACTTGGCCGTAGCCTAGTCGGATTCCGTCTGCAGCCGACGGCCGTTAAGAGGAACTGGCGGGGACTGGATCACGCACGTGGCCAGGAGCGCGCAAGGGAGCGGCACGCACCGGCGCATGTGCGGTCCAGCAGAAACTGCTTGGAAGATCCGATCTGTGGCGCCGGGCGAGCCCAACACCTAATGTGGAGCACCCACGGGGACACTCGAAGAAGAAGAAATGTTCTTAAAACCAAAAACAGCTGTCTGGGTACCAGAGCCCAAAAAGGAATGAGTGATGTATATACTATAAATCTCCCAACAACTTCTTCAATCTGTTGCCTAGAACAATGAAAAGGACTTGTACAAAATATGGCTTAATGGAGCAGCAGATGACTATCTTTCGCTTTATGGTCCATCTTAAATCCACATAAAATTAAGTCTTATGATTTCCCATGAGGACTGAAATTCTGTCCTCTGATATGAGTGTAGGGCTTTGGTTTGTGCAGTAGGATCTCTGAGAACAGGAATTTTTCACTTCACAAACTTATCACACAATTTAGTGTCACTGAAAATTTCTATTAGCAAATTCTCCAACATTAGGGGCCCCAAATAACTCACTACCCCATAAAGCAAAATGCCCACTGAAATCAAAGATTAGCTTAAATATGCACTGGTACTGATACAGAAATAGGAGTTGAAGGTTAAGATCCTGGTACAATAACAGGAACTAATGATTTAACCATCTCAGTACAGGTCAACCTTTCTAGCCATGCTGGCTGTAATCTAGAACAGTGTTAAATGACATACAGTCATACCCTGAGATACACCCATTCGGGCTACGAGAATTCACATTTACAAGCAGCTAGACTTAAAACCAAAACTTCACCTTACGAGGCATTTCTTCGAATTTACGAGTGCCTCAGCGGGACGCAGACACCCTGCGGCGAGAGAAAGGCCGCGGCTCTAGACAAAGGCTGCCCGCAGCTGCATCTCACCTGGTGGTTGTTTCCTGGAGCCCCCAGCCCAGCCTTTACCTGTGGCTGGTCTGGGTCTCTGACTCCACGCTGCAGCAGTGGCATGCCCTGGGCCAGCCGGCGTCTGTGGGCTCCCAGGCACCCCAGGAGACATGGCTGCTGGGCGCGCAGCCCAACCCAGGCCCACCCCTGCCACTTGCCCCGTGGGCAGCTAGGGGGCTGCCGCCACCTGCCCTGTACAGATGTGCCTTGGGCACTGCTTGCCGCCTGCCTGCGGTTTCCCGGAGCTCCCAGCCCAGCCTTCACGTGTGACTGGTCTGGGTCTCCAACTCTGCACTGCAGCAGTGGCGCGCCCCAGCCCAGCCAGCAGCTGCGGGCTCCCAGGTGCTCCTGGGAGATGTGGCTGCTGGGCGCGCAGCCCATCCTGTCCCCGCCCCTGCCACTCACCCCCCTGGGCAGCTAGAGGGCCACCGCCACCAGCCCTGTGCAGCTGTGCCTCGGCCACCACCGGTGGGGCCTCTCTGCCACGCAGCCCCGCCTGAGTCCCCAGACCCACACGCAGCTACCCAGCTTTGCACCCCCTCCCAGGCGCTCTTTGATTTCCATTCCCCTGTCCCTGAACCTGGGACAGCTCCCCAGCCCCGAGCTCTGCTCCCCAGGACGCACTACCAGGAGGACTTTTCTGAGCTTCGCAGTTGTATATGTAGTTGGTGAGTGTTGCATTGAGTTCTCCTCTAAGAGTATTCATGGTTTGCTAGTTTATAGCAGTGATAATCTCGTGAATCATGTCCCCTAAAATGAAGAAAGTGGTTAAAAAACCAAGTAATGAGCTAGAAAAGCCAAAAAAAGACAGAAAAGCCATACCTTTAAGTGTAAAATTGGATGTGATAAAGCGTATCAATGAAGGACAGCGTTACAAAGATGTGATGCAGGCACTCCATTTATCTTCGTCTACTGTGCGTACTATCTACATGCAAAAGGAAAAAATATTGAAAGCTGCTGAGACTGCTGTTGGTGGTGCAAGTTTAACAACGTTGTCTTTGAGTAGGCACCCCATTATGCAGAAACTTGTTGCAATGGATAGAGAATTCAGTGAAACGCCACATGACTCTTAGCTTTCTTCTCAGAAGAGAATAGGCACTATCATTGTCGGAGCGATTGAAGGCACAGGCAACTGAAGAAGGTGACGAGACGGCCAAGGATTTGAACTTTAAAGGCAGTAATGGATGTTTCAACTGCTTCAGGAAGAGGGGACTCTTGCATAGCCTCAAGGTTACAGGTGAGACAGCATCCACCAATTTTTCAGCAGGCAGTGCTTTTCCTGAAAAGCTGAAGAAAATTATCCAAGGCGGCGGCTACACTAACAAGCAGATTTTCAATATGGACAAGACTGGCTTCTTTTGGAAGCAAATGACGTCTCGTACCTACACCTCCAAAGACGAAAAGCAAGCCAAAGGACATAAAGCTTCTAAAGACAAGTTAACATTGTTGCTTGGTGGCAACGCTGAGGGTGACGTAAAGGTCAAACCTTTGCTCGTATACCATTTGGAAAATCCACGGGCTTTGAAAGGTATCAATAAGAGAAGCCTTCCAGTGATTTGGCGTTCAAATAGAAGTGCATGGGTGATCCAACAAGTGTTTCTAGACTACGTGCAGAATTACTTTTGTCCTTTCGCTGAAACAAACAAACAAACAAAGCACTTTTAATCGTCGACAATACTCCGGGCCATCCAGCAACAATTCTTGATTACAGTAGCTATGTTCAGGTTGTATTTTTGCCACCAAACACAACATTTTGATACAGCCGATGGACCAAGTTGTCATTGCTACATTTAAGGCTTACTATATGCAGCTTGTGATGAAGTATCTCGTTGATGGTTTGGACAAGAGTGACACGGTAAGGGCCAGGGAATCATGGAAAAATTACAACTTAAAAATGGCCATTGAAAACATAGCAACTGCTTGGGACAAAGTGACAGCGAACACTATGAATGCTGTTTGGAAAAAACTTCTTTCTGAGACTGTGCATGGCTTTCAAGGTTTTGAATCCATGAACAAGACGATCTGTGATGACATTGTACAGCTGGCAGCGAAAGCAGGTTTTGACGAGGTCGACACTGAAGATGTGGAAGAGGTGTTGGAATCCCACTCTGAAGACCTGATGGATGATGAGCTAATTCAATGAGAAGAAGAGAGTTTGAAGGAGGAGGCTGAACATTTGAAAGAAGGGAAATTCAACAAAGAGGAAGAACCAGTAAAAGAATTTGGCACGAAACAGTTACGCAATTTGTTCTCCATTATCGATAGTGCTTGTGCTTTGTTGGACAAAAATTATAGCAATTTTGAAAGAGCTCGGAAAGCTAAAATTCTCTTGAGAGAATCGATTGAATGTTACAAACAACTGTATGATAGAAGGGTGTAAGAAGGCAAGCAGACAAGTATTTTATCGTTTTTTCTTCCAGCCATCCCTGCTGCTGCTGCTGCTGCTGCTGTTGCTGCTGGTACTTCTGCCATTTCTGAGCCTCAACCTTCAACCTCTGGCATCTCTCATCCTCCCATTGCAATGGAAGAGGAAGAAGAAGATGACGTTGATGATCCAGAAATTATGGAGTGTGAAGAACGCAGCCACTCTTCATCCTCCTCACCTTTGCCTTCATTTTCTACTCCATTCACACCAATGCCACCATCACCAACCAATGAACAACAGTGACTCTCCTCGCAGTCTCCCTCACCTCATCTTATCACCTTTCCACACGATGTCAAGTTGTTCGCTGAGTGTGATATCATTTGCACTGTTTTCATTGATTTCTTTTGTCTTTACTGTTCTGCTCTTTTCTGCATTAAAGGTCAAATTACATAAACATTGAGTATCATATGTACATTTTGTTTGTGAGCATAGTCTTAAGTGTACAGTGTGTAATAGCTACAAAAGAGCTTAATGAGAGCAGGTGAACAGTCATATTATAGAGTAATTAATGAAGGGAAAATGCCTTGTTAGGTTGTGTTATGATAACTAACGTTAACTGTTGAAGTAATTGTGTTTATTTTAATGGGATTTGGTGTTGTTTTAGCGTAAATGGGTGTAAATTTTGGGGCCCAGGAACGCATAAAATTTTTTCCCATTGAAATTAATGGTAATTACGTTTTCCACTTACAAGAATTCACCCTCAGATGAGTTTTTCAGGAACGAATTACCCTCTTGAGGCGGGGGAAGACTGTAATTATAAAAGTTCTGGTGGCTACTGTAACCTAGGGCTGACATGAGCACTGAGGAGGCGTATACAATATAGTTCTGGAGAATGCCAGATGGGTGATCAGGAAAGTGAAAGCACAACTGGAATTGCAGCTAGCAGGGAACGTGAAGGGCAGCGAGAAGGATTTCTACAGTCATGTTAACAAGAGGGTTATCAGGGAGGGTGGGGGGCTGTTACTAGTGGAGGCAGGTAACCTGGTCACAGATGATGTGGGAAAGACAGAAATGCTCAATGCTTTTTTTGCCTCAGTCTTCATGGACAAGTTCAGCTCCCAGAACACGGCACTAAGCAATGCAGTATGTGAAGGAGGTGGGCAGCCCTCGGTGGGGAAAGAACAAGTTAAGAACTATTTAGAAAAGGTGGACACACTGATCCATAGGTCTGGATTTAATGCATTCAAGGATACTCAGGGAACTGGCAAATGTTATTGCAGAGCCTTTGGCTATTATCTTTGAAAACTCATGGAGATTGGGAGAAGTCCCGAATGACTGGAGAAAGGCAAATTTAGTGCCCATATTTTTTTTTTAAAAAGGATAATCCAAGAAACTATAGATCAGTCAGCCTTACCTCGGTCCCTAGAAAAATCATGGAGAGGATCCTCAAGGAACCCATTTCAAAGCACTTGGAAGAGGGGAAAGTGACCAAGAGTAGTCAATATGGATTCACCAAGGGCAAGTAATGCCTGACCTATCTGATTAACTTCTATGATGAGGTAACTGGCTGTGTGGACATGGGGAAGTAAGTGGATGTGATATACCTTGACTTAGCAAAGCTTTTGGTACAGTCTCCCACAACATTCTTGCCCATAAGTCAAGGAAGCATTGACTGAATACATGGACTGTAAGATGGATAGAAAGCTGGCTAGCTGGTCAGGCCCAATGGGGAGTAGTCAATGATTCAATTATTGGTTGGTGGTCAGTTTCAAGTGGGGTGCCCCAGGATCAGTTCTAGGGCCAGTATTTTTAAACATGTTTATTAACGACCTGGATGAAGGGATGGATTGCTCCCTCAGTAAATTTGCTGATGATGACACTAAGCTAGGGGGACAGATAGATATGCTGGAGGGTAGGAATAGGGTCCAGAGTGACCTAGATAAACTGGAGGATTGGGCCAGAAGAAATCTGATAAGGTTCAACAAGGACAAGTGTAGAGTCCTGCACTTGGGACAGAAGAATCCCAAGCATTGTTACAGGCTGGGTGCCAACTGGCTAAGTAACAGTGCAGCAAAATAGGGGATTGTGGTGGATGAGAGGCTGGATATGAGTCAACAGTGTGCCCTTGCAGCCAAGAAGCCTAATGGCATATTGGGGTGCATTAGGAGAAGCACTTCCAGTAGATCCCCTCTATTTGTCATAGGTGAGGCCTCATCTGGAGTCCTGCATCCAGTTCTGGGTCCCCCAGTATAGAAAGGATGTGGATGCATTGGAGCGGATCCAGCAGAGGGCAACGAAAATGATTAGGGGGCTGGAGCACATGACCTATGAGGAGACGCTGAGGGACTTGGATTTATTTAGTTTGCAGAAGAGAAGAGTGAGGGGTGACTTGATAGCAGCCTTCAGCTTCCGGAAGGGGGGCTCTACAGAGGATGAAGAGAGGCTGTTCTCAGTAGTGATGGCTGGCAGAACAAGAAACGGTGGTCTGAAGTTATAGAGGGTGAGCAGTAGGTTGTATATTAGGAAAAACTATTTCACCATGAGAGTGGTGAAGCACTGGAATGTTTTACCTAGAGAGGTGGTAGAATCTCCATCCCTAGAGGTTTTTAAATCTTGGCTTGACAAAGTCCTGGCTGATATGATTTAGTTGAGGTTGATCCTGCTTCAGGCACGGGTCTGGACTAGATGACCTCATAACGTCCCTTCCCACCCTAGGATTCTATGATTCTAGAACCTCATAAAACCCTCAGCCTAACCATAGCCTCACTTTGTCTAAGATTTACTCCTGGATCAAATCTTATTAGTGACCTACTTGAGGCTGGATAATAGTTTGGAATAGGCTACGGACTTGTGATTGTAGCTTTGAAGTCCGAAAACCAACTTGAATCGGAATCTGCTTTTACCAAACACAGGCTCAAATGGGAGAATACAAAGAGGGAACAAGAAGTGATTTATGCAAATAGAAGTCTGATGTTGCTTTCAACAATCATGTCAGCTGGCTGAATATTTTTAGTCAGTGGTCAGTGTAGATCATGGCAAACTATGTTCTATGGCAGGTTTACTCTTGGGCTATGTGTACACGAGAAGCCCCTGTCGACAGAAGTAACTGTTGTAAAGGATTTACCAGCAAAACTTCTGTCGACAGATTGCATCTACACATAAAAGCAGATCAAAAGAGCAATACACTCTGTTGACAGAAAGCAGCCAGACTGCTCGGCACTCTCTCGACAGAACAGCTGACCAAAAGCTCTGCAAACACGGCTTCCCAGTGAACCAGAAGCCCTGTCTGTTGACAAAAGAGCCCCAGAGTGCCTACATGGCTGTATTTTGGAGAGAACACTGTTGAGAAAGGCATTATACCTGAACAGGGAGTGGTATAACGCTGCCAGCAGATGTGCTGGGTTTTTCTGACACACTGTCAACAAAGTGCATTTTGCATGTAGATACTCCATAGTTTTTCCTGACAAAAGCGCAGTTTTGCCAGGAAAAGCCTCTCATGCAGACATAGAGGTAGTCAGTTGACACAGTACTAAATGCTGACTTAGTACATCTTTTTTCTAAGCTGAGAAAAAACAGAAAATGTAAAGGGTAATGGACATAAATTAGATATTAAAAGTCTTAATTTTAGGGATCTACAATGTTAATTGCACCAGTTAAACATTATTTTAACCTGAGAGTATCTCTCTAAAACTATCGTTATTTTCACCTGTCAACTGGTATCTACACTAGAAACTGCTTTTCAACTGATTGAACAGTTTAACCTTATGTCCCTTCAAGACAACGTCAAACAGTCCTACTGTTAGCTAATATTTTCTTTTTTTTTCCCTGATGAAACTTTAGACTGAATATTTTACACCATCTATTTTTACCCAGGCCAAGAGGATGACCCCAAAATCTGCTTGGGCAAAGGATTCCAAAAGCACATCAGGGCCCCTGGGAACATTATGAAAATAGCATTGTGACATTCACGGAGTTTATATCTCAACACCACCACGGCTGAGTCAAAAGAACTCACACTGAAAGAAATGTAACCAGGAACAGATGTTTCCTTTCACACTATACTGCTTAACATACAGTATATGTGATTTTTTACCATACTTTGTTTTACAAGTTCTTTCAAAATGTTAACAAAACACATTTCAACAAATACCATTATTGCAGCAGACAGCACACAGCTGGACCATTGCTGTCCAGTTTTAACCCTTACTTCTAAATTATATCTATACCAGGAACTCAAATTAAAAAAAAATATTACTTTGCACTGCAAACATGAAGAAAACAAAGTACTCGGAGATGGTTTTCATTATATTGTGCTAAAGAAATAAGTGTTGTATTGTCTTCCTGCACTTGAGAACTAAGGGAAGTTTTTTCTGAAGGATGAAAATGATTTGCAAGAGTTTCAGATCGCATTGAGATAAGTAATCCCTATGGCCACATCTACATTGCCCCCTACTTTTGAAAGGGGCAGGTTAATGAGGGAGTTCAGAAGATGCCAAAGAGGCAGACATGAATATGCAGAGCCTCATTACCATAATGGCAGCTACATGTGATTTGAAAGTGCTGCTTTCAGAACACATGCTGCCCGTGTATACGGGGGCCTTTCGAAAGGACCCCCTGACTTCGAAAGCCCATTCTTCCTACGTGGCTTTAGGAAGAAGGGTTTTTCAGAGTCAGGGGGATCCTTTAAAAAAGCCCCCATCTACACAGGTGGCGTGTGCTCCAAAAGCATCACTTTCAAAGAGCGCATAGCCACTGTTATGCTAATGAGGCATTGCATATTCATGTTGGTGACTGAGTAGCATCTTCCAAACTCCCTCATTAACATGCCCCTTTAGAAATGGAGGGGCCAGTGTAGACACGGCCTATGAGTAATAAATTATATTCTAGAGGCGTTATTTCCCACCATCCAAGTAAAGTCAAACTATTTATTTATTTAAAGAATTACCCCTCATGGTACAAATTCTTCCCCCTTTTCATCTTTTATTTTCACCTGCTTTGCTTATCATCTGATAGACACTGTAGTAAATTTCTAAACAAAAAGCACATCAAGAGTGCTAGTTTAAACTACAGAATAATGATTTACATTTTTTACAAAATATTTTTCTACTGAACTTTGACAGAGAAAAGATATAGAGAATACAGGGAAGAGTTCTTCATAATGATGTGCAGCAAACCATCAACCAGCCCAGCAACAGCATTAATAAACTCCAGAAAGTGCTACGTCCTGGTATGCCATTCTGCTGCAAAGACACTTAAGTCCAAAGCAAAGTACAAGCAACGAAGAATTAGAGATATGGAATAAAAGGACACAAAACTGAAAGAATCAGGGATAGCCACCCAACAAATAAAATAAACTGAAAGACTTAGTTTTTCTAGAATACTGTACATAAATAGTATATTAGAAATAAAAACATTTAATACATTTTACTTAAAACCAACATTGTTTAAAAATGTGCTATGGAGTGCAACTCTTTTAGAATTTTTGGCTCGCCAGTTAATACACATGTATCTTATCTAATTTCACATGTGCCATACGATACTACTGCAATTTTCCCCTCTACCTTCACCTTCATGCCTTTAAGGAGAAAGGTGCTCATAGTGCTGAAAAAGGGTGAAAATCTAGTGTTAGTTGCAAACACTATGGCTGTGTCTACACTGGCATTCCTCTTTCGAAAGAGGTATGCGAATGAGGAAAATTGAAAATGCAATGAGATACATATTTGCATAACTGACACTTCATTTGCATATTCTTGTTTCAAAATAGCTTCTTTCAAAAGAAGAAAACCAATGTAGACACGAGTCTTTTGAAAGTAAACCCCATCTTTGAAAGAATCCTTCTTCCCATAAAAAAGGGGAAGAAGGATTCTTTCAAAGATGGGGTTTACTTTCGAAAGACCAGTGTCTACATTGGTTTTCTTCTTTTGAAAGAAGCTATTTTGAAACAAGAATATGCAAATGAGGCCCCAGATATGCAAATGTTGTATCTCATTTGCATTTTCGATTTACCTCATTTGCATACCTCTTTCAAAAGAGGAATGCAAGTGTAGATACAGCCTATGGGTTTGTCTACATTTGCCCCCAACTTCGAAGAGGGCATGTCAGTCACGGTGATGGGAGATTACTAATGAAGTGCTGTGGTGCATATGCAGCACTTCATTAAGCTAATTCTCCCCCACAGCAACTTCGCAGCGGTGACATGGGTGTAGCTGTGGGTACTTCGAAGTGCTCACGCTACTTCGAAGTCCCTTTACTCCTCAAAATTCAGTCTGTTATAGTCAGAGTTATACAGCATAAGGTGCTCAGTCTGCTGAAGACCAGTCAGCAGAAATAAGCCTCTTCTTAAGTTCACTTCAGCTGAAAAGGATGCAGCAATGGAGTAAGACTCAGGTTTGGTTGAAAAGATCCAAAGAAGATGCCCACCAGTGGATTTCATATTGTGGTTTTCAGTCCAAATTTCCTCAGGCTAATCGCAACTGGAACAGTGAAGGATACTGAGTTCAGAGGAGACCATAGAATGAAGCAGGTTGCCCAACCTCTACAATAGGATCAAATTGAAAGCTTTCTACAGAGTAGAACCTTATTTAGCAAAGAGACAAAGATGCAGAATGATGTGTATCAGCAATTTTAACAGCCAAAGAATAGAATAACAATGGTGCAGAAAATGAATCACAACTACCAACTGCTTTGGAGTCATGAATGTTTCACTTCTTGCCAAAATCTATCCAGAATATATGAATCCTCTGTGTCTGTTACAGAACTTGTAAAGAAGAGGTTCACAGACTGATGTGTAAAGTTCAGAGAGACCCTCCAGGAAAATCTGCGCAGTGGCCCTGGGGGCGTCGATGCGACATCCAAATGGCAACATCTGAGGGATACAGTTTACAACACGGCCCTGTCGGTGTTTGGAAGAAGAGCTAGAAACACGAACGACTGGTTCGAAGCTAACTCTGATGAGATGATTCCAGTCATTGAAAAGAAGGGCGCTGCACTCCTGGAGTACAAACGCTCACCGAGCCAGAGTACCCAGCAAGCACTTAGAGAGGCCAGAAGAACAGTACAGCAGACAGCCAGCCGCTGTGCCAACAACCACTGGCTCCAGCTATGCAGCAGCATCCAGACCTGTGCCGACTTTGGTAATCTCAGAGGAATGTACGAGGGTATGATGAAGGCATTAGGACCCACCCAGAACAAGATGGCACCTCTGAAATCCAAATCTGGTGAAGTCATCACTGACAAAGCCAAACAGATGGAGCACTAGGTTGAGCACTACTCCGAGCTGTACTCACGTGAGAACATTGTGGTTGACACAGCCCTCGATGCCGTCGAGCTCCTACCAGCAATGGATGAACTGGATCAAGAACCGACCGTGGATGAACTGAAGACAGCCATCGACAGCATTGCAGCAGGAAAGGCCCCTGGTCAGGATGGTATACCACCAGAGGTAATCAAATGTGCCACGGACACACTCTTGGAACCCCTGCATGAGCTACTGTGCCTGTGCTGGAAAGAGGGTGAGGTTCCACAGGATATGTGTGACGCTAACATTGTAACATTGTATAAGAACAAAGGAGACAGAAGCTACTGCAACAACTACCGTGGAATCTCCCTCCTAAGCGTCACTGGTAAACTGTTCGCTTGCGTCATCCTTGGTAGACTCCAGAAGATTGCTGAGAGGGTGTACCCCGAATCGCAGTGCGGATTCCGTGCAGAGAGGTCTACCGTTGACATGGTCTTCTCTCTAAGGCAGCTGCAGGAGAAGTGCAGGGAGCAGAGAAAGCCACTCTACATAGCCTTCATCGACTTGACCAAGGCTTTTTACTTGGTCAGCAGGGATGGTCTGTTCAAACTGCTCCACAAGATAGGCTGTCCTCCACGGTTACTCAAGATGATCCAGTCATTCCACAAAAACATGAGAGGAACCATCCAACATGACGGCGCATTATCGGATGCTTTCAGAATCAGGAGCGTCGTCAAACAAGGATGCGTGCTTGCTCCGACATTGTTTGGGATCTTCTTCGCACTCCTCCTGAAGCATGCCTTTGGATCTTCAACAGAGGGCATCTTGCTGCACGCAAGATCTGATGGGAAACTGTTTAACCTTGCAAGGCTGAAAGCTAAGTCTAAGGTGCGAGAAGTCCTCATCAGAGACATGCTGTTTGCAGACGATGCTGCTGTAGTGTCTCACACAGAAGACCAGCTTCAAAAACTGCTGGATCGGTTCTCCAAAGCGTGCAAGGACTTTGGGCTTACCATCAGCCTAAAAAAAGACGAACGTACTCTGTCAGGATGTTCCTGAATCCCCATCAATCAGCACTGACAACTATACGTTAGAGGTCATCCACGAGTTCGTTTATCTCGGGTCCACCATCACTGACACCCTGTTGTTGGACACTGAGCTAAACAGGAGGATCAGAAAAGTGGCCACAACTCTGTCCAGACTCAGCAAGAGAGTGTGGAATAACAACAAGCTGTACACTCACACCAAAATGCAAGTCTACAGAGCCTGCATCCTCAGCACCCTCCTTTATGGCAGCGAGACTTGGACCCTATATGCCCGCCAGGAAAAGAGGCTGAACGTCTTCCACTTGCGCTGCCTCAGGCACATCCTTGGAATATCATGGAAGGACAGAGTAACCAACACTGCCATACTCGAGCAAGCTGGAATCCCAACCATGCACACCCTCCTCAGGCAGCGTCGACTCCGCTGGCTTGGCCACGTCCGCAGGATGAACGATGGAAGGATTCCAAAAGACATCCTGTATGGTGAGCTAGCCTCTGGCAAAAGACGTCCCGGACGCCCCCAGTTGCATTGCAAAGATGTCTGCAAGAGAGACCTCACAGAGGCAGACATCGAGCTGGACAACTGGGAAGAACTAGCAGATGACCGCAGCAGATGGAGGCAGGGGTTACACAAGGGCCTTCAGAAGGGCGAGTTGAAGATCAGACAGCTAGCAGAGGAGAAGCGAGCGCACAGAAAGCACAATAAGGACTTGCCAGACACCCACTACATCTGCAAAAGATGCAGCAAGGACTGTCACTCTCATGTGGGTCTTTATAGTCACAATAGACGCTGTAAATGAAGTCCTCAATTGAAACTTTAAAGGGTGCGATCCATAGTCTATGCAGACTGAAGGATGCCTACTACTACTTGCCAAAATCTGTCCAGAATATATGAATCCTCTGTGTCCGTTACAGAACTTGTAAAGAGGTTCACAGACTGATGTGTAGACAAAAGTCCTGAGAGCAGCATATTTATTTTGCAGAATTTGTCATTCACATATGGACACATGTACTAACTTTCTGCCTCCTTTCTGCAGACATCAGTCCAGTTTCCCTCCCCTTTCCTGCACCTCTGTTGCCTTGTAGCTCCTTAACATTTCCTTCAACGCTCGTCTCCACAAAACTTCCTCCATTCATCTAGCCTTGCCAGATCATTTAGGGAAGAGTCAGAATATAAGGAAAAGGGGGAGGCTAGAGGGAGATCCTATCACAGATTATTCCTGACACAAGATATACCTAGAATACAGATTTGATTGAAGGATTTTCTTGTGCTTCTTGTTTTGCTTCCAACAGAATATCATATATCAGTGTCTTGGGAGTGTCTTCCATGTATTCTGTTTTTCTTTTATCAATCAAAGCTTTTTTTCCCCTTTTTAACTACCAATGTTTGTTTATGACATGCATATACTAAGTGGATTTTCCCTTGCAATTTCCAGGAGCAAATGGTCCAGTTGTGTACATACATGATGGCTAGTGTCTGGAGTGAAGCAAAGAGTCTGCTGAGGACGAACATTATCAAAGATTTTCTTTTGCTCAAAGTCAACATTATTCACCCTCATTTGGCATTCTGTAAGAACACTCATACAGATCAATACATTTTGGGGAAAAAAAATATCCACTGCAAGAAAAGTCACTGTTAAATCAAAAGGAAGTAGGAATTCATGGGACTGAGGATCTGAATATTCAGTAATCAGAAATTAAATAGTCTATTGAATTTCATGGTTTGGAGAAATTACCAGTGGTGTTCGCTTTTTAAAACAGCCAACAACTTTGTGACACACTTGAAACGCACCTTCACCACTGTCATATACTTGTTTTTTCTAAAGTATGCTTTGTGAAGTATCATTCTAAAAGCTTTGACATGTGATACATTAATACCACATTAAACCAGGGGTGGGCAAGATACGGCCTGTGTGCTGGATCTGGACTGCCAAGCCTTTTTATCTGTCTCACAGCCTATCCCACTGGGCCCCGAGGAAGGCTCTGCCTGCCGCAACCTGAAGCTGCTCAAAATGGCTGGCAGCTACCTCTAGGCACTGTGCACCCCTTCCAGGGTGTTGGGAGGGGAGGGCACAGAGATTTCATGTGCTGCCCCTGCCCCCAGTGCAATCATCTCAGCTCCCAATGGCCGGAAACCAGGGCATGCAGCTCAGAGAGGCACATGGAGGGATCTTCCAGACATTCTGAGCATCCTAGGGTTGCAAAAGGCAGGGAGCCTGCCTCAGGGGTCTCACTGGGCTGCTGGCCAGAAGCTGCCTAGCTAAGCGTCTCCTGGCCACAGCCTGCCTCTGGCACCCCATCTCCTCCCACTCCTAAATTCCCTGCCCCAGAACACCACTCCTTTCTGCCTCAGGTCACCCCCAAATCCTCTGTGTTCCCCCTGCCCCAGATCACCACCTCTCAGACCCTGAACCCCAATCCCCTGCCCCAGGTCACAACTCCCTCCTTCGCCCAAACTCCCTCTCAGACCCTGCAGCCTCTCCTGCACCCCAATCCTCTAGCCCAAGCTCCCTTCTGCACCCAACCTCTGTCCTGGAACCCACACTTTCTCCATAGAAAAGCACAGCCCTTGACCACTTACCAAAATCTTGCAGTGCCCCTTCATCAAAAATTATTGCCCACCTCTGTGTTAGACTGCATGAGCTACCATTTTATGTTAAGTTATAAATTTGGCTGTACATGTGCTATTGAAACATCTGAAACTAAGAACACTGAAAGCAGCCGTTCAGGTGTGACAGTAAAAAGGCCAAACAGTGTTGATGGCTTTTTTGATGAAATATACATAAGCTCAAGGATTACTCCAGGAATGATGCAATAGAAACCTCTCAGAGACAGCACTTCAAAATGGGAGCTATTTGACCCAGGTCACAGGAAAAGAGCTTTCCATGAAGTTGGAATTAGATATAAAAGAGGTAAGTGACATATCATGACTGGACTTTACTCTCCCTGGCTGCATCTACACTAGTAAGGTCTTTCAAAAGATTTCTTGAAAGAAGGGGGCTCTTTTACAAGATCCATCAGAGCGTCTATACACACAAAAAGGGTTCTTTCAAAAGTAAATCGAAAGAATGCGGCACTCCCTTGGAAATCACCCTTCCTTTTCCATTTTAGTCAGAGAGCCCCCTTTCGAAAGCTCCTTTCAAAAGAAAACATGTGTAGATGCTCCATGGGCAAAGAGCAGTCCTCATGAGGCCTGGTTTTTCAGTCAATGACCCCTTCTTTTGAAGGAGCAAGGGCTGTGTAGACACTCTCTTTCAAAAGAGCAGATCACTCTTTTGATCCGCTTTTTTGCATGTGGACACACTCTTTTGAAAGAAGTTCCTTTGAAAGAGCTCTGTAGTATAGACGTAGCCCGTGTCTCAATATCGAAATATACCAGAGGAAAAAAGACTGAACTGGGGGGAGCAAAAGAGAGGGACAGTCTGGTCAAGGCAGTAAAGAAGAAAGCCTGCCTATGTATGCAAAAGATAACTGGATGAGATATGCTTGATTCAAATCCTAATTAGTACATTAGGCCAATGGTCTTCAACCAATGTGCCATGGCACACTGTGGTGCCATGAGACCTGTCCAAGTATACCACAATATTTTGTCAATTTCCCCTTGCTATGGCTTTTTGCAGAACCAGGACAGGGGAGAAACTGACGATCCTGCTCAAGCAGCAAGGTTGCCCGAGCCCCTGCTGGCACAAGGTTTGTCAGTTCCCCCCTACCCTCGCTTCCTCATGCTATGGCTCTTTGCAGAGCCACCACGAGGGGAAATGCTGAGATGCAGGACCCCATTCACATCAGGAGGCAACTGAAATGCTGCTTCCCAGCCCAAACAAGCTGGCGGGAAGCCCACCCTGCCCTCACTCCCTGCTGTGGGAAGCGGGAAGGAGGGCAGGGCCCTGTTGGAGCTGGGACGTGGTTTAAATGTTGCGTCCTGGCTCCAATGGATTGGTGGGAAGGGCTGCATGCTTTCAGTGGTTACTTGTTTACTCAACAGCCCTTACCCTGGCACTGAGCAGATTTTGCATATGTTCCTGTACTCGCTGTCTAAGATGGTGTAATCTGTGGTGGATTTGAAACCTTCATGCCTCTGATTCTCATTTAGCTTGTTGTATGCACAACCACGTTGCAAATCTCCCTCGTAAGACCATAACCGGGGTACATGTTAGTACAGTAAGTTCTCAACTTACATTGTTAATTCGTTCCGAAGGTTACCTCATAAACTGAAAACCGCGTAAGTCGGGTAGGGCGTGGGGGATGGGCTGTGGCCTGGGGTGGGACAGGGGGAATAAGCCTGGGGTGGATTAGGGCAGCGGGGGCGGGTGGGAGGGCTAAGTTGGGCCAGGCCACGCAGGGGTTGGACCCGGGCAGCAGGGGGGTTGGGGTGGGGGTTAAGCCCGGATAGGGGGTTGGAGCTGGGGTGGTGGGGGATGGTGCATAGGGGGGTTGGAGCTGAAG
This sequence comes from Carettochelys insculpta, assembly GCF_033958435.1. Classification (NCBI taxonomy): domain Eukaryota; kingdom Metazoa; phylum Chordata; order Testudines; family Carettochelyidae; genus Carettochelys; species Carettochelys insculpta. Next base: position 212,794,285 of record NC_134138.1, on the reverse strand, counting down.
CCCTGCATGTGCGCACAGGGAGCCCTGGGTGCACGTTGAAGCCAGAGCCCCGTGTGCAGGGATGTGTGAGCTGGGGCTGTGGGGGGTTGAGGGAGGGGTTGAACAGGTTGAACCAGGGTTTGAGGGGTCAGTTGGGGGTGGTAGAGCCTCATGCACCTGCAGCAGCTGACAGCTGAAGCCCAGTACATGCAGGGTGGTGAGCTGGAGATGGGGGGTTGAGCCCGGCAGAGGGGGGATTGAATGGGGGTGAACGGGGGTGGGAGTGCATTGAGCTGGCAGTGGGGTTAGAGCTCCTGTGCAGGCCGGTGGCAGCTGACAGCCTGAGCCCCATGAGTAGGGGGTGAGCTGGGGGTGTGGGGGGGGTTGAGCTGGGTGGAGGCATTAAACGGGGGATGCACCGGGGTGGGATGGTTGACTGGAGGTGGGGGTTGGAGCCCCGCGCAGCGCACCGGGAGCTGGGAGCCAGAGCCCCACCTGGGTGGGGGTTGTGAGCTGGGGTCATGGGGGAGTTGAGTCAGGCAGTGGAGAGGTTGAATAGGGGTTTCAAAATTATATATTTTTCATTGTGAAAAGCAATAGACCTTTTTTTGTTCAACTGGCTAATATGACAATTAATTCCTCAAACAAGTAATTTTTCTCCCCTCCTCCTTGGCTACTGTACATTAAAGTGTTAAGATTTTCACAGCGTTTTTAATCAGATACAGATGGTGAGACAACATGCACATGACAGCAACGTCTTCAAAGAACTTCAAATTCTACTACATCAAATATTCTTCAAAAATGAATGACATACACAACACTACATGTACACTTTTATATATCAAAATGTAAATAATTATCTTTCCATAAAGTACTGTATAACCCAATAATCAAATGAATTCAAGCAACAAAAGATCTCTGAGAACACCATGGATAATATTTTAGAGAGTCAAAACTTCTTTATTTATGGCATATGTGTGATGACATGGTGTGGGGTTCTTAACCATCATTTTTCTTACATCTTAGCCACACTCCTTTGCTGGTATTGTGTGCATTGATATATTACTACTAGTGGTAGCAGGTCGCAGCATATCAAGCTTCCAGGTAGCCCAGTTCACAGAACTGGAGGATAAATTTAAACATATTGGGTGCGTCTACACTAGCCGGCTACTTCGAAGTAGCTGGCACAACGTCGAAATAGTACGCGTCACGTCTACACGTGCCATGAGCTATTTCGATGTTGAAATTGACGTTAGGCAGCAAGACAGCAAAATCACTATTCCTATCCAAAGATGGGAATAGCGCCCTACTTCGACGTTCAACATCAAAGTAGGGTGTGTGTAGGTGATCCGCATCCCGCAAGGGCGAAATAGCGGGGTCCTCCATGGCAGCCATCAGCTGAGGGGTTGAGAGACGTTCTGTCCAGCCCCTGCGGGGCTCTATGGTCGCCGCGTGCAGCAGCCCTTAGCCCAGGGCATCTGGCTGCTGCTGCAGCTGGGGGTCCATGCTGCGTGCATGGGGTCTGCAACCGGTTGCTGGCTCTGTGGATCTCGTGCTGTGCAGGGCGAGTGTGTCTGGGAGGGGCCCTTTAAGGGAGCAGCTTGGGGCTTTGCTGGCCCCTTACTTCGACAGGGAGCACTTGTGTGTGTGGATGCTCCGCATTTCCTTCCGGGGCAGTTCCTTTCGACATTCTCCGTCGCTACTTCGACGTTGAACGTCGATGGCACCAGCCCTGGAGGATGTGTAGATGATACGTGTCGAAGTAGCTTATTTCAATGTTCTTACATCGAAATAGGCTACTTAGACGCAGTGTGCTAGTGTAGACGTAGCCATTGAGACTAATTCATCACTGACCATTAAACTGTATTTAGTCTGTTTAATTTACAAATTAATTACATTATATTCTATCACAAGTAGTAGGAAAAGGGCAACAAATCACAATTAGGAAAAGAGTACAGTAAACCCCTGAGTTACGCAGGGGTTGCATTTCTGTAACCACCCCCACCGCTGCGTTAACTCAAATTTTCACTCAAGTCGAGGGGAAACAGGAACCAGGCTGCAGCCTTGTTCCTAACTCTCCTGGGCTTGCAGAAGCTGGGAAATTGACAAACCCAGCAGAACTGGTCTGTTTCCTGGCTCCCAGAGGGGCAGAGAGCCTGGAACCAGAGGGCAGCCCGGTTCCTGTCTCCCCACCGTTTGCAGGACCCAGGAAACTGACCAGCTGGTCAGTTTTCTGGGTCACGCAAGTGGCGGGGAGCTGGGAATCAGGCAGCACCCTGGCTCCAGCTCCCCTCCGCTTGCAGAGAGGGGTAACTGAGCAGGGCAGCAGCCTTGTTCAGTTTCCTGGCTCCAGCCAGTGTAGGGAAGCCAGGGCCAGGAGCAGCCTGGCTGCCAGCTCCCCTCTGTTCCTTAGAGCCAAGAAACTAACCAGGGCTGCTGCCCTGCTCAGTTTCCAGCTCTTCAAACACAGGGAAGCCGGGAGCGAGGCTGCCACCTGGTTCCCAGCTCCCCACCACTTTGGAGACTGGGAAACCGCTCCTGTCAGGGACAGCAGCCTGACTCGCAGCTGCCACCCCTGACAGGAGCAGGAAACCACTCCTGTCGAGGGCAGCAAGAGTCAGGCTGCTGCCCCTAACAGGAGCAGTTTCTCTGTTACCATCATGAACGGCAGCCTGACTCATGGCTGCTGCCCCTGACAGGAGCAGTTTCCCACTCCTGTCAGGGGCGGCAATCGTGTTAACCTGAGACATGCGCAATTTGATTGCACCTATCTCGAGAGTTTACTGTATTCTCTTTACAGAAGAGAATCACAGTTTGTGGAAACCAGCACTTTTCGGGGAGGCAAAGGGCTTCACCAGGGCGGCCAACCTTCTTTCATTGGCAATTTCTACATGTTCCAAGGGCCAAATACAAAATAGCCCCAAACTTGGCCTCCTGCCATCCCCAGGCATAATCCCTCTCAGCCCCAAATCTAGGATTAACCTACCTCAGACATGAGCTCTATGTGTTGCCACTGCTGCCCCCCACTGATCTTTCCTCACGGCCACTTACTCCTCCTTAGTGCAGCTCCCCCTAGATCTACTACTCCCTTCCCTCACCTGCAGCACTGAAATAATGGAACTCAGTTTAATTGGCTTAACTGCTGGATCCCTCCTGCTTGCTGTTAAACCAATTAAATTGAGTTCCATTATTTCAGTGCAGCAGGGCAGGGAGTTGGAGGAGGAGTCAACAGCAGCAGCATCTGGAGCCGCAAATGGCTTCATAAAGAGATACATGTGGCCCCGGAGCCGCAGGTTGCCTACCCTGCTCCCCACCTCTGGTTATCAAAATTACACTATTGCTGGCTTCACAGGCCAGATGAAAAGGTTCAACAGGCCGGATTCTGGCCCACAGGCCACGTGTTGGCCACTGATGGGCTTAACTGACCTATCTGGAAGTGCTAACTTTATTTGATGCTGGACTAAATCTTAAAATTGTGGTCCCTAAACTGTGAAGTGCACCCTTTAGAGGAGCAGGGAGGAACACTCACAGTGGTGTGTGGCAGGGTCAGAGACAGCCTCCTTGGAAGTAGGGAGGGGGTGCCATGCTTCCAGCTGTAGCTTACCCCCAGCCTTGCTCCTCCCTCACCACCATTCAGCTGACAGGCTTGCTCCACCTCCAGGCCCTACTCCGCCCTCAGCCCACCTCAAACCCCAGCCTTAGCCCTGCACTGCCTTCAGCCTGGCTCTGTCCTCAGACCAGCTCTGACTCCAGCCTCAGCTCTTCCCTCAGCTGCAGCTCTGCCTTCAACCCAGGCTCCACTGCTGAGCAAGCCTTGGCTGAGCAGTAAAGGGGTTAGGGCTAAGACTGAATCTGCTACTGGTAAGGAGGGAGGCATGGGCAGGGGAGGGATACTGCAGTGCATTGACCGTGTAAGCCCAGGATTGTGAGCTCAGCCCTCAAGGTTCTGGGGCAGGTTAGATTTAAAAAAAATCTGTGAGAGATGGCAATAGGTCCTGTTGTGAGTGCAGGGGACTGGACTCAATGACCTCTTGAGGTTTCTTCCAGCTCTCTGAGATATGTACATCTCCATGTTATTATTATTCACAACTTGAAATGTCTGAACACCCCAACTTAAAATAATTTTATCTTGGAACAACTCTGGGATGCAATGAGCCTCTTTATCTACAGTATTATCTAAGTGTGAAACTTAAATAATTCTGAACGATTGGCACTAAAATGGAAATATATATTATTTTAGCTGAGACTGTGCATAGGAGAGCAGGGATAAATTGTACAATTGTAAAAAGAGTTGATTGGCATCTGCTTGAGATCACTCTCCCTGTGGTACTGAAAGTCATTTTCTCTTAACAGAAGGGCAAATTACTTGTATCACAAACTCTGTAACTGCTCAAGGAGATGCTATCCAGATATTAAAATCATAATAAAGTAGCAAACTGTACTGAAGTCTTGTCAATGTTTGAAATGTATGAAAAGTGGGGAGGAAGAAAAGGAAAGATAAGCTTTCAGTGGCTGTTTGCCCTGACAAATGCAACTAGCCGCAGTCATTAGAGCTGTGTCTACACATGCCCTTACTTTCGGAGGGGGCATGTTAATGAAGCAGTTCGGAAGATGCTAATGAGGTGCTGACATGAATATCCAGCACTTCATTAGCATAATAGCAGCCACACATGATTCAAAAGTGCTACTTTCAGAACGCTGCCTCCCGTGTAGACAGGGACCTTTCAAAAAGACCCCCTGACTTCAAAAGCCCCTTCTACCAATTTGGTTTTAGGGAAGTCTACATGGGCAATGGCATTTTTATATGGAGATACACATGTCACAAAACTGGAAGGGACTTCGAGAGGTCATCAAGTCCAGTTCCCCCACCCCCTTGGCAGGACCAAGCACTGTCCCTTTTTTCTAATCTATTTGCCCCAGATCCTCAAATGGCCCCCTCAAGGACTGAACTCACAACCCGAGGATTAACAGGCCAATGCTCAAACCACTGAGCTATCCAAAAGCACCACTTTTGAATTGCGGGTGGCCACTATTATGCTAATGAGGTGCTGCATATTCATGTCAGCACTCATTAACGTCTTCCAAACTGCCTCATTAACATGCCCCCTCCAAAAGAAGGGGGCATATGTAGACACAGCTTAGGTGTGTTATGTCCTTTTCAAGTGGCTTTCTTTTAACTTACTTCCTCAATAAAATCTGGTATCTTTTTTTTGTCCCAGAGTTGGTCCGAGGAGGAGTAGCATTCTATCTCCAGTGTGTATCCTTCACTCGAAACATCGCTTTTCACAGATCTGAAAAGACAGAAAATGCACATATAGCTTTTAAAATTAAATCCTGAAATATCCTTAAGTATTAGCCCTTAAGAAAGATTGGTTCTAGACAGAACCAGCATTCAGTCAAACCATGGGTTCAAGCACACTCTTTACACAGAATCCAACACAACTTCGTAGCTCAGGAGAGGCCCCAGCTGCTTCCAGCCCTAGCTTATGTATTACATAAGGAGGGAAGCTATCCCCAAATGATTGCTGAGTTTTGCCTGAATGGCTGCCTAACCCCTTCCTCTGCCCAAGGATATCATGCTCCAAGCAGGTTCTGCAGATGATGTAACCAGTGCGGGGATTCGGGGGGACGGCACCAGTGATGTGCCCCTCCCCCTTATGCACCTCCTCCGTCCATATCCCACCCCTTCCCCACCCATGACCCTCCTCCTCCTGCTCCCCCTCCCCCTAGGCTCAACCCTCACCCTACCCCTGCCCCGTCCCATCTGCCTCTTCCTGCTGAGCCACCGCACCACTTCTGCTGTGTGTGGCAGCATCCCTCCCTCACTTGGAGCAGTGTGTCCTGAGAGCGGTGCAAGCTAGGAAGCTCATGTTGCTCTCAGGCCATGCTGCTCCAGGGGAGGGATTGTCCCTGCACTCACCAGAAGTGGAGCTGCACTAATGGTGAGTGCATGGGGAGCCAATGCTGGGGGATACATGTGGCCATGTGCACACCCCCCATGTGGTGCCTATGGTCTGCAAAATGATACTGGGGAGGAAAATCAGACATGTATCTCCTGAACTGTGAAGGGGGCAGGTTCCACTTCGATTGATAGATAGTGGATCCAGCCTCTCGTGGACAAACATAATGGCCCTGGTTTACCACTAGGATGCATGAGCTTCCCCCACTTTGCAAGTATAATATCACAAACCAAGTGAGAAAGCCAAGCATCTCAGAGCTCTAACAGAAGAACCAAGCTAAAAGGAGAGAGGGATTTATGGGAAGTGATTTATTTGTACGTTAAAGTAGGGAAATACCATCTGTCATCACCTATCTGGCTCCAAGAAACAGATTTTTTTTAAAGTAGAATTTTTGTCCCTTCTGGGAACAGTCAAGAGTTTATTAATGTGTCACAGACAAAAAAAAGATAAAATAAAATAATCCAAGACTTTCCACATATAAAAAAACAAGAACAGTGGGCTATAAAATTTGTCATTCTCTGAGAATATCATGGAGTCAATCTGGATAGGTAAGAAACATTTTCCAACCCACAAGCATAACAACTAAATAATACATAAAACTGGTCATCCATGAATCTCAAAGCATTTTACAAAGATTGAATAAGTATCATAATACTCTTCTGAATTAGTTACTAATATTTTAGTTTACAGATGGTGATCCACAGACACAGAGCCCCTGCTTTTACAATTTTTATTCCCTCTGTGTTACTTATATCAGAAAGAGTAAAAGAAAAGCTATATTGGGTCAGACCAAAGGTCCGTCTAGCTCCATATCCTGTCTTCTGACAGTGGCCAATGCCAGGTGTCCCAAAGGGAAAGAAGAGAGCAGGCAATCATCAAGTGATTCATTCCCTGTAGCTCATTCCCAGCTTCTGGCAAAGAGGCTAGGGATACCATTGGTGATCCTTAACTCTGCCAATACTGATCATGCAATTTTGAACAGGCCAGGAAAAACAGATATGACATTTCCAGTAAATGAGCAAAAGCAACATTTCTCTAAGTCACACTGTGAAAGAGTTCTCAAGAATAGTGAGAATCTGAACTGGCATCAGCTTATTTCCTTGAAATCAGCTACAAAATATCCTTGTTTGATTGTAAAATATTTGACAAGAATGCCATATCACTGCTTGAACTTTCCAGGTACAATTACTGGCATAACTTAGCTGATGCTCTGAAGCAGCATGAAAAGCCACCCACCCATTTAATGGCCTACTTCAAGTGGATGATGGTTGAATCAATGCTGAAGTTGAATAAATGCAGAGAAGCAGAAAACCAGTGCATTATCAATGTAGAAACCCTGCATTGAAGGAATATGCTTGAACGCCTGACTTCAATTGCACCTTTCTCTTGCAAAGAATAATTTGGCTTTCTAGCTCTTGTGGGCTAAGTTGTACACTACACATAACAATGATTTCCTCAGTTTGGCAGAGCTCCTTAGGAAATAAAATGATGTCATGGGTGAGCGCTTACGTTAAGTAGTTTGTAAAGAAGCTATGGACTATGAACTCTGACATAAGTGACTGCCCTAAGCCATTAACTGGCAGTTCACTTTGAGGATCAGAACTTTTGGCAATACTTGTCAAGCAAGAGAGCCACCTGATCTAGGATGGCTGTGCTCATCATTTCATAATAGCTATCCGCTTCACTCAGAGCCTTATAGGCTGCCTGGGCTTCCCCTGACAAACAGGGAGCCAGAATCAGGGTCCAGGCTTGCCCTATACAAAACTGCACTCATAGCTGCCCTCTCAAAAGTGCACAGTAATACATTAGGATCATCTCTCAGGGCCCATTTGTACAGCTGAAATGCTGGTTTCCCTGGTGAAATCATTTGTAGGGTAACAGTACACAAAACACCAGATTTCAAGGGGGAGACCAGATATCACGGTCCATGACCTGTTCTTCATAGCTGTGAATCTGGTAGGGCCTAATATATGTGGAAGAAACAGAATGGACTCCTCAATTCCTTATTCACAGTACTGTGTCTCAGTCTCAAAACTGTGAGCCTCTTTGCCAAGAATAATGGTAGATGCAAAACAGCATGAAGTTCCTTACTTATGAAATCAAAGCAGATCAGTAGAGAATGACAATTCTTTTCGAAAGTTAATCTATCTGGAATGCTTAATACCTATGTGTAATTGGTAATGAAACAAGGAGCCTTTCATCCTTAGGTCACCAGTTCAAATTTTGCCCTATCAGCAGTTAATAGGGATATCAAGACACTATCATCTGACAATCATTTGGTAAGCTGCATGAAATAAAAAGGTGGTAAGAGACATGGTTGAGGTCACAGTGAATGAGGAAACATTAGTTTTTCTTGATTTGCTGGATTTCCTAGAGGTTTGTAGCATTGCGGTAAATAGAGGGGAAAGCAATGTGCTACCACATTGGCAGCCAGGACATTGGAGTCAACTTGATGCACTGCCTTGCAGTGTTTAGTTGGACATCACTGATGTCCATTGCATTCATGCTCCTCAGCTCGTGCTTGCCAGTTTCTGGAGCAGGCTGACCTTTGTACTTGTCTAGGTGGCCACCTTTTCCAGCTAGTCGTGAAAGGTTAGCATTGACTGTGACTGTGGTTTTGTGGTGGTTTGGCCTGAGCTTCCATTTCTGTACATATTCCTCCATGGTGTTTAGGTCTCAACTGAAGGTTGACTTGATGTCATTGAAGGTGGTTGCTTGCGTTGCCATAGCAAAGTTATCCACATAAACACATCTGTAAGAGTTCACTGGTGGAATGGCACTCAGTGGACATTGAAGAGCACTGGCACTATTACTGAATTTTATTTCGGTCCATTGTAGAGGAAACTGTGTGACCCAACTCTGTGGCCCAAACTGACACGTTGCCTCACCTTGCTCAGCAACCGCCATAGCAGGTTTAGTGTTTTGAGGAAGAAGATGATTCTTGCAAACTTCAGCATCAGGCCTTTAATCCAGGCTGTGTCATAGTAGGGCTGAGGAGCATTTGTAATATGGGAAGATTGCACTGCTGGTCTGTACTTGCCCTGCAACTAGTAGACTATAGTCCCCATGGTTATCAATCCACCACTCAATAAATTATTTTTGAAGTCATTACATCAAAACTGGAGGACTTCAGTAACTTGGCCAGAGGTTATGGGCCTACTACAGTGGTGAGCCAGTGAGTTTCTGTGGCCTGCAACACGCAGGAGAGAAGACTAGATAATCATGAATCTAAATTTATGACTCTAAATATATTCTGAAGAACTCTGTACTAAAAATTTTAATTTTAAAAAATATCTGTTTCCTTCCATAATGCATGTTTATTCTCAATTTCTCTCTGTTTTTAGTATGACTAAAAAGAAAAATCTATTGATTTTTTTATTCAGTTAGGAGATGATAACATAGGAATAATTGTGTTACCTTTTATTTATTCTTCTCTAGCCTTTGAATGTGTTACACAAAGGTATCCAATACAATTTAAACACATAACAAAGCAAACAGATTTTCTGCTGGTTTACACGAGTTATACTATGTTGGAAAATTAAAAGCACTTTTATAGTTTTGGGGCAATGTTTGTAGATAAGAACAAAAACGCACATTATTTTACGACTTTCAGATTAATTATGTTATCCACTGACTTCATGCCTCTTCACTATAAATATTTTTGTAGCTGCGTTTAATCTAATAAATTATTAGTTTAAGGGACACAAAATTTACTGCCTTCACAAATTATTAGGCTCAGGGTTTGTTTGCTTTTTCAGGACAACTCACTCCAAAATATAAAGCTCTTATCAACTTGTTATTTTTCTGTCTTTGCTGACAAAATGCAGACGGATTATAAACACGAAGAACATGTCAAACCTATTCAAGCCTACACATAAATATCCTAGTCTTGCACAGCAAACATTAGCAATGACATTGCTACAATTTCCTGATCTAGGTCAAAACTCAGCAGGAAATCTCATTGTCTATTTTTATCCCAACTCACTGGAAGTGCTTTACCTTTCTGTTTTCCTGATCAGCACAGCCCTGAAGATTTGTTCCTGGGGAGTCCTCTCTTTTTCATCAGTTGGCTGCACAAATGGGTGGACAGCAGCCAAGATGAAACCCTGCTGATACAGTTCTTGAAGCTGAGATGGAAGATCACGCCAGGAAGAGAGTCTGATTGCAGACGATCTTGGTAGCTCAGCTGAGAACAAAAACAAAAATCGATCAATAATTCTAAATTAAACTATTGTTATTTATATTACAGTCTCTTTAGAGGTAAGCATCCTTCACACTGATGTGCACTATTATAGCTGATTTACCTGTAGTTAACTGAGGTTTACTTGATTCCAGAATTCTTAAAATTGTCTCACAAAAGGCTTAATTACTGCAAAAATGACTGATCCAAATAGAGGGTCAGACTAACATTAAAACACAAAGTTTCTTAGATTTTTGGTGGGGGAGTGTGGAGAGGGAGGACTTAGTAAGCATGCAGAAGCAGGCACCATGCCAAGTTGCAGGAGATATTATTCTGTTCCATTATGACATGGATGGGCAATAAGCAGCCTGTGGGCGGGATGCAGTTTGTCAGGGTTAGCCCCAGCAGGCTGCTGAATGCTTTATTTACTTGCACGTCCACAGTTTGCCAGTGGGAGCTGCAGAAAAGATCATGGGCCAGGCTATTGCTTCCCATAGCTCCTATTGGCCAAGACAGGTGAACCGCAGCCAAGAGGAGCTGCAAGTAGACATACTTGCAGATCTATAGGTAAATAAAGCATCCAGGGGCCTGCCAGAGGCTACCTTGGCACACCACATCCAGCCTACAGGCCACTTATTGCCCATCCCTGCACTATCACGACCAGCATCAAGGGTTAAAATGTAAGGGGGCATTCATTAATTAATGTAAAAGGTGACAAATTCAAAAATAATAAAAGGAAGCTCTCTTTTTTCCTACAAAATGCATAGACTGCAGGACTCTTTGCAAGAAGATGCCAGTGAGACTAAGATCCTAGAAAGATTCAAGGAACCATATGTGCAGTCATATGAACAAAGAGACTATCCAGTTAAAATAAGTGGAATAATCTTTCCATCTCCACTCTACCTACTGCAGATTCTTACCTTTTTCTCTAAACCACCTGGTGCTGACTATTATCAAACAGAATCCTGGACTAGATGGACCTTCGGTCTGGTCCAGTTCTGGCAGATCCTCTCTCTTCCCAGGAGCTCTGCATTCTTGAGAAAAGAAGCTATTTACAACAACCTTCCTGCATCTGCGTGCCTTGGCCACTCTCCATACTTTTTCAAGTACTGTCTGCAAACACACCTTTCCTCCCCGGCTTTGCCACTTAATTCCTCTCTACTTTGGTTATTATTTTTAACTAATTACAACCCAAGCCTAATTTTGGTAGGTGAGGTGCCCAGTGCCCTAAACATGAACGGAAATCAGTAAGACTTGAGCACATTCAGCTGTAAATCACACTGGAACAAAATTTGTTGAAAGATGCTGTTTATACAAAATAAAGTTTGATTGTATTGCATTTCCCATCAGAGAGTTATAAAAAAACTAATAAATATTCAAAACCAATAATAGTGAGGAATAATTTAAATAATAATAGGATATTTGTATCTTATATGCCACATACACTTTTTCTTAACACATAAGAACATATTTCAGACAGGGATAATGATACTTTAGATTGAAGACTATATGATACAGTTTTTTATTTGCATAAATAGAGAGAGAAACCTAAGAAATGTGTATGGTAAAAGATATTTGAACTCTCTCAGATCTATAAAAGCACACAAATCATTTGGGACTTGTAAAAGAGCTATCCAACAGTAACGTATAAGAAATAAAGGCTGTTAATTGTATTGGTTGTGCTAGGGAGAAGAGTGGAGGGAAAAAGCCCCAATGTCCAAACTCAACACATGTTGTTCAAAAACCCTATCTCCTCCAAAGGACTCCTGCTTCAAATGATTAATCACCATGAGCCCCAGAGCATTCAAGGAGTAATGATATTAATAAAAAGAAAATGTAAGCTGAAATATCTTTGTAACAGTGAGATCTATCAAGACTGTGGAACAGCTTCTCAAAGAGAATGGTGGGAACCTTAATGTCTGAGAAATTTAAAACTGACCTACACAAACCACTGGAGCATATGCAATATAGAACAGCACACTAGGCAGTGGACGTTAAAGAGACAGGTTATCTAGTCCATCACTGTATTTTGAGATATCAGATAATTTCTGTTAAAATGTTGCAAGTTAATGTTGACATTGATTTGTCATCAGTGAGCTTCAAAGTCAACCCCTTAAAGCAATAAAGAGGGGTGATTTCACTTCTCAGAGCTATTGTTTAAGGCAATTTGCAGATTCAGAAGGACAATTCTGCATCTGTTCCTATTTGGAAGATTATTATATTTGCTTTTAAAAAGACTATGCTTTTTTTAAAAAATGGAATGCAAGCCTTTAAATATGTTATGGGACATCTAAGAAGATCCAGAGAGGCACTGTCCCCAGAAGTAACTCCCTTCAAACAAACCCGCACGGAATGGGATCATAATACCATCAACTTCTCATATTTATCTTTTAATGATTGCACACTCTAATATTTTCTAAATTTGCCTGAGACTTGAGTGCTATTTAATTATATTTTGTTTCCTGGACTCCTTCTTTATTTTAGTTTTTGTTCTTTAAGGGCTCATGCTTCCCTTGGTCGTAGACACCTAATATGTGTTTCATTGGCTACGTCTACACGTGCACCCAACTTCGAAATAGCTTATTTCGATGTTGCGACATCAAAATAGGCTATTTCGATGAATAACATCTACACGTCCTCCAGGGCTGGCAACGTCGATGTTCAACTTCGACGTTGCTCAGCCCAACATCGAAATAGGCACAGCGAGGGAACGTCTACACGGCAAAGTAGCACACATCGAAATAAGGGAGCCAGGCACAGCTGCAGACAGGGTCACGGGGCGGACTCAACAGCAAGCCGCTCCCTTAAAGGGCCCCTCCCAGACACACTTTCATTAAACAGTGCAAGATACACAGAGCCAACAACTAGTTGCAGACCCTGTATATGCAGCACGGACCCCCAGCTGCAGCAGCAGCAGCCAGAAGCCCTGGGCTAAGGGCTGCTGCCCACGGTGACCACAGAGCCCCGCAAGGGCTGGAGAGAGAGTATCTCTCAACCCCCCAGCTGATGGCCGCCATGGAGGACCCCGCTATTTCGATGTTGCGGGACGCGGATCGTCTACACGTCCCTACTTCGATGTTGAACGTCGAAGTAGGGCGCTATTCCCATCCGCTCATGGGGTTAGCGACTTCGACGTCTCGCCGCCTAACGTCGATTTCAACTTCGAAATAGCACCCAACACGTGTAGACGTGACGGGCGCTATTTCGAAGTTACTGCCGCTACTTCGAAGTAGCGTGCACGTGTAGACGCAGCCATTATGTGTATGGATTATCTTACATACACCCAAAAAGAAAGATTTGGGGATCTAGTAATAAGGTCAGCACATACAGTTATTATTACTATACAGTTACCTAATTACTTCCTCCCCAAAGCCACATACAATTGGAAAATGTCAAAGCAAACCTACTGGTACCCCAAGACAAACACTTTACAAACCTTTAGTATTATTTCCATCTATTTTAACACTCTCATAGGGCCTCATCCAATCCACAACTGAAACCACTAGGACAAGTCCTGTTGATTTCAATATCATGTAGCATTTTCATCTGTAGCTCTCAAAGTATTTTACAAAGGGAGGAAAGTATGATTTATCCACATTTTAAAGATGAGGAAACTGAAGCTGTGAAGTAGAGTGACTTACCCAATGTCACACAACAAATCAGTGGCAGACCAAACCTTTCCAAAATTCCAGTATATATCCTAAATTACACAAGGCAAACCTGTGTATCCTGCCAAAAGTGCCATAAATTCTTAACAGGTTTTTCTGTTTTAACATCCTTGGTTTTAAAGTGACTGTGGCTCTACTAATATTTTTGTAAATTCTGCTTCACACGTCCATGTTTATTTTTACACTTCACATACTGACCTCAGTGATTCCTCTGTTTATTCAGACTAGGTTTAGATGAGAATGTGAGATGCTTGTAAATGACAGACACTATGTTCTTCAATTTAGTTAAAGTTGAAAGTAGAAACACAAGTCTGGGGTGTGCTTGGAACTGATTCCCAGGCAAATTAGATTGCTGTTTAGCTGATAATTGAACCTGCAAATATTTCCAGCAATACTCATTACAAACAGTTTAAACAGTATCTCATATGAATTTCCTAGTGTCAGTCCATAAATTCTGTGTTGCTAATAGGAGAGGTCTTAGATTTTTCACCCTACTGCAGAGAGTGAATTCTAGAGAGTGAACTGTGTAAAATTTAAAGGGGATTGTCCCCTCAGCTTGGGCCTCTCTGAGGGACAGCACAAGGTAAAGGAGTCTTCCAGCCTCTCAGATTCTGAGTAAAGGTGGGAGGGAGGGTAGGGGAGCAAAGGCTGAGATTCACAGATGAAGAAGTAGCTATAGGTAAGGGGCTCCTTACAGCTGTTCTAGTAGCCTCACCTTCTTCTGACGGCTCTTTCTCGAGGAAAGCTACTATTTGGTGAATGCTTCCTGGTTGCAAAATAGCAGCTTGACAGGATAATTCACAGAAACCAATGCTGCTTCCAACAGCATTATCTTCTTTCTGGAATTTGAAACAAAGCTTGGAAAGGCTAGCATGGAATCCTGCCACAGAGCAAAAAAGCAGTCCAGTGGGCAAATCAGAAGAGAAGAGGAGCAGTAGGATGGGGGTGGGGAAGTCAAGAGTCAGATAAAACAAAGTATGTAAAAGAGTCCTTACAATGAGCCCATCTACTGCCCCCCTTCTCTTCTGATTTGCCCACCTTGATTACAATTTTTCTGATTTGTCAACCCTGATAACTATTTTTGGTTCTCTGTGCCTAAATATTGAGTCTGTTCTAGTACGACTATGGTCTGAAAAAGTGGGTCTGTCCCACGAAAGCTCACCACCTAATAAATTATTTTGTTACTCTTTGAAGTGCTACTGGACTGCTTTTTTATTTCGATAGAATATAGACTAACACGGCTACCTCTCTGATACTATGCCACAGAGCATGACTGGTACCCAGCTCCAGCTCCTTCTCCCAAACCTTGCCAAACCTAGTGCCTGCAGAGAGTCATCTAACAAGTTCTTATGGTGGGCAGATGATGCCATAAAACAGGACTCGGCAACCTTTCCGAGGCAGGGTACTAATGTACAGACATTCACATTCTTAACACACCGAAGCAGCTGTTGTCAGAATTCTTGTGGCAGTTCTGTGCGAGGCTCCCTCCCACGCACACGCCATGACTCCACCTCCTCCAATGGGCTCTACTGCCTCCAGCCCACCCCTTGGAGGTGGAGATCATGGAAAAGAGAGCATATGCATTGAGGGGGAAGAAGGGGCAGGGCTGAGCTCCCCATGTGTCAGAGAAAATCAGCTCACTGTGCCACTCTTGGCACGTGTGCCAGGGGTTGAACCCGGCCATAAAACACAAATTCTCTAGTGTCGCACAGGAGAGAGTCCATTGGATCTCTGTCTCCTCTGCTTATTGTACCAGATGGGATAAACCGGACTTCTTTGGAATGAAGCCAAAACATCCATAGACGATCTCGAGCAATTGTGCTAGGGTTGATGTTAAGATAAGAGGATGGATCCTTCATCACATATGAAGAGAGAAGAATATAACAAATGCAGGAGGTTGTTCCACCTCTTTCAAATAACTAGACTTGAATAACTCTGGGGAGCTTCAGTCGACACTTTTCATAGAAAAGCATGGTAAGGAAATTCTGCGAAATAATACCTTAGTTCTCCTCACTCACGACGAACAGGACAACCATATACATATATTAAACATTTCATACTATACATCTTAGAATAATTGCAAATAATAACAACCATATATTCATAGAATCACAGGACTAGAAAGGAACTCAAAGGGTCTGCTAATCTAATCCTCTGTATTCATGTCAAACTAAGTATTCTAGATCATCCCTTACAAGTGTTTGTCTAATCTGCTCCTGAAAATCTCCAGTGATGGAGATTCCACAGCTTTCCTAGAGAACTTATTCCAGCAGTTGACTAATAGAAGCTTTTTCTAATGTCCAACCTCAGCCACCTTGCTACAATTTTAAGTCCAGTTCTACCTGCCCTATGCTCAAATATTAAAGAGAATAATTTTCCACCCTTCTCCTTGTAACAAACTTTTTATGTACTTGAAAACTATTACTTGCTCTTTTCCACATGGGAGAGTTTCTCCCATCAACCTTCCTTACTCCTCGCGCAAAATCGAATCCTGGAAGATCAAGCCCGAGCCAAATGATATTCTGGGCTAGTACAGACATAGGCTTTGAAAAGTCCTGGAAAATGTGAGAGATTCCAGAAGACTGCAAAAGGGCAAATACAGTGCCCATCTATAGAAAGAGAAACTACAGACCAGGCAGCTTAACTTCTGTGCCAGGAAAAATAATGGAGCAAACAATTAAGGAATCTATCTGAAAGATAATAAGATGATAAGTAACAGTCAGCATGAGTTTGTAAAGAACAAATCATGTCAAACCAACCTGACAGCATGTTTTTTTGTTTGTTTTCTTTTTGATAGGATAATAAGCCTTGTGGATAAGGAGGAAGTTGTAGATTTGGTTTACCTAGACTA
Organism: Carettochelys insculpta; assembly: GCF_033958435.1. Taxonomy (NCBI): domain Eukaryota; kingdom Metazoa; phylum Chordata; order Testudines; family Carettochelyidae; genus Carettochelys; species Carettochelys insculpta. The sequence goes on along the minus strand of NC_134138.1, from coordinate 212,777,647 downwards.
GAGTAAAGTATTTGATACAATCCTGCATGACCCTCTCATTAATAAACGAGAGCAATACAATTAAGATGGGCTACTATCAGGTGCAAGTTCTAAAAAGACTTGTAAAGCAGCACCTTCAATATTTTGAAGCCATATCCATGTGCACATGCACAAAATATGTATTTGCAATAAATAAAAAAGCTATTTTTTAACACAACAGTTTCTGACAGAAAAGGGAGTTTCATCAAAATCTAAATGTTTCACACCAATGTGCCAATTTCAAGAAAAATGTTGATGGGACAAAATTTAATCTTTTATTTTGATAATTTTATAACATTTCTAGTTTATCAATTTGATTTATTTTGTTTTACCTCTTTTGCTAAATATTATAAGATACTGACATTATCAAAAAATTCAACATTATTGAAATTAAATGTTTCTATGGTTCTGATCTGAAATTTTGGAGCATATTTGTTTCATGGGAAGTTTCAGAATTTTGGCTTTCTGTTTTGCTGCTTCCAAACAAAGCAACAAATAAAAATTCAAAATGTCAGAATTTCTCATAAAAAAGAAATTTAGTTTCAACCAGCTCTAATTTGCACACACAAGTGCAAAGTTTGGCAGGTAATTATCCACAAGTATTGAGGGTGAATTTTAGTAGAGCTGCTGAAATTATTGTCTTTTAGTGGCTTACAGTACACATGACATCTGCAACCACGGAAGGTGCTAGAACTTTTTGCAAAAAACCCCATATTTCAAGAAGGGAATCTTAAAAACCTTTAACCAGACTAGGAGGGGAAAGGTGGAAGTTCGTTGGGTTTTTTTCCTGAGTTAAATCCCTTTAGTTTGACAGTAAAACCTTCCCAGCTTGGCTTTAAAAGTAAATTCCATTAATTATTTGCAATGCATTAGATATAATATTTACTAGGGCATGCTTTTTAAAGAATTTTCAAATAGGCTTTTATTTGTCATTGTTTCAGTTCTCCATGTAGGGTTGTGTCTCTCAGCAAGAATTTTTACTCTAGACTCTTCATTTCCTTTTCTGTGTTAAAATTCAGAAGAGTCGACCACTTCCATGAAAAACTGCCATGAAGGATGTTGAGCAGCATCACTGTATCCTCCCTTGCACTATAATGCTAGTGAAAAAGTAGGCGGGGCAGCAGAAGTGGACATACAAATTACTAAGGGCCAAATACCACTGATACCTGAGAAGAAGCTGGAACGGGTCATCCTGTCTGTTCCTCTCAATCACCCTTATCCATGAGCAGCTCTCTTGCTGCACAGTCATTTATTCTGAGGGTACAGCTGTGTTCAGTGTCCCTTCTGAGTGGAGAACAGTGCATACAGAGCTACAAGGAGGAGTTAATGGGCTATGAGCAGCAATTTTCTTAAAATGCCAACATGAGACCCACTTTATGAGGCAAAACTATGAAATTCACTGCTCACTGACTTCCCTCCATTGTACCCTAGCCATCTCCACTTTTCCTACACAATAACCACACAGAGTTTCAGAACATTAGCAACTACGTGAAAAAACAACTCACAGAGATCACTTCCACTTCATGTAGGCCCTAACCTCGTTCTGCAACTTTAAGATGGGGAGTACACAGTCCTTAGCGATAGAGCAGTGGTTTTCAACCTGTGGCCCACAAACCCATGCAGTCCACCAATTATATTTAAGGAGTCAGCAAAAGTCGTCATTACGATAGAAGAGAGGTCTGCAGACTATTTCTAAGATTTCCAAAGGGGTCAGTATCTCCATTAGAAGCTTTTTAAGGGTCTGCAAATGAAAAAAGTTTAAAAGCCACTATGACTGAGATTCACCTTCCCAGCAGTAATACCATGGCGTATGATACATCACAGGCCTAAAAGGGTCCATTTTTCCTCTAAATTGAAAAACTTAGTAATGCAAGCTACGTGTCTGGGGCGTTCAATATGCTGCCTGTTTGTAACAAATGGGGAAGCATATTGTGGCAAATGCGGGTCAGAGGACTGGTGCAGCGGCTCGGGCAGCAAACTTGCATCATCTTTTCATTCCTGCTCTCTCTAGCTGTGTCGACACGTGCACGCTGCTTCGAAGTAGCGGCACTAACTTCAAAATAGCGCCCGTCACGGCTACACGCGTCGGGCGCTATTTCGATGTTAACATCGACGTTAGGTGGCGAGACGTCGAAGCCGCTAACCCCATGAGGGGATAGGAATAGTGCCCTACTTCGACGTTCGACGTCGAAGTAGGGACCGTGTAGTCGTTGCGCGTCCCGCAACATCAAAATTGCGGGGTCCTCCATGGCGGCCATCAGCTGAGGGGTTGAGAGATGCTCTCTACAGCCCCTCAGCTCAATGGTGGCCGCGTGGAGCGGCCCCTAAAAGGTCCCCGCCCCCTTCCTTTTCTGTGCAAAAAGCTGAGAGAGCGTGCAGGCAGCAGCAATAACACGCAGCCAGCCTGCACGCTCTTCAGCAGCCCCAAGAACCCCCCAGCGCACCGATGGCCGCCCGGCGGCCCCCCCCAGCACCCCCAGGGGACCCCCCCCCCAAGAGGAGCCAGGGCAGCCAGGCTGGCAAGCGGCAGCGGGGCCCCTCCTGGACAGAGGCCAAGCTTCAGGACCTGCTGGGGCTCTGGAGCGAGGAGGAAGTGCTCCAGGTAATGGGGAGCAAGAGGCGGAACGCGGATGCGTTCGCTCGTCTGGCCGAGGGCCTGGCCTCCCGGGGTCACCCTGCCCGCACTCCGGACCATGTCCGGAGTAAAGTGAAAGAGCTGCGGCAGGGTTACGCCCGGGCCCAGGATGCGGCCGGCCGATCTGGGGCCGCCCCCGTCACTTGCCCCTTTTACAGGGAGCTCAGGGACATCCTGGGCCCCTGGCACACCTCCTCCCCTCCGGCCACACTTGACACCTCGGCTGAGGAGCCCCAGCAGGCCCCGGAGCCGGAGTCCACCCCGGAGGTAAGCCCCGCACCCCAGGGGCCCCCCCTGGAGCCCCCCCTGGGGCACCGCAGCAGGAGGAGGAGGAGGGGGACTCCTCCTCCGCTGAGATGGGGTTGCACATCCTCCTCCCATCCTGGAGCAGCAGCCAGGCGTCCGCCCCCCAGGTGTCCCCGGACTGTGGGAGTGGACCTACAGGTATGTACCCCCCTGGTGTACACCCCCGGGGTTGAGGGGTGGGGGTAATAGATATGTGGGCAGGGCCGTCCACATGCCCAGATGGCCATGGCCCCAAGGACAGCAGTGCCATGTCCCTCACAGGAGTGCATCAGCCCCTGCCCCCCCCCACAGCATGAGAGTGCCATGCCCCATCCCCGGGGCAGGGGGGAGCGGAACATCTAGGGTCCCCCGGAAGGAGGGGGTGGGACACCCCGCAGCAGCAGCAGCAGCAGCAGCAGCAGCCGCAGCAGCATGTGATGGAGTGTGGGGTGTGCAAATGCGAGACTCAGGCTAGATATGAGCAACAAGCTGAATAGCTCCCAGGGGCAAAGGATGATCCTGGGGCTACAACTGGCAGGTGACACCTCTGCCCTGAACAAAGAGGAAGGAGGAGCCGAGCTGGCTTTGAATCGGGGGGGGGGGGGGGCGCACGTAGAGGCTAGGGGAAGGGAGAGCTGGAAGGCAGCCAGCCTGAGGAGGGGGAAAGCTACACCCCAGAGGGGCACCCCTTGGGGTCTTCTCCCCACGACGGGTTGGAAGGACTGTCTCTGACTGCTGTACTGTCACCCCTGGGAGAAAGTGGGCATCCGTGGCCTAGGAAACCTCTCCTGTCAGACCCTGCTGAGTGAAGTGAGAGTCACTCCCGCCAGGGGATGGGGTGCAGTGCAGGGGGACCCGTGAACCCCATCACAGCAGCATCTCCCGGGGACGGGGATGGGGAACCTGCAGCACAGGGGTGGGGGGACAAGGGCCACGGCTCGGGGCCCACACTAACGCCTGTCTCCACTCTTCTTCCCCCCTTCCTGTGTTCCACAGCTGTACCATTGGAAGGACCGGAGAGCGCCGGCGAGGCTTCAGTGGTCCTGGAAACCCCTCCGGGGCCATCGCTCCAGGCAAGCCCCTCGGCGGAGGACCGACCGGCCCCACGGCGGGCAAGACGGCAGACCCAGCAACACCACACGCCGGCGACGGAACCCCAGCTGCTGGCCATCCATCGTCGGCAGCTGGAGGTCGCGGAGCAGCGTCTGCGGGTGGAGCAATGCCGCCTCCACCTCCAGGAGCGGGCGCTGGCCTGGCACCAAGAGGCATGGGGGGCCTACATGGAGACCTTCAACCGCCTCGTGGACTACCTGGCCCCCCATGCCACGCCGGCCGCTGCTGCACCCGCCCTGAGTGCTCCACCCGCCGCGCCACCTGCTGCTCCGCCCGTTGCCGCGCCATCCGCCGTAGCCCCGCCACCCGCCACCGAGGGCCAGACTGCCAAGGGACACCTGGGGCCAGCTGAGACTCGCCGGACGTATCTTCCGGTCCGCGCGGCCCCCAGCCAGCCCCAGCCAGGGCTGCAGCCGAGGCGGGGCTCCCGGCCGCCCACCCCCAGTGCCGGACTATAGGGGCGTGGGGCCCAGGACGTGCCCCCCACTTGTATATAGTTTTGGGACTTATTTATTTGTGCCCCCCGTTTGCCCCGTCCCCCCCCATGTAAATAGTTCTCCCCTTCCTTGTAATCCCTGGTTTTCTGTTTTTTGTACATATAATATATGCAAACTTTTTTATTATTCACTTATATAATAGTTTAGTTAGAAGGTCTTGTATATAGTTTGTTGTTATTAGTTAAAAAAACAGTTCAGAGAAAACCAGTTTCATTTCACCAACAAGTGCGTGCTTTTATTTGTCCAGGAAAAGTGTGGGGGGGTGTGCTGTTGGGTGCTCCATGGTGTGGGCGTAGGGTCAGGGAGTGTTGTGGAGGAAGGCGGGGGGGCAGTGGGGGGCCTGGCAGAGTTCACCCCGTGGCCTCATCGAAGTGGGCCTGCAGGGCCTCCCGGACCCGGGTCCCTTCGGGGTCCACCTGGCAACTGGGGGCAGCGGGTGGCTGCAGGTAGGCCCTGCCGGCCTCCACAGCCCAGCCCTGAAAAAAAGCCTCCCCCTTGCTCTTCACCAGATTGTGTAGGGCGCTGCACGCACCCACAATCTGGGGGATGTTGTTGGGGCCCGCATCCAAGCGGGTCAGGAGACATCTCCAGCGTCCTTTGAGGTGGCCAAAGGAGCGCTCCACCACCTGCCGCGCGTGGTTCAGGAGCTGGTTGAAGCGCTCCTGGCTGGCAGAGAGATGGCCCGTGTACGGGTGCATGAGCCAGGGCCAGAGGGGGTGTGCCGCATCTGCGATGACGCAGAGGGGCATGGTGGTGTCCCCCACAGGGATCTCCCGCTGGGGCATGTAGGTCCCCGCCTCCAGCCGGCGGCACAGGCCCAAGTTCCGGAAAATCCGGGCGTCGTGGGTGCTGCCAGGGCAGCCCACATAAACGTCCTGGAAATGGCCCTGGCTGTCCACCAAGGCCTGGAGGACCACTGAGTGGTAGCCCTTGCTGTTTACGTAGCGTCCTCCACTGTGTTGCAGGGCGCGGATGGGGATGTGAGTCCCATCCAGAGCCCCGAAGCAACTGGGGAAGCCCAGCGTGGCAAAGGCGGCGATGGTGGCATCTGGGTCCCCCAGCCTCACAAGCCTGTGAAGGAGCATGGCGTTCATGGCGTGCACGACCTGCAGGGGAAGCACATGGGAGAGCATCAATGAGGGGTGAGCAGGGTGTGCATGGCCCTGCCCTGCCCGGGCCCCCCTCCCCTCCCCTCCCCTCCCCTCCCCTGCCCTGCCCGCCCCCGCCCCCACCCCTGTGGGTCCTCTTACCTCCATGAGGACAGCCCCGACGGTGGCCTTGCCGATGCCAAACTGGTGCCCCACGGATCGGTAGCTGTCTGGAATGGCCAGCTTCCAGACAGCAATGCCGACCCGCTTCTCCACTGGGAGGGCACGCCACATGAAGGTGTCCTGGTGCCTGACTGCGGGGGTGAGCCACTGGCACAGCTCCAGAAATGTCTGCCGGCTCATCCTAAAGTTCCTGAGCCAGCGGTTGTCATCCCACTCCTCAAGCACCAGCCGCTCCCACCAGTCGGTGCTGGTGGGGTAGCTCCACAGCCGCCGGCGTGTGAGGCGGGGGGCGGGTCGGGGTGCTGCACGTTTGGGGGTTGAGTCCTGCTCCCCTGCAGGCTGCTCCTCCTCTGGTGTGGCAAGGAGGTGCTCAGCTGCCTCCCGCATGGCATGGATCAGGGCAAGCCCTGCTCCTGCAGGGAGGGCTGGGTGGACTTCTGGCTGCTGCTGCTGCTGCTGGGGGTCCATGACTGTGGCGCCTGAGGTCTGCGTGCCTATGGCTCTGCAGACTGCGTGCTGTGCAGGCTGAGTGTGTCTGGGAGGGGCCCTTTAAGGGAGCGGCTAGCTGTTGCCCCGGAAGCGCTAGTCCGCCCTGTGACCCTGTCTGCAGCTGTGCCTGGCATCCCTATTTTGATGTGTGCTACTTTGGCATGTAGATGTTCCCTCGCAGCGCCTATTTCGATGTGGTGCTGCGCAACGTCGATGTTGAACATCGACGTTGCCAGCCATGGAGGACGTGTAGATGTTATTCATCGAAATAGGCTACTTCGAAGTAGGCTTCACGTGTAGACGTAGCTTCTGTGTGCCTGCCAGCATACGATGGAAATGTGAGACACAGTAGCATAATTAGTGGGCCAGGTGAGTTGACTAGAGCTCTCTGACTGGTTGTGGATAGTTGCAGACAGGAACATCAGATGAATTCCTCAGTTTCTCTTAAAAAACTAAAACCAGACCAGCCAATGTGTAGTCATGTATTTTTAGTATTCTTTGGAGAAACTACTCTGTCCCTTAAGCAGCTACGCCACTGGAGCTGCCCAGCCCCAAACCATACAGCCCCCAAGCCAGCCATGTGGTGCCCAAAATCCTGAGCTGCCACCACGCCAGCCCCCAGAGCCACTATGTCACCACCCAATCCACCTCCCCAGTTCTCTGGGCTGATGGCTCTGGCGGTAGCTTCAGTGAGTCACTGGGGCCCAGGGGGTTGGGTGCCTGGCAGTGGGAGTTGGGCACCTGGTGTGGGGTGGGGGCCTGTGGAGATCAGGTGTCTTCCTGTTGGACCCCACTGCTCTATGTACTTTTCGTTGCTTAATTTAACAGTTAGTCTTGAATACTTAACCATTTCTTCCAACAATTAACCTTCAATAAGTCTAATTAGTTTTTCTGAAGAGGAGTGGTCACAAAAGTTATATTTGAACATGATCAGAATATTGATATTCTCTGAGGCCATGATCCCACAGGATTAAAGCCAACAAGAGCTTGTCATTGACATCAGTGAATGTAGGCTCTAATTTCCAATTCCATGAAAAAGGAAACAAGCTATTGCCCATTACAAACAAATTTTTATCCCACGTTACATACAACAGAGCTAAACTTGCTTTGGCATAACAGTAGTTTGCATTGTTTTGCCATATAATGAAGTTGGTCTTAACTGTTAACAGCATTTCTTCGTTAAGGTTGCAAATAGGTTCTTGTCAATAGCAATGAAAATGTCATCAAAGAATTACAATATACCAAGAAATTTCTTTGTGTAGAACACACAAAGCAGTAAACACATTTCCCATGAGTACATGTCTCTAAAATAATTAAAAAAATTCCGAAGAATTCTTGAATTGTAAGCAAGGCAAACATCTCTGACAAAAATGCTAATCTAATTAGACTTGCAGAAGAAAATAAGTTGTCTCTGACACCATGTTGCTTGGATGTAATCCTTAGAGACATTAATATTAAATTTAAACTTGTTATGAGCTGAGCCTAACTGTTAAAATAATATTCAGTAAACCTACATTACTGACTTATTTATTATTAATAATAATTATTTTTAAATAAATGAAAATGGAGGGCATGGAGAGTCCAAAATTTTAAAGACCTACCAAGCCACAAAATCTCAAAGCAGAGTTGAGGCTCCATCTTAGTCAGGCAAGAGACTGGTTGTTAATGTTTCATGCTGTTTTCTTGATTTATGTTAAGTGACATTCTCAGTAGTTTTTCTTTTGACTTTGAAGGACAGTATAATACATATTAACATCAAAGAAAACAGTGATGAATATGCAAAAGAAATCTGGAATTTAAAAAAGACAGAACACTCAAAAAGCTCCTCAGGCTTACTTTTATGGCAATATCTAATAAATGTTAAAATTCAACAAAAGCATTCAAAGGCAAAATCATAGTATCTCAGGAAGGCAAGAACTGAACATAAAAGACTCTTTTAAAAATAAATATAGATTCATTCTTCTGTTACCTCCAGGAAATAACAGAGACATCATTAGTTAAATCTAGAAAATGTTCCGATTGCCTATCAAAATTTAATTAGGTAAGACAGGAAAGTGCCATATCAGATGAATATATGTACGCTCAGTGGTATGGGATTTGCCTTATAAAACTGTGTAATTTCTGCATAAGTGGTTTTCTCTCCCTAGCTCCTATTCTTACAGTCTCTGTTCAGCAGAATGAGTTTATCAGGGACAGAGTAGTTTCTCCAAAGAATATTAGAAATACATGACTATACATTGGCTGGTCTGGTTTTAGCTTTTTTTAAGAGAAACTGAAGAATTCACCTGATGTTCCTATCTGCAACTATCCACTGCCAGTCACAGAGGTTCTAGTCAATTTACATGGCCCACTAATTATGCTAGTATGTTTCACACTTCCATCTTATGCTACCAGGGGCACAGAGAAAGTAGGAGTACAAAGAGGAAGCATGTTTAATAGACCAAAGCAGAGTTAGGACAGAGATGGGTTTAAATAAAAAAACAAAAAAACTCAATTTTTTTATGCCCACTCTGCCTTATGTACAGCATTTTATCATGAAACTGCCTCCAACAATTAAGAGTAAATAAAACTTCTCCGGGACCTTCAAGGGAAACAGGAGATAGGATTTCTTCAGCCCAGCCCATCAACACACAATCTTTTCCTCTACTGAAAAAGTGACTGCCTCTTGGGTTTGCCAACTTTCTATTTGCAGAAAACTGAATGACCTTGTTCCACTCACTGCTCCACCCCTTCACCGAGGCCACTCACTCCAACCTCCCTACCTCTGTTCCTCACTCTTCCCCTTCCTCACTCACTCACTCACTTTCACTGGGCTGGTGTAAGAGGTTGGGATGCAAGAGAGACAGACTTATGGGCAGTGCTGGGGAGGAGCCGGTGGTCGTGGTACATGTTGGTACCAATGACATAGGGAAGGGTAGAAGAGATGTTCTGGAGGCCAAATTTAGGTTACTAGGAAAGAGACTGAAATCCAGAACATCTATGGTCGCATTCTCTGAAATGCTTCCAGTTCCACGCGCAGGGCCAGATAGATAGGCAGAACTTCAGAGTCTCAATGTGTGGATGAGACGATGGTGTAGGGAAGAGGGGTTTAGATTTATTAGGAACTGGGGACACTTTTGGGGTAGGGGGAGCCTATACAGGAATGATGGGCTCCACCTAAATCAAGGTGGATCCAGACTGCTGGCATTAAACATTAAAAAGGTCGTAGAGCAGTTTTTAAACTAAGAGGTGGGGGAAAGCCGATTTGTGCGGGGGAGCACCTGGATCGGACGGAGACTTCTCTTACACGAGGCTCCATAGATAGGGATTCCCTAGAAGTTAGTCAGATAGGGAACGTGGGAAATAATATATGGACAAGATCAGATGTGAAACAATCGCATATAAAAAAATCCAACGCGTCTGTGAAAGGCGGACATATAAATAGTGGTAGTTTTTTAACGTGCTTTTACACAAATGCTAGGAGTCTGTCTAATAAGATGGGTGAACTGGAGTACCTCATATCAAAGGAGGAAGTTGACATAATAGGCATCTCAGAAACATGGTGGAATGAGGACAATCAGTGGGACACTATCATACCGGGATATAAATTATATCGGAAAGACAGAACAGGTCGTGCAGGTGGCGGAGTGGTACTATATGTGAAGGATAATATAGAATCAAATGAAGCAAAAATCCTAAAGGAATCAAAATGTTCCATAGAATCATTATGGATAACAATTCATTCCTCTAATATGAATATGGCATTAGGAATATATTACCGACCACCTAACCAGGATAGTGATAGTGATGCTGAAATGTAAAGGGAGATTAGAGAGGCTATCAAAATAAAAAACACAGTAATAATAGGAGATTCAATTATCCCCATATTGATTGGGTGCATGTCACCTCAGGACGGGATTCAGAGATTAAATTTCTTGATGCCTTAAATGACTGCTTCTTGGAGCAGCTAGTACAGGAACCCACAAGGGGAGAGTCAATTCTCGATCTAGTCTTGACTGGAACGCAGGATCTGGTCCAAGAGGTAACTGTTACTGGACCGCTTGGAAATAGTGACCACAATATAATAACTTTTAATATTCCTGTGTTGGGAAAAACACCGCAGCGGTCAAACACTCTGGCATTTAATTTCAAAGAGGGGAATTACACTAAAATGAGGAAGCTAGTTAAACAGAAACTAAAAGGTAGAGTAACTAAACTAAAATCCCTGGAAGCTGCATGGAAACTGTTTAAAGACACCATACTAGAGGCCCAACTTAAATGTATACCCCAAATAAAAAAACATAGTAAGAGACCTAACAAAGAACCATCATGGCTAAACAGCCATGTTAAAAAGGCAGTGAGAGAGAAAAGGGCAGCTTTTAAAAAGTGGAAGTCAAATCCTAGTGAGGAAAATAGAAAGGAACATAAACACTCCCAAATTAAGTGTCATAATGTAGTAAGAAAAGCCAAAAAAGATTTTGAGGAACAGCTAGCCAAAAATTCAAAAAACGATAGTAAAATGTTTTTTAAATACATTAGAAGCAGGAAGCCCGCTAAAAAAGCAGTGGGGCCCTTGGACGATAAAGATATAAAAGGAGCGATCAAGGAAGACAGTGCCATTGCGGAGCGATTAAATGATTTCTTTGCTTCAGTCTTCACGGCTGAGGATGTTACAGAGGTTCCTAAATCTGACCCAGCCTTTTTAGGTGACAAATCTGAGGAACTCACTCAGATTGAAGTGACATTAGAGGAGGTTTTGGAGTTAATTGATAAGCTGAATAGTAACAAGTCTCCAGGACCAGACGGTATTCACCCAAGGGTTCTGAAAGAACTCAAATGTGAAATTGTGGAGTTATTAACAGTGGTTTGTAACCTATCCTTTAAATCCGCTTTGGTACCAAATGACTGGAAGACGGCCAATATAACGCCAATATTTAAAAAAGGCTCTAGAGGAGACCCTGGCAATTATAGACCAATAAATTTAACATCAGTATCAGGCAAATTAGTAGAAACACTAGTAAAGAATAAAATTGCAAGGCACGTAGAAGAGCACGAATTGTTGGGCAAAAGTCAGTATGGTTTCTGCAGAGGGAAGTCGTGTCTAACTAAGCTATTAGAATTCTTTGAAGGGGTTAATAAACATGCAGACAAGGGGCACCCAGTGGACATAATATACCTAGATTTCCAGAAAGCCTTTGACACGGTCCCACACCAAAGGCTTTTATGTAAATTAGGTGGTCATGGTATAGGAGGAAAGATCCTTTCATGGATCGGGAATTGGTTAAAAGACAGAAAACAAAGGGTGGGAATAAATGGTAAATTTTCACAATGGAGGAGGGTAACTAGTGGTGTTCCCCAGGGGTCAGTCCTGGGACCGATCCTGTTCAACTTGTTCATCAATGATCTAGAAAATGAGGTAAGCAGTGAGGTGGCAAAGTTTGCAGATGACACCAAGTTGTTCAGGACAGTCAAAACCAAAACAGATTGTGAAGAACTACAAAAAGATCTCAGCAAACTGAGTGATTGGGCAGCAAAATGGCAAATGAAATTTAATGTGGGTAAGTGTCAGGTAATGCATGTTGGAAAAAATAACCCAAATTACACGTACTACATGATGGGGTCAAATTTCGCTACGACAGATCAGGAAAGGGATCTTGGAGTTATAGTGGATAGTTCTCTGAAGACATCCACGCAGTGTGCAGCGGCAGTTAGTAAGGCAAATAGGATGTTAGGAATTATTAAAAAAGGGATCGATAATAAGACAAAAGATATCATACTTCCCCTATATAAAACTATGGTACGCCCACATCTTGAGTACTGCGTGCAGATGTGGTCTCCTCACCTCAAAAAAGATATATTGGCATTAGAAAAGGTTCAGAAAAGGGCGACTAAAATGATTAGGGGCTTGGAACGGGTCCCATACGGGGAGAGGCTAGAGAGACTGGGACTTTTCAGTTTGGAAAAGAGGCGATTGAGGAGCGATATGATAGAGGTATATAAAATCATGAATGGTGTGGAGAAAGTGAATATAGAAAAATTATTTACCTTTTCCCATAATACAAGAACTAGGGGACACCAAATGAAATTGATGGGTAGTAGGTTCAAAACTAATAAAAGGAAATTTTTCTTCACACAGCGCACAGTCAACCTGTGGAACTCCTTGCTCGAGGAGGCTGTGAAGGCCAGGACTCTATTAGGGTTTAAAAAAGAGCTTGATAAATTTTTGCAGGTTAGGTCCATAAATGGCTATTAGCCAGGGATAAAGTATGGTGCCCTAGCCTTCAGAACAAGGGCAGGAGATGGATGGCAGGAGATAAATCACTTGATCATCGTCTTCTGTTCTCCTTCTCTGGGGCACCTGGCATTGGCCAACGTCGGCAGATGGGATGCTGGGCTGGATGGACCTTTGGTCTGACCCAGTATGGCCATTCTTATGTTCTTATGTTCTTAAGAGAGGGTGAGGGCTCCAGCTGGGACTATGGGCTCTTGGATGGGGCTGGAAATAAGGGGCTTGGGCTGCAGGAGGGGACTCCAGGCTGGGGCCAAGGAGATCAGAATCTAGGGGGCTCAGGGCTGGGGCAGAGTGTTGTGGCATGGACTCCCAGGAAGCTGCCATCCTCTCCTGGCCTCTCAAAGGTGGAGATGCTCCCACATGACTCTGCATTCCACCTGCACCTGCAGCCTCAAACCCCTCATTCCTTCCTGGCCAATCGGAGCTGCTGAGCTAACGCTGGGGGCAGGAGCAACTTTTAGAAACCCTGTGGCCTTCCCTAACCCTAGTAGCTGGAGGGAGCTGCGAGAGGTTCCCAGGAGCCATGGGCAGCTGGATAGAGAGCCTGCTTCTGCTGTCAACTGGACTTTAAAAGGCTTGGTAAATAAGGTTGACCAGAACTGCCAGAGTACCTTCTTCCAGTACTGAATTCCATTTAACCTCTATGTCCCATGAACCTGGACGAATGGGGGTGGCCCAGACCAGGTGCAAAGGCATAGCACCTCATTTCAGATTGCTCAGCAGGGTAGGAAGGCCCCAACCCCATCCCTCCAATAGTAGAATTCATACAAAGCTCTGTGACGGGAATTTTGTGGTTGCGCTCCTTCCCATCTAACAGCCTGAAGAGGGGGATGATCTGCTGCCACTCTCCAAGCTGATAGGGAGTTTTTCCTTGCACAAGGACCACAGAACCAGACATGTGGAGGCAAAAAGCTAATTTAAGCGGGACATGTAAAAATTTATATGCCACACTAGGAGATCTTGAGTAACCTAAACATTAAAAAAAAAAAAATCCTGCAAAAAGTAGAAACTAGGTCAAATTACAAATGATGAATATAAACCAATAACACAAGCATATATGGAGGAAATTGGAATGGTCAAGGTACAAAATGTGATCAAACTACCTAGAGACATAAAGGGACAAGCCAGAGAACTGGTCTGAGGTAAACAGGATGAACTACAGTAAAGACAAAAGCATTCCACTTAGGAAGGAACAACTAGTTGCACCACACAAAATGGGAAATTACTTCCTAGGAAGGAGTATTGCAGAAAGGGATCAAGGGGTCACAGTGGGCCACAAGCTAAATGTGAGTCAATAATGTAACAGGGTTGTGATACCATGTGACTAGCTCAATTATTGGTGTAAACCAATGTGACAATTACTAAATTCATTTCCAAAGATGTTGAAATCTTCAGCTGAATGGAGTATGTTTGCTGAAGCTAGGCCAAGGTAGCTTTAAGTGATGTGACCAATACACTCCTCATAAAGCATCCACTTACCCACTAACTCCAGTTCATGTGGATCATATTTGTACATGAATTAAATGTTCTAAAATTGAACAACATTTTCTGTTAAAGTAAAATTAGACTGCCATTTAACACAGGACTTAAAAATCATAGAATTCTGAGACTAGGAGGAATCTCTAGAGCCATCCCTTACACTCACAGCAGGACCAAGCACCACATGTAGACCAACCTTGACACTAAGTTTGACAGGTGTTTGTCTAACGTGATCTTAAAAATCTGCCAGTTGATTTATTCCAGAGGTTAAGAACCCCGAGCGTTAAGAAGTTTTTCTTAATGTTCAACCTAAACCTCTCATGTTGGAATCTAAGCCCATTGCTCCTTGTTCTTTTATCAGAGGTTAAGGAGAATAACTTTTCTCCGTCCTCTTATAACAACTGTTTAGATACTTGAAAACTGTTAGTTCCCCTCTCAGTCTTCTCTTTTCAAGACTAAACAATCCCATTTCTTTCAATCTTCCCTCATAGGTCATGTTTTCTAGACCTTTAATAATTTCTGTTGCTCTTCTTTAGATTTTTCCCAGTTTGTCCACATCTTATCTGAAATGTGGTATCCAGAACTGGATACCTTTCTCCAGTTGAGGCCTTATCAATGTGACATAGAGCGGAAGAATTACTTCTTGTGTCTCGCTTACAACACTCCTGCAATACATCCCAGAATCCTGTTTGCTTTTTCTGCAACAGTGTCACACCATTGACTCATATTTAGCTTGTGATCCCCTATGGCTCTTGATCCTTTTCTGCAGTACTCCTTTCTGAGGAAGCCACTTCCCATTTTGTATGTGTGCAACTGACTTTTCCTTCCTCAATTAAATATTTTACATATGTCCTTATTGAAGTTCACCCTATTTACCTCAGACCATTTCTCCAGTTTGTCCAGATCATTTTGAATTATAATCCTATCCTCCAAAACTCTTGCAACACCTCACAGTGGCCATTACCAGCTACTTCAAAGTACAATTCAAGAAATGCAATAATTATGAAAATAACTTGCCATCCGAAGATATTTCTTTCAAAACTAGTTGATCTGAAGTGCCTTGACATGAGAAGGTGGATACCGCTTATTATTTTATATTACCTTACTATTTTGTCTGTGCATGTTCTTATTCATCCATTTATTTATATTCCTGTTAAATCTTCAATTTTTCTAAGATCTTGACCTCAATAACAATTTATGGCGGTGAGTAGGTTAACTATGCCCTCTGTGGAAATTTTCTGTTCTACCCATTTTAAATCTAGTCTTTTTAATATGAACATCTTCTCATCTGAGCATATCATATTTTTTTCTTGGTTTCCTGGCTCCTTTTGAGATATAGTTTCCATGTTCCTGGCAAGTTTTTACTCTACATTCAATGCTAGTGAAGCAATAGGGAAACAACATGAGAATCTCTGCCAAATCTAAATTAATCAAGTTTGTCCCAAGACAGATGTTTACAATATCACAAGCATTTTTGCACCAAGTGTACACATACTACAGCTTTAAATAAACAGCAAGCTATACAGACCTTGTTCATTTTATTGCATTCTACAGTAAATGAAAAATAATATTCTCCAAAAGGGAATGTACAATTTTGAGAACTTCTTATGTATAATCACTGAACCCTATTGTCATTACAATTTGCTATTGAGTAACTGTGTGAGGAGTTAAAGGCCAAAGGTACAAAGAACAGACTCCACATTTCTATCCAAACCAACAAAGAATAACCTTTGGATTATTATTTTTTCTTAATCAACTATAAAGGAACAAAGTAGGTTACAACATTATATTATGAAGGGTTTCCATAGTCACAAGATAATTAGTACATGAAAATCTCACTGAAGCTTCAGGGACTGTTTCAAAAGGTGGCAAGAAAATTGCAAATAATTTATGAAAAAGGGGCAAAGTAAAGAGTGAAGTCAACAGCAGTTTTGAGTAAGCAGTAAGAGTTGAGCCTCTATATTTGGAAAGGACATTTATTGATGTTACAGTTTTCATGGTACACTTAAAAAGGAAAACTGAGGACAAGACTTGGCCGATGTATTAAATTAACATAGGCTCCAATATAAAGGTCTAAATTTGTAAAAGCACAACCACTCACCCTTAGAAGATAGCTTTAGATTTATCAGCATAGTCAAAGTCCCATAAGCCAACTTGTGCAACATAGGATGGGTAGCCTCCAGAGAAACCACAATCCTCTTGGCACATTATGCCTATATATTTTATACCTACCTACCCCAAAATGCTACAAAGAGAGAAAGGGACAAATGGTGGGTCAAATGTTTGAGGGTTTCATGCAAATGTTACCTGCTGGTTTATGTTTCCTTTCACATCAAATCTATAGTTTCATATATATCCTCCCCTCTGTTTTTATTATCTTCTATACAAGTTAGAAATTTAGGATGATACTGATACCATGCACTAAGTTTAGTATATTTTAAATGTTAAATTTGTTTTTTTAACCAGTCCTATTGCTAGTCTCAATTCACTTCCCTCTTTCAAATTGTGTGTATTTATAGTATTCTTTCTTCTATATATAGAGCCCCAAAAATCTGCAGATATCTGCCTTGCATCCATGGATCCAGACATCTGTAACTCATTTTTGCAGATATGGATGTGGCTGAAGATACAAATTTTGCATCTAGAAAACTGCTAATTACAGATATCTGTTTTATATCTGCAGGTATCCATATCTATGAATATGGATATGGATATCCACAGCTGATTTTTACAGATATGGATGCAGATACAAATTTTGTATCCACACAGGGGTCTATGTGTATAGGCAATGGTATTCACCAACCAATTAATTCTTTAATTAGATCAAATAAGGCACAGCAGTCATTTTCATCTTTTTATTTTACTAGGTTTAAAATATTTCAATTTTTAGATAACCTCTTTTTTTAATTCACATTTTCATTTGACTGAAAATATTTTATTCGAAGTATAACTTTCTGATGTGATTTCAAATCATATTCTTTTATTAGGACAATCTGGTATGATTTCTCATAAAGTAAATTGCCTTGCTTCAGCTTTAGTAGAGGCATTAACTTACGCTGACCACGTTTCCCTATGATGAATGTGGGACACCTGGTAAAATTATTCACATTCAAGAGAGTTTAGTGGCAATCGATCAGAACTATGCTGTTCAAACACTGAAATTAACATCAAGTTGACTGAGCCCATTAAAAAGAAATACTGTATAGCTGCAATCTTTTTATTTGCCTTCTTCTCTTTAAGGTTTGCTTTGGGAGACATGACAAAAACATTCCTGCACACCTCTTTCACGCTAAGATGGGGGTAACTGACCAACCCGATCCATCCCTTCCTAATCAGTGCTCTCTATCCTCCATGCCTGGCTGGGACCCCACAATAGGCCTGCTGCTTCTGGCACTTGCTACTGCATCTTCTCAAGGCAACCATGTGGGGGACCACACAGGGTCACATTTCCCCCAGATTTCTGTTGGGGTTCACACCAGCACATGGAAAGCAGCAGCTTTTCAGCACTGTGCAAAAGGAAATGGATA
The DNA here is from genome assembly GCF_033958435.1 of Carettochelys insculpta. Taxonomy (NCBI): domain Eukaryota; kingdom Metazoa; phylum Chordata; order Testudines; family Carettochelyidae; genus Carettochelys; species Carettochelys insculpta. The sequence goes on along the minus strand of NC_134138.1, from coordinate 212,760,062 downwards.
GGAACTCCTCCCAGACGAAACAGGGTAGAAACAGGGATTGGGGAAGGGCTTGGCCTGTGTTTTCCAGAGGTTCTCCTTCCCCTTCTACCTCCACTCCTCACACTCCCCAGTGGCTAGTAGCAGTTTGTCCCTTCCTGCCTGCACAGTGTATAAAGGCAGCTAACACCTCAAAGCTGCTGCCTCCTGTCCTCTGACTACAGCACAGGCAGAAAGGGGTTATGGCCTAAGAATGCTTTGTGTACCAGGGCCCAGGGAACCTGACTGCAGGGGCTTCAGTGACCTGGCCAGGAAGGTGGCTCAGAAAGAGAGGGTGCATAGAGCAGTTCAGCGCTCACCGGGGGCAGGATCTTGCATGAGGGCAGTGTATGAAGAGAGTGCTAAGTGCCCCTGCATGAGGACCTGCAGGGTCGAGGTGAAAGAGGGTGGAAACAGCTTGCTCTTTGCCATTCCAGAGCTTAGCTGAGGGGCAGAGAAGCTTCTCAATGACAGTGCTGTGTGGGACTTTGGCACGTGAAGAGCATGGCACTTCCCAGCAAGCAACCCAAGCCAGAAGATCTTGACCTTTCTCTAGGTGCCAGCTCAGCCAAGGGCAGTGAAAGAAGGAAGGAGTCTGCCAGCCAGGGTGCTGGTGAGCTGAATGATCTGAACAGGGCTGGGTCTCTGCAAAGCACCAGGAGCAGGACCCACCCCACTGTTCATAGGATATGGAGGAGCAATGGGTCTGGGAAGAGGAACTAACGGTCACAGCAGTGAAAGAGGAAATATGTAAAGGGTCAATGGGTGGGCAGCAGAAGTGACAAGCAACCAGCCACCACCTGCTCATGCTTGCTAGCCATGCAACAAGCAGCCAGGGCTGCTGGAGAAGGAGTTCGGGGAAAGAGAGCTGGCACACTTCAGGGACTGCAATGATGAACCCGCAGGAAGAACAGCCACCCACACACTGAAGCTTTGCCCATTCACCAACCTTGCACACACACAAACTCTCCCTCTGCCACTGGACCTCCCCCAACACCCACCCCCACCTCATCCAGCTTCTATCAAGTGTGACAAGGTAAGGCTGGGGTGGGGGGGTAACAACAAGAGGGAAAAGCAGGGCAGGCAAACAGGCAGAGTGTGAGCAGCTGGGGAGGAAGCCGCCCTGGGCCAATTGGGGCCAGCTGGTCCCACTTAAGCCTGCTTTTAAAAGAACCCTGGCTCAGTAGGTAGGGGGGAATAGAAGAGAGTGATAGTAGAGGTGCGGTGAAATGAAAGGAGTTCTTCTAGAGGCACTAGAGAAGGAGAGGAGTGCTCAGCCACAAGGGGCTAAGACCCCTGCCAAGGAGGCCCTGAGATTTGGTGTAAGGTCAAGCAGGCTGATCACACAGGAGGAGGAACAGACTGCTGCTGCTACTGCCACTACCTGGAGGAGGTATGGCAGGGAGGAATTGTCTGGGGAAGTAGCCCAGGGAAGAGCTGAGCTGTTCATAACATGGGGAGCCTTCCCCCACCAACAGCAGCCACAGAGGGTCCCTGGGCCAGAACCTGGAACAAGTGGGTGGGGTCTGGGTTCCCCCCAGACCACCATCTTCCCCCGCACCATCTCAAGAAGGGCAATGGCATTCTGGCAGTGGAGTTAGTGTACTAAACAGAGGCCCAGAGCCCAGGAGCGAGGCCAGCATGCCACACTTGTAATCGTTTTGCAACCCTGACTCCCAGGTTGTACTCGGACAGAAACAGGATTGTGCATGGACAGGCAAAACACCATACAGTGGTGGTAATTCCTATCATGCCACTCCCCCACTAGTTTCTGATGGGTTTGATATGTAAATGTAAAGAAGAAAACACAGCCCAGGATTTTTATGATGGCAGCACAAACTCACAGTAATTAATTCCAGAAGATATCAACCGAGAGGAGAAAGAATAGAGTCAACATATTTAGGACTGAATTAGGTAATTATTTCTTTTAGAATAAATGAATAGTAGCAGTATTAGAAACACATGGTCTTGTATGTGCCTAGCATTGCCAACTCTCCCAGGATTTTCTGGGAGTCAACAGGAATTTAATTAAAGATCAATCTTTAATTAAAGATGTCATGTGATGAAATCTCCTGGAATACAACCAACCAAAACTGACAACCCTAGATGTACCTACCCTTTTTAGAACAGAGATTGGTTAAAGATATTATGCAACTTACTATTAAATTACTTATAACAGTGTTTCCCAATTTTATTTGGCCACAGAACCCCATTAAACTTCAAAGAATTTTGCAGAATCCCATTCCCAGGCTCTACACCCCTCAAACCCCAAACCGTGCTCCCCCATCTCCAGGCTTTACCAGCCTCAGCCGCCAAGCCCCTGGCATCCCCAGGCTTAACCCATCTCAGCCTCAAACCATCCTCCCCATCCCCAGGCTTAAACCCTCTCAGCCCCAAACCTGCCCACTCAACCCCAGGATTAACCCACCTCAGCCCCAAACAGGCTCCCGGGACTAACCCATCCATGGTGCTGGTTGGGGAGCCTATGCCAGATGGTCATGTGCAGCACCCAGTGGAAGGAAGGCTGGCATGGAGGTGTTCCAATTAAATTTAGTTCTACCGTTTCAGCAATAACAGGGGAGGGAAGTGCAGAGGCATCAGCTATTGTAATTATATTTTCTCATGGAACCCTTATTTTCGCTACATGGAATCCCAGGTTTCAGCGGCACACCATTTGGGAAACATTGACTTACATATTTTCAAAAAACAAACCCTTTTTGATGCTTACTACTATTTTATATAGCACTTTGTCTCTACATTGTTACTTAAAAACACTTACAACTAAAACCCTTTGGCTGTGTCTACATGGGCACAAATCTTCAAAATAGCCATATTTCGAAGATTACTAATGAGGCGCTGAATTGAATATTCAGTGCCTCATTAGCATTAGGACGCTTCCGGCTGCGGCGCTTCGAAAGCCCCGCTTTCGAAAGCGTGCGGCTCAGCACGGCTACACTGGTGTCCTTTTCGAAAGGACCCGCCCCTTTCGAAATTGCCTTATTCTGATCAGTGATCAGGCAATAAGGCAATTTCGAAAGGTGCGGGGTCCTTTTGAAAAGGGCCCCCATGTAGCCGAGCCGAGCCACACGCTTTCGAAAGCAGGGTTTTCGAAGTGCCTCAGCTGGAAACGTCCTAATGCTAATGAGGTGCTGAATATTCAATTCAGCGCCTCATTAGTAATCCTCAAAATGGCCATTAGCATGGCTATTTCAAAGATTTGTGCCCATGTAGACACTCCCTTTGAGTTAAAGCATGTACTTCTAAAGAACTCCTACAGAAAGGTCACCCCAGAATTTCCCCTTTAGCACTGCATTTACTGGGGATAAGGTTTACGTAGTACACTGAAAATGACAATCGGGGTAGAGGTTGTGCCCCAGCATTGGTAGCAGAGGCAGACATGTCACCACCAATGTACCACATGCCATCATGGCAAAGGAGGTAGGGGAACCTGTTTGAGAACCAGAGGATAGGGATAAGAAACATAAATTTTATCAAAGTACCTCCCAAGAGTACCATTTTGAAGTTTTTAGCAAGCCAACCACAGCAGGGGTGATGGATTCACTAAGGAAAAATAATTTTTGTTGACAAAACAATTTTCTTTTTTCTTTAACACATACCTTGCTGTTGACCTCTAGCAGTTGAACTTTTACTCCCCTTCTGCACAAAAATGTGGCCAATTTTGTGTGTGTGAATAATTCTCATAGAATTATATTGGTAGCTTGCAAGTACATTGGAAAACTTGCTTGTAAACCCTAAATATGGGTCATCAGACCATTGTAATACACCCCAACACCAGAGAACAGAACTGAACAGCAGAAACAAACATGAAATCAGTGCTGACAGATCAAAAACAGAGATCTGGACTATCTGTAATAATTACGCCTGCTATGAATAATACAGTATTCCCCAAAATATCTGATGAGAAAAGAAAAGTTGACTTTTGTACAGTTAATAGTCCACATGATCCTTTAAAAAACATTATATAAATATATAAAAATACTTGGTAGAAATCAAAATGCAAGTATCAAAGACATCTTGCCTTCAAAGCTGCTAGAGAATCACTTACTGGAGGCATAATAATTTTATCTTAAAGTAATAAATTCACATAATAGAGACGTGATGGATGTCCTGTCCAACAGAGAGAGGATTCTAATGCACTAGGAAAATAGCAAACCTGAAGCACCATGCAGTCCATGTTAATAGGACACAAACCTCTTCCTTGCTTCCTGAAATGGTTCTGACCATCCTTCACCACATTTAGTAGCACTGAAATTAATTTCATAATCTCAAATCCGGCATATCAGTATTTAAAAAGTAAAGGTAATATCCGAATTCAAGAGGTGTTACTGGCAGAATAGCCCAGTATAAGGGTCCTCGCTAGCCAGTGTCAGAAGCAATGCAACAACCAAACCTTAGCATCCAGCTTGGAACACATGGCAGGAACATACTGGAAATGAGAAGAGGAAGCACGCTGATGGTGAAGGAGTAATGCTGTGCTCTGGCTAGTCCTGGCTATTCACAGTCCTCGTGGGCCACATGAAACCCAGACACAAGCTGAAAGAATCCCTAAAGCTGCTTGAAGATCCACCAGGCCAGGGGTGGGGAGGACAAAAAACCTGACAGCAAGGTCCCACAAATCAGAAGATGCAAAGGTGGCTTGAAAGACACCTTTCTTCCTCACCTCTCCTTTCCCGTACTGAGTGCACATCAGCTGAAATAGAGAATTACTCCCAATGTTTGTACAAAGCTACCAAATGCTAAGTAGTACAAAATCTCCCATTACCCAATAATGGAATTTCATAGGCAGAATAATCTTCCTATATCATTAGGACTTCATAGTAGTGCCCTCTGAGCAATTAACCAAACTCAAAGGAAAGCTTCTACCACTGGTTCTGGAAAGGCCCTTCCTGGAAATATCGGCTGCTGAGCAGACCACTTTTTTCCTTCAAGTTTACTAAAACAAAAACAAAAAACTGACAAATGTTATATGGGTGCAACTTGACAACAAAAAGTCTAACAATTATAAAGTATTTTTATTCAGTGCACATGTGGTGAAGAACAATGATGACAATCCTGCAGAATATGTACAATTTTATCTATTTGATCATTTGAAAGGCTTCATCAAGGCAGTCGACCCAGCTGGAAAAAAAAAATCGGGTAGAAGCAGGACCACAGAGAAAGACAGATGCTGCATCTGAGCTTAACATTCCTAAGTAAATAAATAACAAAAACAAAACAAAAAGATTCTGACACAGTTCCAAACTTTACAAAACAGTAACTTAACAAAAGATCATTTATTCTGTCGGTCTCTCTTTTCATTCTTTGTTTTGTTTTGTGAGATATAAGTAGATGCTAATTTTTTGCTTTTCAATAAATTGTACAATAAGTGGTGGTGAATTAACCCATGCAATTTAGCACCATTTGTCAATTCTTATGTTAGTTGTTCAGAAATTCTGCAATCTATTGTTTAAATAAAAGAGACCCAATATCGGGCTTAGCAATTAAAGAATAATAACAGCAGAGTGATATTTATTTATATTTCAAGAGTAATCATGTCTTAACTTATCTCTAACTTTTTCAAAACTCTACTAATTTGTAAACCTCATACCTGATTCCCTTTCAGATTAAAGCTTTTATCATTTCATTTCAAAACACATGGCATCTTTAGGACTCCGCATGTCCTTGATGTCTTGAATTTTTTATGTAGCACATACCATGTGAAGGCTCTTCATTTTCAGAGTTGAGATTAATTCTTTTATGCAATGACTGGCTAAGACAGAGAGAGAATTTCTGCCATTTTAATGCACCAGATGTCTGTCAAGTCTGTCTTTAGTGCAATGATCAAGAGCTGAAGTTCATAGCACATACTTAATCAGAATTTTTCTCCCCTGGAAAAACTGTGTGTTCCAAGAAAAATCTACAGCTAATGTGTGCATTTCTAAAAACAAACAAACAAAAACTTATTTTAACTATACAGAAAAGCCAGTTTATAGTGGGTAAAGACCGTTTGCAAACTACTGATTGGAATGCCTTGAGCTTGCAAATTCAGTACAAGGCTTTACTTCTAAACACAATAGCCATGCCCAACCCTTTACAAAAGTTGGTCCTCTCAGCTGGCTGTGATGCCTGGGAGGGTCTTAGGCCGAGCTGAATTCAACAGACTTCTACATCATGTACACAGAAAACTACACATAATGCAACTTTATTGATTCAACTGATCTTCCACGTGCCCCTAACTAGAGTGCCTCACGCTACCCAGAATATACTTGTATAATTATGACTGTGTGTGAACATGCCAAAGAGTTGTTGAAAGGTGCTGCTGTGCAGATGAGCTAAACCCTGTAAGCAATTTCAGGTAATAATCTCTTCATTTGGGTTCCATTCATGAAGTAGGATCTGAAATCATTGACTCTTATTAGTCATTGAGACTCCATGTGGGCCTAAGGATCTGCACTGGAGAGTTCCATTTAGAAGGGAAGTCAGGAAGCATTTTGTGGAGAAGAAAACTGAAAATCCTTTTAAAGAATTCAAGAAAATTCATGCAATTCATACAAATTCTGCATTAAAAATAGAAAACAATGATATTTAATTCCTTGCAGTGAAATTTTTTCACCTGGATCACGTGCTGCAATTCACCTGGGTCACTCTTCATTGCAAATTTCAAACATGCATAAGACATACATCAAATTCCACCCTCCCCCAAAATTTTCATGTGATTAACTTAAAAATCATTAGATATTAAAAAATAAAAAATTGTATGAGATTTTGGTCTGTCCTGATTTTTTGAGCCAGACAGGGAAACCAATCACCCATAATTTTTGAGTGATCATTTCAGTTCAAAATTCAACCTTGAATGCATAAACACCACCACGCGCCTCCCTGTTCACGCCCTGAAGCAGAACTCTACTCAATCTCTCCTTGTCTATGTCTACACTAGCACAAATCTTCGAAATGGACATGCAAATGGCCATTTCAAAGATTACTAATGAGGCACTGAAATGCATATTCAGCACCTCATTAGCATGCCACCAGCCACGGCTCTTTGAAATTGCTGCATTTCGCTCCCATGCGGCTCGTCCAAATGGGGGTCCTTTCGAGGAGCTGTGGCTGGTAGCATGCTAATGAGGCGCTGAATATGTATTTCAGCACCTCATTAGTAATCTTTGAAAAGGCTATTTGCATGGCCATTTCGAAAATTTGTGCTAGTGTTGACACCACCCTTATGTCTTGTAAGCAGGTAGCTCCCTTTCTCTCTCGGTGCTCAGCACTGTTTTGTCATTTGCTCCCTGAGGAGGTGCTAGTGCATCAGGGGCACACAACAGATACTGTGACAGCAAAGAGGAAGTCCCCTGGAGGTGCTCAGGGCCCTAAACAATTGCTTAATCTGTTTATGCCTAGCCCTAGCACTACCCACTCCTCTCCTCCTTCTCATTCACATTTTCCCTGTTTTTCCCATGCCTCTGACTTCCACCTGTCCTCTACATTCATGTGGCTCCATTATTGAGCCTCCCTTCATGTCCTCTCTCTCTACCCTGACTCCCATCACTCCCTCAGCATCCTCCTGACCTCAACATTTCCCTGTTCTTCCCACAGTCTGTACTCTATCACTATCTTGTCCTGTCACCACACACTTTCCCCGTACACTTTCCCTACCACAAAATAAAAGGAGGCAAGTAGCCTGGTGTGCTGTTAGGCTACAATTCCACTAGAAACAATGGTGATTATTGTTATTAGGGCTGTCAGACTTCACCATGCCAAGGCTGTAGGGTAATGGTGACTGAAGGCAGTCTGTGGTTGCCGTCCTGTTCAAGGTAGTGGAAGTCGTGGCCACGTTGAATAGAAGCCATATTTTGAAAGTTTAATGCCGATAACTGGAAAATTATGAAAATTTAAAACAAAATAAAATCAAGTTTAACAAAAGTTAGTAACTCCTGTCACTTTTAATCCACATCTTAATAAAAAGCAAATGTATGTTAAAACACTTCAGACTTATATACATTTCTCAGATTTGCTAAGAACCTAAAATATCTAAAAGTGAAAAAAGTAATAAAAGTCTTAAAAATTAATAGTTTTTAAAATCAAATGTGGAGTTAACACTTCAGACTAAGGCTATGCCTAAACTACAGCATAAAGTTGATTTTAAGGCACTTAGCTCGATTTTACAATGTGACTGTCTTCACTGCAAATACTATTAGGTTGATTTTAAGGGGCACTAAGGTTGACATAGTTGTATCAACTCTCCAATGTGATGTAACACCAAGTTCAAATTTAAAAGGTCAAACTAATGCTAGTGTGAAAACCGCATTACTTTAAATCAATTTCATTGGCCTCCAGGTGTATCCCACAATGCCCGGTCTGGCCACTTTCACCTCTGCAACTCTCCAGGTGTGCAGAAAGTAGGAAAAAGGAAGTTTGGTAATTTGAATTCATTTTCTTTCTGGCCAGTGTGATGATCACATCTAGCCATGAAAGAGCTCCAGCACAGTGCCATCAGGAAAGCCTGGGTCTTGTTTTAGCTGGCGGGACAGCCCCCACAACACCACACAATGTGGTGGCTGGGTTGTGGGCACCAGAGAGTGGCATGTCATGCCCTGCATGGGGTGAATGCATCTTCCCTGCACAGGATCTAGCAAGAGAGCCCAAGAAACTTCTTTTCTGTGTTTCACACTTGTACAGTGCTGGGGGGGAGGGGGCTGGTGGCAAATATTTTCAGGGACTGGCCCCTCAGAGGCCAGATATTTTTGGGGCTGCCCCTTTGCCCCCGCCTAGGCACACAACTCATTGAACCATGTCAACATGTTACTCAGCTGGTCCTTGCCAGCTGAGTTTTTCAAGGGCTGGCCCCTCAGAGGCAAAACACACTGGGGAGGTGGCCCTGGTGGCAAATATTTTTGGGAGCTGGCCCCTCAGAGGGAAGCAGATATTTTCAGGGCTGGCCCCCTGCCTATACACACAACTGATTGAACCATGTCAACAAGCTACTCAGCTGGCAAGGGCCAGCTCAGTTTTTCAGAGACAACATGCATTGGGGGTTGGCCACTGGTGGCAAATATTTTCAGGGGCTGGCCATGAGAGGCAACATGAGCCAGTACTCTCCCTTCCCAAGGCATGTGGCTCAGGGGAGCCACAGTCCCAGCTGTGACCTGTGAGGTGTATTTTCGCCAGGGGAAAAGTAGTTTAGTGACCTGTTGACATGGTACAGTCAGCTGGGTGCCCCCAGAGCTATTTGGGAACTTCACCTTCTGAAGCCCACCTCTTTGGTGCATTTTCACAGGGGAGAAAAGTAGTTGTGTGACCTGTTGACATGGCTCAGTCAGCTGTGTGCTCCCTGTGTGCTAAGGGTGCTTCGGCTTCTGAAGCCCACCAACTGTTTGGTTTTCTTTCCCCTGAGATTCCCTACTTTTCCTTCTTTCCTTGAGAATAATACAAAGTCTTTCCCTAGTCACATGGAGCCTATTTTGCATTTGGGCATCATGGGTACCTGGTACAATTAGCAGGGTGTATTTTCACAGGTGGGGGGGTGTAATGAGCGATCTATTGACATGGTACAGTCAGCTGGGTGCTCCCAAGGCTGATGTGGGTGCTTTACATTCTGAAGCCCACTTGTTTGGTTTATTTCCCCCTGGGATTCCCTACTTTTCCTGCTTTGCTTGAGAATAATATGAAGTCTTTCTCCTGTCACATGGAGCCAATTTGTTCCATTTGGACATCATGGGCTTCAGCTTCTGAAGCCCACCTATTTGATGTATTTTAATCACGGGAAAAGTAGTTGAGAGACCTGTTGACATGGTACAGTCAGGTTATTTTTTAAAGTCACTGTTCTTTAAAAAGGGACAGATTGAAAAACAGTGCCAGCAATGGAGGCTTAGAAGTGGCTGGGCTGTAGTGCGGATAAATAAAACAATTTCTCTCATTGTGGAAAGAGACTTCAGAAAAATGGCTGTTTTCAATGGGAGGGGAATGAGAACAATGCATTCTTAGAAGATGACATCACACATACACACAAAACCACTTGTGGGGCATTTTTTCCCATAACGCACCAGCAAGAAAACCCAGAATGCCACAGGGCTGAGGAAACAGCTGGCTTATGGGCAGGTGTAGAAACTCAACTTCAACTTTATAAAAGCCAGTGTTACACAGCTGACTTTAATAAATTCCACTTTATTTTGTTATGTAGATATAGCCTCAGTATGACCACTAAACACTGTATATATAATTTGCTTCATAAAATATGCCTGGCCTACTATGGCACCCAATCCTGTACTTTTTATTCAAGCAAAAATCTCACTACTTGCAGAATCAGCCCCATAGGTGGCCATATTGCAATTTCTAGGCACAATGGAAGATGACAACGACATTTAAACTAGCTAAAGAAAATTCTAAATTTATACTTCAGTTTTTATTGTAATTTAATGTAACTTTTTCCATTTAGGGGTTTAAAATAGCCTGTATGCAACTCAGTAACTTTATGGGGGTGTTATTCTCAAAACTACACATCTTATTAGACAAACAACATTTGAAATCCCATAAAACTTGTATTGCATGGGACAAGCCATTTTACTTTTCACCATAACACCGCAGCTATGTAGCCAATGCCGTGATACTTACACAAGCAAACCTCTCAGAGACACCAACAGGAAGTATTATAGAATGACGACCACACAGTCAATTAAATACTTCCTTTTTATTACTAAAATGGAGTAGTTCCTTTTTTTGTCAATGGAGTAAAAAAAACTTTTTGCTTACTATGCCTGTATCTCTAGGTATCTGATTGTGGCTGCAAGGATAGAGATTATTACAGGTAGAATTATTTTGATCCTATGCCCTTCTGTTTTGTGAACAAGGTCTGCTGTTAACATGATAACACTATACCACATGCAACCTATTAACTCAAGACTTAGCTGTTCACCCACACATTCAAAAGCAATTATGCTTTTTCTTCTCATAGGTTTGTCATGTATAACAGCTAAAGGTCCAAGTTGTTTTTTCTCATGGAGAAGTTTTTACTTCCCCTTTAGCTGGTAGGCTTGCAATGCAAACTAAAAAGAATGAGTTGTATCTCCCCAGGGTTTTCTTTTCAGTATGATTAAGAAAAGTGACTTCTTAGTCAAGAACACGGTGACACCAAGACTTCCTGATTTCTCTCAGAAGGGAGGCTGTCACCACTCAATATTAATTGGTTTTAACCCTCCATCCTTCAGGCTACAGTTGCACAAATTTCCCGTCAAAGATCAACTATAGTTCTCAGAGTGAACTATTCAGAACTTCTCCATTAAAATTAAGTGCTGCATATACTTTGTATGGTGTATGTTACTTGACAAAAGTTAATGGATATTTTTATCTAAATAGCCAACTAAAAATTATGGGTGAAAAATCCTAACATTTTATCTCAGAGTTATTTCCCACTTACGCAGCTCCATAATAAAAGCCTTACGGATTTATTAGTTAATCCATAACAAATTACAAGCAACTCCAGGGCCTGATTCTACTCCAATTTAAATCAGTGGAAATCTTACCACTAGACTGAACAGACACAGAACTGAACCCTTTTGGCTTGTAGCTGTTGAGGAATTTTCACCATTCTACCAAAAACAAAGTCCCTGAGGTTGACAGCTGATAAGACCTATTCATTGACTTCTGGAAAATGATAGTAGTGTAGCCCTCATGAAGATGGGAAAAAATTATAAAATTGGATGCAACAGACTGTCAAAGCAAAGATGCAAATTGGTAGCTATATGGTAGGATCTCAACATTTGTGAGGGTTCTGTGTTCAGAACCCTCGTGAATGTTGATTTTTGCAAACGTGGGGGGAGGGGGGCTCAGAGCCCCAGGAAGCCACAGCTGCAGGTGCTCCCCGCCCTGGAGCCCCGGGGAAGGAGCGGCTGCTGACATTCCTGCCCCAGGCAAGCGGCAGCCGCTGGTGCTCCTGTTCCAGGGAAGTGACGGCCACCAGCGCTCCTGCCCTGGGGAAGGGGTGGCTGCTGGCACTCTGGCCCTGGACCCCCAGGGAAGAGAGGCCATTTGCAAATAAGTGAATTTGCAAATATGGCACTTGTGAAAGTTGAGACCCTACTGTGCTTAAATTGTTAACAGGAAAACAAAGTTTTTTAGACATACAGACCTGCCTTTGCACATAGATTTGTAACTGCTTTTCCAGTTTGGGAAATAGAAATCAACATTAAGAAAGAAAAAAAGGAGTTCGACTACAGCTTTAAAAAAGGTTCAGTCCTCACTGTAGATAAAAACCAACAAACCAGAAATTTTGGTTAATCAAATCAATATGTAGCACTTGGGAGCCAGGGGTTCCCATACTTTTTTAATCACACACATATCTGAACAGAAAGATTGTTTTGCAGACTTCCTCCCCTTCCACATGCATTTGTACAGACCAACCCATCCGTGTGTAATTCTTTTAACATCCTTGAAGCATCTATAGCTATTTTTACCTTGAAAATACTTGTGAAGTATTTAGGCTGGGACCGTATAGAAGAATTTAAGGGATTAATTCACTCTCAAGGGAAGCTGGACTCCAATTTCCTTAGGTGCGTCTGAAAACCTCACCCTCACCATATTTTTAGCATCTTGTAGCATGATTTCACAGACAAAAAACAGAAGACAACATAGACCTCTGTGACCAGAACGCTCCCGACAGAGAGGCAACATGTGCTTTGAAAAACACCAGGGGATCGTGGACCAGAACACCACAAGTTTATAATCATGAGTTGCATATTTACAGGAGTCTCTTATCTGCAATTGATAGATTCATGCAAAATCACCAAACCATAGCTAGGTTTTCATCTACTCTACAAAACACTACCCAGTTAGGGATTGTATCACAATATGGTATTCCCAAGAGCAGTTTGGTCTTGAGTGCACAGGCAAGACTGATGACTATTTTGAAATGTCAGGGCATCCACATGTTCTTAATAAGACCTCAGTGTGGAAGTTCTACAGCATACATACACAGTGAGAAAGTCAGTGTGACCCAGTTCTAACTGCAGATCTATTGATGCAGAAGTGTATGGGTAAGACCATGGCCTGGTAGGTAAAATACAGAATTGGATATCTGTTTAGGGTTCTGTTCCTAGCTTTGTCACACACATAACTCAGTTTCCTCATCCGTTACATGAAATTAATCTTTATCTTATTGGGATGTTAAGATAATTTATTAACTCTTGTTCATAAGGTGTTCAAACTTCTACTGCATACTGGCTCTCAGAAGACATTTAGAGGTAAATTAGAGCTAAATGACAACACAGAACACGGAGAGCCAGGACAGGTGTCTGTAAACAAACTGTATGGGACCACAGGAAACCTGGCCATAGGGTTTCATCCAGCTAACTAAAATCTTGCCAGACCATGGATGTTACCAGACTAGATAGTCCTATACTACAGTGGCTCCACCAGTACTTTGCACATGCTATCATCAGTAAAATACACCTTGTCAAGAGGCTGAAAAAAAGTATATCTAAAAAATCAAAAGCCAGCAAACTAGACTTTGAAGGCCCTACTCATTATTATCAATCAGAAGAATTTGAACAGAACAAGAGGACAGAATGACTATATATATATGAGTATCATAATGCGGCTTCAGGGCTGGCAGGTCAACAATGGACATGATTTTTTCTCTTCAACAACTACAGGAAAAATGCAGAGAGCAAGAAAAGCCATTATTCACAGCATGTGCAGACTTTACAAAGGTGTTTTACACAATTAGTAGATCACGACCATATAGAGTATTAACCAAGATTGGCTGCTCACTGACCCTACTCAACCTCATAACATTCTTTCATGAAAACAAAAAAGCAACAGTGCAATATGATGGATCTACATTGGAGCCATTTGCGATTACCAGCAGAGCCAAACAAGGGTGTGTTCTTGCCCATACCTTCTTTGGCATATTCTTCTCAGTTCTACTGCATTGCGCATTTCAAAAGTCACTCAGCAATGTATTTCTCCACACAAGATTAGATGGCTCTCTCTACAACCTGGCAAGACGCAAGGCCAAAACTAAGGTCAAGAAAGTACTCATTAGGAAACTCCTCTTTGCGGATGATGCAGCTCTCATCACTCATAATGAAGACACTCTACAGTTACTGATGGATTCTCTGCCCAGAGCCTGCAAGTTGTTTTCCCTTGACATAAGCAAGAAGAAAATTATTGTATTCATTCAAGGTATATCTCAATGACCCAGTTTCATTCTGGATAACAGCCCATTAGATGTGGTTCAACAATTCGGTTACCTTGGATCTACTGTCACCACAAACCTATCCATGGACGAAGAACTGAACATCAGAATCTGGAAGGCAGCTACTATTTTCGTCAGACTTACGAAATGAGCATGGAACAATCCTAAGCTGACAGTGAAAACAAAGACACTAATCTACCAGGCATGTGTACTGCATATCCTGCTACATGGTTCTGAGGCACGGACCACCTACTTGAACCAGGAGAAAAAACTGAACAGCTCCCATCTTCACTGCCACCGCAGAATTATGAATATTAATTGGCAACATAAAGTTTCAAATGCAGATGTCCTATCAAGATCTGGTATACCCAGCTTCATAGCACTCCTCAACAGCAGAAAACTATGATGACTTGGTCATGTGAGAAGAATGAGTGACAAACGGCTTCCAAAAGAAATCCTCTTCGGTGAACTGTCATGTGGGTTGAGAACAAGAGAAAGACCAAAGCTAAGATTCAAGGATACATGCAAAAATGCCATGAAAAAATTCACACTGATCCAAAATCCCGGGAATCTACATCATCAGACTGAAATACCTGGCAACGATTGCAACGATAGGGAGTATCATCCTTCGATAGCATATGTGCAAGCCGCACAAAAGAACTTCATCTTAGAAGGAAAAGCTCTCAGAGGGAAGAATTTGGAAAGAGAATGACACGCACTAATTGCAATCAGCCATGCAAATCCAATATTGGACAGATAAGCCATGAGAGAAGCAGCAGACTCAAACACTGCCCATAGATCCTCTCTGCTGCTGCTGACCACCATCTCTCAAGATGAAAAGGGGCCATATATATATAACACAGCTGTATACACAATAGCTGTGTCTACACAACAGCGCTTTTTTGAAAGGTTAAAAAAAATCGAATGATAATATTCGAAGTACAGTAGGCTCCCGAGTTACGCAAGGGTTCCATCCCACGCACCCTCACATCACCCAGAGCTCGTGTAAGTGGGGGTCCAGCTTTTTCCCTGGCAGAACTAGGGAAGCAGCAGAAAGGTAAGTCCTGGGGTGGGGGGCAGTTGCGGAGGGTTAAGCCTGGCACTGGGTTGGGGCCATAGGAGGCAGGTGGGAGGGGAGGGGCTAAGTCTGGGGTGGTTTAGGGCTACAGGGGGGCCAGGGGTGGAGTTGAGCCAGAGCTGTGAGCGGGGGTGGTGAGCCAGAGCCCTGCTCAGGTGGTGAGCCAGTCTGTGGAGGGTTTGAACCAGGGCGGGGGGAGGGGGGATTTGAGCCAGAGCCATGCATGGGGGTGGTGAGCTAGAGCCCGAGGCAGGGGTCGGGGGTGAGCAGGAGCTATACATGGGTGGTGAGTGAAGCTGGGTGTGGGGACAGGGCCTGATCCAGGGTGGTGAGGAGCCAGGGTGTGGGGTGAGCCAGGACTGGGGCTGGGGGGCGAGTTAAGCATGACTGGAAGCCGTGCATTTCCAGGGTTTACTGTAGGAATCAGGGTCAGCTGCATAAGAGCAAGGTCGCATACTCTGGGTTCGCATACTCTGAGACCTTACTGTAAAGCCCTTTGAAAGAGCACAGCTACACACAAAAAGTGGATTGAATCCTCGATCTGCTCTTTTGAAACAGTGCTCCATTCTTTTGCCAGGGAGCATCCACACAGCTCCAGGCATTCTTTTGAAAGAACGGAGTAGGGCAGGGGAACCCTTGGCTGAGAGGGGACACAGGGTCATGGGGCAGGAAGGAAAAGGGGGACAGGAGGGGGAAGGGGGGCAGGAGAGTGGAACTCCCCACCACACCCTCATGAGACTGTATGTCCTCCACCCCATGCAGGTCATCTAGGCTATCACCACGATGCTGCTCCATACGGTCATCCACTTTGGGGATCTGTATGCAGCCATGGTGGGATTTGTTGCACGTGGCTTCCTGAACTCCTTCAGCACCCTGGATGGAATGCACATCCCCATCCACACCCCGGCTCACAGTGCTGGCCACTACATCAACAGGAACAGCTACTATTTGGTAGTCCTCCAGGACCTGTTCAATCCCAAAGGCCGGTTCATGGACATCTACATGGGCTGGGCAGGCCAGACACATGGCATACATGTGTTATGGAATTCGGGCCTCTGCTGCTGCATGGAGGCTGGGACCTTCATCCCCCAGCGGAGGCTCCCAGTCAAGGCCATTGACATGCCACTCTGCATGGTGGTGGATGCCTCCCACCCCTGCAGCTGTGGCTAATGCAGCCATATACCGGCCACCTTGACCGCCCCGCAGGAGTTGTACATCACCTGGCTGAACCAGGCCTGCACCATGTTGGAGTGATCCTTCAGGCACCTGAAGGGGTAGTGACTTCTCTCGCAGCTGGAGGTCAGGGTGCAGAACATACAGCAGGTGGTGGATGCCTGCTCTGTCCTCCACAACATCATGGAGGGCAAGGGGAATGCCTTCCTGCAGGGGTGGGCAGCTGAGTCCGGCCCCGGTTACAAGCAGCTGGCCGCAGCCTCAGTCACCAGGCCCAATGGGACGGGGACCATATCAGGGAGGTCTTCTGTGACAGCTTCACTCAAGGGCCCCACTGACCCACAGCCACCGCTCACCATCCCCCTCACACAGCCACCCCTCACCATTCCCCACCACCACCACTCCGACACATCAAACCTCACCATCCCTCCACAAAGAACATGGGAAACAGAGATCTCTGAAAGTAAAATATTCACTATAAACTATAACGAAGCAACTGTTTCCTGGGTCACAAAATAACCAGCTATGTACATTGTGGGGCTGTGAGGGACCTGAACCTGGAGAGGGGATGGGAGAGTCACTCAAGGGCAGGAGTGGAAAGCCGTGAGTCCCATCGGGCCCAGGATCCCCTCCCTCCACAGGTTCAGGGCCCACAGCAGGGCTGAGATGGGGTGGGCTGCACAGGCAGGTAGGGTCATGGGAGAGCTTCAGCAGGGTCAGGCTTGGCAGGGGGTGGCATGGGGAGCGGTTGGGGGCTCAGCAGGGGAGGTGGCTGGGGGATGAGAAGGCAGACCACATTCACCGCATCGTCCTGGAGGATGCTGGTTATGCCTCTAGGCTGTCCAGGAGTCTGTCCCAGGCCACCCTTTGCCAGGCCATGAGGGCCTCCTCCAGCTGAAGGCATTGTTCAGCCACCTCAGCCTGTCAGCAGCTGGCACTATCATCCCCTAACTGTCTCCAAAGTCTCTGGCCACAGGCCCACCATGGTGTTGCTGGGGGCGGGGAAATTCCTGGGCCCTCTCCACCGCCTCCAGGGGGCTGTCCAGGACAATGCAGAGAGCACGGGACTCTCTTGGCGCTTGGATGGTGTGGCTGTATAGAGAGACGGATGGCATATCAATCCCTCGGCGCAGCCCCGAGGGCCATGCCCCTTGGGGGACCATCCTCACCCTTGGGACACCATTCCCCGTCCAAAGGCACAGAGGCCATGGGGTATCACAAGCACAAAGAGGTCCTCTGCCCATGTGGGGCAGTCCTCAGGTGTGTTCCAGCCCTACCTATCTCTTGCCACACGTGCGGTTCACAGTGCTGTCCATAAGGGAGGGTGCTGAGTGTCGCCAATGGCTTTCATGTCATACCCGGGATCACAGTCTTCGGGGATGTGTCTCAGCCAGGATCACTGGCATGCGCATGGCCCGCTGACAGCTGTCACCCTCACCCCGCACGCCAGGTGTGCGCCCTGTCCAGTATTTACCAGATGGTCCTTCACCGAGGTCTGGTGACGCCTGGCTGCCAGTCAACCAGCTGAACGACCTGGGAGGCATGTCAATGATGAGGTCTCCCTCGTCGATGGACCACTCCCTGGAGCGGTACCATTCCTGGCTGTGGCTTGCTGGTCCTGGCTCCTCCTGAGCCTCCACCTCCGGCTGCTCTGCCAAGGTGTCAACAGCAAGAGGTGGCGGTAAGCTGTCCCAGGGTCCCAGGATGGCCCAGAGCTCCCTGTAGTAGGGGCAGGTTACAGGACTTGCCCCTGAATGGCCGGCCTCATCCCGAGCCCTGGCATAGCCCTGTCAGAGCTTCTCCACCTTCTTCTGGACTTGGTGCAGAATCCACTCAGGTTCTCCCTAGGTGGCAAGTTCCTGGTGCAGACGGCCAAAGGCTGAGGCATTGCACCACTTTACCCCCATCTCCCGAAGCACCTCCTCTTCCTTCTAGAGTCCTAGTAAGTCTCTGAGCTATTGCTTGGTCCAGGACGGGGCCCTTTTCTTCTCCCTCAGGCCCTGGCTCCTGCAACCCCTGCGAGAGCTCTGTGGGGGTGGGGGACCTGGGGTTCCTGGGGTGGGTGGCTGCTGGCCACCGAGGCTTTTTCGATTTTGAGGGGTGGATGTGAGGGTGTGCTGAAAGCTGCTTGTGGCTGTGCTGCTAGCATGCTCTCAATTTCCTGTCACAGGGTTTCTGTGTCCGTACAGCTTTAAGGGCAGATGAAGACTGAGATCATAGAGCCCCACTGCTGCAGGCCAGGGCATCTCCACGTTCCAGCTGGCCGGCACCATGGAGGACTCCTCTTTCAAAAGAGCAGGTCATGGAGTGTCTACAGGTGTCTTATTTCAAAACAGTCATCCTAATACGGGTTTGGGGTAGGGATTTTGAATTCTGCACTGTGTTCTTTTGATTTCATTTCATTCTTTCGAAGGAGAGAGAAAAACTGTGAATGTACTTGCACATGTAGACCCAGCTAATAAGTATGGGAAACAAGTTTCTATTTAAAAACTAGAATGTAGTTTATATGTTTTTCCAAGCTATTAATCTTTCATTAAGTTCTATCTCCCAATTCTTTATAGCAGTTATTTTTAATAAAAGCAGTAAACCTGCAGCACGTAATACTAACATGTTTAATGTTATTTTTATATCATATTACATATACAGTTATTTTCTATGCATTGGAGAAAAAATTATGCATTTCTGTAGTCTGATATTTTGATTCTGCTTTTACCTATCATGGTGAGCAATTTTACTGGAGATTGCTTTAAGCAGCTGTAATTCATTTGAGGGAACTGCTGATGGGCTTATCAGAAGACAAATGTAGAATATTTGCTTACATATTTGATTGTGATTCTATTGTGGGAGACAGAGTAATGCTTAGTTTTGCACATATATATAGTCCCACAGAAATCAATGCAACTATATGCATGAACAAAGTCGAGCCCACATTAAGTGTTTACAGAATTGGGGCCTACAGCAATACAACATTCAAACACAGATATATGAGTGATATAATTTTTCACATAAGTAATCTATAAATTTTATTTTCCTTTCCATCTTACTGCTCTCAATCTCTGGATTTTATCTTTCCATATTTATCTGCCAGGAAAACAGCTTTATGAGAAGTAATTTCTTTTCTAACTTTAACTGTGTTTTACATATGGTATATGAGCCCTTTGCAGACAATGCCCAAAGATCTCTGAACTAAAAATATTTTACGATGCTAAGTTTATTTAATCACTCTTAAGAACAAATGGGAGGTAACTTACCTGGTCAAGTGGAAATACAAAACTAGAATGTGGATTTCTTTTAGATACCTCTACTTACTAAACAAAAGCATGTAATTAAATAACTTGAAGCTGGACAAAAATTGATTTTATGTCTTAATTTAATAAAAACAGCTGCAAATGCAGTATTTTTTAAATATGCAGCCACATACTCTAATACAATTTTTAAAATGAAGGGTGAAAGGAAACAGGAGGCAGAGAGACACCAAGCACAAGCAACTGTTCAATGTAATATCAAAATCACTGGTAGAAAGGAAAGGTAATCAATGAAGGAAATAGCAAATGCTATATCCTATAGAACACAGAAACTTGTTGATGAAAACATATATGTTTTTCTTTCCACATCCCAGTTGCAAACACTGTTAGATTCCCCACATTGAGACTGTGATCAGGTAAATTAAGTACCTCATCAAGAAAATAACTGAAATGTGATACTAATTTAAGCATACAGTTCTTCAATAGTAAAGGTTCACTTAACTTTTGATTTCACAAAATAAAATATGATCTCATAAAAGACTCATTTATATCATAATGGTGTGTTTTGATTAAAAATTGACTTCAGTAAATCTGTAACAATGTAACTGAATGTCAAAAATGTTACTGGTTTCATGCCTAATAATGTGTCACCTTTAAATGAGCTATATGAAGACAGGCCTTTTCTCTAAGATCCCAGTTCTGCAAAGACATATGCACATATTTTACGTTGCACATTAGCATATGGAACTGGGAATATGATTTAAGAACACATTACACGTAAAGGAACGAGGACAAATGTAACTCTAAGAGTTCTCCTTTTCTATCCTTTATCAGTTTGCTTTTTTTACTCTATTCTCTTTTACTATATAGATGTTATTTATTGATTAAGGAATCCATTCCCATAAGTGCATGCACACACACACACACCAGATATGGAACAGCGAAACAATATGCAAAAATAAATTGATTTCTGATATCCTCTTTTGGATACAGAATTTGCAGAAAACAATCTTGCAAAGGAATACATGGACATTCTTGTATAGCTCCTGTTGAAAGACTTTTGCACAGAAGACCTAGCGTGTGAACCTGTTAAGCAAGGGACCAAGTGTAGGAGGATGGATGGTTTTGTGGCTAAGACACTTAAGTAGGAGGCAGAAAATCTGGGTTCTATTCTTGGCTCTATGACAGGTTCCTGTGCAGCTATTCACAAGTCACATCATCATTCCGTGCCTCAGTTCCCCATCTGTAACAATATATCCAAACCTCAGCCTGTAAGGAACAGGGCTTAAATTCAGCCAGAGCCATCTGGAGCAGAGCTCCAGTAAATATTTTCAAGCCCATGGGAGCCTTGACACACTTTGTTAGGCTCAAGCCCCAAGCCTGACGGTTCCAGAAAGCACTTGGGAGAATTTAAGCCCTGGGAGGATACATTTAGTAAAGATTCTGAGGCACTCAAACACAGTACTGACGAGTGACACAGAAAAGCTTAAAAGTACACAAAAGTCCTCATTGTTAACTTCATTTCCATTGACTCCAAAGCCAGGCAATATATCACAGTAAGATTTCTTAGAAAATCAAAATACAGACATGAGGACTTTCAGAATTTCAAAATGAGCTGTTTGATTTAGTTTTGTATTTATTTACTTCAGTTTCAACATACAAATGTAAGATGAATGCTTATCCCAGACTCGAAGTTTTTGACAAATAACTAGAGATACATTCCAATTAAGATGGAAACAGCTGCAAAAATTCAACAACCTTTATCCACAAAGCCCAAATCTTCTCTACCCCAGGTTCCCAAACTTCATTTCCCTAAAATCCACATTCCTACTCAAACACCCTCTCCAAATCATCAGCTTTCTCAAAATGCCTGGCAAACACAAGTACTTTGCAGGCTGGAGGATAGGTCACTCAACAGCTGTTAATCAGGATGGGCACAGATGTAATCCCATATGCTGGGAGTCCCTAAATGTCTGATTGCCATGAATTGGGACTGGATGAGAGTGGACGGATCTTTCAATAATTGACATGTTCTATTTCTTCTCTCTGAAGCATCTGGCTTTGTCCACTATTATGACACTGGTCTAGATGCACTGCTTATCTGAAATAACCTTGTTATCCTTGTGTTCTTATGCCGTAAAGTGAATTCTAAAGGCAAGAGGCTCCTGAGGACCCAATAATGCCTTCTCACATATAAGTTACAGTAATCTCTCATGATACACACATTTGAAATGCACGTATCTTTTGCATTTAAGGGAGAGGGGTTGTGGGGACATCAGTGCCGTGGGGGGAGCAGGGAGACCCACAGCTCTATGGCTGGAAACCAGCAGAGCCAGCCATAGGGTCCCCAGCTGGGGGCAGGCAGATCTGCAGCCCCACAGCTGGAAGCCAGCAGAGCCAGCTATGGGGACCCCAGCTGGGGGGTGGAGAGACCCACAGCCGGCAAGTGGCTGGGCTCCCAGCCCAGCCCCACAGTGGCAGCCCCAGATGAGGCTGCCACTTGGTTCCCCTCTCTTCTGCTTGCGGGACCCAGGAAACTGACCAGCCATTAGCTTCCCAGGCTGCTACTTGGTTCCCTGCTTTGCACCACTTGCAGGACCAGGAAGCTGACCACCCATAAGCTGGTCAGTTTCCCAGTCCAACATGCCACAGGGAGACTGGAACCAGGCTGGCCCCTGCTTCCCAGCTCCCCACCACTCTGGGCTGGTCAGTTTCCCAGCTCCTGAAAGCCCAGGGGAACTGGGAACTACGTGGCAGCCTGGTTTCCATCTTCCCTTGACTTGCACAAAAATTTGAGTTATGCCAGGGTTGCTGGAACACAACCCCAGTGTAACCTGAGGGTTTAGTGTACTTCCATCTTGAGCAACTACATTCATGGAGTTGCACCAGGAAAGAAGTGATCTCTCAAACAGTTAGGTCCCTAGTGTTTTAGCACTTTACAGACCAGAACCAGGACTTTAAATTCTGTCTGGAAACCAACCACCAAGGCAGATTCCAAAGCACAGGTGTCATATGTTAAGAAGTGGGCCACAGCCTTCTGCACCCACTTCAGCTTCCAAAGAAGTTTAAGGTATAGCCCAGTGTACTGTAGCAGCCTAATGCTGAAATAACAAAAGGCCTGGATGACTGCAACCTTAATTGCTGGAAGAGCTTCTAAGTCTATAGATGTTAACAAAAGAGAAAATAAATTGAATATTCACAAACAGGCATTGGATTAAGCTGTGGACCATTCTGCATATTGTTGAAAGGGAGATGCTCACTGATGGACTAAGTTAAGAAATGTACTGAAACTACAAGGCTCTGTGCCTTTCATCTGTTTGTTTTTTTAAGTGGGCTTCTGCCCTTTCTCCATTTTTCCAGGCACTTGAATGCAACAAGACAGCCCTTAGGCATTAGTCACATCCTGATGGTTCTAAATGACAGGTCGGCAATGTGACAACACTGAATTCAACCTTTAAAAACACCTATAAGTGGTGGCAGTGGGAGGGGGGAAGAGTGGGAAACTGTTGAACATACCAACTCTGAAGCACTTTACCAAATAAAAGTTGGGTAATGTGCAAAGATAAATAATCTAAACATACCCTTTGTATAAAATACACTGAATATACAGAATTTCTTTGAAAATCTGTAGAACTGTATTTTGCAATGGATTAAAATCTATGGTAGGAAAAAGGTGGAATAAGGTATTGTCAAGATGGTAAAATCATCAAGACAATTGTGACTGCATGTATTTAATTTATTTAAGGCTAAAGAGATTAAACAAGACTCTTTTAAAATTGTAAATACTCACAAGTTCCACATCAGTTAAAGCATTATGAACTGATTGTCTTCTCAGTGTCATCAAAAATAAGTGAAAAGAAAAAGACTTTTGTACTTACCATCATTTAGAATTGTAAATTCCAGGAAACGATACTCATAGGAAACATCTATCTTGGTTTCTACCTGGGGCCTCTTCAATGTTGAGTAGATATTACCAGGCCGTTTTTCATCACACTTCTCTAATTTGTTTAGTCCACAACCCATCTCAACAGCTGATGATTCGGAGAGGTATGAGAAGAGAGAAAGAAAAAATAACAGTATTAATTTTCTATTCCATATGTCTGTCTTAAAGTTTCTACGATTTATATATTTTTTTAAATATGCTATCCACAGACCATTATGAAATAGCATAATTTAATAAATGTTCAGATTCTAAACAAGTTACATTTATCATGCCTGACTCACTGTTTTAAAGATAAAATTACCAGGTGTATCATTATTTTATTGAAAGCTGACAATGCACCTGTAATATACTTCGAAGGACAGACAGGGATATAAAATGTAATGTATTATTAAGCAGTCAACATATAGGTAAAGCTACAATTATGTTATTTATCTGTAACCATTTTAGGAAAATATGGGATACCTATCCAACTGCAAAATCTTTTTTCAATCTTAGAAGTTAGTACTAGATCTGCATTTAAATGTAACAAGCATATACATGAAACTAAATTGTTCTGCTTCTTCTTGAACTTTAGATAAAAATCCTATATTCATTCCATCCCTCCTGTCTTTTCCAGGGTAAAGTACAGGATATAATAGGAACCTTAGGTAGTCAACTTTAGAACAGAATAAAAGCTGGCTGAATGCTAAAGACAGCCTAAACACAAATTGGAAACAGAAATCAACATGTGCTAAAAAGAAGACTTGTAGCCTTGGTATGAAAGTGTTCAAGGGAAATGTTACAGAAACGCGTGCTACATGTTGTGCCAAGCTTTAAGTTTTTGCCATTTACCCTACAGGAAAACAACATTTCTTTGTTTATTCTGGCAGAATTATATGAGCGTCATTATTTTAAATCATTTTTATAAATCTGGAATTACATATTTTACTTAGTGAATTAAAAGCTAAGCATTGCTAATTCTTTTTCTATTTTAGACAGCCCAGAGTCTGCAATCAATGATGATAATCAGCATTGCAAAAATGTTCAGTAGACAAAAATATTTAACAGTAATGCAATGACTGAGCTTCCTTTTACAAACAAAAAATCTTATTCTTTGCTTCTTTATATCCATTCACAGTACAAGTATATTGGTCCAATATGGCTAGCACAAAGAAAACAATACATAAAAACAATGTCACAAAACAGCCTGTACTTAAAGATATTGATTAGAAAAGCTATTTAAAACACATGCTTAACCTTAAGTATGACAGTTAGAATACTTTAATGGAACTTCTCACTTGCCTAACTTTAAGCATATGCTTAAATACCTTACTGAATCAGGGCAAAAGGCTGCAATAAGTCTTATCAAACAAATCAATATCTGGCTGTATTTCAGTGGTGGATGAGATAATCCCTATGTAGAACATATGGAAGCATGCAAATATTTATAAAAGATTGCTTATAAATGCTTATAAAGGATTGCCTTCTCAAAACAGGATTGAGAAATGTTGTCAGGGAAGCCTGGGAAAGGTTGTGTTCCTATACGATTCCATGGTCTGCTTATAAATATTCTGGGTGAAAAGTGTTATGTAAGGTGTATTACTAGGTCAAGGCCTGTGGCCCTTCTTCATGTGAGGAGTCCCAGTAGAACCATAGGATTATTCATCTCGTGATAAAGGAAGAGGTTATTAAAGGTTCAGTGGTGGCTTCTGAGGAATTACTAAAAATGTTTAATGTTACAGACAATTTTCCATTTTTTCTGACATGGCTTGATAGCCTTAGAGAATTAAAGCCTTCACTTACTACAGAATCGTATAGCAACACAAGCATCCCCAGGCTTCCCTGACAATATTTCTCAATCCTGTTCTGCGAAGACAATCCTTTATGTCGTTGTGCTCATTTGCTAGTGACAGTTTCACAATGTGTACACCTTGGCATGTGGGATTTGGTTGAGACACCAACTATTTTCCTAGTGACGCACTGAATAATTGTTTACCTAAGGTTATAACGTTTAGTTATGAGTAAGCCAGCCTGAATTTCAGTTAATGACTTAATGGTGAAAGATGCCATAGCCCATATATAATCCCTGAGACAGCAAGTCCCCATCTTTCTTTTACTCAGGTATTTTTAAATGTCCATGGTAAGGGTATGAAAACAGGATATTTTCTCAGGAATTAAAAGGATAAACAAGCAACTGAAACAGACTCCACTAAGGCTGCAAACTTCCTAATCATACAAAACCAAACACCTCTGTCCTACCCACTTCTCTGAGGCCTCACCTCTTCGCCATCATTTCTCCGAGGTCCTAGCACTCCACTCACTCCATCTCCACTCCCCCCATCACTCACTGTCCCCCACCCTCACTCATTTTCACCAAGCTGGGGCACAGAGATGCAGGATGGGGTGAAGACTCTCGCTGGGAAACCTTCTCCTGTATCTCAGACCCTTCATCCCTGGTCTGAGGTGCAAAACGAGGCTCAGGGCTGGGGTACAAAGTTGGGGTCTAGGTGGGGGTGAAGACTTCAGGAAGGGCTTTGGAATGGGAGGGGACTCTGGGCTGGGGAAGGAGTTTGAATGCAGAGTGCAGGGTCCAAGCAGCAATTACTGTGGCTACAGGAAATGGTTACCAAGTCCCTGTGTCACACTAGGAGGATGAGCAGCCAAGGACAGAGCCCTCAGGTGTCATCCCACAGCTCCCATCTGACACAATCACAAGCTAATGGGAGCGATGGCGCCAGCACTCAGGGCCTGGCCAGTTCACAGAGTCTTCCTAACCATACTTGAACTTAGGGGCTGCAGGTATCAAGCAGCTGCTTCCAGGAGCTGCATGGAGCCAGGGCAGGAAGGGAGCCTTCCTTAATCCTGGGCCCCCACTGTGCCACTGACTGGATTTCTAATAGTGCAGTCAGTGATGCCAACCAGAGCTACCAGCTTCCCTTTTCGATTGGGCATGCTGGTCGAAAATTAGACAACTGGCGGCAACCCAAAGTTCCACAATGACCACGCAACTGATTAGCTGACCAACCTGATTGTGTTTTATGATGAGGTAACTGGCTCTGTGGATATGGGGAAGGCAGTGGATGGCTTTAGCAAAGCTTTTGATACAGTCTCCCAATCATCCTTGCCTGCAAACTAAAGACATATGGGTTGGATAAATGGCCAGTAAGATGGAGAGAAAGCTGGCTAGATCATCAGGCTCAATGGATAGAGATCAACAACTCTATGTCTGGTTGGCAGCTGATATCAAGCAGAATACCCCAAGGACAGGTTCTGGGGCTGGTTTTCTTCAACATCTTTACCAATGACCTCGGTGAGAGGATAGATTGCACCCTCAGCAAATTTGCAGATGTCACTAAATTAGAGGAGGAGGTTGATATGCTGGAGGGTAAAGACAGGGTTAAGGGAGACCTAAACAGATTGGGCCAAAAGAAATCTGATGAGGTTCAAGGAGGACAAGTAAGTGCAGAGTCCTGCACTTAGGGCAGAGGAATCCCAAGCAATGTTCCAGGTTGGGAAACAACTACCTAAGCAACAGGTCTGCAAAAAAGGACCTGGGGATTACAGTGAATGAGAAGCCCATACAGTGTGCCTTTGTAGCCAAGACCACCAACGGCATACTGGAGTGCATTAGTAGGTGCACTGCCAGCAGATCTAGGGAAGTGATTATTTGCCTTTATTTGGAACTGGTAAGACAGCATCTGGAATATGGCATCCAATTCTAGGTCCTTTTCATCACTCAAAGGCTGTGGACGGACTGGAGAGTCGAGCGCAGGGCAACAAAAATAACTAGGGAGATGAAACACATGACTTATAAGGAGGCTGAGGGATTTGGGCTTATTTTGTCTACAGAAGAGATGGGTGAGGGGGGATTTGATAGCAGCCTTCTATACCTGAAAGCTGGTGTGGAGAATTGTTCCAAAGAGAATGGAGAGAGGCTGTTCTCAGTGGTGACAGATGACAGAACAAAGAGCAATTGTCTTAAGTTGCAGTGAGGGAGGTCTAGGCTGGATATTAGGAAAAACTATGTCACTAGGAGAGTGGTGAAGCTCTGGAATGGGTTATCTAAGGAGGTGGTAGAACCTCCCTCCCTAGAGGTTTTTACACCCCTCCTTAAAAAAGTCCTTGCTGACGTGATAAAATTTAGTTTGGTCTTGCTTTCCAGCAAGGGGTTGGACTCAATGACTTCCTAAGGTCTCTTTCAACCCTATAATTCTATGATTCCAGGGGGGCTGACAGAATTGCTGACCTTCTTGGCAAGGTGGAGGGGCTGGGGCAACCAGCCCTCAGTGCCACCCAGAAAGTACTGCACTGTTCTTCCCCACCCCACTTCTTCCACTCTTAGTGCTGTCTGAAGCACATAGTCCAGTGCTCTGGCAATTATTTAAAGGGCCTGGGTCTCTAGCCACTGCTCCTTCTGCTGCAGCAGAGGTGGCTGCTGGAGCCCTAAGCCCCTTTGTATCAATGGGCCCCAGAGCAATTGTCTCTTTTGTCCCCACTGCCGACAGGCCTGCTGTATGTCTAGAGCAGCCTGGCACAGCCTCAATTCTTTCCTCCTCTGTTTTTTTTCTCCCTATATTGACTGCAGAATCATAAAGAAGTTCTCAGCCCCAAACCCACTCAGCTTTTTATAGCTAAATGCTGAAGACAGGAGTTTCTTGAAAGTTGATTCTTCTCTACACTACAGTTAAACAAAAGTGTCTCAGTGTGAAGCAGAAGAGTGACAAGGGGAGCAAGGAGTACCAGGGAAAGAACCAAGACTGGGGAAGATGATGGACAACACAGGACTCTGGAAGTAGGGTACACAACCACTAAAAGCAGGGAGCACATCATGTTGAAAGTGGGCATACAGGAATGACATTTGACACACAGGAAGGACAAACTTTGCAACAGTTCTCATGATAAAAGTTAAACTGTCTGAACTACCTATAAGTAACTTTATATATAAATATACAAGAATAGGAAGCAGTATAGCTTTGTTACACATGGGAAGACAATGGATATTTATAGCCGTGGCTCTAAACCTTTACAGAGTACCCCTTTCAGGAGTCTGAGTTGTCTTGCATGCTCCTAAATTCCTCCTCACTTAAAATATACTTGCTTGCAAAATGAGACAGAAATGCAAAAGTGTCACACCACTCTATTACTGAAAAATTGCCTGCTTTGTCATTTTTACCATATAGTTAAAAATCAGTTGGAATATTAATACCTTTACTTATATTTCAGTGCATAATACAGAGAAATATAAACAAGTTACTGTCTTTATGAAATTTTAGTTTGTACTGACTTTACATTAGGCTTCTTATGTAGTCTGATGTAAAACTGGGCAAATATATCTTGATGAGTGGATGTACTCCCTGGAAGACTTCTGTGTATCTTCAGGCATACATGTATCCCTAGTTGAGAGCCACTGTTTTATATACTTTATGTTTTTAACTGATTTGAAAGCACAAATTATTTAACTATGCTTCCCAGCCCAATTCAGGGCTGCTCTAAAAGTTTAGTGATATTTACACACACTCGTTCTGCATTACATTTTCATTCTCAGGCCAGGGAAACACTAACTTTCAATGGGAGGAAAACCTCATGCCTGATATTGCAAATTTATGATGTCCAGTTAAATATTCCTCCAAAAAAATGCAGGGAAGATGGACTGAAATAAAGTCACAAACGTTACCGCTGATACTGTGAAAAAATACATTATTCACATAATTTTTTTACTAATGTCAAAAACTGAAACTAATGAATTAGAAGCACTATGAAAGAAATGTAAAACAATTAACATTTTCCCCTTCTTAACTTAGGATCATTCATATCCTGGCAGTGTGAATTTTTTTTTTTTACTTAAAAAAAAATTTACCGAGTTCTACTGGGTTCAAAATGGAACTAGCAATTTCTTTTAATCAGATAAAATGTCCTTTAAAGTTTTCAAATAAAGTTTGGAAACTACAGTATAGTGGAATATGTACCATTTTCTCCCAATAAATAATTCATTTAGGGTAAAGCACATCTACCAATCCATCTTGGTGGCTTAGTGTGGGTGCACTATACCTTTGGACAATGCCTTTGGACAAGCTGTGAATGTTACAGATGAGCTCATCCAATTCTGTACCCATCTCATCTAGTTCCCCTTTTCTAAGAGTCTGCAGGGTTACTGGGACAGTAACAAGCACAGAAATTAATATTCCTAAAAGGGATGCAGAATAAACTATCTTAGAAAAAAGTACGTCACTCCCATTTTCTAGATTACCCAAGTTCATACTCACATGTGCATAAACACATTCCTGTACACACACATTCCATAACTGTTGTCCTACGCTGCCAAAATGTCACTGATGTCTATGACCTCTGTGAACCATACCACATCACTGTGTTACTGTTCTTGAGCTCCAATTAATTTACCGAGGAACTTCAAGCCAGAAAGACTAACAAACCATTACCACGCTGGTCCACAGGCATCATACAATAGCACGATCCCCTGCTTGAAGACAGAGTGCGGCTGTATTACAGAGCTCAGATTATGTACACCAGAGGTGAGCAATCTTTTTAATTGTACCCCACTTTTCATCCTTGCGATTAGTGCCACTCCCCGCCCCCAACCTGTCTAACGTAATCCAACCACCCAACCGACAGCAACTTCGGTTATCTTCACCTAGAAAAAAAAGAAAAACCTTTCGGCTTCTGTAAGAAAATAAGTATGTGGAATGTAAAATCTTTATGTATCGGTATATAAATGTGAACACACACACACATAAAAAGAGTAGCCTTTTCAACATTTTCAATGAGGTGGATGAGCCTGAGCCCCAGCAGCCCACCCTGCTGTGCCCCTTACGAAATGTCACACACCCCCAGTTTGTGCACCCCTTATGTACACCAGTCTAAAGAGGTTTGGGTCATTGTGTTGCTCATAATGGGGAACAAACCTCTAATTTCTTCCTCACTTTGGCCCTTATCATACGTACTCAGGTCTGAGACAGTACCTCCAACAACGTGGCACCTAGGACCTGCCGTAGGAGCCCCAGTGCAATGCCTTCCGTGCCCTGAACTGAGGGACAAGCAGCGGGAACACGCGGAAGAGCCAGCTAGCAAGGGTAAATTCTCAGCCTCGGGTATTTCCAGTGCGGGGCCAGTTCAGGCCCAACACCACCAGTCAGGTGCACGGGGCTTCCCGGCAGAGCCGAATCAATGCACGTGAGTGGCTGGTTATCTGGGGCCTGACCCACCGCTCAGGCAAGTCTCTGGAAACGCCCGGCTGCCTCCACCGGGCTCTGGATCAGGCCCGCGGCCAAGAAGGGAACAAAAGGAAACCGGGTTTATTTTCCTGCCCAGTTACGGTCCCTGTGGCCTCAGGTCTCCCGGCGCAAGGGAGGCTACTCATGGGCACAACCCGCCGTCCCACTCCGTCCCACCCCCCCGGCTGTCGCCGCTCTCCGCGCAGCGGTGGCGCCCGGAGACCCCTGGTCAAACTTCAGGAGGGCAGCGGGAAAAGCCCGCGCGCTGCCCCAGGCTGGGCAGGGAGGAGGGCGCTGCTCCCCACACAGCCCCGGGCGGGGCCTGCAGCGCCTCGCACCTCCGCCCGGGGGCCTCGGGGCCAGCGTGCCGGGCGGGCGGCGGTAGCGGACCTTACCTAGGGCGGGCTCCTCTGCCTGGCTCCTGCGCCTCCACCGCTCACCGGCCGGGCAGGGAGCTGCGGGTGGGGCCGCCGCTGGCAGCCCCGCTCATGGCAGCGCGGAAAGTTTGTGGAGCGCCGGGGAGGTGGGAGCAGGGCGGCAGCGCGTAGGGGACGGGGAGGCGCCTCGGTGGGGACAGGCAGCTCCGCGCAGAGCCCGAGCCGGAGCAACTTCCTCTTCCTCTCGGCTCGGCGGCGCAGCAGGGGCTGCTGCCCCGGCACCCCGGCCTGCGACGGGCACCGGGACTAGAGCCGTCCCTGTGTCTCACCCCAGCCTGCTCTCCTTGGACTCTCCACAGCTGCCCTCCCTCACCATCACACCCAAACACCCCTCGCTTGGGTCCCCCCCACCACCACACCCAAACACCGCTCCCTTGGGTCCCCCCTCTCCATCACACCCAAACACCCCTCCCTTGGGTCCCCCCCCACCATCACACCCAAACACCCCTGCCTGGGTCCCCCCCCCACCATCACACCCAAACACCCCTCCCTTGGGTCCCCCCTCACCATCACCCAAACACCCCTCCCTGGGTCCCCCCCCACCATCACACCCAAACACCCTTGCCTGGGTCCCCCCCATCATCACACTCAAACACCCCTCCCTGGGTCCCCCCTCACCATCACACTCAAACACTGCTCCCCTTGGCCCTCCACAATCATCACACCCAAACCCCACTGCCCTGGAACCATCTACATCTGCTCTCCTTGGGCTCTCCACAACTGTCCTTCCCATCATTGCCCTTCCCATCCTCACATGTGGGATCTGATCCCCTTGGCTAGTCTAGAAGTGCCTTCCCTCATCATCACATCTTTGGCCAGTCTGGGACTGCTCCCCTCACCCCCATCGTCACAGTGAAACTCTGCTCTTCTTGGCCAGCTCTGGAACTGCCTCCCACCATCATAATCAAACCTTGCTTTGTTGGTCCGCTGTAGAACTGCTCCTGCTCATCATAGTCAAACCCTGCTCTGGTTGACCAGCTTTAGGTCTGCCACCTTCATCAAACTCAACACCACACCCCTTGGCCTGCCCTCATCTAGAACTATCTCATCACACTCAAGCAATGCTCCCCTTGGCCTGCTCTAGAACTGCTCTCTTTCACTACATTGGACAGCACTCCCCCTGGCCTGTTTTAGAACTCCCCCCTTTATCACTTTAACCTCCACCTCTCAGCCAGTTTCAGACCTGCATCCCACTCAACCCCCATTCCCACTGGCCAGCTTTAGAAGTGTCTTCTTATTACATTCCTCTTTGTCCAGTTCAGAACTGGCCCCCATCACATCCAAACCTCACTCCCCTCAGCCAGCTAGAACTGCCCCATCATCACATTGAAACCCCACTCTCTGTGGCCACTCTAGACTTGCCACTTTTTCACACCCAGACCCTGCTCTTAAGCCAGCCCTACAACCCCCATACTCCTATAGCAATGAAGACTAACTCCGTTCCTTAAGTCTGGACTGGAACTTCTCCCATTACCTTCAAGGCACACATTCAGCAGAGTAGAGGTGAAAAAAAATAAGTGATTAAATGTATCTGAATTAAGCTCCTCTTTCCTCCAGAGAAGTCTGTAAACTCCTTTTACTCAAATTATCCTCAACTACACTAATGCGTATTTTCAAGTACCCTGACCCATTTTGCCCCTTAATGTCAAAGGCTTACAAATGCCTTCCTCCACGCTACACTCTTTGTGGCTTCTTAAAGAAACATTGTGCTTAAATGGTCAAGAAAGGATATTGTATGTAATGTGTAGGAATCTAGTTAACATTATTAAAAACAAAATCTATTGTGTATAAATAGAAAGCACTGTAGTAACAAGAACTGTAAGATGCAATACTGTGACCATGACTACAGAATACTAATAATATTTAAGGCTGCTGTGCATACATGAAATCAAGTCACACACAGAACTCCAGACTAAACTGTCCTCCTAACACTTTTTGCTGGGTTCTAAAGAATACAAGCCTTGACAGTGAAGAAGGCACAGATTTTTTTACCAAATACAAGCTCTCGATGCACAGACCAGCAAGTGGTTAATTAAGGGTCAAAAGGTGTGAGATGGAAGCAGTATATAAAATAATATTCTGAATTAGAGTATTGTGTAAAAAGACATACATAACAAAGTAGAGGGCAAACACAAGATTAAAGACAAATCATCAATACAGTAGTATAAAATGGTTCTCTTTCCTGTTCTTAACTATAAAGCAACTAATTACAGTGTATTTTCATGTACGCTTCACAGTACCTTTACCTTGTCCTTCAGTCCCTCTTCTTTTTCTTCTTCCTTCCGTGAGTCTCTCTCCTTCCTTATTTTCTCTCTTTCCTTGGAGTTCTCCCTTTACTAATTGCAATGTTTTTCCTCTCTCTCGTTCTTTCTGTACCTCATCACTTTTCCCCACTCAACGGCTTGTCTGGCTTTCTGACTGCGTGAGAAGGCAGCATGCAATCACATCAGGGGTCCACGTAATTACGCTGTTTTTCTGATACTAGTGTTAAAGCACATGGGGAAAAAGCACTAAATCGGTGGGTAAGGAGTGAAAGTGCAGCTTTCCCAGTAACATAATAAGCAAGTCAGGTCATGAATGGCTTCAGAACCTAGGTTCTGGGCATTAGGCAATGTGTTGTTGATGCCACAGGATTGCACATCACAGATTGAACTTGAAGAATATCTGGCTTCAAAGCGATTAGGGGCTATTGCTATGCAAATACATCCGCTTTCATAGGAAGAGACTCCAGCCTGAAAAAGAGAAGTTATGCTGCCAAAATGAGCCCGGAATGCAAGCTGTACTCTGGTCCTGTTATGAAGCAATTTACTTGAGAAAAGACAAAGAATAAAAATAAAACCACCCTGTCTGTTTGCTAATTTCTTTTAAAATTTCCACTGTCACCTTTTAGAAGCCCACAGACCAGAGCACAGTTTTGCCAGCCAATATCTATCTAATCCTGTCTACCAGGAGTTGCTAGCTACTTTGAAATCTGAGAGCTATCATTAGAACTAAGCAGGCTAGTCTCATTGGCTTGGTACCTCAGTTTACCCATTCCAGCATAGAGCTAATGAACTGCTTTAATCCCAGTTTGCACTCCTGGCCCTATGGTAGTCAATGTCAAATATTAACATTTGCATGCAAAGTGGTTCTAATTTTTTTACAAAGTCATAGAATCATAGGACTGGAAGGCTATGTCTACATGGCAGAGCTATTTCAGGATACTTCGGTATCCTGAAATAGCTACTCCATGTCTTTGAAACACGCCCATTATTTTGAAATATTTTCCCGAAATAACAGGTGTGCTATTTCAGCATCCTTGTACTCCACGTTGCAGGAGGAGTAAGGGATTCTTCAAAATTGTACATTATTTCGACATTTGGCACTGTTTATACAGTTTTCCTAATGTCCAATCTAAACCTCCCTTGTTGAAATGTAAAACCATTTCTTCTTGTCCCATCATCGGACATTGAAGAGGATAATTTTTTCCCCTTGTCTTTGTAAGAATCTTTTAGGTACTTTGAAAACTGATATAATGTCCTCACTGTTTTCTCTTTTTCAGACTAAAAACAAATCCCAACTAACTTAATCTTCTAAGTCATGTTTTCTAGATCTTTGATCATTTTTGTTGCCTTTCTCTGGAATTTTTCCAATTTGTCCACATCTTTCCTGAAATGTGGCACCCAGAACTGTACACAATACTCCATTTGAGGTCTAATCAGCATGGAGCAGAGCAAAAGGATTACTTCTTATTTCTAGAAATGCTAGTAAGAGTCCTGGACTGACTACAATGAACATAAGAGAGAGGTTTAAAGCTTTGTGTGAGAAACAACTCTGCACTTGAAAGTGCTCTGTGACTTACCAGAGGTATGCAGTCTTAGTCTGAAAACCATGTTGGTAGGCAAAACTGGCATAAAGGTTATACTAATAGCTTAGGAGCCCTCGTCATGGACCAGATTGCCATTGTACTAGGTGCTGTGCAAAAACAGAACAAAAACACTGCCTAGAACCAATTTAGGATGCCAAGTAAAGTCCATGCTGTAAATGGAAAGACGACTTAGAGCAACATCTCCCTCAAAAGACAAATCTAATTCTTGGTGGAACTGATACAGTATGAAAAACAAACAAACAAATGACCCCAAACCCCTGCTTAGGCTTATGGCCACCAGAGTATGGCCTCCTACTGCACTCGCACCACATCCTGAATCCCCTCTATAGTACTATGTGCTGCACACCACAATGACTTTGAACAATGCCATGCTTGGGTGGCCCATACAATTGGCATGTAACAGCAGCTAGTTAGGGCAAATCTACCCATGTAGCTATTCAACCCCATGCTGACTCCCTCTTCTTCTTAAGCCTGCACTCCTGTGAACAGTTCCAAGTGCACACTAAATTGTGAAAGGACAGGAAAGGAGACTGGGGGGCCAAGGAATATGCAATCATAGGGATTTATTGTTTGAACCTGGCTTCAATGTTTGCACTGTTCATGAACTTTGTTTTAGTTAAAGCTTTAGTGTTGATTTATTACTGTTATATTGGAAGCTGGCAATGGTTTAATTGTGCTCTTCTAATATAGGTTCAAAATAAAGATTTTTATTTTATTAAGATATTTCATTGCCATCACTGCATCACATCATATAATTTGTATTTCAAATAATAAAGGTAAACACATGATAACGGACAACAGGGTAGTATGCAAATACTACTATATTCAATATATTTCTCTACGTCAAACCATGCATGTAAATGTATAATTCTTGTCACTTGCCCTTCCCGCTTACTTCATAAACAGTCATGTCATTCACAACTGCAATGCATGACAATTCACAAATTCCTGCCTAACATTTCGTAAGTGGTCACATCATTCATAACAACAAAGCACAACGATTCACCTCTTACACAATACATTGAATTCTGTGATGTGACAATACCTCATTGATTGTAAAGACTGTACAAGAACATTCATAAACATACTGTTCTTCTTCTTTCATTGGCCAGTGCAAGTCCATCATGCGGTTGTACAGAACATTCCTGATTTGTGTTGCCCAGGTGCATCCTGCTCCAGCTGTGATACAAATACTTTCTGGCTGAGTGCACCAGCTCAGCAGTACTTTAATGTCATAGCTCTATTCAGGCGTGAATGGCTCATGGTTCACCTTTGGCTTCACAAAGATTATTAAACGCTCCCAGCAAGTCACAATGATGCAGACACCACGAATGACACAGTAATCCAAATGCATCTGCAACAGCACCACCATGGTTTCAGTCTGGCAAATGCACATTCAGCTACCATTCTGCACTTGCTGAGAGTTGAATTAAATCTTCTTTGGCTAGGCCCTTTGAGATGAGGATATGGTAACTCTATGACAATGTCATTTAATGACAATAATGCCCCAACCTATGCATGAGTGTAAACTCCCATATGTCAGAAAACCCTAGCACCATGAACCATGCTAATGTAGACCACAATGCCATTCAGGAATTAGCCTGTATGGTCCACAAAGGCCTGCAGAATAATGGAGTAGCATCCTTTGCAGTTATGTAATCATGTCTTCCTTGATCAAGGCAAAGTAAGGGTATGCAAGTACTATCAATGGTTCTTGGCTTACAGTCACTGATTCTGTACGTGGCAAGATGCACTGTAGTTTTACACATTTTATTATAAGAGCTAAATAATCAGACCCAAAGTGCTCAGTTCTCTGTGTCAAAGTCTGAGCTTGTGGTCAGAGTTTATAGGTAACAATTTCTAGTCTGGAGCAAACTTGAAATATCAATTTGCATATTTTATTTTTGCAACAAAAGTTCTGATAAAATCCAGGTGGACAAACAATTATCCTGCCTCATGACAGACTGAAAATACTCTTGTAAACTGTCACCCCTGTAGCATTTGGAGTCAGAGAATTATTATTCATTTCTAATATTAAATTCTTACTCCTCAAGAATAGGATCTTAGAAGAGAGACACCCATTTTGTTTTTTAACTAAAAAAGTCTAATTTCCATGATGTACTCAAACAAAGTATCATAGAATACATAGTGAAACCAGGCCCACTGGTGGTGATGGGGAGGTGAGGTGGATGCAAAGTGGGCAATAGCCCTGGGGCCTGGTGATTTAAAGGGGCCTAGATCTGCAGCACCCGAGCCCCAAGCCATTTAAATTGCTGCAGGAGTGCCATCTGCAGTGCTCTGCATAGTTCTTAGGGCTGCCTGGAGAGGCAGGGGCGTTATGTGGAGGATTCCAGGCAGGGCTGAGGGGGACACCACAGTCTGGAAGGCACTTGACCCCACCCCTTCCATTCTCAGCCCTGCCCTTTTCGGGAGCATAGAACCACCCCACAAGCACCCCTTGCCTAGGGGCCCAGCAAGGCTGTCAACTCCTCTGGCTGAACAACTGTGTTTCAAAATGATAAACTATTTTTACATGGAGATGACTTAGCTATACCAATGAATGGTAATCATGTACAACAGTGAACAATTTTAAAATTTCACTCTCATCAGATTCAGAAATATTAAAATACTTCTCAATTTTATTTCTCTAAGAAACAAATGTTCACCTGGAGGTATAGGCAAAGAGCTAAAGGCAGCTATATCTGCACAAACACTTTCAGCTTTACAATTAGTTTCATTTTTCCTTATAAAAACGATGTGGTATATCTCATTTTCTATTTTAAAAAACCAGGACCACTTCGTAATTTCTAAAATAGTACCTATGCTACTATGTTTAATATCTAGCACTCAGGTATCACTTTCCATCCACAAATCTTAAAGTGCTTTATGAAGGCGTGCACTCTAAATATTATCTCTATTTTATATACTAGGAAAGTAAGGTAACAGTGTAGTTAATGACTAAGCCAATAGCATTAGAAAGGGTCTATCAAGATGTGAACATTGAGGGTCTTGGACGAGCCTGCCAATGGCAGGAGGGCAAAGGGGGCCATTGTCCCCAGGCCTGGCATTTCAAAGGGGGCCAGAGCTCTGTGCCCCTTTGAAGTGCTTCAGCAGTACTGCTCTGGTCGCGCATGGCTGTGAGAGAGTGGGGGATGCAGTGCTGCAGACTGAGTGGTACTGAAGGCTGACTGCCCTTTGCCCCGCCCTCCCACACTTAACCACAGCCCTTTCGGAATGCAGAGCCAGGTCTCTCTCCCAGCTTGTCCCTGGGCCCACAGCGGCTGTCAGTATAATTCCTCTCTGCTGGAAATGGCAAAAATGAATTTTACATATCTGCTGCTTTACTTTCTGCATTGGCTGCTTTTTAGCATATGAACATACTTAAGATTTTAGTTTTCACTTCCAAAGCCATAATTGGATGGGTTTCTTATGTAAGTTGCTGTTCAAGCTTCTGCACCTTACCTTTGCTCTGTAGGGCTTGCGACACAAATGATACAGCTAATCTAAGTGTTTCTCCTGTTCTAAATCTTTAAAATTCCTGTCCCTTTTCATGAGGAGTGCCATGAGTTATATACTGTATTTGGCTCCTCTTCAAAAGGGTATAAAATATGATAAGAAGTTTGCCTTTAGCACTGTAATTGATTTTTGGCTGTTTTTAAGCTTGTGAGAATTTCAATTACTGTTGTTATAACTGAACTGTTGTGTTTGTAAAGCACCTAAAATGCAGTTGGGTAATACTAGCCACATACATACATATACGCACATCTTATAGGGCTAGTTGGTAGCCCTACCGTCTGTTCAGATTTCCCCTATGTACACAAAAGAGATTGGAATCACCCTTTCCCCTGCACACACAGTATACTCCACAACCTTAAAGGCAGAGCTGGTTGGAACCTTTCTGAAAAAAGAACCATCAAGTCAAAAGAAAACATCTGTTTTGACAAATTTCAACAAATGTGGGCACTCTGGAGGAGTGACAACAGAGAGCCGATGCCTATAATTAGGACAACGGCCAGAGATGTGGGAGACTCAAGTTCAATTCACTATTCTGCTTGATTTAGGGATGGATGGACAGACACACACAAGTCCTTTCCCAAATCAAAAACTCAGACTTCAGACAAAAATGGACCTTTTGACTCAATTCTGTTTTTTGCAAAGGCATTTAAAATTTTGTTTCAATGTGAATTGAAAATTACAGCTCCTTTAAAGATGCTGTGAAATGGAAATGTCATCCTCTGGCCAGCTCTAGTTAAGGATCTGCTTGTGGGAGACAGCATTACTAAAGTATTCAGAATTCACCCTCTTCTCCCTATACCACACAAGGTAACCATGCAGACTTGTGTTAGAGAATGAAGTAGAATAAATCAGCTTCATTCAAAACATGGACGTCATACCACTGCTTGTTGCTTCATTGATCTATATCAAAGCTAGCTTGCACATGTACACACTGCTGCAGTCCCTCCTCCCAACAGCAGTGGTGACTTACCCTAAAAAATACACATATCTAGTAGCTGTCTTATAGTTTTGTACTAGGTGCATCAGACTTATAGGGTAGCATGTATCAGACAAACTTAAGATTGTCAGATACTCCATTCAGCAGCAAGACACTACTTATTATTGTCTGATAACCAAGCAACATGAATAGACCCTGCCAACGTCATGGCCCATTTAGACCAATTTCATGGTCATAGGATTTTTTCAATCAGAAACATAGTGATTTCAGCTACTTAAATCTGAAATTCCAGGGTGTTGTAATTGTAGGTTTACGTGGTCAAAGTTAATTACAATAACGGTTTAATTATTTTTCTAAGAAATAGACTTTGCATTGGACACTGTTAACTCAAGAATAAAACACTTCAGAAGATATTTTCTAATGTAGAATCAGCCATGGAAGTTGAAACTCTGAAAAATCCCTGATCCTCAGCTGAGCAATCCCCCCAGTAACCAAGTCAGGAGACTGATTCTGTGAGATGCTGCTCCTCTGAAGCTCCCATTGACTTCAATTGCCAAGATCTAGCACCTTTTAGTATCAGGCCCTATGTCTGCCACACTTGGCAATAGCTAAGTGTTTTAAATGAGCAGGCACATGTCAGTTTCAGATTCCTACCTGCTCATATGAACAGAAGAGAGGAATTAGTGAAAAAGCATGAAGGATCAAACAATATCCATATCCATTTAAGTCCTAACTCAGTCTGATAAAGCAGGAGACAAGACCCTATGCTTTCCAGCTTACACAGTAAGGATCTCTAGACGTGGTAATGCATGACAACTCCTTTCACATAACTAAAC
This sequence comes from Carettochelys insculpta, assembly GCF_033958435.1. Lineage (NCBI taxonomy): Eukaryota > Metazoa > Chordata > Testudines > Carettochelyidae > Carettochelys > Carettochelys insculpta. The sequence continues at coordinate 212,719,618 of NC_134138.1, read as the reverse complement.
TGATGTTTCTGTACTTTTAACAAATGAGTCAGACTAGCTCAAGCAGGATTCACGCTATGAAAGGCTCTAGAGTCCTAATAGGTGTTTCCAAAGTTAATATATTAAATAGCTTTTTGTTAGCTTAAAGCCCCATCTACTGGCTGATAATTAAATTTCATGGTGGTCTCTACCAAAGGAAGTCATGTGCCTAGGTAGCAACATGTTATCAGAACTCTGTGTGGAAGATGAGATGCCTGGCTGGGTGCAGTATTGTACATACAGATGAAAGAATGGTTGTGTACTATACAGTAATGGTGATTCTTTGAGATATATTGTACACATACATTCCGCTTCTGATGTGCATGCACCCTACTCATGTGAGATCAGAATCTTTCTGAATAGTACTTTCCAGCTGGGCCAAGTGGCTGCAACTATTCTCCAGTTCCTTCACACCAGTTGAATCTAAATCTGTAGGGATTCTGCAGTAGTGGAGAAGGAGGATGGAACCTGAAACATATGCAGACAAATTATTTCAGGGTAAGTAACTATATTTTCTTGAGCTCTGGTACAATAGATTTCAATGAGTCCAAACGAGTCTAGGGTTATGTGTAGTATGGCTTTAAATACAGTCCAAGACCCATTTTAATAGTCTTTGTGTAATGATAGGCTGGCTCTTCAGTCCACTGGCAAATGCTGGGAACAATCTAGGAAAGTTCTTAAAACCAGTTTTGTTCTGTTCAGAAAGTACGAAAGATACTTGACACTGTCCAACACTTGGAGTTACGCCTTTCACCAGGTGGTGTGAGGCTTGGGAAGGAAGGCAGGTTGGTGGATCAGCTAGTTAAGATGAAAGTCAGAAACCATTTTGGGTAAAAACTCTGTGAGAGGTTTTAATTTTGTCCTGGTGCAATACTGCATATAGTGGTCCTACCATAAGGAACCAAACCTCTCCTAATATTCTGGCTGAGATTATGGCCACTACAAACATAGACTTCATTGACAGAAGGTGCAAAAGACAAGTCACCAAGAGCATGTCTGCACTAGCCCCCTCCTTTGAAGGGGGCATGTAAATGAGCCTGAGTGGTGAATAGCAATGAGGTGCTGCACTGCATATGCAACACCTCATTAGCATAATTATTGCCATGCGAACTTCGAAGCTCCTAACTTCAAACCACCAGCAAACATTTTGGGAATATGGGCACTTGAAGCTGCACAGCTACTTCAAAGTGCCCATGGCTATATGGCACTTCGAAGCGCAGCACCTCATTGCTATTCACTGTTGGGGCTCGTTTACATGTCACCTTCGAAGGAGGGGGCTAGTGTAGACAAGTCCCAAATGTAATAGAATTCTAAACTATATTTTTCTGCTTGCCACTAGATGGCATTTACATAAAATACAGTACTATATTATTCAAACTAAACTCAGTCACAGCTGGAAGAGCATTAAATAATCTTATGAGGAACACGTCTGGTGTATAAGCAAACTCTGTGTCCAGTCAACATCTGGTACCAAGGGCTCAAAAGAAGGTCCCAGGACCACAGAGTCTCCCTGGCTGGTGGAAGGACATGCTGTCGTGTGAAGAGAAGAATGAAGGAGGACTTGATAGCAGCCTTCAATTACTTGATGAGGGATCATAAAGCAGATGGAAAAAGGCTGTTTTCAGTGATGACAGGTGACTGAATGAGGAGTAGTGGTCTCAAGTTGCAGTGGGAGAGGTCTAGGTCGGATATTATGAAAAAACTATTTCACCGGGAGAGCGGTGAAACACTAGAATAGATTACCTAGAGAGGCAATGGAATCTCCATCCTTAGACATTCTTATGTCCTGGCTCAACAAACCCCTGACCGGGATGATTTAGTTGGGATTGGTCCTACTTTGAAGATGGAGTTGTATTTGATGACCTCCTGAGGTCTGTTCCAACCTTATGATTTCTATGACATGAAAGAGACCCTTGAAAAAAACCAACCCACTGGCAGATGAGAGTATCAGTATGGCCAGAGAATGCTGGATAGAAATGGCTGCCAGGTGTACTCTGAACAGGTGGATAGAAAGATCTGGATGATTAAAAGATAAGGCACAATGGACAGCAGGCTCCATGAGCACTGGTGGATACATGCTGTGAAGCACCACCATTTACCGTGATAAGAGGCTCTGGTGGATTCTTTCCTGCTTTGAGTAAGGATTTGTCAGAATGGTTTAGAACATGCCCTTTCAAAATACCAGTTTGTCAGGTGAAGATTAGACAGACTGGGATGATGAAGCCTGCTCCAATATTGTGTGAACAGATCAAGGAGTGTGCAGAGGCGGAGTGGTGTGCAGGAGGAGAGTTTGAGACCTTTCTTGAACCAGCACAGGGCTATGAGTATGATGGTATTTCTGTCCCAGCAAATCTTATGTAGCACCTATGTCAGGCAGAGAATGGGGGAAAGACATTGAGGTCACCTGTCCAGGGGAAGAGGAAAACAATGCACTGAGGAGTCCTCCACAGAACTCTTCCGGTGTCAGGCCCACTGATGCATGTGTGTGCAAAAGGGAGCAATTGACCCCAGGCCCAGCATTGCAAAGGAAATGGGAGCACAGGCCACCACTGTGGTGGAGGCTCCAGGCCCCTCTGAAATGCTATGGAGCTCTTCCATGATGTTGTCAGAGAGCAGTTGACAATGGTGACCCTGGACTCTATATGGCCTCTGTTGTTCTCCTGTTGATGGAGACAAACCAAGCTTGAAGACAATGTAGATGGAGATGTGCATGCACTGTTGTGTAGGCACAGGGTGAAATATAAACAAGAAGGGAGAGACAATGCAGACTGTGGTGTGAGGTCTGTGGTGCACATCTGTGATGAGGGTTGTCAGTAATGCTTAGTAGTCAGCTGGAAGAAAGCCCTCACCATGATACAGTCAAGTTGTGCTGCAGCCCAATTAAGTATACTGTATATGTAGGGAGTCACTGGCTTTTCCTCAGATACCTACAGATGCCAGGAGACTGTGAAGACAGAAGATTACACAGACTGATTCCTGTTGTGATAGCACCACCAGGAGATATTTGGCAAGATTAGGGGAATATCGAGGCAACACATCTGGGTGGCTACCACAGAAATATTGGTACACGACGTAAAAATGGAGAAACTTGCAGAGGGTCAAGTGAATGTCCACAAGGAAGCTGGAGTCTTTCATGTGCAGTCATTAAGTAGGCTCCCAAAGAGAGAGGGGGATAACCAGTGCCGCTATGACCATACTTAATTTGAGCTCTGACAAATGCACTGAGCACCCAATGATCTAGAAATGGGTGGCACCTTATGCTTTTCTTCAGGAGGAGGAATTAATGTGGGTAGATGTCTTGTCCCCTGACGTGAATGGGTCAGGTTAGAGAAGTTACTCACCGTAGTAACGATGGTTCTTCGAGATGTGTCCCTGTGGGTGCTCCACAATAGGTGTCGGGCTCGCCCGGCGCCACAGATCGGAAATCTTCCAGCAGTTTCTCCTGGATCGCGCATGCGCCAGCGCGCGCCGCTCCCTTGCACGTCCTCGGCCATGTGCGCGATCCGGTCCCCGACAGTTCCTTGGCCAACCGCCTCGGATGCTCCTGAAAGACACTAAACAGAGATCTGAAGCGGGGAGGATGGGCGGGTGGTGGAGAACCCACGGGGACACATCTCGAAGAACCATCGTTACTACGGTGAGTAACTTCTCTTTCTTCATTGAGTGTCCCCGTGGGTGCTCCACAATAGGTGACTACCCAGCAGTAACCCAAGAAAGGAGGTGGGTAATCGGTTTATGTGCAGCTTGCCCCCGAAAGGACTGCTGTCGAGAGGCGGGTATCCTCTTGGAATACCCGATGTAGGGCATAATGCTTGGCAAAGGTGTCATAGGATGACCAGGTCACCGCTCTACAGATGTCTTTCAATGCAATGCCCTTGAAGAAGGCTGTTGATGCCGCCACCGCCCTGCTGGAGTGAGCCCTAGGCGGGGCCAGCAAAGGAGTCTTTCGAAGCTCGTAGCACATTTTTATACAGGACACAATGTGCTTTGAAATTCTCTGTGAAGAGAGGCCTTCCCCTTTTGACCTGGGAGCGAGAGACACTAGAAGCCTGTCCATTTTCCGGAAGGATTTAGTTCTGTGTATGTAGAAGGCCAACATCCTCCTCACGTCCAGGAGGTGCAGGCATGCCTCTTTACCGGAGCTGTGAGGCTTCGGGTAAAACGAGGGTAAAACTATTGGTTTGTTAAGATGGAACTCTGAAGAAACTTTTGGAACAAAGACTGGGTGCAGCCGAAAGGTTACCGCCTCCTTTGAGAATACTGTGCAGGGCGGCATTGCCATAACTGCTGCGAGCTCGCTCACCCTGCGAGCTGACGTAATTGCAAGGACGAAGGTTGTTTTTTTCGTAAGGAGATGTAGGGGAACCGTGGCTAATGGTTCAAAAGGTGGACCCGTGAGCATGCTGAGCACCAAGTCCAGGTTCCACGATGGTGGAAGCGGTTTCCAAGGGGGGTACGGGTTTACCAACCCCTTCAAGAACCTGGTAATGATAGGATGGGCAAATACCGTGGGCCCCTCCTCTGTATGCCGAAAGGCTGATATAGCGGCGAGGTGGACTTGTAGCGAGGATAAGGAAAGTCTGCCCCTCTTGAGGTACAATAAGTATTCAAGTATTATTGGTATAGGAACGTCAAGGGGAGCTAACTGCTTGGCGGAACACCAGACTGTGAATCGAATCCATTTCTGCTTATAAGTCTTCCTGGTGGAGGTCCTTCGGCTACTTTCCAGGACTTGTTGTACTCCCTCCGTGCATGTACTTTCTAAGGAGCTGAGCCATGGATTAGCCATGCTTGTAGGCGCAGAGTCTGAGGGTTCAGGTGCACTATGGACCCCTGGGCCTGCGTGAGTAGGTTTGGCGCCACCGGTAGAGGGAGCGGTGGGAGGTCCGACATGTGCAGAAGCAAGGGAAACCATTGCTGCCGATCCCACGTTGGGACTACTAGTATCATGCGAGCTCTCTCCCTTCTGGCTTTCTGCAAGACCTTGTGGATAAGCGCTGTAGGGAGGGAACGCGTAAAGTAGGGGGCCCTTCCATGGAATCATGAATGCGTCCCCCAGGGACCCCTGCCCCACTCCTGCCCTGGAGCAGTACTGGGGACACTTCTTGCTGTGCTGGGTGGCAAACAGATCGATCTGGGGAAACCCCCATGTATGAAAGATCGGTCGTAGCAGATCGGAGTGGATCTGCCATTCGTGCATGAGTGCGAAGCACCTGCTCAGCTGATCTGCTTTCACATTGTGAGCGCCCAGCAAGTACGAGGCTTTCAACATTATGTTGTTGGCGATGCACCAGTTCCACAGTCAGACTGCTTCCGCACATAGGGCACGGGATCGGGCTCCTCCTTGTCGATTTATGTAAAACATAGTGGAGGTATTGTCTGTATTGATCCCGACTACTTTGCCATATATGTGGTCTCAGAAATGCTTGCAGGCGTTGAACACTGCTCTGAGCTCCAGTATGTTTATGTGCAGTGACTGTTCTGCAGGGGACCATAGCGCTTGCGTCACCTTGTTGCCGATGTGCGCTCCCCATCCTATGTGGGAGGCATCGGTAGTGAGAAAAATAGAAATTTGTGGTTGGTGAAAGGGCACCCCTGCTAGCAAGTTCTTGGGGTTTACCCACCATGCCAGGGATCTGTGTACCTCTGTTGTGGGCGACACCACCCTGTGAACAGCGTGGGATGCCAGTTTGTAGACGCTCGCCAGCCAATGCTGCAGGCTTCGCATGTGCAATCTGGCATTCTGTACCACAAATGTTGCTGCCGCCATATGGCCCAGCAGCTGTAAGCACGTTAGGACCTGCACCGTGGGGCTGTACGTAATGACTTGCACCAGCGAACTGATGGTGCGAAAGCGGGCGTCGGGTGGGTACACCCTTGCTGTGATAGAGTTTAAGTGCGCCCCTGTGAACTCTATGTCCTGTGTGGGGTCGGTCTTTGACTTCGCGAGGTTGATGACTAGGCCCAGCAAAGAAAACGTGTCCGCTGTGACGCGTATCATGCGTAGGACCTCTGCCTTCGAGGCCCCTTTCAATAGGCAGTCGTCCAGGTATGGAAATATGAATATCCCCTGTCTGTGCAGGTAGGCTGACACCACTGCCAAGGTTTTGGTAAAGACTCTGGGGGCCAAGGAGAGGCCGAACGGAAGAACCCTGTACTGGAAGTGTTCCTTGCTGACCATGAATCGGAGGAAGCGCCTGTGTGCCGGGTGGATCGTTATATGAAAGTAAGCATCCTGTAAGTCGAGGGCTGCAAACCAATCTCCATCGTCCAGTGCCGTGAGTATGGAGGTGACTGTAATCATCTGAAAATGTTGCTTGCACAAGTAACGGTTGAGGCCCCGAAGATCTAAGATGGGCCTCCAGCCTCCTGTTTTCTTCTCTGTGAGGAAGTAGCGTGAATAAAACCCTTTCCCCTGGAATTGTTCTGGCACTCTTTCCACCGCCCCTATGAAGATAAGGTGGTCCACCTCCTGTTTGAGCCTCGCCTCGTAGGTAGCGTCCCAGAGGTGGGGCCTGGAGGGAGGCTTTGTTGGTGGGAGCGACTGGAAGGGGATCACGTAACCCGTGGCTATGATCTCCAGCACCCATTTGTCTGAGGTGATCTTTTGCCATTGGGAGTGAAACGGTCTGAGGCGATGATGGAACATGAGATGAGAGTGGTATTGCGCGATGGTAGTGATAGTGCAGCCCTCGACATGCCTGTCAAACTTGTTGCCTTTGGGCCTGTCCCGAGGATGTACGGCTTTGTTGGGAATGTTGCCTGGGAGTTCTGTACTGTTACTGCTGTTGATGTCGCCCTTGGTCATAGCCCCGTTGATAGTGCGCACGCTGCGGTTGGTACGGGTAGCGTCTTTGCTGAGGGTAATATCTTTTCTTCCTGTATGGAGGGGTATAAATACCCAGGGTTCTAAGTGTAGCTCTCGAGTCCTTACTGGAGTGGAGGACCGAGTCGGTTGAGTCTGCAAACAACTTTTGCATGTCAAAGGGAAGATCCACGATCTTCGCCTGTAGATCTCTCGGGATGCCTGATGTCTGGAGCCAGGATTCTCTACACATGACCACTGCTGTAGCCGTTGAGCGTGCCGCTGTATCTGCCACATCCAGGGCGATCTGGACTCCCGTCCTTGAAGCTGCGTAGCCCTCTTGCACAATTGCCTTTAACACCGGCTTCTTATCTTCCGGAAGTGAATCCATGAGAGAAGTAAGCCTGGAGTAATTATCAAAGTTATGGTTTGCTAGGTGTGCCGCATAATTTGCCATTCTCAATAGCAGGGTGGAAGAGGAATATACCTTCCTGCCGAACAGCTCTAGCTTCTTGGCATCTTTGTCCGATCCCCCCGATTTATACTGAGAAGTCTTTGACCTCTGCTGGGACGATTCGACCACCAATGAGTTCGGTTGAGGGTGACTGAAGAGGAACTCCATGCCCTTTGCCAGGACGAAGTACTTCTTATCCGCTCTCTTGTTCATAGGTGGAACAGAGGCCGGAGTCTGCCATATGGTAGTGGCTGACTCCATAATGGCTTCGTCCAGCGGAATAGCAATTTTGGATGAAGCCGGAGGTCTCAAATTTTTCAGGAGTTTGTGATGTTTCTCCTGCACTTCTGCCGTTTGAATGCCTTGCGTGAAAGCCACCCTTTTAAACAGCTCCTGAAACTGTTTAAGGTCATCCAGGGGAGTGACATCCCCAGGGGCCATGGCCTCATCTGGGGCGGATGAGGAGGAACCACTAGGCTAAACCTCCCTCCAACTCTCATGTTCCTGTGGCCGATGGCACATCTGCTCGCTGGAGGATTGCGAAGGAAAATCTCAGGGTTCTACAATTAACTCCCCCTGAGACAACTGAGTTTCCGTCCCTGAATGGGAGTGTCCACAGGGGTATTGGACGGCCGGGGGGGACCTGCCCCTGGGTGTAGGCCTGGGGTGTCTGTGTCCAGCATGATAAGAACGACCATGGCAGCACAGGCACGGGTCCGGGGACGGAGACCTAGACCACTCTCGGGGTGTGTACCCCCGATGTCTGGGAGAGCGAGACCTCCGCGATGACACAGATAGCAGTGACACTGGTTTGTGATAGTACTCCAGTGGATCCAATCCCAGAAAGGGTGAAGGTGGCCCAAGCCATGGTGACATTGGTTGGAGGAACGGAGAAGGAGGTTCTGGATAGGCCGGTGGAGACCCAGGCCTTCTGGGCGGTGTGTGTAGCACAGGGGGAGGGCTTGTTGTTAGCAGCAGCGCAGCCCTGTCCGGAGAAGGGCTGAGGTGCTGGGCTTTTGCTTTTGCCTTTCCCCTCCCCTGCGGGGCTGGCACCGCCCCCTCCCATGCCGGGGATCTCGGCCCTGCTGTCGGTGCCGCGCTCGGCCCGCTCAGCTGCGGTGCCGTGCGGATAACGTCCTCCGGTGCCTGCAGGCTCCGTGCCTGTTGGCCCTGCACCGTTGGTACCGCGGGGGTTGGTGCTGCCTGTGGCGGTGCCGCCAGTTCCAGCGCTTGCCTGGCTGATGCTCTAGGCACCGCACGTGCCGTCTGTTTCATAATCGGAGGCTCAGCCTCTGCCACGTGCGCTGCCGTGGTGCCGCTTGCCTGAGTATGCGGCTGGGGTCTGTGTGCTCCGCCCGTCCGCTCGCTGAAACCGCCAGCAGGGATCGAGCTGGGGAAAGCTTCCTCCGTTTTTGCACCGAGGGGGTCAGAGGCTGCCTTCCTCTTGTGGAACCCCGAGGGCCCTTCTGATTGCCTCTCCAGCACGTCAAGCTGGAGGGCCTTATCAAACAAGAGCATTTTGAGACGCATTTCTCTGTCTTTCCTGGCCCTGGCTGTGAGCTTAGCACAGTGGGAACACTTCTGGGTAACGTGTGATTCCCCCAGGCATCGGATGCATTCACTATGCCCATCAGAGGCCGGCATAGCTTCGTGGCAGGACTCACACTTTTTAAAGCCTGAAGACGCCATCGCGGTGAGTCTTTTACTGTTAATAGGGTACTTAGCACCTAATCCGTGCCTGTTTCCCCGAATCGCGGACCCCGGACCCGCGGCCTACTGGCCTTCACGTCCACTCTTCTTCTCCGCTCCTCTCTCCTTTTTTTTTTTTTTTGGATATTCTCTTTATCCTCTCTTCCCTTTTTTTTTTTTTTTTTTTTGAAAAAAAGAAACAACAATTTACACGTAGAAACACTGTCTAATCTGACTCTGGCCATAGCCTGAGCGGATTCCGTCTGCAGCTGATGGCGGTTGAGAAGGAACTGGTGGGGACTGGATCACGCACGTGGCCGGGGACGTGCAAGGGAGCGGCGCGCGCCGGCGCATACACGATCCAGGAGAAACTGCTGGAAGATTTCCCATCTGCGGTGCCAGGCGAGCCCGACACCTATTGTGGAGCACCCACGGGGACACTCGATGAAGAACTATCACTTGTGTGACCACACTTGGAACCTATGGTGACTTGATCCCTCCTGCACCTGTTCATGAGGACAGTATTTTTAGTGGCAACTATCTCAGCATGACAAATAGTGGAAATAGAAAGAGTTAATGGTTCTGTTCAGTCTTTTTAAATACAGTCACCCTGAAGTCACACGTGAAGTGCCTTCACAGGGTAACCTTGTCCTTCCATATAAATCAACTCATTCATATGGAATGTTGCTTTGTCTATAGGTGTAAAGTGCTGTCAGTTACAGTAATGCTGATAGAATGCAGCAGTGAAGCCACAGTTGTGCTGCCACACTGTCAACTACCAGTTCAGTAGCATGACCACACTCACAGCACTTCCAGTGGCATTCGGAGTGGTGCACTCTGGGCAGCTGTCTGACAGAACACCTATTACTCTACAGCTGCTGAGGCTCAGGGGAAGGCAGAGGGGAAGTTGCGGGGCATTCTCTATCCTCTCCCAACGCCTCTGGTGCATCCCTTCATGTCCCAGTAACCCCTGTGCTTTCATCTGCATTTGGCACCTTCTTTTAGTCATCTTTGTTCCTTACACTCTGCCTCCTTGGTCTGTAGAATGAATCCTGAATTGCTGAAGAAAATGCTGATCAGCCTCACTGATATGTCACAAATGGCAGTTGAGTTATTCCTTAAACTGCAGAGTGGCAATGAATCACACACCAAGCTTGCCATGAATCAGACATATGACTCAAGATTTCTTGTGGCATTCACAGTGGAATGCTGCTTTCGGGCTTGGGAAACAAGCATTGAGGAGTGGGATCACATGGTCATGCAAATTGGGCCAAGGTACAATGCAGTAAATCATCTCATAGCTCTTTAAGTCCCAAGGTGTCAAATTTAGCAAGGAACTCAGTGCACACTAGCTCCACAGTTGCTGCACTCTAAATACAGCACTGAGGTGCCAATGTGGATGCAGTGGTGTACTGCAGAGCTGTCACAGGCCCCACATGAACTGCCCCACAATGACTGTTCTCACCTCTCCTCATTGGTTTGAACTCTATTGTTCTTCCCTCAGGTAACCACCCTCAGACCCTCCCTTTGCATTCCTATGGAACTTTGAAAGTCCTCTCCTGTTTGCTTGGGGACAGGTGGTGTGCTCTCAAGTGGTGTGCTCTCTTTCCAGGTGACCATGCCAGTGCCACACACCAGGAGATCCCATACTTGGAGCCATGCTGAGGTGCTTACCCTCATCAGCTTTTAGGGAGATGAGGCTGTCTGGTTCCAATTGTGTGCTAGACATAGGAATTATGATACACACAGATGGAGCTTGTGATGCATGACTGAAAGGGGCCATGATCAGGATGCACTGAAGTGCAGGGTCAAAGTGAAGCAGCTGCAAAACACTTACCACAAGGTGTGGGAGGCAAACCACTGCTCTGGTTCTGCATCCATGACCTGCCAGCTCTACAAAGAGTTGGATGATGTACTTCAGGGTGAACCCACCTCCACTCGGAAGACTCCTGTGGATTTTACAGCACCTCAGCTGCCATCCCAGAATTTGTAGGTACAGCCAGGAGGAAGAAATCCTGGAGGAGGGCGTCAAGGGGGAAGGGGACCTGGAGTATGGCTCAGCTTCTACAGATGCATGCAGTCAGGAGCTATTTTCTGCCCTAGAGAAGGTTAGCCACTCTCAGCAGCTGCAGATTGAGAAAGGACAAACAGCAGAGGATGCAGCTGGCAAGTGGTTTTGGTTTTGGAAGCACACTGAAGCAAGTTGTTTGGGTGAGAGGGCTGAAGAAAGCATGCTTGGATCTGTGTGTTGCTAGTTACTGACACAGGACTAATTAGATGCTGAGCAGTGTGTTGATGGACTCTCTTCATAGAAACCAGCCTCACAGATCTCATTGAAAATGTCAGGGAGATGCTGGGCTATTCACTCCGTGGGTTCCAGGGCAGAGTTGCTGTGTTCACTGTCCCATTAAGGATAATATTTCCTTACCTCTGTGCCATAAGGTGGCGGGGGTGTGGGGAGGAAGGGGGAACCATTGCTGCACACAGGCAAGCCACCTAACGTCCAGGACGGAAGATGCAGTCATGCAGAACACGCTTCCTGGCTTCCCTTCTCATACTCAGTAGAGAAATATCTTCAAGGATTACCACACCCTGTGCACAATTTGTGAATATTAGTGAATATAGGGCCCTGTGCAATGCTGGCTGTCCCCAAGACAAACCTGTCCAGACGACAGTGGTTAACTCAACATTTTGCTGGTCTTGTGTCTTAGGTGCGCTTACCCTGGGCAGCAAGTCAGTGATAGGTGTGTGAACAGTACTTGCGTTTAAACTGAGGACTATCAATGCTCTATCTAGTATTAACTATGGCCCCTGTGTAAAAAGTAGCAATTTGGCTTCACAGATTTAACCTGGGAATCCCAATCTTCCTTATTATCAGCTGCTCAGTGCATCCTTAGAGAAGTAAAGATGACTTGATGCACAAGATTATGCTACAGGCTGCTGTTTAAAAGAAAGAGTAAAGGAACAATAAGAGGAGGGAGTGAAAGGAGAACACTGAGCATTGGAACAAAGCCACAAAGTGACTCTTAAACATTATGGAGCACCAAGCTGACATGCTCTAGGTGCTGACGGCACAGCAGACAGAGCAGCTTTGTGATCACACTCCCCTGCAGCTGGTATCCCAAAACTGTTTTCCATGTGTGCCATTCCCACCTCGCCAACAAATTTTGTCCACCATCCTGTTTCCAGCTAGCACTTGCTGCATTCCACACCTGTCCCTTCACCATCCAGCCCTGCAGGCTCCTACAGGCATCCAATGCACTCCAACCCCGTCCCGTGCAGTTTAGCCACACTAAACTGCAGCACCCATTGCAGAGAACTTCAGACAGCTTGGCTGCATATGATACCTGGACACACACAAATCTGTGAATGTGTTGTAGCTTCACCTCCTGCTTTCCCCACTTCTCCCCATAAACTGCAAACGTGTTACGTTGTGTGCATGTTTTACATTCGTTATTTTTAAATATATGAAATTTTTGGGTTTGAAAGTATTCTTTATTCAGATACATGAAAACAAGCAAACACAATCCCAGCAAAGCAACAGGCACTATTGTACTAAGTGCATCACAGGGACCAATAGATTCTCCCACTTGCATTGCAGTCGCTGCGCTCCCAAGCTTGGCAACAAATATTACTGGCTTTCAGCATCAAATTGCTGCCTCTACGCTTTTCTGATCGTTATAGGCCTGTGCTGTGCTCCTCTAATAGACCTGGCCTCACACGGTTCAAAATCAGCCAGCACTGACTCCCTGTATACCAGCCTTGACTGAAGCTTGTATAGTACCATTCACAAATATTATGGACGATGCAGAATGTGGCTATAGCATAGGGATGTTGCCATCAGCCAGGTCCAGCTTTCCATACAAACATCACCAGCAGAGCTTTTAAATGGCCAAAACCGCACTCCACATTCATTCTGCGCCTGTTCAGTCTGCTGCTGAACCTTTTCTCGCTGCTGACAAAGTTTCCAGTGTCTGGCTTCATAAGCCACAGAATTAAAGGATCTCACAGGTTTACAGTGGGCATTTCGACTTCCCCCAGAATGATCTTCTGGCCCAGGAGGAAAGTTCCTGCTTGCAGCTTCCTGAACAGTCCAGTGTTCCAGAAGATTTGTGTACCAAGTACCTTTCTGGATGAGCCTGCATTAATGTCTGTGAATTGCCCATGGTGATCCTCAAGTGCCTGGACAACCATAGAGAAATACCCATTCTGATTAATGCACTCAGAGGCTAGGTGATCTGGTGCTAGAATTGAAATCTATGTGCCATCTACTGTCCCTCCACAGTTACTGAAGCCTACTTGTGCAAAGCCATCTGCAATTCCATACCTTGTCCAGAGTCACGGTGTTTCAGAGCAGGATGCAATTGAGGGCCCTGCACACTTCCATCAACATGAGTCAAAAGTTTGACTCTCACACCCCAAACTTATTGGCAACCAATCGGTAGTTGTCTGGAATAGCCACCTACCCAATTGCCACATGCTGCTCCACCAGCAGGGCCACTCTCAGTCTCATGTCCTTGCACCATAGGATCGGGACAAGCTCATCACATAGTTCCATGAAAGTAGCTTTCCTCATTCAAAAGTTCTATAGCCATTGCTCCTCATCCCAAACTTGCATGGCAAGGTGATTCCACCACTTGGTGCTTGTTTCCCAAGCCCAAAAGCTGCATTCCACTGTGATCCGCACCTCCAGGAATGCCACAAGAAAAGTCGTGCTGTATGTACAGTGCATAGCAAACTCTTCATTGTCACTTGGCAGCTTGAGAATAACTCAGTTGCAATTTGTGATGTTAGCCCAATCACCATTTTCTTCAGCAGCTCAGGATCCATTCCAGCAGACCATGGAAGCAGAGCATGCAGCACAAACACTGTCGAAAGATGGCTCCGAATGCTGATGGAAACACAGGAATTGCTGGGATTTGGAGCAATGCACCGGGGGGGTGCCCCCACGACCCTCCCTCCACATTTCCACAGCAAAAGAAGTGGCAGAGGACTGCTGTGGGACAGGTGCGCAGAGTGCACAGCTCCAAATGTCATTGGAAATGTCATGCTAGTGCACTAGCAGCTGACAGTGTGGAAGTACAACAGTGATTTCACTGCTGCACTTTATGCGCAGCACTGTAGCTGACAGTACTTTACACCCTCCAGTGTAGACAAAGCCACCATCTTAATATTACACAACATTTTGATTTTTTTCTTTTTTGTATAGTGCTAACTGTTCAGTGTGGTCCATAATACATGGATGGCAGTCAAAGTAATTGTAAATGGGTTTCTATATGAGAGTGTTTCTAGTGTGGTCTTTTAGACATCTGCTCTTGGCCCAGTACTGTTTACTATCTCATCCAAGGTCAGAAAGAAAGCAATCACTGCTGTTAAAATTTGCAGATTAAAAACTGAAATGATAAACAACAAAGAAGATAGGTCAGCCGTCAAGGACATCCTAGATCACTTGGCCAGGAAATTCTTAACTGAATGTGTACAGTACTACACCTGGATGCAAGGTCACACACAACATTGAACATGGTATCCTTGAGCACAGTAGCATTGAAAATGATTTGAGGATACTGGTAGTGGATAAACAGCTGAACACAAGCTCCCATTGTGTGCCATAGCCAAGATGGTTCACGTGATCCATTGAGGTGTAATCTGGGAAGAACAAGTAGAATGGAGGCAGTATTACACTGCATTTGGCATTAGTGAGCCTATTTAACTGAAATACTGTGTTCAGTCTTGAGGTCAGCATGACCAAAATGATGTTGAAAATTGGAAAGGCCTTGTGATGCAAGAATTACTTGAGGTCTGGAAAAAAGTTGATGAATAAGAGATTTAACTTCAATCTATTTTATTCAAAAGAAGGTTGAGGTGAAATTGAACTATCTACAAACTGCATGCAGAAGAGATGTCTGGGAGTGGATAGATCTCTAATCCAGTAGGAAAAGGTGAAATAAGATTCTATGTTTGGAAGCTGAAGCCAGACAAACTTAGCTTAGTAGTGTGTGCATTTTTAATAGGATGACAAATTGTCAAACAATTTACATAGGTATTGGTAGATTCTCCATCATTTGACTTCTTTAAGATGGGATATTTTTTTAAAGGGTATCAGGCCACAATCAAAATATAAAAATACATGTTTTGTTTCATGAGCTGCGTCTACACGTGCACGCTACTTCGAAGTAGCGGCACCAACTTCGAAATAGCGCCCGTCGCGGCTACACGCGTCAGGCGCTATTTCGAAGTTAACTTCGACGTTAGGCGGCGAGACGTCGAAGTCGCTAACCTCATGAGGAGATAGGAATAGCGCCCTACTTTGACGTTCAACGTCGAAGTAGGGACCGTGTAGACGATCCGCGTCCCGCAACGTCAAAATTGCTGGGTCCTCCATGGCGGCCATCAGCTGGGGGGTTGAGAGATGCTCTCTCTCCAGCCTCTGCGGGGCTCTATGGTCACCGTGGGCAGCAGCCCTTAGCCCAGGGCTTCTGGCTGCTTCTGCGGCAGCTGGGGATCTATGCTGCAGGCACAGGGTCTGCAACCAGTTGTCAGCTCTGTGTATCTTGTGTTGTTTAGTGCAACTGTGTCTGGGAGGGGCCCTTTAAGGGAGCGGCTTGCTGTTGAGTCCGCCCTGTGACCCTGTCTGCAGCTGTGCCTGGCATCCCTATTTCGATGTGTGCTACTTTGACGTGTAGACGTTCCCTCGCTGCGCCTATTTCTATGTTGGGCTGAGCAACGTCGAAGTTGAACATCGACGTTGCTGGCCCTGGAGGACGTGTAGACGTTATCGAAACATCGAAATAAGCTATTTCGATGTTGGCTGCACGTGTAGACGTAGCCATGGTGACCTATAAATGACACTGGTTGACAACTAATAAAATTTTTGAGAGTGTCTCCTCACTATGAATAAAAGCATGGACCAGATTAGTAGGCTGGCTTCATTCTGGTACAGTTACACTGAGGCTACATCTACACGAGAAGTATGTGTTGACAGAAGTGGCTGTCGGAAGGGATTTCCCAGCAAAACATCTCTCAACAGATTGCATCTACACATGAAAGTGGTCCTCGCTCAACAGAACACCTGACCAGAAGCTCTGCAAACATACAAAAGGGCCCCAGAGCATATACACAGCTGTTTTGTCAACAGGAAACTGTCGAGAAAGCCTTTATACCTGAACACGGAGAGATATAACGCTGCTGGTGGATGTGCTGAGTACTGTCAACACACTGTCAACAAAACACGTTTTGCATGTAGATACTCCATGGGTTTTCCCGACAAAAGCCCAGTTTTGCCGGAAAAACCCTCTTGTGTAGATGGAGCCTGAGATCCCTATATTGGGATATGTTTCTATCCTGAAATAGAAACCCCATGGCCAAACGCCATGCTTAAAATAGCATGGTATTTCATTCCCACTACCCCTTGTTGTGAGATGCATAGTGGGAAGTTCAAAATAGGAACTTATTTCAAACTTCGGTGCTATGTGGCCAGCACTGAGATTGAAATAAGTTACCTTGAAATAACTATGTACATTATTTTGAGATAGGGCTGCAGCATAGCCCTAGCCTTAGAGAATTGTTGAGAGGCTACTCTCTCCTGCTTCAGAACTCGTGTGAGAGCCTTCTAAGATTATGGGTAACA
This sequence comes from Carettochelys insculpta, assembly GCF_033958435.1. Classification (NCBI taxonomy): domain Eukaryota; kingdom Metazoa; phylum Chordata; order Testudines; family Carettochelyidae; genus Carettochelys; species Carettochelys insculpta. Next base: position 212,703,025 of record NC_134138.1, on the reverse strand, counting down.
TGAGACAGAACTGACATTTCCCTTTCCAGGCTTTCTGGTGTGTCCCAAAAGCTTGCATTTCTTGCTCTTGACAAGTTAAGATCTGGTCACCAGATTTACTGGTAGTAAGATACAAAACATATGCTTCTGAGCTATTTTACTTGAAAGTGAGAAGACTGTAGTTAACTGGAAGCTCTCTGCTTTCTGAATTTTGGGATTCTTTGTTCTGTGCCACTGTTTAAGCAACTAGGTACTATGTCCTTGCGTTTGTGACTCAAAATCAGATTTTTCTCAAACTTCCTTTTCAAAGGTAATTGTTTTTTCACAAATGCAAATTTAATTTAGCTTAACAATTCTGGTTGGTTTTATGTAGCAATTATAAGAACTATTTACAAAGTAAGACTAAAAGCAAAGTAGCAAAATCCAAAAAAGTATAAAAGGAAGATATCTACATAGAATACATATTTTGTGCTTATTTCATAGCCTTACCAATAAGACCATCTGGTGAGTGTTGATTGTTCTGGATATGAATTGTCCTTATGATCATGCTGTGAAGGTTTTTTTTTTTTAGAAAAATGCATAGCCCAGTCCTTATGAGTGCCATTTATTTTCTCTTCCACTAGATAGTATTGTGCTGCTTCCCTGAGCTATTTCCTCACCCGTAGGAAATTCTTTTTTTTTTTAATTCCCATCTGGGATTTTACATTTTGTAGCATTCACCAATAAAAGTAACAAGTAATAACATATACTTTTTCATGTTCTTTTCAAGTACCCAATAACCATAACACAGGAACAGTAGGTAAATCTCTATTGTACATTACATTCAGGAAATTTAAAACATCTGTTTATTTAGTATAGCTGTAGCTAAGGGCATTACCAGAGTATACACACAGTACAGCCTCTTGAAGATTTGCACCAAGTGTATAATCTTGAATTGTTAATGTGCAACACTCGGCCTTGTATGTTTAATCTCATTAATGTTTACAAGGTCAAACATTTTTAGCAATGAGGGAGTTAATGTAGTATTTTGCCAATACGATCCTGGAAGGAACACTTAGATGCTTTTTTGGTAGCATCTAGAATGTGCCAGGGACTTCAGAAATGGATGAGAAGACCCTACCCCAAAGCAAAATTGACAACAGAGGTAAATTATATATAATGACAGCACTTAGATCAACACATCATTTTGACTGTTAATTTTTCTTTGGTTTCATGGCCAGGTGCCTCAATCAACCTGCTATATTGCTGTGGTCTGCATGCCTTCCTTTCGCAGGCCCCACCATGTGAGTTAAATTCACTCTGTATGAGACAGAAAGGCCCTATTTATCTATAGTGTCACATACTTTGTGTCTAATTGCAGTGGGGCAAAGGCCCCAGTCCTGCAAGGGAAGGGTTAATGAAGGCTGGGGGAGCCAGCACAGCACCCCAGCCAATTAGGAAAGGGCTCCCAGGGGAGTCAATCAGAGAGCAGCTTCCTGGAGCAGCCCTGCATATAAGGAGCTGCTCAGCAGAGCAGACAGTTGGGTTCTGACCTAGGAAGGTGCAGGACTAGTTCCCAGCATGGGAGTAGCATCTTACACTGAGAAGTGCTGGGCAGGCTAAGGGGAGATAGGGAAAGGCTTCAGCCTGCCTCCTGCTGGCCTTGATACAAGGGCCAGTAAGGTGCAAGGGGTCACAGGGAAAGGTGGCCTAGGGAAAGAGAGGGAGAGACGAGGAGAGCAGGACAAGGCTGCTGCCAGAGGGTCCCTGAGTTTGGACTCAGAGTAGTAGGTGGGCCTGAGTTCTTTCCCTTGTACTGCACCTAGCCACACCTAAGAGTTGCCATTTTGAGCTGCAATCCAGGGAGCAATGTGGGTCCAGAAACAGGAGTGTAGAGAGACCAAGGAGCAAAGACAGACAACGCAGCAGCAAGGTGAGGGTGCCTTACGGAAGAACGTTAATTCCAAGGGTATCCAGCAGGAGGCACTGTGGCAGTGAGTCTTGCCCAGTCACACTGAAAGGAAGAAAGTATTTGCCTGAAAACTAAGACAAAAGGTCTGTGAGCAGGTATCTGGGCTCCAGGGAAACTCAGAAAGACAAACTTAATTCATCTTTCTGAGCGGGGAGTCATCTTTCTGGTGTGGTTGCTGCTAATGTCACTGTGGCAGCACTCACCACCATCCCTTCAGCACTGTCGGTGACCTCTGTACTACTGCTGGGGTTGAACCCTGCCAGCAGTGGAAACAGTGGAGGTGTACTGGCTAGTGCTGTTGGTACCAGTTCCCTCTTTGTTTTGGGTTATCAATTTATCACACCTTCAAGGTTGGTTCCCCCACCCATCCCTGCAAGCAATGGACTCTGCCTGGGATCTTTTGTCTCTTGTTTTACATTGCATGATGCACATCACGGTTTGCTCCTGGAGCACTGTGGAGACTAGGCTTGGTACTTTCCTCAGGATGGGGCCCCGAGCCTGGCACCTACTTGCCACTAAATGCTCTACCCATACTAGTTGCCTCCATGGAATCTGTGGGATGCTCTTTGGTCACAAAGGTCTTATTTTCATCTCACTGCAAGCAATGTTCACTCAGCAAGCATGTGGTGGGGACTGTTGCTCCAGAACAAGCCCATGCACCTGTGAACATCAGTTACCTCTCCAATTTGTAATGAGATGGGGCAAATAACTTATGGTGTTATGAGAGAAACTGACTGTGATAAAACCTCAGCTGTTTTGTGCACTTGATTCAGCCACCATTAACTAGAAATGAGACCACAATGGGGTCAGGAATAACAGCTCTGCATTAGGCACATGAAATAGCTGCAGTTTTACTGAAAGACAGAAGTAGAATTATGAGAACAGGTGGAAATGTAGATTGACTTTATGCTGATGTTATGACCAGGAGATGAAGGTTTTGTTTTTTTGCTGGTATTAGGAAAACTGTTAGTCTGCAAGTGGTTACTATGGATTATGCGCTTTGTTTTGAGCAACCTATCAAAAGATAAGTCACTGCGTGTAAGCTGACATCTTCTATGGGCTCAGAGGCTGACATCCCACTCCCCAATGGACAGGAGGAAGGCTGGACACCAAAAGCCTGCTGCTGACAGTTCAACTCTTATCTCAGACTTTAGCTAACTACATCTGGGTTGTTCTAGACTATTACTATTTTAGACGTATGCTATAGACTCACATGAACCTTTTGGAGGGTAAAAAGTAATGACATTCATACCAATCATTTACCAAATGGAGGTGGTGTGCCCCATCGACGTATTCCTGAAAGCATCTGGAGAGAAGTGAACAGAAGTTACCATTGTTTTGGGTTCAGACCAACTGGGCACACTGAACAGGATTTCCTTTTAGAATCCAATATTTAGGAATCTGACAAGTTACCTTAGAGTACTTTAGTCAGTCTATTTTTAAGTGAATGAGGCACCATCTCTGAAGAGCTCAACTATGTTCTAAAAGCAAGGACTGTACCACAGTCTCAGACTAATTCAATAGACAAACTCTTTATTTTGACCTGTAGCTGCTGCTTTTAGCTACATTTCCTAAGCAATATTCAGTTACTACAAATTGGTGTAACGTTGAGTGTAATGTTTAATGTAGCACAAGCAGTAAAACAAATAGCTTCTGGGAGAATACAGTGACATCTAGAAAGGTGAAATGTAACACCTGTGTCAACAGCTGCAATACTGTAATTAGCATCTCCATTAGGAAGCCAACTCAAAATTTATTTTTTTTCAAATATGAAACTCCAAAATCTACATAATTATTATAAAACGTATTTCCTTACAAAATTCTTTGATTAACATTGTGTGTGATATAACAAGGTTATTCCAGTGTCAATGTTTTCCCACAATTTTAAGATACAGGCAATGTTAAAATTTGCTCAGTAAAAAAGTGTAACCCACTGACTAGTTAATGTAGCTTGTTCTGTTCTTGGGTTTTTCTTTAAATTAGATTTAGGAAATTTTAGAATTCTCTTAATTATTTTTTCCAATCAAACTGATAGTGATGTTCAGATCCAGGTGCATGAACTGTAACTAATAAACGTATCCGCATTGATTGGATTACTTGTAGAGATCCAGCAATATAATACTGGGTACAGACTTGAAGGGCTTCAACTGAGTTATGACTTGATGTCTTCTGTTCCACTGATTAAGAATGCAGTTTAAAAAACTACCTCTTGGGCAAATTTCTAATTCAACTTTTGAATTAAGAACTAAAATTGTTAAACATTTAAGATATGTTTTAAGAGAAAACAAGTGCAACATACAAACTGCACCTTAAAGCCCAGAAGAAAATCCACAAGTATACATATTTAACCACAAGTAATTTTTCCATACAACTCCTTTAAAAAAAAAAAAAAAAAAAAAACTTTAACATAGTCTAGCATCAAGTGAAAGAGCATACATAAAACCCAAATAATGTAACTCTGAAACTTTTTAGCATATATCCTTAAAATGCTAAAAACAAAACAAATCTATGAACTGATAAATAAATGGTAACAACTTCAACCCGAAGTAACTTTTTCTATAATGGTACATAATTGCATAGCATATCTTGCTATACTGAACATTAATTTTCAATAACATCCCAAAACAATGGAATACAGGCACTTTAAATCTTCTGTGTCATTGGTTACACACTTTTAAGCACTGCCCTACTTCTTCTGAAATGATGTACCCTTTTCTCCTGGGAGGGAGAGAGAAAGAAAAAATAGCTTTAATTCAGTGAAAGGTAAGAACAAAGCTAGAGATTACAACAAAATGTAGTAACATAAAAGTTACATAAAGCAAAAATACATTTAAATTTTTGCTCTTTCAAAATGTTATGTTCAAAAATGCAAACTTTACATAAAACTTTACCTCACATAATAGAGAAATTGTCTATTCTACAAAAACAGAGTAGAAACTGAAAAACTACAGTTCCAGGATTCAGAAAGAAAGCCTTAAAAAAACCTAATCAAGAGTAATCAGAAGGTACTAGGAAACATTCACATGAAATACTGTGGTCACAAGCTGTAATTAGCTGAACATACATGTTTAACTTTAAAGCAGTGATACTGAAACCTCAGTAGCTCAGGAGCAAAATCTGATCAAAGTTAACCAAAAGAGCCACAATAAATTCATTGTTTCATTTATTATATATTCATGGTTAGACTGGAGAAATATTTAATTTGTATACAAAATACCGTCACAGCAAAATGGCTGACATTTATCAACTGAGAATGGTAAATAATATAGTAAACCCATCCTGATAGGTTAATCAACTTAGATGGGTTAATTAAATCAGTGTTTTAATATGTGCTGGAAAGAGCCACAGGAGACATGAATGAGCCACTTGTGCTCACAAGCTTCTGTCTGAGTATGATTGCTCCAAAGCACCAAAAAAAATTCGACACCACTATCAACCTGAAAAGGAATTTATTCTAAGAAAAAGCCACCACCCACCATTTCACAGCTGGAAGAGCTACAGCGGAAACTCTTACTGATTTTGAATGTTATAACACAGTTATGACAGGTTTGAAGAATGTAATTGATAGAACACAAGTCATCCTCTAGATGAGGGGGTAAACTGCTACTTGTTTGGTATCAAGAGACCCAGGTAAATCCATTTCTCATTGGAGGAAAATGTTATAGAAAAACCTAATATGAAAACACTACCCATTTGAATTGCATAGCAATATTTGTGCAGGTTTGTGGTACAGCACCATTAAATCTAAATCCCTCAAGTCAAGGACAAAGGTTGCTAAGGCCCTGGGAAAAGGTATTAAGATTCAAAACCTTCCAAACAACACTAGTATATAACTATAACAATAATTATATAAAAAAAATCTCCACAAGCAAGCAGTTGCAGTAAGATTCTGTACCTTGAAATAGTCCTCTTGTGATACAATAGTGTTTCTCAGACGATTCTCGGGATTAAACAGACAGGATACCACTGTCTGTATGCTTCGGTCCACAGACTTCTGAAATACATGTTTTCAGTAACATGCATCTACAACAATACTTGTTTTATTAACTAATTCATTGCTACCAGCATGCCTATAACTTAGATTATAAACTCTAAAGTATAAACATTCAGGATTACTGGCAAGTGTTAATATTTACCAAGCACTTATTGTGATTGCATCTGAATGCTAAAAATGCTAGTTTAGAGTCACACAGTACCACATGAATTTTGTTCTTTCCCTCTGAATTATACAAAGCTTTTTTTGTGAAAGGCCTCTGAAGGACAGATCTCACCTTACTTGTTTCATTGGGTAGACTAGCCTGCACCTCAAATGCCACTCACCAAAAAAGCATTCTATCTCCAGATTTTAAGCCAGCATTTTTTTTAGCAATTTGCAATAAGATAGCGATTGTCTATTAAACACCGAAGTAAATCAAACTCTCAGAAGTTTAGAATCTGTAACCAGAAGGAGACATGATGACTTTTTATAAGATGAAACTTCAACATGAAAGACAAGAGTGATACTGGTCCCAATGTCTTTTGTCTCTACAAATCTTGGAAGCAAAATAAAATTCAGTGTAACAATTTCATGTGATTCCCATTGTCCCTGTGTCTAAAGTTGCTTGCTGAATTAATGCTAATTTACACACTTGGCTATCATAGTACCAAAAAGCTCATGCTGTTTGAAGGAAGTATTTACCCTGTTCTTGCATATGGTAAGTGAGGTAGACTGTGACCTTGGACAAGTCTATCAAAATCTACAAAGGTCAGAAATTGAACCCAGTTTTCCAGGATTCCCGGACCACGCCCTTTCATACTATATCATTCTTCAACCCCTTCTATACAAGTTCCTAGAAATGGGTTATATGGGCTGGGTCTACACTAGCACCCCCCTTTCAAAAGGGGAGACACTAATGAGACACTTCAGGATATGCTAATGAGGTACTGCAATGAATATGCTAATGGCGGCCGTGGCACTTTGGAAGTGCCACTTTCAATCACGTGCGGCTCGTTTACACCCCGCAGACTTCGCAAGCCCCTTATTCCTATTTGGTTATTCGAGTAAGGGGATTTCGAAGTCTTTGGGGTCCTTTCAAAAAGGACCCCATGCACACAAGCCGTGTGCGATCAAAAGCGGCACTTCGAAGTGCTGTGGCTGCCATTATGCTAATGAGGTGCTGCATACGAATTGCAGTGGCTCATTAGCTTATCCTGAAGTGTCTCATTAGCTTCCCCCTTTTGAAAGGGGGGTGCTAATGTAGACCCATTCACAGTGACATTTAAGAATATATACCTTGAATACTTGCCTTTTGTGGACTGTTTCCAGATGACTGTGCAGGCTCCGGAACAGAACATTCTGCTTGGATAACTTCTGGCTCTACTTCACTGCAGTGGTAGTTTACTGAAGTATAAGCCTGCATAATTTAATTGTTGCAGTTAAGGAATGAAAGTACAGATACTCCCCATTTCAGGGTAGCTGGTTGTGGGTCTCCTACCATTTAAGTTGTTGGAGCAGTTCGGAACTGACTGGCTTTAGACCGAATTCTCAGGTTATAACTAAGCATGACAACAAAATCTGTACGTATCTAAGGCTGCTGCTACGCTACCATTGTCCTGTTTGAGATGCCATGGTAATGAGACAATTCGAAGCAGGCTAATGAGGGTCTGATATGCATATTCAGAACTGATTAGCATAGTGGCGGCCAAATGAATAAACTTCGATTTCAGATTGACAGTGATGATGGGGTCAGCTTTGAAATAAGCATGCTGCTTTGACATTCCCTTACTCCCACAGAACTATATCAGAAGCTTGGCTGACGATTCATACGGTCAAAACTTGTGGCCACAGCCACTCAGAGTACTCCCTTCACATAAATCTGTGACAAATGTACTTCCTGAAAAGGTCTGTTCTCCTTACTGGTTCGCTCCATGTTCAGATTACTTCAATTAACGGCTTTATTCTTCCTGTTCCAAACTTTAAAATACTTGTATTACATTGCCATATTGAAACACTACATTTTGAGGATGTATGATGCTTACTACATACTAACAACAGGAATCTCTCTCATTCAAAAAGCTGTGTTTCTGCTAGTTAGAAGTTCTGCTGATCCATTCAACCCAATGTAAGCAATATAATTGTAAAAGATAGCTCATACTGTAACAGCTTTTTTTTTTTTTATGTATATTATTTGTCTGCCAGCCAGTACCTGGGATGAAATTAGAAGTTGCTTTCTGGAGGTTGTTAAATAGCAATTCACGTTTAGAGAAATTATTGTAAACTGGCTGCATATACAAGAGTTTGGCCAATTTCAAACTGCCCAGAGTGATACAGTAAACCCTCAATTTAATGGACTAATGTGGGCAGAGTGGTGTCTGCTATTCCCATAAGTCCATTAAATGTGAGGGTTTACAGACCGCCCACCCCTGCCAGGGTCCCCCAGTCCTCCCCACCCAAAAAAAAAACAAAAACCCTGCCACTCACCAAAGCTGCCACTGCTGGAGGAAACACTGTGTCCCCACTGCATATGTCTGGAGGGGCCACTCTGCAGCCTGGAGCAGCTGCCACCGGAACTGCCATGTGCTCCTCTCACCAGTGGCAGGGCGTGTACTCAAGTGCTAGTCTGCCCACGTACATGCCCCACCTCTGGGGAGAGCAGCACGTGGTAGCTCCGATGGTGACTCATCCAGGCTGAGGCAGTGGTAAGTCTCTTAACTTTGTTTGTGTGTTTTTTTTTTTTGGGGGGGGGGATGATTTTACAGACCACAATAGACTTTGGAGACCGGGGTGGGGGGGAATGTCTGGCTCCATTTCTGGTGAGCTCCATGACAAGGAAGATGCATTATACTAGATCTACACACTCTCCCTATAAAGAATGTATTAAGCCTGAGGATTTCTCCCTATACATTAGAAGTAAGAGTATGATACCAAGAAAGCCTGGTATACATGATCTACTCTTACCCACTCAAAAACAAGACCATACAAATTTATTTTTAACTATGACTTCAGCTGAGTAACTGAGGTTGGGTGCAAACACCTGCAATAGTTTCTTAAAAGGAAGTATATCCCTGTCAGTCAATGTCAGAGTGGGAAAGTAATGATTATTTTCAGTCTCCTACTCATCCTATGAGAGACAGAGAAATGGCTTTGAAGAGATACCATTCTCAGAAAGAAAACCCCACAAGTGTGGCAACTCTGAGATGGTCTGCCTACACTAGAAATTGCATACCTGAAGCTGGCCAGTGCCAGCTGACTTTGGCTCACCAACTTGAGGCTAAGGGGCTGTTTAATTGTGGTGTAGACATTCAGGCTCAGTCCCAAGTCCAGTCACCCCCAGGTGCCAGCCCAAGCCCCAAAACCTACAACTGCAATTAAATTGCCCGTTAACCCAACCCTCACAAGCCCAAATCAACTGGTACAGGTCAGCTGTGAGTATCTAATTCCACTTTACACATCCTAGCTATATACTTACACAGCACAATTTCAAATCACGGGCAAATGATTCATTACACTAAAATAACTGTCCCTAAATAGAAGTCATGTCACCCCTCCAATGGAAAAAATACATCTGGATTAAATGTGAACATCGATTGGAATTTTAGATTTTATACAAATAGAATAAACTTCTCGTAAGCCTCTAAAGGGAAAATAAGAGTAAGAATTACATGCTTTGTCATTTGTGCAAAGTCATGGATAGTTGCCTTTCTTTTAGAGTTGGAGTAAATGGTTTCCGATCACTGTTGGCAGTACTGAATTTGGCAGAGACACTATAGTCTATCTTGCTTCTGTAGTTCTGAGGTAACCAGATTCTGCAATTTGTACACACTTTGGCTTCATATATACTGGCCCCCACTTCTGGAAGGGGCAAGTAATGAGTGAAGCAGAAGATGCAAATGAGGTGCAGATTAAAATATCTCAAGCCTCATTTGTATATTCCTGCAAGATCTTGCAAACATTTGTGGAAGAAGGGTCCTCCCAAACGGGGGTTGCCTTCAGAAGGACCCACCTTCCCTTCTGAAGAAGCCCCATCTACATGGCAGCTTTTCCTTCCAGAAGGGGATCTTCTGGAAGTGAGATCTTGTGGGAATATGCAAATGAGATATGTGATATTTTAATCTGCACCTCATTGCATCTTCCACTGAGCTCATTACCAGACCTCTTCTGGAAAGGGGGGACAGGGACAATGTAGACATGGCCTTTCAGAAATACTAGAAGTAAGTCTTTGCTTTATTATATCCCATTAGCCTTTAAAAAAACAAAAAAAAACCCACTGGAATAGTTAATAAGCAGTAAGGCCCTTGTTAAACAGGTCTTGAAGAAAAAAAGGAAGGTATCCTTTTATTCCCTTTACTTTTCCACCAAAAGGAAGAGTTCCAATTATTTTAGGGTCATAGAAATCTGACAGGGGCTTTATTGGGAGAACACAGATAAAAAAGGAATGAAACTTCTTTTCATTCTCTCAAGAAACTCTTTGTTAAGACAGCTCCACAGAACTATGAAATCCATTTAATGCAGTGCTATCTACTCTTTACAGAGCAATTTTGTACCAATAAAAGTTTGATTTTGATTATGAGTGTTAAGACAGCGAAGCAACAGGACTAGAAAGAAAGTTGGTTTCATGTGCTAAGTTCAGTCACCTTACCGGAGGAAAGACATAATTCCTTTGCTCCCCAGGAGGCCACTGTGGTGGGACCTTAAAGAATTTTAAAAAAAAATAGTTTGTATTTATTTTGTCCCATGAAAAGAACAATTACTTACTTCCAGAACTTCAGTTCTCATATGTGAGTGATCACACTTGTGAAGCTCACGCACATTATTTTGAACCTTTTGACCTTCAGCACTACATCCTCATGCACACCACAGCTGAAGATACATAGGGCAGTGTAGCCCTTTCTGAATTAGTGAAGGAAATGGGGAGGCAGTAACCCAGACAGGGGCTCCAGAAGCACAAGTACAGAAAGTAGGTCATGAGAGCTACACAAATCAGACATCCCAAACCATAGTGACTATAAGTTAGGGTTCAAATTTGTCATGGTGGTTGCAGAAGTAATGGATTCCAGAGACCTCTGTGACATCAGTCTGCAGCACATGGGAGCTGCGGGGTTCCCCCACTGCCTGTGGTGTTTGGAAACTGTAAACTGTAACAAGCTGCCATGGATGCTTTAGGAGCTCCCAGACACAGGCAGTGCAGGGACCCCACACCTCCAAGCCCCACTCCCAAAGAAGGTGTGGGGATTCTGCAGCTCCCCATTATGTCATGAATATGTTATATTTTATTAGAAGTTAGGCTAGGTCTTGGACATTGCACAACATTATTTATGGAAATATGCTATTGTATAGAAGTGACAGATGTACTTCATTCAAAACACTTTGTGTAACACTTAAAAAGTAATAATCTGCTGAAGGTGTATATTTTATATGTTTCCATACTCCTGTAGTTGAAGTTAAAAATTTGAAGTATAAATCTGTTTACTAATTTAGATATGCTAAGTGAGGGCCATTAGTAGTGCTCAAGGGAGTTTAATGGCCTGGTATTGGGACAATGATCTGTGAATATAGTCTTGCTTTTCCTGTAAGCTCAGACTATGTCTTGGCAGGACCAAACAGGAGACCATATCACCTGATGCTGGAACAGATTCTGGATGACTCACATTTCCATGGGAAGTGTGACAAAATTTTAAACTGAACACAAAAGACTCCTGCCTTGAGCAAAATCTACATATAGGCAGGGGAACAAGACAATAGACTGCTGTCAGATACCATCTAAGGTATCTGCTACAACCAGCTGGAACGGAAAATTAAGAAGGATCAGGACCAACTAGGGAGGCTTCCTAGATTTGTGAGAAAAGATGACAAATACTGTTATGCAAACAAATTTCACGTAACAACTTTCTTAGAGAACTGAGCTTAGCTGGCGTGTTTTGTTTAGTAGTCTACTTTGATCTGTCTGCTATCACTTCAGTCCTGGAAACAGTGCTGAAAGTAAACTGGCAGATGTGAAGAAGTAGGTCTGTCCCACGAAAGCTCATCACCTCATAAATTATTTTGTTAGTCTCTAAAGTGCTACACGACTGCTTTTTTCTTTTGTGAAGATACAAACTAACATGGCTACCTCTATGACTACTGTTTAACAGGGCAATTAAAATGGCAGTTAATTGTGATTAATTTTTTAAATTACACTCAATTTGAATCAGTCACAAGTTAACAGTGATTAATCAGCAGTCCTAAAATATAGTGGCTATGTCTACACTAGAAGCATCTATCGACAGAAGTTACTGTTGACAGGGTAATTAGTGACAGAACCTCTGTTGACAACTTGCTCTGTCGACAGGGAACTGCCAGGCTGCACTGCCCTCTGGTGCTAGAAAGTGGAATGGCAGCTCTGCAAAGAGGGCTGCCAGGCAACCGGAAGCCCTCCCTGTCAACAGAAGTGTCTACGCAACACTTTTGTTGACAGTAATCTGTCCAGAGATTGTTATGCCTCAAATTTTTGAGGGGTAATACTGTCGAGGAATTCCGTCGACACAGTCTTGACAGATGCTCCCTGAGTTAGGTCAAAAGAAGGCCCCCTTCTGTCGACAAAACTCTCTAGTGTAGACCCAGCCTGAAATTTATGAAGTCATCCTGGAGAGAGATATTTGGGGGAAAAAACAACATTGTACCAACAAATGAGTTGCAACATCTAGACAACAGAATGCTTAGATATTTTGACCACAGTTAATTTTTTAACTAAATTAAGCCATTTAAAAATATGTACCTGGTAGTTGTAGGTGGGCTGGTATCCTACAGGAACTTGCTGTTGTATTAGTACAGCTTGTGACCCATATGGATATGCCTTTAAAAAGAGTTTTGCATTTCATAGGTTAAAAAGATTAGGAAAAAAAAAAATGTACTTCTACACTACTGCCAGGGAATAATTTCTAGCTCTGGTAAACTCACCAGTATCAACTGATTGAGCTAGCACACTAAAAATAGTAATAGCCACAGCTACATAGGCAGTGCATGAGCTGCCTGCCCAAATACATCTCCAGGGAGTCAAGTGGGACTGTACTCAAGCTAGTCTAGGTAAATGCAATTTTAGCAGAGTAGCTGGATTATAGACAGCATGGATATGCATATGTGAGCCAGTAGTTTTGCAGTGTGGACACATCTTAAGTGTCCAAGACGTATTTTCAAAATACACTTCAGCACTTGCGAGCTTCGGGACTTGTCTACACAGCTACCTAGAGTAGCAAGTCATTGTGTGACTCTACAGTGCACTGGCCTACTGTACAGTAAACTGTGTCCACAGAGGATGGTAACATAATCCACCAAACTGCACTCTGGGACTTTCCTTTCATTGGAGCCTTTTCCATACAGGATAACAAAGCCCAGCAAGGTAGTGCACTGCAGAACCAAACCCTTGGCTTGCCTCACAGTAAGTCAGGGACTTTTAAGATGCTTTCTAAAATGGAACCTTTTTTTTTTTTTGGAATTACCTATAGATAGTGAGTTCAGAGAAAGATGGCATGTAAATCTGGCTCAATTAGCCTTCTGTGCACTAAACATTTGTATAGACAAGGTTCTAGCCATGAACTGCATTTGTACAGTCACAGAAATAGTTTTTTCTTACAGTAACTTGTTTTATTCTAACCAGGTTCTGAGTTTTTGCAAAGTAAACAACTGACTTCCAATAGAAATCTGAAGCAGATTGCTCTCGCAAAGGATATGCAAGGTTTCAAGAAGCTGAGTTAAAATAATGAAACACTTGGGGGAGGAGAGGTACGTATTTGATTCAGTTTCTTAAAATCCTACTCCTATTTCTTTTAACTAAAGGTTTGTCTAGGGTCATTAAATGAGAATGCCTAACTTGAAAATGGAGGTAAAATTTTACAGTTTATTTTTGATGCTAAAATGGTTACATGAAACCCTTCAGGTATCTATTTAAAAAACTATTTCAGCACATGAAATTAGAATTGCTCCCATCCCCCAAATTTTTCTTCTTTCCAATTTTAGAGCCAACCCAGAGCACATTTTACCAAGTGTTTTATTTTTAGTAAGTTATTTTCTTAAATCACCATCAATCACATGCATTTTTATTAAAAAAAAAGGTAACTGAAATGAAATACTTTTATAATTAACATTGTATTTAATTGGATTTAGGAGGCAATGGAGGTTGAAGGTAAGAAGAAAAGACTTTTAGAAGATCCACCAATTTGGTGTTGGGAGGGAACGAAGCATGACAACAACTTAGGAGACTACTGCATAGATATGGATGAGCGCGCATTCCATTTACACTCATTAAACATACATAGATAACACTTATAGGCTGTGTCTACACTGAGCCCTAGTGCCGACAGTTTGATGCAAATAAGCAGTTTTGAAAATGCAAAATGGTCACATATTTATGTGGCTAAATTTCCATTTTGCAGCATTACCAAGCTGAACATTTCAGCTTTGCCAGAAGCTGGGAACAGGTAACAGGAAATGATTTTATGACCATCTGTTCAGTTCATTCCCTCTGAAGCACTTGGCATTGGCCACAATCAGAAGACAGGATATTAGGCTATATGGATCTTTAGTCTGACTCGGTATGACCATTTTTAATGCTTTAAAGTCATTTGAAATCAATAAATCTTCCTAATATAAAGTAAGCTTCTACAGTACGGAGATACGTTGTGGTACAGTGGGTTAGTGACTGGCTGCAGATATCAGAATTCTGGAAAGTAGAAGACAATCTGAAAGAGATACTCAAGTAGTGCTTCTACATTGACAGTTCGGCTTGCTTTAAAAGGCACATCTGTCTACATTTGGTTTATTATGCTATTGTTACAAACGTATTTTCATTTTTTTCTAGAAAAAGAGTAGTTAGATTGTCTATTTTTAAATTTACTCTGTGCTTTTAACAGCACTTTGTCTATAATCTCTCTCCTTCTGAATTTTTCCAAAGGGGAGTAGGTGTAGAGAAAATAGGAAACAGATTGTTAAGAATATCACAATGATTGGCAAGAGGACTCCAGGACAGGTGTAGCACATAAAGCTATATTTAATTCAGGGCTTGTGTCTGCTGGAACACCATGGAACGGTGTTCTGGCACATGTCTTCCCTGAGTGGGGTGGGGCATCATGCTGAGTGCTGCACTGGGTGGCTCATTCGTGGCTGGGCCACACCAGGCCGTGACCTCTCTGGGCAGGGCGCCGTGCAACACAGGGAGCTGGCTCTGGGTGGCTTGCGCATGGCTGCACTGCGCAGGGAGCTGCAGTGGACAGGAGAGCAGAGGAGCTGCCAGGCGCTCCTGTGTGAGGTAAATGGGGAGCAGTTTGGGCGGGGGGGAGGGTTAAGCCTTGGGGCAGAAGGCTGGTTTGAAGCTGCAGAGCTGGGGGTTAAGCCTAGGGTCAGGCTTCACTTTTTTAGGGGTATTATGGTCAAAATTTAAAATTCATATTGTACTTACTTCAGAGGTCAAACAAGTATGGATCACAAGTGTTACACTTTAGTGCTCTTAAGACCACAATAATGATCCAAGATCAGACCATTAAAAAAAAAATCATCTTACCTGAACATACTGAGTTACTGGGCTCATCATAGCTGGTGGAGGCATGTATGTTTCTGTGTTTTGATTACTCCACACACTATGAAACTGTGGCATGGGAGGATTAAAACCTAGATGTCTGGGTTGCACATGGTAAGCACCTAGGTTAAAAAACAAAGAAGAGATGACCCAAAACATTATTCAGTAGTTTAAGCCCCAAATTAAGGTTTGTAGGAGTTCAGATATGTATGGGTTTTTTTTAAATTAAACTGAAAAGTAGTTGCAGAACTATCAGTTTTGAGTTCAGCAGTGTTTGCAATTTACATGTCAGAGCATTAGAATAGGAAAAAAATCATAGCTGGTTTTTTTTTCTAAATCTGAGTTAAAAAAGTCTCAGCATTGACTGGTAAAAATGATTTAGACTTTAGTTATAACACTTTTCAGAACAATACAAGATTGCAAGTATTGCACATAAACAAATGATTAACTATCTTATACTTAAATCAGCATCCTTTCTTGAGAAGAAACAAATTACAGTCCCAGTCTAGAGGTACTTACATAAATTCTGTTGTTTTCTGATTGCTGGTCCCAGTTTCAGTTTTTTACCATGAAAGTTTATTTGCGACTGGGGGAAAAAAAAATAATAAAAAAAAAAATCAGTATGTTCAGTATCAGCACACTAGCGGTAAAAAAAAAAAACTCACTATGCTTTCAGATTTAATGACTGGTCCTTAATTATTTTAAGTCAACAGAAAGGTATAAGCTACATTTATTGCAGCATGTAAGAGTACAACCACTACATGTCCAGTTACCATGTTTATAAACAACAGTGTGGGCAGTGAAACACAGCTTAGGAGAGGAGAGAGCCCTACCTAAACACCTGAGGTATACAACTTACTCTGCTTTCTACATGCTCAAGCACA
Organism: Carettochelys insculpta; assembly: GCF_033958435.1. NCBI lineage: Eukaryota > Metazoa > Chordata > Testudines > Carettochelyidae > Carettochelys > Carettochelys insculpta. Next base: position 212,686,685 of record NC_134138.1, on the reverse strand, counting down.
CTGCTACTTTTAGTGGTGTAGTAAACCACTGCTAGAGTCTTTCCTCACAGCAGTGAGCTGTAGAAATGATGAAGCGTACAACAGACCTCTCAGCTGAGAGGGCAGTTTTTACATAACTTGTCAGTCTGTATCTTGCCTGAAATTATTCAAGTGTGCTATGAGTGGCAACTAGCTGCAGAAGGAATGGACTTTGAACTGACACCTCTAATCAATAAAACAAAGTGTACCAGAGGTTGCATCTCCCTCAGGGCCTAACTGCTTCCGGACAAGGGAATTTGCCAGATGAAGGGAGGTCCCCTGCCTCTGTCCACCCAGTCTGCTGCTGCGGGCTTGACTTTTTCCCTCCTCCTCTCATCTCCAGCCCTGTGGCCCCCTTACCTCCTGCCTAGACCTCAACCCCTTATGGATTGACATTGGCCAGCCATGCTTGGGCTGCTGGAGTGACGGCTGGCTCCAGCCCCAGATAAGCTGCCTGACATGGCCCCACAGGCACAGCTGCCTGCTCCAGACCTGGCCTCATGAGCACAGCCTTGTGGGCATGGCCACAGCCTTGTGGGCACTGGCCCCATGGTTGCTGGACATGGCCCAGCTCCAGCCCCAACTGGAGCCCCATGGGCTCTGCTGGTGCAGTCCCAGCCCTGTGGAAGCCAGCTCCAGCCCTGTCCAGGTCACTGGCTCCAGACCCAGTGGCTTGCTCTGACCCCAGCTGGGCTGCAGGTGGTGGACATGGACATGACCCTGTGGGTTCTCTCTAGTGTGGCCCCAGTCCTGCAGAGGCTGACTCCAACTGGGGACAAGTCCTGTTGGGTTCCCCTGCCCCAGGGTGGCTGGGCTCTCTTATTACTGGGCTCTGGCTGGCCCTCCCCCAGTAGCCTTCCAACAGGGTGGGATCTTTGGTCCAGTAACACTTGTGGTCATGCTGGACCCATGCATGTTGCCAGACCAGAGAATGCTGGTTTAGAGAGGTTCATCCTGTAGTCTTATTTATGGCTAAATATTCTGAGTAAAGAGATTCTACTGCAGAAGGGGGGAATTTAATTAGTAGTTTTCAACAATCTTTGCCTATTGTTATTCACTTAATCTATTTTGAATTCTTATCTAACCATTAGACAGCTCCATTACCCTTTTACTGTCCCCACTAATCAACAGTCCCACTGAATTCTTTGTTACAGAACACAAATATGAATGAGCATTCTCCAAATAGCTAAGTAACTTACTTCCACTATTTTCTGAACATCTACATTGTCCAAAAAGGATACAAATCCATATCTATAAAGGAAAAAGAATTCAGTGTGAATACTGCACAACCTACAAGCCTGTTTTGAATAAAGCCCAGCAGCATAAATTGAGTTAATGTGTCCCAAATTATAGTCCAATCCAAGTCAGTACCCTTTGATGGATTCTGTGAACCAAAAATGGTTGTGAAGGTGCATTTATTAGAAGGTGCCAACTACTCTCCAGCTTAGTGATTTTATCCTCTTTGAGGCTGAATGTGATCTTGTGCAATTCATTTCACCATTGTCTCAATTTCTCCAATTTGGGAAACTGGGATTGTATGTGATCATTTCACAGAGTTGATGCGAGACTTAGGCCATGTCTGCACTCCCTGGAAGATGGACCCACTCAGGGTCAAGCTTCCTGGGTTAAATTATGCTTGCTTAGTAGGGATGTGTGAAGTCAACCTATCAGGGATCAGCAGTCAACCCCCGTACTCTTCACTATTGTGAGAAGTAAAGGAGATCGACAGGAGAAACTCTCCCATTGATCTTCCTTAGTGATTTCAGAAAAGTTGCTTCTAGCTATGCAATTTCCATAGCTAGAACTGGATTTCTGCTACCAACCTAACTCACTAGTGTAGACCAAGCCTCAGAGCAACCGGAGTCTATTATACAGTAATCCCATCAGATATGCGAGGGTTGCGTTCCATACAGCCCTTGCATGCCTTGAATTTTGCACCAGTTGGGGAGGGCTGGGGCCCCAGGAGGAGGGCAGGGGGGTTAAGCCTCGGGTGGGTTAGGGCTGCAGCAGAGGTGGAAGGGCGCAGATGAGCCAGGGTGTGCAGCGGGTTGGACCCGCTCAGTAGGTGGTTGGGGTGGGGGTTCGGCCTGGCCAGGGGGTTGGAGTCGGGTTGTGGTGATGGTGGGTACAGGGGTTAGAGCTGGAGTCCCGCGTACAGGTTGAAGCTGGAGTCCCACCTACCAGGAGTTGTGAGCTGGGGCTGCAGGGGGTTGGGGGGCGTTGAACCAGGTGAACTGGGGCAGGGATGGGTTGAGCTGGACGGGAAGTTAGAGGCCCTGTGCACACCACTGGTGGCTGACAGCCGGAGCCCCAAATGTAGGGGGGGATGTGAGCTAGGACCACTGGCGGGAGGGGTTGAATGGGGGGTGCACTGGGGCAGGGTGGTTTGGGGGCAGGGCTTGGAGCCATGCATAGCGTGCTGGGGCCTGGGAGACAGAGCTCTGCATGCGAGTTGAAGCTGGAGCCCCGTGTGCATGTGGGGGGTGGTAAGCTAGGGCCACAGTGGGTGGGAGGGGTTGAACAGGGGTGCACCAGGGCAGGGTGGCTTGGCACCATGAGAGCCCTGAACAGACTGCATGGCGGTGGGGGCGGGGGTTCGGGCTGGGACTGTGGAGGTTGAAGGGGAGCCCCAGGCATGCGGTTGGAGACCCTGGCTGGGGAAGAGAAGCTGGGGTGCACTGGGGGGGGTTGAGCTGGTGGGAGGGCTTAATGGGTGGGTGAACCGGCATGGCTATCAAGCAGTGCCACTCTGGGAAGCAGGGGGGAAGGGGTTTTAGCCCACCTGGCCGCCCACAAGCGCGGGCAGCTAGGTGAGCTAGAAGCCTTCTTCCTACCTTCCCAGAGCGGTGCCTGGAGATGCTCTGGGAAGGCAGAGGGAAGGGGCTCTCAGCCTGCAGCTAGGCAGACTGAGAGCCCAGAAGCTTCATGTTCTGCATGAAGCTGCCTAAAGTGAGGGCTTACTGTATGAATTGGGGGTCAACCGCATAAAAGCAAGGTCATGTATTCTGGATTTACGTACTCTGAGACCTTTCTGTATTAAGAATAGACAAAACAGTAGTTTTGATACAAAATTATTCATCTGTCTAGCACAGGGGTAGGTAACCTGCTGCTCTGGAATTGTATGTGGCTCTTTGAGGAGCTGCTTGCCGCTCTGGGAGCTCCCACTGCGGACTCCACTTGTGGCTCCCCGTGCTGCCCCCTGCTTAAATGATGGATATAAACTAAATTGGTTTAACGGCTGGCGTTCAACCAAATCAATCTAGTTCCATTATTTTAGGGGGGCAGCGCAGGGAGCTGCCCATGCTACACATGGGAGAAGCAAGCAAGGGGAGGAGTGGCCAAGTCTGCCACAGCTGGAGCTGCTCAGAGACACTAAGGTGGAGGAGGTGAGGGATGGGGTGGGGGGGAAGGCCTCCTGTGATCACAGCTTCCCTCCCCACAGGGCCAGTGCCTCCTCCCAGGCAGTGCAGCAACCCCAGATTTTCTCACTCTGCAGCAGCTGCCAAAGCCTGGAGCTGCATCCAGAGGTGCAAGCTCAACTCCCCCAGGACCCAGCCCCGGGACTCAGTGAGTCCAGCTGGTGCCGCTGGGCAGGGAGCGGCTGGGAAAGTCGCAGGCACTTTCTGGCCTGAGAAGTTTTAGGGGGAACCAGAGCAGTGGAGGGGGAAGGGAGGGTAGGGAAGGGACTCAAACCACAGGTGTGGGGGACACAGTAGAAAGTGGGCAAGATCCAGATCCAGTGGTCAGGTTGGGCAGAGCAGCTAGGGATAGGGTGCAGTTTGGCACTGATAGGGGTTAAGCCTGGGGATAGGGGGCAGATTTGTGGGCTGAAAGCCTGGAGATGAGGGTAACAACTTTCCAACTGGTACAAATCAACGTGTGAGCGCATACTGTTCTTAACATAGGGGTTACAAAAAGTAGGATTTGATGTTATTTTTTTAAGGATGATGTCATATTCACTTGCATTGTGGTTCCTGAAGTATTAAGTTTACAAATGAATTTGAAAAAAAATGGCTCTTCTGTTTTGGTTGCAAACCCCTGGTCTAGCACATGACCAATAACCACAACTTCCACTTACTTAAGGTACATCACAACTTCCAAGGGAAAGGTTGGGCTAAGGGGTATAAAGAGAGCTGACAGACGATTTATTTCCAGCTCCATAAGCACATGTCTAAGAAACAGAGCCATGACTGCTTTGGGTTATGAGTAACAAAAGGACTAACAAGATAAGAATTTCATCCCATCCCTTTCAAGCGGTTTTCATTTCTCAAAACAAATTTGAAGCATTGCTTCCACCAACTATATGCCAATATGCCCCTCTGAAAAGCAAGAGATACTAATTCAGCTAAAGCATACCGTATTGTTCTTTACAAGATCAAGCATACTTAAATTGAGTCTATAGTCTAGCCCACTGGTTAGCTATAATTCACCATTTCCAGAAGTGGTGATACAGACAGGGCTCGAACATTTTAGAGTTGCGATAGTCCAACTCTCCATGGGTGTGTCTACAGTACCCAGCTACTTCGAAGTAGCTGGCACAAGGTCGAAACTGTACGTGTCGCGTCTACACGCACCGTGCGTTATTTCGATGTTGAAATCGACATTAGGCGGCAAGACGTCAAAACTGCTATTCCTATCTGAAGATGGGAATAGTGCCCTCCTTCGATGTTCAACATGCAAGTAGGGCGTGTGTAGATGATCGGCGTCTTGCTACATTGAAATAGTGGGGTCCTCCATGGCAGCCATCCGCTGATGGGTTGAGAGACGTTCTGTCCAGCCCCTGCAGGGCTCTATGGTCACCGCGTGCAGCGGCTCTTAGCCCAAGGCTTCTGGCTGCTGCTGCAGCTGGGGGTCCATGCTGCGTGCATGGGGTCTGCAACCAGTTGCCGGCTCTGTGGATCTCGTGCTGTGCAGGCCAAGTGTGTCTGGGAGGGGCCCTTTAAGAGAGCGGCTTGGGGCTTTGCTGGCCCCTTATTTCGACGGGCACAGCTTGTGTATGTGGATGCTCTCCATTTCCTTCCAGGGCAGCTCCTTTTGACATTCTCCATCGCTACTTCAACACTGAACATCGATGGCACCAGCCCTGGAGGACGTGTAGACAATATGCGTTGAAGCAGTCTATTTTGATGTTCTTACGTCAAAATTAGCTACTTCGACGTAGTGTGCTAGTGTAGACATAGCCCATATGGAAATGGTTCCTCTGGTGGCTTATGATACTAACTTTACAAGGTTAGAAAGTGACCTAAGACAAATCATTTATTTTCTACTTACCCTTTGGAAACACCAGTTCTATCAGTGATTATCTTCACTTCTTTCACTGTACCATATCGTGCAAAGAAGCTTCTAATTTCTGTTTCATCCATCTAAGGAAGAAAATTTGTTTAGCTTAAAAAGATATACATACATACACACACACACACACACACACCACTACCCACCAAATAAAGAAACTCTTTGCTCAAGATACTCCTTTTGCAAATTTGTATTCAACTGTTTTAAAGTGGGTTTACAGAAGTTAGAGTCCTTTCAAACCCATCCATCCCTGTTGCAGTTTAGTGCTGCCCACCTAGTTATGGGATAAACTGGAACTGAATTCAGACCTCATACCGCAGTGCAAATACCCTAAAACTGGGAGATGCCATGGGATACAGTGAATTCCTGTAAGAAATAAAAACCTGTTTTCTGCCTCCCTCATGCTCCGCTCCCCAAAAGGACAAGAGTCCAATCACTACATAACAGTTAGAATATATAAATACCCTTATATCAATTCCACCAACAAAGACTGTGTTCGGCATGATTTTTCCTTCTGGTAAAACATATCCTTGGCTGGTAGTTGATGACAACTGGGTATTATCTTCCCTGGAGATGCTTGCACACTGGGATTCTGGATTTGCTGCAGACTGTAAGTTTGATTTAAAAAAAAAAATACAACATTAAAATAGATGTATACACTAAATTTTAAGACACTAACACTTCAAAATGTTCCCAAAATATGTTTTCCATTTAAAAAATTATTTTACTTGCAACAGAAATGCCTCTCTAACACATCTCCCTCAGCCCCTCGGTCGAAAACAATGAGTTCTAAGCATAATGCTTGTGTTGGCTGGCAGAGTGAGCCGAATTAGTGAATGTAAGCAGTGCTGCAGCAGTGTGACTCTGGACATAAAATTGGACATTATAAAACACAGTAAAAAAGGTGAATGCTCTGTTGAAGTTGCTTGCCATCTTCAACAGTCTCCAACAACCATGCATACTATTAGCAAGAATGCCGAGGACATTGTTACTAAAGCAATGCATGCTTCAGAGCATTCCACTGTAAAGCTTACATGGCAAATAAGTGTGAAAATGGAAAAAACGGAATGGATGCTGGCTATATGGCTAGATCTACATAAAAACAAAACCCTGATCAATCTAGCCCTCATTCAGTTTGCATAAGGACATAAAAATTGATGAAGAAGAGACTGTTAGAGGACACCTTCACTGTAAGCCAAGGAAGGTTTCACCAATTCCAAAACGATACAAATATAAAAATCTGTGAGTGCAGAGAAAGGCAGCTAGTGCTGATATGGAGGCAGCTGAAGCTATTCCTGAAACGCTGAAGAAAGTGATTGATGAAGGCAGGTATGACCCTTGCCAAGTTTTTAATGCAGACGAAGACTGGTAATACACCGGAAATGGATGCCATCTACAACTTATATTTTTATAAACGAAAAGAGTGTTTCTTGGTTCAAGGCCTCTAATGATCACCTAACTCTATGGGTAGGGGGCAATACTAGAGGTGACGAGAAGCTCACGCCCCTGCCTATCTATCAAAATGATAAGCTACAAACTATGAAAAACTATGTGAAATCTCTGCGTCTTGTCATACTGGGCGGAGAGGAACGAACACACACACACACACCCACCCACCCACCCACCCACCCCCCCAGGTGTGAGACATTGGGCCCCACTTTTCATCCCTGCAATTTCACTTATGTTCATACTAAAAAAAAAAGCTTTTAGCATGTGTAAGAACATAAGTATGTAGCACACAAGAACTTTATTAATCAGTATACAAATGCAAATAGACATACATAAGAACAGTAACATATGTCAACATTTTTAATGAAATGGATAAACCTGAGACCCAGCAACTGATTGTACTATGTCCTCCATTACAAAATTTCATGCTGCCCCCAGCCTGGATAACAGGACAAACTTTGTATGAATGCTTTGTGGACTGCTCAGTCTCTGAAATGAAAAAGTACTGCCAAGAACAAAATTTGACATTTAGGATTTTTATGATTCTGGATACTGTTCGCACCCACGACCTGGATTATCAAGCCATCATTCCAAACATCAAAGTTCTTGTTATGCCACTTGGGACAACATTATTCATGCAGCCAATGGACCAGGGGGTTATTGCCACATTCCAGGCACATTATTTGCAGACCACATTTTGAACACTGATCTGGGAAACTGATGAGGGAAAACTCACAGTTCCAAGCATTTTGTAAAAAAATTCAACATTATGGACACTGAGATGATCATTGGTGCTAGCTGGGAAGAAATCTAAGTTTGCATGATGAGCAGTGTCTGGAGAAAAGACTTATCCTGAGGCTGTAAAAGAGTCTGTAAAATTTAAAGAAACCCTCATTCATTCTGAAATACAAGTTGAACTTCTCTAATCCAGAACACTCTAATTCAGCAAACTCTGTAATCGGCACGATTTTACTTAGCTGAATGACCACTTACCATGGGTGTGGCCAAGTTTCCCATGGTCCTACAAAGTTTGTTTACAGCCACCAGACCTGGCTCTGAGTGTTCTGTGCTGTTATTTAGTTGTAATTTACCCCTAAATGTCTTCTGAGAACCCAGTAAGCAGTGGAAATGTCGGTAATGCTGCTAGAATATACTGACCTCCTTTTGTCCAGAAAAATTCTCTCGTCTGGCACCAGTCAGGTTCTGAGGGTACCAGATGAGAGAGGTTCAGCCTGTAGCGTAAACAGCAAAGGAGGCTGGCTTTGATGAAGTTGAAGAGAATAATGTGGAAGAGCTGTTGGAATTGCATACTATGCCTCTCACTAACATGGATCTTGCCATATTAGACAATCATTCCACGAAGAAAGTATGGATGAAGAACATGAAGACAAACAGAAACACAAAAGAAAAAAGGCTGACAACTGCTACCCTTCAGCATACGTTTGAACTGGCTCAGGAGTTCATTGACATTTTTAAGGCAAACAAACATCTCATTGATTGTTCTGAAAAGGTGGCACAGGCCATAAATGATGACTTGGCATGCTAGAGAAATTTACGATGCCAAACTTGGGTGTGGTAAGAAAACAAAGTTGAACTCTTTTTTTAAAAGGAAGTGATGGAGCCCAAATTAAGTGATGTGTAGATGACGTCCTCAATCTCCACCAAAGTAGGAATTTTTTTTTAAATTGATGTTTAAATTGAAAACCCTATTTATTATCATGTTAAAGTGGTGTTTAAAAATGTTAATAAAAATCATGGGTTTGTTAAAATGTTTTTTAAAATACTGTTTAAAAGTACTAATAAAATGTTTTGCAATTTAAAATATATGTGTGGTATATGAATTGTGTTTTGGTTATTCAGTAAGATGAGTTCAGAACAGTAATATGTCTCAAGTTCAGAACAGTAATATGTCTCTGAGGTCTGAGAAGCTAACTAACCCGCCCGTGTTCCTTTGTTTCCTAAGGGATAGTGTTTCCCACCCTGCATCTCATAGCCAACTTAATGTAAATGGGGGATTTGTTCCACAAATACTTTGATTCCTATGGGCAGAATTCCCCACTATACGTTGTTTTAAGTCCCTGTTTCCTGGAATTCATCTGTAAAATGAAGCAGGGACACCCCCCCCCGCTCCATTCTACTAATTCTACATAGAAACTGCTGAAAAATTTAATATCTGACTCTGTCTTAAATCCCAGTTGGTAGTGGACAGACTGCCAGATCTGCTTGCAACGTTCCAGAAATCCACAATAGACTATCCAAAAATATCCTTAAACAAGTAATTAATGCAGCACTCAAATATGAGCAATCCCAGAAAAAACCCAGCAACAACATATGGAAGAAATTTATCTTTAAAGAAAAGAATATTCTAGCCACTGCAGCTTGCTCTTTATATGATCACATTACTTACCGCCCTCTTTGGAAAGAGAGACTTTGTGCTCCATCACTATTTAAAGTTCCACAAAATCAGAGGTCTATCAATATCTGCCAACTTCATCTTTAACAGACTAAATAGTCTGAGATTACCATCTTACAAACTTGTACAAATCACTTATACACAAGGGCCACCCCATCCCTATATTACTCAGAAAGAAACACATTTAAGATTATTCTTTAATTCAAGCATTCAGAAATAGTAGAATTAAAGCTGCTTAAACATTTTAAATGCATGCATTTGTGTTTGTACATAAGGCTGCACCTCCACCTCCCCTCCCTGCCCCAAGCAGCAGCAGAAGTTTGGCTGTGGCTTAGGGCTGGGGCATGGAGGAGGTGAGGGCTCCAGGTAGCACTGACCTCAGGCGGTGTCACTGATGCTCTCACTGGCCCTGGTTCAAGGGGAGCTGAGGAGCCCCCCCGCTGTCGCTCTACCCAGAGCCAGGAGGAGAGACAAGTCATTACTGCCGGAAAGCCATACAAAGCCAGGTAAAGTCTACCAGTCCTGCCAACCCCCCTTCTCCAAAACCAGGCCGCACGCTCCCAGCCCCCTCCATCCCAAATGCCTCAAATGCTTCCCCACTCTGCACCTAAGATTTAGACAGCAATGTGTAGTACAAGTCACAGGCAGAACATGAGTCATCTATTTTTATTTACTGCCTGTGACCTGTCCATAACTTTCACAAAAATTACCTATGTCTAAAACATAGCTTCACATTACATTACCGTCTTTAATTATATAATCATGCTATTTTTTCCACAGGTCTCCAGCTTCACTTATTACACAGAATGGATGGCACTCAATGAACAAACAGCTATTCTGTGTTTTGTTCAAGAAGCATAAAGACATGAGTGGCTCCTTGCTTTAGTACACACTACCGAAGCCATGCTCTGAAGAGTCAATTATTAGTTTCCTCATGGGCTTTCTCTGGCACTCAAACACTGTAGTACCAGAGAGCCTCATAAATGTCAATCTATTTATAGTCAGAATACTCACATTAAGTCAAATAGTATTATCAGAGCTGCAAAAAGTTCTTCCAACAGATAGAAAATTCACCAAAAATGCATATTTGAGGTATGAAACTATTTGCCAATCTACCCCCAATTTTTGAACAAAAGCAGTGATTTTGTCCAAAAAGCACTGATTCAACTCACTGTTGTATTGAGGAAGTTGTCCTTGTGAATCAACTCAAAAATACTTCAAATTAAATACAGTTTTCTGGATTTTCATTTTGTCAAGAAACAGAACACAATGTTGGTTTAAAACCAAAAACAAATGGATTTTTTTCCACTTATCCCAGTACATGAAGCTCAATGACTTAGTCAAAAATCTAATTATCCTAATTTTAGCCACAGGAAATGGAATTGGAATGAAGGCCAAAAGTATCCACTGACTTTGGGTGCCTAGAGTCTGATATTTCAAATAAGATTGAAAAACACAGCACTTCACAGGGCCAAAGCACAACTACCACTGATTTCAGCTACAACTGAGTGCTCAGCAATTCAACAAATTAAGCCCCAGAGTTGCAAACGGAGCATACCCAAAAAAATCCTCACACTGGAGTACACAGTGACGATATGACAGTATCTTCCTCAACCCCGGCATTTCCTGTTCTGTGGCCTGGGTTCTCTGGCTTGTCCTCCCCCTCCAGCGGATGGGGAGGAACTTTTGCCATGGACAGCCTTAAACCTGCCCTCTCCCAGAACCATGGGTACACAGTATTGGCCCCTTGACCCTCACTCCACTCTGTTTTTTCCATGTGTTCTTCCTCAGTGCTCACATGCATGCAGCCTAAGACAGATAGATGGCTCCTTTCCCTCACCTAAGAGGACATTAGCTTTGTTGGCTTAAACTTTTTATTGTTCCCATCCCACATGGGAATCTATTTAAATGTAAGCATCTTGGCCCTTATTTCAGCTGCAAATATTCAGATAATAAAGTAGTAGCAAACAGCTTTTGCTTTAAGTCATATATAAGTAAAAAGAAAGAAGTTACTGTTTTAAATAAGCTCTCACAAGGCAAAAGATTCTACAGCCTTTTCCCAAATGTACTGCTTGGTCCTCAAGAGCCCCATATATTCCAAGACCACCGAATATGCATTTTACTGGAGAATCACAGTCAAAAATTAGAACTGAAATTCCCAAGTCTTTCTAACCTTTGTGGCTAGAAATAAAACATCAAAAAGGTGAAGTAACTGAACTGAAGCAGGTATTTCTGAGTGAACAGACAGCTTGTAATTATAGCTCTAAATGTGGGGAGGGGGGCGGATGACATGCATCATTCATCTCAATCTGAGCCATGTGAAATCAGATTCCAAAATGCCAAGGAATTCAATATTTATATCATACCACTAGCTGTTTTATACCTCCCATCCTCCTGATATTAGTCGTCTTCTTACAGCTTCCTCTAATTCTCCAGATTTCATGACAATGGGAAGCTAAACAAACAACAGCGTATGCGCTGTCTATACTGTTAAACAAGAGTCAGGCAGTGAGAAGTTGAACAACTAGAATAGGATTTTAACTAGCAGCCACAGATGTATGGACAGAAAGAGACAACATATGGGAAGAAAAATGGAGGACATTTCATAACAACAACAAATTTAAGAATTTACGCATTGTTGCTATAATGCTAGGTAGGGCCTCTGGTATACCTTACAACATTGATAATAAAACAGAACTTATAGTTGTGAAAGGTAATGCAGAAAACAGAAAAAAAAACTCACACAAACCAGCCTCGGTTCTGTATCATCTTCTGCAGAGCTTCAATAAGCCCACCCTGAGCAATGACTGTGCTTTCCTCCCTACCTTTCTCCCCACCCACACCCTGCTCATAATATAAAGATATGTAATGTCTATTAATACTCCTGGCATTAACCCATATCTGCAGCATTTCTATGTACAGAAATTGCAGTTACCATGACAGCGTATTACCTGAAAGGAAGAATGAACATGTAAGTGTGTAGTTTACACATCAAGCAGCAGGTGGCGCTATTACCCAAGTACTGTAGATGCTTTTTGTAAACTAGTTGATATCCTAGGCAACTTTAACTGTTGGCTCCAAGACCCAAGACCTTAACGAGTACTGCTGTTTTATAAAGATCAGTGAATTTAAAATATGCGGGCATGTCCCCTGGAGGGTCATGAAGAAACAAATGTTCAGGGGGAGGAACACAGCAGGATGATATTGGCATGTTTCCAGATCCACACCAGCTGCACCTCCAACCCTTTTCACTCCAGCTCCACCTCCAATCCCATCCCCACTTCTACCTTCAAACCAAACTCTGCTTCTGAGGAAAGCTTGGCTGTGCAGTAACCGGAGGGAGAGAACAAACATGTTCCATTATTGACTGCAATGCACAAATGGAAGTTTTAGCATCACTGATGTAGATCAATGCAATTATTTTACTGTCATTCAGTGGTTACCAAACTTTCTGGCCCTCCAAACCACACAGGACAATCTGCGTAAGTTCAAAGGCCAGGGCATATTTCTTGGATATCATAGCTCAGGGCATCAGCCCCTTGGAAGGCAGCCGCTGGGCAGAAGCTCCTACCACACCAGCCTACTGCAAGGTAGAGGATCTGAGCCTTCCCCTGGAATCTGATACATCGAGAACAGGGGAGTGGGAGGCAGATGGGCTCCATGAGAGGCAATTTAAAGGTAAAAAATCTGCATATGGCTTAAAAGCCACAAATTGGTCATTCCTGCTATAATTCATTCAACCTCTACTTTTATCTATTCTTATAAAGACGCTAGAAACATGCAACGATTCTCTAGCAGTTTTAAAATAAACACCCAAGGTGAAAAGGTCTGTTGTTCCACCATTAAACTCAATTCAAAAGCAAAGCAGACAAATGAACATGATCATACAAGATAGCTTACATGAGAGAAATGGGGATAAAGGGTCCTTACATAAGTGGTGCTCAAACTTTTCCACTTCTTACCAGACGTGGAATCTGTCTGCAACCCTCTTGTTACTCCACAGCTGGCTCAATATGGCCTGGCTTAATGCAGAACTGGCCTGGGGGCAATGAGAGGAGAGGTGGCCTGGGCTTGGAGAAGAAATGCAGCTGGGGGAAGAGCCACGCCTGGGAGCACGGTGGGGGTGCTCCTTCCGCATGGCAGCAGGCCCAAAGACAGATTTTGAAGTCTAACATAAGGTTACAAACTGAAAGTTGATATACAATCAAGTTGATAATATGACAGAAGTAGCTTTTGGATTGTGCATTTAGAACTTCATTGCAGTACTATAAAATATACCAGTGTCATGCTGCCATAAATAAAAGAGTGTGAATAGCAAAACTGTATTTAAATATGAGAGGCAAGTCACTAAAACATTTTCTATTTTACAGTCAAAAGAAATATTAATTAACAGTCAGGTTGAGAATACAAAGGTCACAGGAATTAGTGTCACCATTTGAAGTATGTTAAAGCTGGTTATTAGATCGTTCCATGCACACCTGCAGGAAATGTAGCTTTTTAAGTTATACAGAGCATAGCACATTTTGAGAGGTACATAATACAAGTATCATATTGCAACTGAGATTCTTTATTTCTAATGTCTTGGTCTTACCAGAACAAAAAGCAGTCAAGTACCACTTTACAGACTAGCAAAATAATTTATTAGGTGAGCTTTCATGGGACAGACCCACTTCTTCAGAGCATAGCCATACCACCTGTTACTATGGTTTTACCAGTTGCATCTTACCGCATGCATCACACCAAGCTTAATGCAGTAACCCTGCCCCAAAACAGACAACAGCATAATTTACTGAAAGATGTGCAAACAGCATCAAGCAGTTTCTTGAAAAGTCTTCATATCCTTATTTAATAAATGATTAAGCTATGCCAGATCTAAATATGTTCTAGTACACCCTGAAAGTAGGAGACAGCTCAGGTGAAGTGAGGGAATTCCTCTCAAAAACAAGGCAGCACACTTTGACCTTAGAAGATGTCACGCACAAAAAAAAAATGCAGGCTTTAGTTTCTAGTTCTTTCAGCAGAACATCTGAGAACAGCCTTTTTTTTTTTTTTTTTTTAAAAAAAGGGCAGTTAGTAGCAAACTCATAACATAAAACTTCGTTTGAAAATGTCATACTAGAAATGTCAAACTAAAACTTTAGTTCGGCTGAAATGCAGGGATGGGTCTAACGTTCACCAATTAGAATTGCTTTGCTCTGCTTTTTAGACAGAGCCAGAGAACTTGAGGCGGCCAGGCAGTGCTGCACCCACTACTGCCAGTGGAGAACCTGCCATGAGACCAAGGGCAGCATGAGTTTCAAATTAAACCCCATGTCCACGAGGTCTGCCTTCACATGAGGGCACACAAGCTATAAGGGACGGGGCGGGGGTGAGACCGGACCCGAGGATGCTCCCTGCAGACACTGCCTGACTGAGAAAACGGTGCCCTGAGCCTGAAGCTTCCACCCCAACGGGCACCTGAGGAGGGAACCGCGTCCGCAGCCTGGCCGAGCCCAGCTCCACAGGCTTGTGGGGTGCGCCGCCAGGGAACGGGCCGGGCCTTCACTGCCACACTCGGGTCTGCTCGCGGGCAGGCAGACGGGCGGGAGCCATGTGGGGTAGGTGTGTGCGTAGCTCTTTTTTTTTTTTGGGGGGGGGGGCGCTGCCTGGTCGGACACGGCGATCAGCCCCGGGGGGCGGCCTCGGCCGCAGTCCCAGCCCCAGCCCCGCCCGCCCGCTGCAACGCGGGGCTCGCGCGCAGGGGAACCAGCGGGCCGAACAGGCCAGGCCTCGCAAGCCGGCTGAGACAAAATGGCGGCGTTCGCCAGGCATGGCAGGGCCGGGCCGCGCCGCGCCGCCCCACCGCCGATTCACCTACCCTCAACGGAGCCGGCCCCCTGCGCCCCGACCAGCGCTCGCCTTTCCCACACCCCCTGGACCCTCACCCCGGCGCGAGCCGCTGAACCCCCACCTCAATCACCGTCAGTCCCTTCCACATGGCAGCCGGCGCTGCACCTCAGCCCAGGGCGAGGCAGCGGCTTTGGGCCCCGACACAGCCTCATCTCTCGGCTCCCCCGCACCATGCCCCACCGCCCCCGATCCACGGCCTCGTCCCCGCCGGACCTAGAGCCCTGCCTACCACGCTCTGCCGCAACCCACCCGCGCCAGCCCCACTCACCATCCTTCCCCACACGCGGGACAGTGCCCATGCACCTCTAAAACCTGACCCCGCCGGTTGAGTCCCTCCCTCCCACCCCCTAAAAACCGCAGCTCCTCCGCTGGCCCCGCCGCCTCTAAATAATATCCAGGGAGAGAGGCGAAGGGCGGGAGAGGCCACACCCAGCGGGGTACAGGTCACTAGACGGAGGGAGGGAGGGAGGCAGTCTTTGCTCGAAGACTGACTTCTGGGTGTTCCCATTGCGCCTTAAAGCTAGGGTGGATTTTGCTCTAATTTTTCTGGAGTTGGGAAGGGTATTTCCCTGTGCCTCCCGCATCACCTATTTTTGTCTAACGCAAGCTGATTTCATCCAATGGAAGGACTCTGCATTGTGTGTGTTAATGGTAATGAAATGCTCACCTTTTGGGAAACTTTATTTATATGGTCCTTGCCTATGGAGGTCCTGGCCCTGGAGAAGAGGTTTCAATCTGATTTCCTCACTTTAACAATCATCATCAAACTGAAGTGTTTTTGTAATATAGAGATGATTTTCATAAGAGAATTTGCAGCAAAATTTGAGATGCGCTTGTTCCAGTCAAAGCCAAGGGGAGGTCTGTTATTGACATTAGTGTCAACAGGATTGGGATCATTGCTTGGTATCAGTACTAGTCTCTAAGGGTACATCTACACTATAGTTAGACAGCCAGGACTGGCTTTGACTAAGGGACTGTTTAATTGAGGTGTAGATATCTGGGGTCAAGCTGCAGCCTTAGAGGGTCCTAGAACTATGTGCCAGACCAAGTCTGCCCATAAGCTGCAAACATACTGCAAATAAACAATCCCTTAAACCCAAACCAAATCTGCTCCTAATCCAAATCAACTAGCATGGGCCAGTCATAGGTGGTTCATTGCAGTGTAGACATCTGCACTGCCAAGCAAAATCTGCGACACTGAGTCTTACAGTCCGTGTCAATCAATTCAGTCTCATAAGGTTCAGTCTGCAGGGTTAAAAATAGCAGTGTAGATGTTCATAGCCCTATTGCTCTTCTTCAGTTGTTGGTGCACATCCTCATGAGTGCTTTCACACACCATCCCTTTTACATGAACAGGTGTGTGTGTCGGGGAGAGGGAGGATTGAGTGCCACGTCTCTCAGCTTTCTGTCAAAAGATGTCTGCCTCCTCCCTTTGGCTCCCTTCTCCCACAAGAACTGGGTAGCTGCTCCCACCTCCAGCATGACACCTGACTGAAGCTCCCCACAAGAGCAAAGCAGCTGGGAGCCTGGTAGGGTGCCCAGGCTCCCGTCGTGGGAGAGACCTGCATTTGGAATCTGGTTGGCTGACCCACTACTGGTGGAGAGCCAAGAATCGAGCTGGCCAGCTAGGTCACTGGTGGGGAGATCCACACCGTGTCCAGTTAGATGCTCCATTCCAGGTGGGGAATCAAGAAACTTGGTGCAGTTGCTCTGTTTCCAGTGGGGAGCCAAGAAGCCTGGTGCAGCTCCCTTTTCCCAGTGGGAAGCTGTGAAACCCAGTGAAGCTGCACCTATCCTGGCAGGGAATTGAGAAGCCTGGTGTGGTTACTGAGTTCCCAGAAGGGAGGGGAGAGGCCAGGAAGGGCAACTGGATCTGCATCTGTTAACTGCCATGCTTCTTGCAGGGAGTTCAGGGAGAGAACCCGGACCTTGGGAGTTGGCTTTCTAAGCTGCCTTTCATCAACCTAATGCTGTAGTGCAGAACAGACCTCCGTCAGACACCTTCTATCAAAGGGAAAAAGTGAAAGGTCTTGGTGCTTAAGACCAATCAGAGGCCAGCACGCTAGTGCAAAGGTTTGTCCATGAGGTAACTTTGAATCCAGTTAACCAGCTTTCCAGTGATTCCCATTACTGATACATTTGCAAGGATTTTTATATCTGTATTTGATGTTGGATAAAAGAATGTACATAACGGATAAAAATTTTTCCCTAAGTTTCAAACCTATACATTTGTCTCAATGTAGGGACAATATTCAGAATTTCAAGAAAACCCTTCTTAATAATGAAAATTTTTCTCCCTAAAAATTGATACATTTGAGAAGAACCCATCAAGGCGTGGATATTTTCTGATCTTAATTTCTTGTTCTGTACACCCCTCAACCCCAGATATGGATAGATTTTAGGAATTGTTGAGTTTACTGAGTAAAACATGTTTGAGCTGTTTAGCCCCATAATTTCCCAAATTGGTTTCTAACTGTTAAAATATACTGCAGTCTGTTCTCATGCCACTTGTTTTCATTGTCACAGTGACAGGAAATTATTCTGTGAAGGTGAACTCACAGATGTGCGCTTACACATATACTCTTTGATGTCTGCCCTGTGCTATTTAACTGTGTTATCATTTTGCAATATATTATCATAAACCCAATGCTTTGTCTGTTTTGGTCCCAATGAACTGCTCATTAAAACCCACACAGAGGCATAATCTGAAATAATGATATAATTTATCTTACTTTGTTCTACCCGGTGAAGATTATGTCTATCAGTACAAATTAAATCAATTCTGGAAATAGAGATGCTTCTCAGAGTAAAATGTAATTTCTTATATGCATTTCTCTCCAAATATCCACAAGCTGTAGTTCAAGTTTTTCTGAGTATATCCATATCTTTTTCCTTGCTTTCTTTGAATATTATCTTTTTTCTTGTCAGTCAAAAGACCAAAATACCACATCCTTTTGATGTGTTCAGCTGCAATGGTTGTATGTGTGTGTATGTGTATGTGTGTGTATTTTTTTAATTAGGCACATAAGATTCTTCAATGAGATATAGAAAATCAGGTACTTCTGCCGATGCATCAAATAACCTGGGGTCTGTTGTACACATATACGACTGGATGCAAAGCAAGCTAGTTTTTTGTTTTGTTTTGTTTTGTTTTTTTTGCTTTCAGTCTTTTTTAAATAGAATATACTGCATTTGTTTACAATATATTTCTATACTGACATTAATCAGAGTCCTTTATAAAAAAACAGATTCCACTTCTCTCCCCAGTCTAAGTATTTTTCCTCATTCCTGAATACGGACTCCAAGGATTTTTGTTATGTGCCAAGTGTTTGTCTGGCCAGTATTGTAGAGTCTCCTTTATTGTGAAAATTTAAGAATTACTTATTGGCACGGAAGGAAATGAAGTCTGCAGGCAAACTAGTGAGTTTATATTCAGATTCCAAATGCCGTGTTAAAAATACCAGTCAGTAAGTAAATTGTACAGTTTAACGTGTCCCTTACTTATTTGTCCTAAAGAAACTGGACACTGTTGGAGTTCCTTGAACTGTCCTCATATCTTTCATCTTGCTTTCCAACAGCCTTACTTTATTGTGAATCTTTCAGGTCCACAACTCAGAATTTCTGTGTTCTCCATTCCTCAAATGTGGCAGTTAACCACTCCAACCTCTCAAAAAAATCTAAATTTGTCTTCTGGAGTTTGTTTAATGTAGTGGAAATAGCATGTGTCCTGATAGTTGCCTAACTTTATCTTCTGAATTATTTTTTGCACCGTTTCTCCCATGTCTTCAAGGGTTACTGTAACATTCTCTTGCTTGGTAATTAGAATCAAGTGAGGTCTCTGGCTAGAAATTGGTAATTTTCTGTTTGAGCTTTTCCTCCTTAATCTCCCGTTTTGCTTTAGCTTGCACCATGACCTTTTATGAGTAAGCAAGGTTAGCTATGTGATTTAGGTAGGGAAATTAGGGACCAAGAATCAGAGATACAAGAGATGAAGTCCACTGCTACTTTGGCCTAGTCTACCGTTGGCCATCATCTATGTTATACAACATCACCTAGTCAACATAGTTAGATCTACTTACTTTGGTGTCTTCACTGAGGTGAATCAATGGCAGGTGCTGTCTCATTGACTCAGCCTGTTCTTCTGGTTCTGGTGGTGTACTGGAGTCAATGGGAGAGCATTTGGCAGTTGATTTATTGCATCTAGTTACATGATAAATAGACCCTTTTGGACTGATCACTGTCTATGGATTCATCAGGTAGCACAGACATGCCATTTGGGTCCTATGATCTCCTCTTCCGCAGATGTTAATGAGATAAATGGAACAGAAGAGTAGCAGACAATGAGTGCTGTGTTAATAGGCTACAACAAAGACCAATCTTGAATTCTTGGCTCTCACTTTTCTCTGATTTAAATGACCTGAAGGGTGGAAAGCAGCAGATAAAAATTGCCCCCAAATGTCCTTCAGTTATTTATATAGACCAAGAAGTTAAGCCTCTTTGTTTTTGTATTTTATTCAATTACACGAATGAGCAATGCGAAATATACAGTAAATGAAGTTTTCCCAATACAGCGTAAGTTTCATTTTATGATTATAAGGAAATATAACACAAGAGTGAAGCATCCCTAAAGCTCAGATGTCATTCAGTGGGCTGTCATTTTCCTAAATACAAATACACAAACATATTTTTCTATGCCTTTATATTTTATTAGGGGGCAAATAGAAACTTTGGCGACAAGGATGTGGGGAAGAAGGGTTTCTACAGGCATGGTAACAATGAATGGGTTATCAGAGAAGGTGTGGGGCTGTTACTGGATGAGAGGAACCTAGTGATAGATGATGTAAGAAAAGCTGAAGTAGTCAATGCTTTTTTTGCCTCAGTCTTCACGGACAAAGTCAACTCCCACAGTAAGGTCCTAGACAATGTACTATGGGAAGGTGGAGGCCAGCTCTCTGTGGGGAAGGAACAAGTTCTGAGTTATCTAGAAAAACTAGATATACACAAATCCATGGGTCTGGATTTAATGCACCCAAGGGTACTGAGGGAATTGGCAGAGGTCATTGCCAAATCTTTGGCCATTATCTTTGAAGACTCTTGGAGATCGGGAGAGATCCCAGATGACTGGAAAAAGCAAACATAGTGCCCATCTTTAAAAAAATGAAAGGAGGACAATCCAAGGAACTATAGACCGGTCAGCCTTACCTCAGTCCCTGAGAAAATAATGGTGGGGATCCTCAAGGAATCCATTTTGGAGCACTTGGAAGAGGGGAAAGTGATCAAAAGTAGCTGACATGGATTCACCAGGGACAAGTCCTGCCTGACCAATCTGATTAGATTCTATGATGAAGTAACAGGCTCTGTGGACATGGGAAAGTCAGTGGATGTGATATACCTTGACGCATACTAGGATGCATTAGGAGGAGCATTTCAAGCACATCTAGAGAAGTGGTTTTTCCCCTCTATTTGGCATTGGTGAGGCCAAATCTGGAATATTGTGTCCAGTTTTAGGGCCCCTGTATAAAATGGATGTGGATGTGCTAGAACAGGTTCAGAGGAGGGCAACAAAAATGGCTAAGAGGTTGGAGCACAAGACGTATGAGGATAGGCTGAGGGATTTGGGCTTGTTTAGTTTACAAAAGAGAAGACTTACGGGTGATTTAACAGCAGCCTTCTGCTTCTTGAAGGGGAGCGCTAAAGGGGAGGGTGAGAAACTGTTCTCAGTGGTGTCAAATGGCAGAACAAGGAGTAATCATCTGAAGTTAAAGAGGGAGAGGTATAGTTAGATATTAGGAAAAGCTACTTCACCAGGAGGGTGGTGAAGCATTGGAATGTGTTGCCTAGAGAGGTGGTCGATTCTCCATCCCTCAAGGTTTTTTAGTCCCGGCTTGACAAGGTCCTGGCTGGGATGACTTAGTGGGAGTTGATCCTGCTTGAAGCAGGGGCTAGACTAGATGACCTCCTGATGTCCCTTCCAGCCCTGTGATTCTGTGAAGAGCTAGGATGAAAATCTGATGTTTGTTCATTTCCTACTGTAGGCAGGTATAGATAGAATTCACCATAGCATAAATCAAAGAGTCCCAAGAGTTATGTTGAAGAATAAGGAATTCAAACAGAACAGTTGTTCACAGCACTCAGAAAGACAACTGCTAACATCAAATAATTAAAATTTAGTATAAACTTAGAGGAATAGAACATATGAACAGCCCTACTGAATGACACCTGTCATCCATCTAGCCTAGTATCCTATTCTTCAGCAGCAGGCAGTGTCAGATGCATCAAAGGAAGTGAATATAACAGAGAAATTATGGAGTGATTAATCCCCCTTCATCCAAATGATTACTTGTCTCTTTAGATAGTCAGCATCACACTCATGCACACACACAAACAGTCTGTCTGCCCTAACTGACCTTCAGTGTATTTTCTCTCAGAAATTGTAAACCCCATATATTGGCATAGCCATGCGTGATCACTGTATTTTTACGATCTAAGAGATATTGCCAAACTCTCATTGCTAGAAGTTGGATTGTCATATTCTTAAAACTACAATGGTATCATTGTTCATTAGGAGAACAGAATTACAAGAGTTTATGTTTATTAGCCTTGGATTATTAGTGTTGGATGCCGGGGTGTGTCTTTTAGGGCTACCATACTGTTGTGGCCTAATTCCATGCGTTTGCTGGATGCTAATGATGTGTTAGAGCTCTGAAACTATGCAAAAGGCTTCCTCAGCTATTCCAACAACCGTATTAATTTTGTACCAATGGTGTGCTTACATTTGCCTTCCATAGGGGTAGTACGCTCATTAGAATAATCTCTCTCATTGTGTGAGATCTCTTGGCCAATAAGTCTTAAGTCATCAGTTACATGAAAAATTATGATTAAATTAAAAAATATCCATTCCATAAACAAGTAACAAATATATTAATCATTACTGCAGCAATCTGGCTCAGCTTCAAACTGCCCTGTATCAAAACCAGAATAGCACTGAAGATTGAGAGGTCCTGAAAATGTATGTGAACAGTAATATGCACTACAGATGTTTCTCTATGTTACAACTTCTTAAAAAATAAAAAAGTTATAAAAATAATTGGCTAATTGGGTGTATTCTCTGCAGTGTGTTTGTGAAGTATGTTGGAATAAGCTTCAAAAGAAATAAGTGATGAGGTACAAAATAAATGAGAGCAGTTAGTATTGTTTGCTGGTCACAAATGTAAAAATGGCTAATAAAATTAATTTCAAATGAATAGGTAAAAAGTTCTTGAACTTGCACCTCATAATCTGGGATCTCTTGAAGTCTGATCCCACATGAAGTCAGATATGAAAAAAGGGGAGTAAGTTTTTTGTTTTTATTCTATTCAAGAGCTTTCTTCTAAATAAATCATTGCCATATCTTTGCAATCTCGTATTTTCCCTAACCAGAGGCAAAGAACATGCATAACAGGAATCAGCAAAAACAATTCCTTGTAAGTGTGAAAGGAAAACTTTGCATCAGACTTAATGGGTCAAGTAGAAATATGTACCTTAATACGCATGTACTTTAATCATGGCTTCCTGGCAATGTGGACATAAAATTAAGATCCTGTAATTTTTATAAACCTCAGCTGGGGTTGCCTGGTCTCACAATCTAATTTTGTTACTGGCTCATACTTTCTTTTACTTGGTCTTTGAGCAAATTGTGATAAAATGTACTCTCATTTACACAGCTGCCACAGCTCTGAAGGCACTGGGGTAGCACAGATATAAAATAAAGTGCAATTTGCCCTTTATGTTATATTATTATTTTCTCTATTCCCAACAGCTAGGATGGCAAAATGTATATCCAGTACAGTGTTGCAGATTTTAACTTGATCACATTTGTTACGCAGCGAATATGTAAGTAGGATCTGGATTATATAATAGCTTTATTGTAGTAATCTCTGGAAGATGATCCTATTTTGTTCATATTTGAATCAGAGACTACCAGAATGGACATTTCCTATTGTGAATAGTGACAGCTGCTAGAAAAAGGTATTTTTAGCACCAGATCTAAAATGCGGGCTATGTGGTTATAAATGTGGAATGATCCAGATTCTTAAGTTAGGGGAAGTAGTGACAATGATGGTATTAAACTGCTGGAGAAAATAGACCTTCTGGTGTATTGATGCTATAAGAGATGCAGGTATTTCTTTCTGGAGTTTGTGCACATTTCATTCTCCAGCCTCCCAAATCTGTCATGTGCTATCCGTTTATTAATTTGTAAAGTATTTCCTGACATCTTTGTAATTTTTGTCTTAAAAGCAGAATATTTCAGACCTAGATAGGAGAGGGAGTTACAAATAACAGTTCTTTTTGGAGACAGATTCTTGAGAATTTTGCTGTTGTTTCTACCTTTTCACTCACTATGGATTTTTTATTTTTAATTTTGGTATTATTCTTTTATGCCTACAGAAAGCCTGAAACTTCCATAAGGACTAAATCCAGTCCTGCCTTCACAAGTACAGAGACTCAACAAAACAGTGATCCAAACAGTGCAGTTCTACTCAACAAAGTGAGGAGAAAGCTAGATATGGGATCCAGCAGGACTACTCAAAGTGCGCACTGCTTGCACAAAACTGAGATTTTTCTGGTCCTTCAGTGGAGAGTCACACAGGAACAATAAAGGGAAAGAAACAGGGGTCTAACACTGTTCAGTCAATTTATTTATTCTCTCTTGTCAGGAGGCTCACATCAGAATCCACAGGGTGGAGTGCTGCAAAGTGCCACAAATCCATTGTGACATGCATTTGACAGATTGTCACACACTGCTCCCTCTGCTGGGTCTAAACATGAAAAGAAGCTGCTGAAAGGAGACATCATTAGTTTCAGGAAGAACAAATAGGGCAGGTAGCAGCAGCAGAAACAGTAGGAGGCCTAGTACTGGCCCTAGATTTCTTCCTAGCATCATCATCAAGCTTGTTCTGAGAGTGTCATCAGCTGCTGAATCCAGATACTCTAACACACTCCATTACTATCCACCTACTCAGCACCTGCCATTCGCCAGGTTCAGCTCCCAAATTTTATTTATTTCTGTGTGTTACCCTAGCATGTTGACCATAATCTGAAGTTTATATATCTATATATATATATAGAGAGAGAGAGAGAGACTGCTAATTAAACATTTTGTATAAAATGTCACACACACTGAACAGCGCAAAACTTGGCACGTATATGCAGAATCCGTGGAAAATGTTCACAGCTACTCTGCAAGTGGGGGTGGAGGCTTCCTTCGGTGCTAATAGTTGAGAAGTACTGACCCCTGTCATCTGACATGGGTATTAATGTCTTATGGCTCTGATTTATGGCAGCTGACTTTGCCCAGGAAGTAACATTTGACACTTAACCAGTAGTCCTTTATCTCATATATTTACAGTATTGCCCCTCCAAGCATTCCAAAAAAATAAATGAGGCTCCAAACATTTGCCTAAAATATTAAGATTTTAAAAATTACACTTTATTAGATTATTCTTATTAGCCTTTTGGTATTAGTGGATTTATGGCTCATGTTTTTAAGCTTTTCTCCACAATCATACAAACTAGACTGCCAACACAAAAATTCAAAAATCATGACTCAGGCCTCAAAATCATAAGATTGAACATAGGAATTGTCGTACTTGGTCAGACTAATGGTCCATCTAGCCCAATAATCCTGTCTTCCAATTGTAGTCAATGCGAGGTGCTTCAGAGAGACTG
Organism: Carettochelys insculpta; assembly: GCF_033958435.1. Classification (NCBI taxonomy): domain Eukaryota; kingdom Metazoa; phylum Chordata; order Testudines; family Carettochelyidae; genus Carettochelys; species Carettochelys insculpta. Next base: position 212,661,916 of record NC_134138.1, on the reverse strand, counting down.
AACAAGTAATCAGCAAATGATCCATCCCCTCTTGTCCATTCCCAGCTTATGGCAAAAAGTGGCTGGGGCACTTCAGGTTATAGTTTTGTAACCCTGCCTGTCCTGGCTAATAGCTGTTGAGGGACCTATCCTCCATGAAATTATCTAGTTATGTTTTGAAACCTGCCCTTCACAGTAGCATCAGGCAAAGAGTTCCACAGATTGACTTTATGTTGTATGAAGAAATACTTCCATATGTTTGTATTAAACCTGCTGCATATTAATTTCATTTGGTGGCCCTGAGTTCTTGTGTTATGAGAAGGATTATATAACAGTTCCTTATTTACTTTTCTGTACTAGTCATGATTAATGTGTGATTTAATCATCTCCTTCCTGAGTCATCTCTTTTCCAAACTGAAAAGTCTGAGTCTTGTTCATTTCACTCCATATGGAGGCTTTTCCATACCCTTAATAAGTTTTGTTACCATTTTCTGTATCTTTTCCAATTCCAATGTATATTTTTTGAGATGGGCAACAAGATCCGCAAGCAATAATCAAGATGTGGACATGCCATGAGTTTATAGAGAGGCAATAAGATTCCTAACATTCTCTTTGCTTTCTAGATTGCTGCTGCTCATTGAGTGGATTTTTCAGAGAACTATCCACAATGACACCAAAGTCTCTTTGTGGTAACAGGTAATCCAGACCCCATTGTTTTATATAAATAGTTGTCTTATATTTTTCAATGTGCACTGCTTTCATTTATCAGCTTTGAATTTCATCTGCTATTTTGCTGCCAAGTTACCCAGTTTTATGAGCTTCTTTTGTAATTAATTGCAGTCTGCTTTGGATTTAACAATCTTGAGCAGTTTTGATCACTTGCAAAATTTGCTACCTATTTATCCCATTTTCCAGATTATGTGTGAATGCGTTGAACAGTACTGGTCGCAGTACAGTCACTTGAGGGACAGTGCAATTTACCTCTCTCCAGTCTGAAAATTGGCTTTAAGTCTATGAGATTTTTTTAAAAAGTAATACAGGTTCTACCTATCTTAACCAGAATTCATAGGCAGCATCATTTGTCTGGCAGCCCATGGGCCCCGGGAAGCCTGTGCCTGCCGTCAGATGTCTGCTGCCAGGACCCACGGGCAGCAGGGAGCCATGGGGGTGTGGTGGGTGGTGGTGAGCTGCAGGGAGCCGGGACCCACGGAGAGCCAGAGCCAGCAGCTCTGTTCACAGCTGCAGGCTGCCAGGATCTATGGGCAGCGGGGCGCCATTGCGGACTCTGGCTGGTAGGACCCAGGGGCAGCCAGAAGCTGGAACCTGGCTGCCAGGACCTGTGGTCAGTGAGAGCTAGCTGTGGGGCTGAGGGAAGATGACTTTTCCTCCTTCGGAAAATTCTCTTACCCAGCTTGGGTCAGGTCCCAAGGGTTCCAGATAAGAGAGGTTCAACCTGTACAATTTTGAAGGGATATTGGCCTTCTGGGCTTTGAGCCTTAGGCATACAGTTTGTTCACATTTTCATGCTTTTCTCCACAAACATATAGACTATAAATTTACTGTTTTTAAAATGAAAGCTCACATTCTCCTGTATTCATATGATTCTTGTGGATGGGTCTTCAAGAAAAAGTTATTGTAAGAGATGATAAAATCATGAAGTTGGAAATACAGTATTGCCAATCACATGAGCTCAAAAGTCAGGAGATCGAAAATCTTGAGACTTCCTGAAAAAAGTCATGAGGGATGTGACAGAGCGTCTGCCACACATGGGTCCTGCAAGGGTTAAAGCCAGTCCTGGGAGAGTGCTGGGGCTGAAGAACAAGCAGCTGAAGCATACCTCAGCCAATTAGGGCTGTGCTGGAACTGTATAAATGAAGGCTCCAAGAGAAGGGAAAGAGGAATTTCCCTCCAGCTGTGGAGCAGGAGGGATCGAGCTCCAGGGGAAGCTATAAGGGCTTTCTAACACAGAGCAAGGCTTGGGGAAAGGCAGGTCGAGCTGGAGCAGCTCTGAGCCAGCAAGCTCCCAGGCTGCAGGGCCTGAGACAAGGCCTGAGGTATTTAGGCTGCAAGGAGGCAGCCAACCTAGGAGAAGGTAGCAGGCTCTGAGCCTGCTTATCAGTGATGAGTGGCCATTTCAGACTGCAGTTTGCCCCTGAGGTAAGGGGCTAGAATGATGACTGTTACTGAGGCAAGGCTGGTATAAGGGTTTGGGGTTTCCTGGGAGGGGAAGACTCCAGAGTGTGGGGTACTGTGGCAGGGCAGTACCCTGAGGGAAGGATACCATGGTTTGGAAGGGGGCTTTGGTGTTGACATAATCTTGTGGAAAACCGATAATAAGCAGGTAACAGTGAGTGAGATGGTTACAAGGGGATTTTGTTGTTTTAAGTCATGTTTCTTACTGTCTTCTGACTTTCTAACTGTCTTTTCCATTGCCAAAGTGTCTGTACCCTTATCCCATGTAAACCAAACTCGCTGCACCCATAATCCTCCCGTACCTTGCACCCCAATCCCTCAAACCTAGTCACATTCCAAATCCCTGCACTCCTCCTGCATTTCTGCCCCAGGTCAAAATTTCTTCTCAGACCCTGCACTATCTCCTGCATTGGCTCCTCCAGGTCACAACCCCCTCCCAGAACTTGTACCCCTTCCTGCACCCCAGCCCCTGCTCTAGATCACAAGCCCCTCCTTCACCCAAACTCCCTCACAAATCTCACACCTCCTGCTGCACCCCAGTCTCTTACCTCAAGCTCCCTTCTGCACCCAGTCATCAACCCAAGCCACATACCTCCTCCATTAATACCACGGAAGAGCATGTCCCTTGACCACTTATCAAATTCTTGGAGTAGCCCCCCATTAAATATTATTGTCCCCCCCATTCTAATGGGAATGGTATGGTAGGGAGAACAGCAAAATAAAGACAATGGATTTCAAGAAGTCAGACTTTAGCAAACTTAGGGAGTTGATAGATAAGGTCCCAGGGGAAGTGAGTCTAAGAGGAAAAACAACTGAAGACAGTTGGCAGTTTTTCAAAGACAGATTATTATAGAAAAGAGGCCACCTTGGCTTAACTGGGAGACCCTGAATGGCCTAAAAATCAAAAAGGAGTCCTACAAAAAAGTGAAAAATAGGTCAGATTACAAAGGGTGAGAATAAACAACACAAGTATGTAAGAGCAAAATTGGAAAGACAAAGGCACAAATGTGATCAAACGAACTAAAGGCATAAAGAGTAACAAGAAAACAGTCTGTAAATATTTTTGAAGAAAGAGGAATGCCAACAACAGGCAAATACACAACAAAGAGGGAAAAACAATATCAGAAAATGTGGAAATGGCATAGGTACTTAATGTTTTCTTTCATCAAGAAGGTTGATGGTGATTGGATACTTATCAAACATAGTTTCTGGAAGTAAGCATTCAGTATCCCCTGACTTGAAATGGTTTCTGTTATGTATGGGGTTTATAGTTTGGGTCAATGGCTCCCAGCACCCTGACTATAAAATTGTAGGTTCAGAAGTTAAGTTAGAAAAAAGAACAAGTTAAAAGTTATTTAGAAAAGTTAGATGTTTTCAAGTCACCAGGGGCCTGGAATACTGAAGGAGCTAATTGGGGAGGTATCTGAGCCATTTGCTATCATCTTTGAAAAGTCATGGAAGACGGGAGAGATTCCAGAAGACTGGAAAAGAGCAAATATCTTGTACAACCCAGGAAGCTGCAGCCCAGGCAGTTTAACTTCTGTGCCAGTATAGATAATGGAGCAAATAATTAAGGAATCTATTTGCAAACATATGGAAAATAATAAGGTGATAAGTAACAGTCAACATGGATTTATTAAGAAAAAAATCATGTCTAACCAACTTGATAACTTTTTTAGATAGGATAACAAACTTTGTGAATAAGGGGGAAGCATTGGATGTGGTATACGTAGACTTTAGTAAATCATTTGATACTGTCTTGTATGACCTTCTTATCAATAAGCTAGGAACATACAACCTAGATGGGGCTAGTATAGGGTGGGTCGTAACTGGTTGGATAACTGTTCCCAGACAGTAGTTACCAATGGTTCATGGTCATGCTGAAAGGGCATGGGGGGTTCCACAGGGATCATTTTGGGAGCAATTCTGTTTAATATCTTTATCAATAATTTAGACAATGAAATGGAGAATATGCTTATATAATTATGAGCATCAAAGGAAGGGATGCAGACCTTGTAATACATGAGGTAGTTGATGTCTCTGTTCATACCACGTGTTAATGTGTCACAGAATCATAGGGCTGGAAGGGACCTCAGGAGGTCATGTAGTCCAGACCCCTACTTCAAGCAGGATCAACCCCCACTAAGTCATCCCAGCCAGGACCTTGTCAAACTGGGACTTAAAAACGTCAAGGCATGGAGAATTCACCACCTTGTTCTGCTATCTGACACCACTGAGAACAGTTTCTCACCCTCCTCTTTAGCGCTCCCCTTCAGGAAGTTGAAGGCTGCTATTAAATCACCCCTAAGTCTTCTCTTCTGTAAACTAAACAAGCCCAAATCCCTCAGCCTATCCCCATAGGTCTTGTGCTCCAGACCCTTAATCATTTTTGTTGCCCTCCGCTGAACCTGCTCCAGCAAATCCACATCCTTTTTATACTGGGGACCCAAAACTGGACACAATATTTCCAGATTTGGCCTCACCAGTGCTGAATAGAGGGGAACAACTACTTCTCTAGATCTTCTCGAAATGCTCCTCCTAATGCACCCTAGTATGCTGTTAGCCTTCTTGGCTAGAAGGGCACGCTGTTTACTCATATCTAGCCTTTCATCCGCCATAACCCTTGGGTCCCTTTCAATCATACTGTTGCTGAGCCAATCGGTCCCCAGCCTATAACAATACTTGGGATTCTTCTGCCCCAGGTGCAGGACTCTACACTTTTTGTCATTGAACCTCATCACATTTCTTTTGACCCAGGCCTCCAATTTATCCAGGTCACTCTGGATTCTCTCTCTACCCTCCAACGTATCTACCTGTCCCCCTGGTTTTATGTCATCTGCAAACTTGCTGAGGGTGCCATCCAGTCCCTCATCCAGGTCATTAATAAAGATGTTGAATAACATGGGTCCCAGAACCGAGCCTTGCGACACTCCGCTTGAAACTGACCGCCATCCAGCTATTGAGCCATTGACCACTACCTGTTGGGCCCAACTGTCAACCCAGCTTTCTATCCATTTTATAGTCCAAGGATCCAATCCATATTTCCTTCACTTATGGACAAGATTGTTGTGGTTGACTATATCAAAAGCTTTGCTAAAGTCAAGGTATATCACATCCACTGACTTCCCCCTGTCCACACAGTCTGTTACCTTGTCACAGAAGCTAATCAGATTGGTCAGGCAAGACTTGCCCCTGGTGAATCCATGTTGGCTACTTTTGATCATTTTCCCCTCTTCCAAGTGCTCCAAAATGGATTACTTGAGGAGTTCCTCCATTATTTTCCCAGGGATTGAGGTAAGGCTGACTGGTCTATAGTTCCCTGGATTGTTCTTTCCTTTTTTAAAGATGGGCACTACGTTTGCTTTATCAATGTTCATAATCAGTCCATACTGCTTCCCTTCTTCGTTTAACACCCGCACCATTTTTGCTAGCTTCTCCTCATCGTCCTCAATGATAACTATATCATCCGTGAACCTCAAGTTGTTAATTCTTTTCCTGTGCACAGATATCCCTTCTACCTCTTCCTTGATCTTGTCCGTCGCTCTCTCCAGATGTGCAATGAAGATACTTGGCGATATTGGATCTTCTTGTCTCGTACCTCTACTTGTCTTAAACCAATTTCCCAACTCCCCACATGTTCTCACCGCTGCCTCCGCATTATCATTGATATCTTTCAACAACTGTATTAGTCTGCTATCCACTCCGTATGACTCCAACACTGCCCGGGTCACTTTCTGATCTATACTGTCAAATGTCATTTGAAAATCGACGAAACAAGTGTATGCGTTTTTGTTCCTTCGTCGAGCTTTCTCTGCTATCAGTCTTAGTGCCAATATCTGATGTATGGTACTTCTATCTTTTCTGAACCCTGCTTGCTTATCTCCTATATGTTCTTCTATCTGCGATCTTAATCTCTCAGTCAGTATCATCATCAGCACCTGACCTAGATGACTCGTTAGAGCAATCGTTCTGTAGTTCTTGCACTCCAACGTACTTCCTTTCTTGGGTATTATCACTAGCACAGATCTTGTCCATTCCTTAGGTGCCTTCCCTTCTTTCCATGCTATATTACATAGTTGGTGTATTTCCTGAATCATGCTTTCTCTGCCATGTTTGATCATCTTTCCTGTGATCTTATCATTTCCAGGGCTCTTGTTGTTCTTGAGGAAGATGAAGAGAAGCTAGCGAAAACAGTATGGGTGTTAAATGAAGAAGGGAAGCGGTATGGGCTGATTATGAGCATCGATAGAACAAAACCAATGGTATCTGGAGATAAGGAAATAGGAAAGAAGATCAGTGTGGGTGGTATTGAACTAGAAAATGTAGAGAAGTTCACATATCTGGGGAGCAACATAATGCATTATCAAGACTGTAAGAAAGAAATAGTGACTAGAATAGTGAAAGCAAGAGCGAGTTTGAAGGCGATGGATAAGATCCAGAAAAGTAAAGCAATTAGCTTAAGAACGAAGCTGGGAGCCTTGAAAATGTGTGTATTCAGCAGCATGCTGTATGGATGTGAGACATGGGTGATGACGAAAGATTCGAAAAGAAGAATATTGGCGTTTGAAAGGAGTTGTTATAGAAAGATTCTGAGAATAGGACGGGTGCAGAAGGTCACCAGTGAGGAATTATATAGGAAGATACAGCCGAAAGAGAACCTGCTGCAGAAGGTTATAAAACGGAAGCTACAACTCTTTGGACATATTTGCAAAATGAACAATGAATGAAAAATCAAGACCCTAGTATTCAGCATAATGGATGGTTCGAATAGGAGACGCAGATCCCACAGAGAATGGATAGATGATGTAGTAGATTGGTGCGTAGCTAGTCTACAGAAACTAAGCCTGGATAGGGAAAGATGGAAGGATAGTGAGAGAGGCATCAGACACCAATGGGCGCTGAGCCCACAGTTATTGATGATGATGACTACATTTGCCTTTTTCCAGTCATCTGGGATCTCCCCCAATCTCCAAGAGTCTTCAAAGATAATGGCCAATGGTTCAGCAATGACTTCTGCCAATTCCCTCAGTACCCTTGGGTGCATTAAATCCAGACCCATGGATTTGTGCACATCTAGTTTTTCTAGATAGCTCAGAACTTGTTCCTTCCCCACAGATGGCTGCCCTCCACCTTCCCATACTGAATTGTCTAGGACTGTCATGTAGAAGTTGACGTTGTCCGTGAAGACTGAGGCAAAAAAAGCATTGATTAGTTCAGTTTTTCCTACATCATCTGTCACTAGGTTACCTCCCTCATCCAGTAACAGCCCTACACCTTCTCTGATAATCTGTTTATTGTTAACGTGTCTGTAGAAACCCTTCTTGTTACTCTTCACCTCCCTTGCCAGCTGCAGTTCTAATTGTGCTTTCGCTTTCCTGTTATTACTCCTGGCATTCTCCAGCCATATGTTTATATTCCTCCTTAGTCCACTGACAATGTTTCCATTTTTTGTATGCATCCTTTTCGACTTTAAGCTGACTGAGGAATTCCCTGTAAAGTCAACCTGGTTGCCTACCATGTTTGCATTTCTTACTGTGCAGCGGGATGGATTGTTCCTGTGCCTTCAGTAAGACTTCTTTAAAATACTGCCAATTCTCTTGAGCTCTTTTCCCTTTCATCTTCGTTTCCCAAGGGATCCTCCTCATCAGTTCTCTCAGGGAGTCAAAGTCTGCTCTTTTGAAATCAAGGGTCTGTATGTTACCGCTCACCTTTCTTCCTTTTGTCCGGATCCTGAAATCTACGATCTCATGGTCGCTGCAGCCCAGGTTACCGCCTACTTCTATTTCTCCTGCTAGTTCTTCCCTGTTTGTGAGTAGCAGGTCAAGTTGCGCACAGCCCCTGCTTGGTTCCTTCAGCACTTGCAGCAAGAAGTTATTCCCAACATTCTTCAAAAACTTCTTGGATTGTCTGTGTGTAATGGTCTCCCAACAAATGTCTGGGTGATTAAAGTCTCCCATGAGAACCAGGACCTGTGATTTGGAAGTTTCACTTAGCTGCCTGAAGAAAGTCTCATCTATCTCATCTCCCTGATCTGGCAGTCTATAGCAGACACCAACTACAACATCACCTCTGTTACTTCTGCTTCTAAGCTTAACTCAAAGACACTCAACTGGATTTTCTCCCTCCTGATAGTGGAGCTCTAAGCAATCGTACTGCTCCCTCACATAGAGTGCAGCTCCTCCTCCTTTTCTCCCGTCTGTCCTTCCTAAACAGTTTATAACCTTCCATGACTGTGCTCCAGTTATGCGAATCGTCCCACCAGGTCTCCGTTATTCCAACCACCTCATACTTCTTTGACTGTGCCAGGGCCTCTAATTCTTCCTGTTTGTTCTCTATGCTTCTGGCATTAGTGTACAAGCATCTTAGAGAAGAGGTCGATTGGCCCACTTTCTCCTCTTCATCCGCTTGATTGTTCCCTCCTCCTTCCCCACTTACCTCAGGGCGTGTGTCCCCTTCCCCCAATGAACCTAGTTTAAAGCCCTCCTCACTAGGTTTGCAAGCCTGCCCGCAAAGATGTTCTTTCCTCTCTTCGTTAGGTGGATCCTATCTCTTCCCAGCAATCCCTGTTCACAAAATAACCCCATGGTCATAGAAACCAAATCCTTCCCTGTTACACCACCTATGCAACCACACATTTACCTCTGTGATTTGACGATCCCTATGCGGACCCCTTCCTTCCACAGGGAGGATAGATGAGAACATCACTTGTGCACCATATTCCTTGATTTTCCTTCCTAGGGTTATGTGAGCTCTTCAAAGTTGCTCTTAGCTGTATCGATTCCTACAAATTTGTTCCTGTCAAATCTGATTACATCAAGAAATTTGTGAATTGGAATTCATAATCTGTTTTTAAATTTTCTCTGCTCTAGGACACAAATTCTCGGGTCTTTAACAGAATGGCCTGCTCCATTGAGGTGTTCATTGACCAGTTTATGTGTATTGAGTTTCTTGATATCTGCTCTGTGTCCATTTATTTGGCGAAGGTTTTGCCCTGTCTGTACAATGTACATAGTGGCAGGGCATTGTTGGCACATAATGATATATGTAATGTTGCTGGAAGTGCACGCCTCTGATTTTGTAACTAACATGGATAGGTCCAGTGATGGTATCCCCAGAATAAATATGTGGACAAAGTTGGCAGCAGGGTTTGTTGTAAGGAAAAGTTCCAGGATTTAGTATTATAGTGGTATAGCCTGTGATTGCTGGAGAGAATCTTTCTTAGGTTAGGAGGTTGTCCATAGGAAAGGACAGGCCTGTCACCTAGAGCCTTCTGGCGTGTAGCATCCTGATCCAGAATAGATTGTAGGTTTTTAATGATGTGTTGCGGGTGTTTGATTTGGGGCCTATAGGTGATGACAAGTGGTGTTCTGTTATTGATCTTCTGGGGCCTATCTTGAAGTAACTGGTTTCTGGGTATCCATCTGGCCCTTTCAATCTGTGTTTTTTTTTTTAACTTCTCCTGGTGGGTAATTAAGTTTTATAAATGCTTGGTAGAGATCTTGAAATTTTCAGCCTCTGTCAGTAGTATCAGAGCAGATGCAGTTGCATCTTAGGGCTTGACTATAAATAATGGATTGTGTGGTGTGTGCTGAATGGAAGATGGAGGCATGTAGGTAAGTGTAGCAGTCAGTGAATTTTTGGTAGAGAGTGGTGTCGACATGGCCATCAGTGATTTTGTACTGTGGTATCCAGGAAATGTATTTTTCATGAGCTGTGTCTACACGTGCACGCTACTTCGAAGTAGCGGCACTAACTTCGAAATAGCGCCCGTCGCGGCTACACGCGTTGGGCGCTATTTCGAAGTTAACTTCAACGTTAGGCGGCGAGACGTCGAAGTTGCTAACCTCATGAGGGGATCGGAATAGCGCCCTACTTCGACGTTCAACGTCGAAGTAGGGACCGTGTAGACGATCCGCGTCCCGCAACTTCGAAATTGCCGGGTCCTCCATGGCGGCCATCAGCTTGGGGGTTGAGAGATGCTCTCTCTCCAGCCCCTGCGGGGCTCTATGGTCACCGTGGGCAGCAGCCCTTAGCCCAGGGCTTCTGGCTGCTGCTGCTGCAGCTGGGGATCCATGCTGCAGGCACAGGGTCTGCAACCAGTTGTCAGCTCTGTGTATCTTGTGTTGTTTAGTGCAACTGTGTCTGGGAGGGGCCCTTTAAGGGAGCGGCTTGCTGTTGAGTCCGCCCTGTGACCCTGTCTGCAGCTGTGCCTGGCACCCTTATTTCGATGTGTGCTACTTTGGCGTGTAGACGTACCCTCGCAGCGCCTATTTCGATGTGGTGCCGCGCAACGTCGAAGTTGAACATCGACGTTGCCAGCCCTGGAGGACGTGTAGACGTTATTCATCGAAATAGCCTATTTCGATGTTGCTACATCGAAATAAGCTATTTCGATGTTGGCTTCACGTGTAGACGTAGCCATGTGGAATAGTCAAGGCTGAGATTGATGGTAGGGTGCAGGTCATTAAAATCTCTGTGGAATTCTTCCAGAGTCTCTTTACCATGGGTCCAAATGATAAAGATGTCATTGATGTAGCATAAGTAAACATGGGGTAACAGGGGATGAGAACTAAGGAATTGTTCTAAGTCGGCCATAAAAATGTTAGCATACTGTGGGGCCATGTGAGTGCCCATAGCAGTGGTGCTAATCTGGAGTATAAATTGTCCCCAAATTGGAAATAATTGTGGGTGAGAAGAAAGTTACATAGGTCAGCCACCAGATTTGCTGTGGTAACACCGGAACTGCAGAAAGGTATCATAGTGGCCCACAAGTTAAATATGAGCCAATAGTGTGACACTTTTTTTAAGACAAACATTCTGGGATGTATTAACAGGAGTGTTGTAAGCAAGACATGAGAAGCAGTTCTTCTGCTTTTTCTCTGCACTGATTAAGCCTCAACTGGAGTACTGTGTCCAGTTCTGGGTGCCACATTTCAGGAAAGATGTGAAACAATCGGAGAAGGTCCAGAGAAGAGACCAAAATGGTTAAAGGTCTTGAACATATGACCTCTGAGGGAAGATGGAAGGAACGAGATTTGTTTAATCTGGAAAAGAGAAGACTGAGAAGGGACCCGATAACAGGTTTCAAGTACCTAAAAGATTTTTACAAGAAGTAGAAAGGACAATTGTTCTCTTTAGCCTCTGTTGATAGGATAAGAAACAATAGGATTAAATTGCAGTAAGGGAGATTCAGGTTGAACAATAGGAAAAGCTTCCTAACTGTCAGGGTGGTTGAGCTCTGGAATAAATTGTGTAGGGATCTTGTGAAACTTCCATTACTGGAGATTTTTAAGAGCAGGTGAGACAAACAACTTCTCCAGTTCCTCAGTTCATTGTTCAAGGTATAGGTGGGAAACATATGGCCTGTGGACCAAATGTGATGCCTTGCTTAATTTCACCTCATGCTGCTCCACTGCACCAGCCATTGCTCCAGGCAGGGAGTAGGATCAGGGACTCTCTCTGCTCCACCTGGCACTCCAGCTGGGGAGTGTGATTGGGGGCTCACCTTGCTCCACCTGTAGGGTGACGAGGTGACCCATTTTGAACCATAACACTTGCTCAAAAAGGGACCCTGGTGGCCTCAACCAGGCCAATGACTGTCTAATTGGCAACAGAGCTGCTCAGTAGAGCTGACAGTAGAGCTCACTATAGCCATGTCTACACGTGCACGCTACTTCGAAGTAGCGGCACTAACTTCAAAATAGCGCCCGTCACGGCTACACGTGTTGGGCGCTAGGCAGTGAGACGTTGAAGCCACTAACCCCATGAGGGGATGGGAATAGCGCCCTACTTCGAAGTTGAACGTCGAAGTAGGGTACGTGTAGCCGATCCGCGTCCCGCAACATCGAAATAGCGGGGTCCGCCATGGCGCCCATCAGCTGAGGAGTTGAGAGAAGCTCTCTCTCCAGCCCCTGCGGGGCTCTATGGTCACCGTGTGCAGCAGCCCTTAGCCCAGGGCTTCTGGCTGCTGCTGCGGCAGCTGGGGATCCATGCTGCATGCACAGGGTCTGCAACCAGTTGTTGGCTCTGTGGATCTTGTGTTGTTTAGTGCAACTGTGTCTGGGAGGGGCCCTTTAAGGGAGCAGCTTGCTGTTGAGTCCGTCCTGTGACCCTGTCTGCAGCTGTGCCTGGCACCCTTATTTCGATGTGTGCTACTTTGGCATGTAGACGTTCCCTCGCAGCGCCTATTTCGATGTGGTGCCGCACAACGCCGAAGTTGAATGTCGACGTTGCCAGCCCTGGAGGACGTGTAGACGTTATTCATCGAAATAGCCTATTTCGATGTCGCTACATCGAAATAAGCTACTTCGATGTAGGCTTCACGTGTAGACGTAGCTTATATGGCTCATTGGTCAGGAAGCAGCTGGCATAGATGGCTCCTAGCCTTAGGGGTGGCCAGAGGGGTCTGTGTGCACAGTAGGTGGCCGCTAAGGGGCTGTGTGGCATGCACCTCTCCTGCTGCTGCCTAGCCCTCTTCTCCTTGTATTTGTGCAGCTGGGCTTCAGCGCACCCAAATGTCCTGTCCTGACTACACCACTGGGTCTCCCATTCCTGAGCAGGGACGACAGCCCCTCTCAGTCCAGTTCTGGAGATCAATTATCCCCCATCCTCGGGAGCCTGTATTCAGTTCTGATCCCCCCAGAAATATGTTGACAAATGGGGGAAATCTGAAAAAGAGCAACACAACAGCACCCTATGGCAGCAGGGCTGATTTACAGCAAGAACCACATCACAGCTTCTGATCCAAAGACCAGAGTAATCAACAGCAAGGACTTTGGATCAGAGGCTAGTTTCTACATGTGTGTGGCTTACAATGACTTCTTTTTTCCTGTAGATTAATGGCCCCTAAATAGAAAATAATTTCCCACCTCTGGTATTAGGTGCATAAGTCTTTTGGATGAGAATTTACAGACAGTATCTCCCACAGTACTCTTCATAAATAGGATATTAACCATAGGACCTAGGACAAGTCTAAGTAGTTAAATTATGTCTGCCTACCCTACACCTTCAGTTTCATTTTAATAAGGTATTATTGATTTTCATCTATAAACCACTGAGTTACTACATTGTTGCATGGTATTATGAACAGTTGCCTTTTTGCACAGTGGTAGAATTTCAATAGTTGATGAAATGATCTCATATCTTTTTAAAATCCATATGAAATATAAATATAAGACCATTACATTTTAAGATCACCCTCTGAGATATAGTAGCAAAATAACTTTGTATGATAGCATCATCTATTAAAGCAATAAACACACTGATACAACTTTGTCTTGGCTATGTTAATAAGTCTGTTAATATAGGAAGAAAGGAGACATTGTCAGCTTTATTACAATGATCATAATAAAATGTACACAAAAGCAGATCCATTAAGTTAGAGTAAAAGTGGTTTTTGGGTTGTAGCTTAGCACTCATTTTCTTGGTCTAGTTTCAGACAGATGGAAAGTTATCATGTTCTCTTGGTGCTTTACACTTTACTATTCCCCTCTGATCAAAACACCACAAAAACAAAACATATACAGAAACAAACAAACCCCCTAAAACAGTATAACCAAGGGATGCTTCTTTTTGTTTCTATGTAAAATGTAATTTATGACTGCGTAATCTTCCCTGTAAGGGTAATGGTGCTTATTGGTCAGCCCATCCCCATTCTGTGATGTGACCCTTTAGGATTTTAAAAGGTCTTACAAGGACCTAGGGATTATAGAGAGATAGGAAGCAGTCCTGGGAATGTATGATGTTTGGGAGGAAATCCCATCACTGTTTCATTTTGTGCCCAGGAACAGGTGGAGCCTTGCAGAGTTCCAGCTTGTGATGGATAGTATGAGGTACTTGTAGCCCCATTCCCAAGGATTGTTTCCTCAGAATGCCATACCTAAACGAAGGGAAGAGTAGGAAGTTTGAATATCATGGGGTTATAGAGAGGCCTCTCATTATCAGTTGCAGGCAGAACCTCCTGCAATCCTGGCAGCAGAGAGAGGCCAGTCAGGGCCTGGAAGTCTAGACAATACTCGTCAGCAGCTTCTACTAGGTGCTAGTTCTAGATGAAGCCAAAACAGGGAAAATGGGTCCTTTGTGCGCTAAATTATCTGGTCTGAACAGGAGTCTAAGCCTGAAAAAGCTTGCCTGGCATCTCTGTAAAGAGCTAATGTTGTTTGTGTAAAGGACGTTTATGCACAAGTGTGTATATTTGGTTTCAGTGTTAATTTGTTTTTCTGTAAATCTGAAGTGGGGCTGCTCTGCAAGAGACATGTCTCAAATGAGCTCTTGATGCTCTTGCTTCACTCAGGTTTTTTTGTTTGCTTTGGTTTTTGTTTGTTTATTTTTAAATGCAAGTGAAGAAAGCTGTCTAGGCTTTTGCACTGCTTGAGAACAGGCTGAGTGCTGTGGCCCTGCTCCATTTCACATAATTTACCCTTGAAGTTGAACTACAAATGCCACATCTGGGCTACGTCTACACGTGCACCCAACTTCGAAATAGCTTATTTCGATGTTGCAACATCGAAATAGGCTATTTCGATGAATAACGTCTACACGTCCTCCAGGGCTGGCAACGTCGATGTTCAACTTCGACGTTGCTCAGCCCAACATCGAAATAGGCACAGCGAGGGAACGTCTACACAGCAAAGTAGCACACATCGAAATAAGGGAGCCAGGCACAGCTGCAGACAGGGTCACGGGGCGGACTCAACAGCAAGTCGCTCCCTTAAAGGGCCCCTCCCAGACACACTTTCATTAAACAGTGCAAGATACACAGAGCCAACAACTAGTTGCAGACCCTGTATATGCAGCACGGACCCCCAGCTGCAGCAGCAGCAGCCAGAAGCCCTGGGCTAAGGGCTGCTGCCCACGGTGACCACAGAGCCCCGCAAGGGCTGGAGAGAGAGTATCTCTTAACCCCCCAGCTGATGGCCGCCATGGAGGACCCCGCTATTTCGATGTTGCGGGACGCGGATCGTCTACACGTCCCTACTTCGATGTTGAACGTCGAAGTAGGGCGCTATTCCCATCCGCTCATGGGGTTAGCGACTTCGACGTCTCGCCGCCTAACGTCGATTTCAACTTCGAAATAGCGCCCAACACGTGTAGACGTGACGGGCGCTATTTCGAAGTTACTGCCGCTACTTCGAAGTAGCGTGCACGTGTAGACGCAGCCCTGGTGACAAAGCAATATTTCTGTTTCCCTGGCTTCTGTTCTGTTGGAAATGCTAGTAAAGCTGGAGGTAGTTTGGGTCTCCTTCCAGACATTGGATGGAATGGAAGTTGTTTTTCTACCTCCATCTTTGTTTTCACACACCGAAAATTAGTGGACCAGAATCTGAGAGGTACTAAGTACCTCAAATTCCCACTGACGTCAATCAAAGACTTAAGTGATCAAAATGTCTTGGGAATCTGCCTGAGTGGTTCTTGCAGCATTAAAATGTTTGTATAGAAAGCTGTGCCAAAGTACCTCAATAGCTTCAGCAAAGCTCTCTTGTTCTGTACAGAAGCTGCACCTGCCTCCCATAGTCTTATTGATAGCAAAACTGTACATGAAAAAAGTCTGTATTCTGATGAGTGTCTTGTGAATAGCATTTATTTGCTTAAAGGTACATTTATCTTGACTAGCTGTTACAGAATTTCAGGAACTGTTATTCCACATATTTCCAGTTGACTTAATCTTATTTGCTGCCGTAAACCCTCTGCATATATTCCCTTCAGACCTGTGTTCAATAATCTCTGCTGTAAATCAAAGTAGTGACATGAGAGTTCTTTGCATCAGGAGGGGGAAAGAGAATCAGATTTTGTTCAAATCATTCAAAGTGCAATCAAAGGGAAAATGCTCTCCATTAAAATGTAGCTTTAAAGTTTTTCCCATTTTGTGTGCAGAAGAGATATTCAGAGCCTGTCAACACAAGGAGTTTACCTAAACAGAAACAAGGCACTTATTTTAGAAGAGGAGCTACCCTTCTGTTACTTGTCAGCAGTGCGTTTTTGCTAGGAAAAAAGGTGCCAGAACTCAAGTCCTACCAGCAGCTTCAGGCACGGGATCCCCAGCCGGGGGAGCGGGAGGAAGGAAAGGTGCCAGAATTCCGTTCTGGTGCGTTCTGCCAGAAATAAAGCCCTGCTTGTCAGCTCTGCAATGTGAACATTTGCAGGTGGGCTTGGCAAGTAAAGTGCACCTTACAATGTTGATATGCCCCCAGTTGAACAATGTGGGAAAAACTCCAGGAAGAGAATCCCATAGGATTTTGCTTGTGTTTTTTGTCTCCTTTTGTGGTTTTTTTTTTGTTTGTTTTATGGCTTCAAACACTGGAATGAACCATTATGATCATCTAGTACAGGGGTCTGTATTCAAAATAGTGAGAAGAGCCACTTTAGCAAATTCAATTACAAAATCAGTGCTTCAAGAGCTGCAGTAGAATCATAGAATTCTAGGGCTGGAAGGGACCTCAGGAGGTCATCTAATCCAGCCCCCTGCCTAAAGCAGGATCAACCCCAACTAAATGATCCCAGCCATGACTATGCCAAGCCAGGATTTAAAATCTCTAGGGATGGAGATTTCAAAACCTTTCTCAGTAACACATTCCAGTGCTTCACCACCCTCCTGGTGAAATAGTTTTTCCTAATATCCAACCAATACCTCTCCCTCTGTAACTTTAGAGCATTGCTCCTTGTTCTACCATCTGTCACCATTGAGAATAGTGTCTCTCCATCCTCTTTAGAGCCCCCTTTCAGGAAGTTGAAGGCTGTTATCAAATCGAAGCCTCCTTCAGTCTTCTCTTCTGCAAACTAAATAAGCCCAAATCTCTTAGCCTCTCCTTATAGGTCATGTGCTCCAGCCTCTTAATCATTTTCATTGCCCTCTGCTGAACCTGCTCCAATGTGTCCACTTCCTTTCTATACTGGGGAGTCCAGAACTGGACGCAACACTCTAGATGTGGCCTCACTAGTGCCGAATAGAGGGGAGTAATAACTTTTTTCTAGATCTGCTGGAACAGGAACACTGCCTTTACAGAGTTGGATTTGCTGTTTGGACCAATCTGCTGAAATCTGTCAATAAACCCACAGCTGAATAGGAATGCATTATATCCTTGAAGCTCTGCACCAAGTCAGGATATGTCAACATCATCAGTGCTTATGCACCCACATTGGCGTCAAGCACTGAAGACAAGGACCGCTTTTATTATCATCTTCCAAAAGTTATCAACTCCTTTCCAACTGGTGAACAACTGTACATCCTTGACGACTTCAATGCAAGAGCTGGACAGTGACCATCAGTCCTGGCCCGTCTGCCTCAGTCATCATGATATTGGGAAGATGAATGAAAGTGGTCAAAGGCTTCTCGAATTCAGCTTTCAGAATCAACTCTGCATCACTAATACTTTCTTTAACTTGGAAGAGCGTCACAAGGTTTCATGCGCCACCCCAGATCCCGTCACTGGCATCAACTTGACCTTGTACTGGTACATAGGAAACATCTCAACACCGTCAAATTTATACGCATGTACCACAGCGCAGATAGCGACACTGATCACTCCTTGATTATCAGCAAAGTGAAAAGCATCTCAAAGAAACTCTATATGACAAAGGAACGCAGAAAGCCAAAGATCAATACCCTCAATACTAGAGATGCAGTGCAATGTTCTGTCTTTGCAGATGATCTCACTCACAAAATGGAACACAAACCTGACCAACAAACTGTTGATGAAACATGGTCCATGCTGAGAGATGCAATATACTAAAGTGCCAAATCTGCCTTTGGAACACACAAATTCTCTAACAAAGAATGGATTGATGAAACTGCTGACATTCTTAGGCCTCTTTTTGAAGAAAAAACTCAAGGCACATCTGAATAACATAAAGAACCCATTACAAAGCACAAAAGATCAACTTTGGCATGCAGAAGCTGTTTTTCAGAGAGAATGTAGGAGGTGTGCAAGTAAGTATTGGGCCGATCTATGTTCTAATATTCAAAAGGCATCGGATTTGGGTGACCTGAAGACTATGTATGATGGATTGAAGAAAGCATTCGGACCAAACATTACCAAAGTCTCCCCACTGAAGCATTTAAATGGACAAAAAGCAGCTAATGTCCAGAAGGGTGGAACGCTACTCAAGTCTTTATTCCCACGAGCGTACAAAACCTGAACTTGGCAATACCACCCCAACTGCTCCAGAAATGTCATAGCTAGATGGAGAGCCTGCAGAGGAGGAAATTTCTCAAGCTCTTGATGCTTTCTCCAGTGGAAAAGCGCGAGGAAATGACAGAATCACAGCTGAAGTCCTGAAGACATACAAGTCTGTGCTCACCCCCTTTCTCTACAATTTACTCCTAAAATGTTGGAGAGCAAGGGATGTCCCACATGACATGAAGTATGCAAACATCATTAGTCTCCATATAAACAAAGAAGACAAGGGTGACTGCAGCAACTATGGAGACATCGCTTTACTGAGCATCACAGGCA
This sequence comes from Carettochelys insculpta, assembly GCF_033958435.1. Lineage (NCBI taxonomy): Eukaryota > Metazoa > Chordata > Testudines > Carettochelyidae > Carettochelys > Carettochelys insculpta. The sequence goes on along the minus strand of NC_134138.1, from coordinate 212,643,293 downwards.
AAGCATTTGCCCATGTTATTCTCAAATGCCTGCAAAAACTCGTACGTCAAGTCTATCCAGAAACACAATGAGGCTTCAGGGCCGGCAGGTCAACAATGGACATAATTTTCTCACTTCTACAACTACAGGAAAAATGCAGAGAGCAAGGAAAGCCATTATTCATAGCATTTGTGGACTTAACAAAGACATTTGACGCAGTCAGTAGAACAGGACTATACAGAATATTAACTAAGATTGACTGCCCACCAACTCTACTCAAGCTCATAACATCCTTTCATGAAAACATGAAAGCAACAGTGCAATATGATGGATCTACATCAGAACTATTTGCAATGAACAGTGGAATCAAACAAGGGTGATCTTACTCCTACCTTCTTCGGCATATTCTCTGTTTTACTAAATTGCACATTTCAAAACTCACTCAGCAATGTGTTGCGGGTAAAAAGTGAAAAACCACTTAAAGGTGCCTCACTGCCCACTCTGGGCGGCTCCAGCCAGCCTCAGGTAGCCAACTGGATGACGAGGCCCCCCGCGCGCTGTCCGTTTGGAACCCCGGGAGCCTACCCTCAAAGAGGGATGGTGGTGCAGACCCGCCCCACCCCCCAGACAAGTGAGGGAACCCAGGGCTGTGCACGTGACCTCCTGGATCTCACTTGGCACCCCCCACGGCATGCAGGGGCCGATGAGGGAGAGAGTGAACACTGTTTAAAGGAAGCAAAACGGGGGAATTTATTGAAGGACAATATATATATGTATGTATGTATGTATGTGTGTTAACTGAAATAACTTAACACCAAATAAGTATATGTATATACGTATATATTAACTGAGATAACTTAACACTAAATAGATTACAAATTCTACTATATTTTACTATGCTATCCAAAATTATATGTGTGTGTGTGTGTGTGTGTGTGTGTGTGTGTGTGTGTGTGTGTGTGTGTGTGTGTGTGTGTGTGTGTGTATATCGATTAAGGGAAATAGGAAACGGGAAATGAGTGTCCAGATTCCCAGACTTCCAGTGGGGAGGCGGGGGCGCTACTCCCTGCCTCTATCCCTAAGGGCCAGGTGCTTCTTGCCAAACCGGCCCTGGCTGGTGCCCAGTAATCCGTCCACACCAGTCCTGCAAGCTGGGGCGCACCTAAGCTTACTTACTGGGTTACAGTGAAAGCATGGGAACGTGGACAACAAAGCTAGGATGGGGTAATCAATACCTAACTATTAACTATAGTACCTAACTATTTTTGCTAACACTAAGAAACAACAGACAATTAGTAATAACTATATACAATCAAATTTTAACCAAATATAATATGCCTGGGAGTTTAAGCCCGACCCTCAAGCGGTCAGACCCTCAGGGGCTGTGGCCGACTTGTCAGCCCGCCGTGCAGCAAAGGGAGCTACCCCTTGTTTCCCCGGTGGGGACCCCGATATCCCAGGTAGTTTTAAATGAGAATGTCTAGTTTTATTACATGTCCTGTCCGGTGAGCAAGATTAGGTAAGTGGTCACATCTGGTTGTCAAAGCCGATAAAGAGGGGTCGTGTCCGATAGTCGAGTCTGGTAGTGAAGTGGTTGAGGCAAACGGACAGGCGGTGGAGTGGTCAGAGGAGCAACGACAGCGAGGTGGTTTTGAAGCCGCAAGATGGCGGAGGCGGCGGGAGAGCTGGTGCTGCTTGGTGACGGACCCTGGGCTTTGCAGCCAGGTACACAGTACCCCGCCACTAGGGTGGGGCCTGTTCACCACCTGGCTGCTCCACCACAGGGTCCGCTTGCTGCTCCCTCAATGCAGATGCTGCGCTGTCAATGAGGCTGCGGGCGACGATGGCACTGTGGCGGCTGGTGGGCGCCGCTGGCGTTCCCTCAGGAGCTCTTCACAAAGGCTTCGCTCTATTGAGCTGACCTGAGAGTTCAGCAGATGCTATTGCTAGCCACGCTCCTCTCTGCGGTAGCAGCTGTTATGAGAGCTAGCTCCCAGGGCCACAGAATGGTGGGTGGCACCTGAATTTATAGAGCAGTCTTATGAATATTTATGACATGATTATCATATGTGAGTTCTGTGCAGGTGGTTTTCAAATAGGTCCTCCTCTTGGCCAAAGGTGCTAGAAGTTTGCACCTGGGGCCAATCGGAGGGCTCTATTTTGAACCTGCTGCTATGAATAATTCATGAGTTCAGGTTACCGGGGAAACCAACTGACACAGAGTGACCGTTGCAGGGGGCTGCTAAATGGCAGCCTATGTAACTTTAGATTCTACCTGTACCTGCATTGATGTTTAATGGCCAAAGGCTTGTTTCCCCTGGCCCACGGGGACAATAATGCCCAAGGGATAAAAATCCCAGACACAATGTATTTCTCCACACTAGATTAGATGGCTCTCTACAACCTGGCAAGACTCAAGGCCAAAACTAAAGTCAAGAAAATCCTCATTAGGAAACTCCTCTTTGCAGATGATGCAGCTCTCGTCACTCATAATGAAGACACTCTACAGTCACTGATGGATTCTCTGTCCAGAACCTGCAAGTTGTTTTCCCTTGACATAAGCATGAAGAAAACTGTTGTATTCACTCAAGGTATACCTCAGCGACCCAGTGTTATTCTGGATAACAGCCCATTTGATGTGGTTCAACAATTCTGTTACCTTGGCTTCCATCTTTGCTGCCTCTGCAGAATTATGAATATCAACTGACAAGATAAAGTTTGAAATGCAGATGTCCTGTCAAGATCTGGCATGCCCAGCCTCATAGCAATCCTCAACAGCAGAAGACTATGTTGGCTTGGTCATGTGAGAAGAACGAGTGAAGAACATCTTCCCAAAGAAATCCTCTTTGGTGAACTGTCATGTGGGGTGAGAACAAGAAATATTCAAGGATATATGCAAAAATTCAACATCAATATAAAATCCAGGGAATCTACATCATCAGATTGAAATACGTGGCAATGATTGCTATGACAGGGCACATCATCCTTCAATAGTATGTGTGCAAGTTACGCAAAAGAACTTTGTCTCAGAAGGAAAAACTCTCAGACTCAAGAATTCAGAAATAGACTGACATGCGTTTATTGCAATCAACCATGCAAATCCAATATTGGATGGATAAGTCATGAGAGAAGCTTCAGACTCAAACACTCCCCATAGATCCTCACCACCGCTGCTAACCACTGTCTCTCGAAACAATAAGGGGCCGTAGAGATCTGGTGACAATGCTGCTCCTAATGCACCTCAATATGCTATTAGCCTTCTTGGCTATAAGGGCACACTGTTGACTCATATCCAGCCTCTCATCCACTGCAGTCCCCAGGTCCTTTTCTGCTGCACTGCTACTTAGCCAGTCAGTTCCCAGACTGTAACAGTACATGGGATTCTTCTGTCCCAAGTGCAAGACTCCGCACTTCTCCTTATTGAATCTCATCAGATTTCTTTTTGCCCCATCCTCCAATTTGTCTAGGTCAGTCTGGACCCTATCCCTGCCCTCCAATGTATCTACTTGACCCTCTAGGTTAGTGTCCTCTGCAGATTTGCTGAGGGTGCAATCCATCCTCTCATCCAGGTCATTAATAAAGATATTGAACAATACTGTCCCTAGAACTGATCCTTGGGGCACTCCACTTGAAACCAACTGCCACCCAGACATTGAGTCATTGGCCAATACTTATTGGGCCCACCCTTCGAGCCAGCTTTCTCTCCATCTTACAGTCCATGCACCTGATCCATACTTCCTTAACTTATGGGCAAGGATGTTGTGGGACACTGTATCAAAAGCTTCTTCTTCGAGTGGTCCCTGTGGGTGCTCCACATTAGGTGTTGGGCTCACCCCGGTGCTGCAGATCAGAGATTTCCAGCTATATCTCGTTGGGTTGCGCATGCGCTGATGTGTGGTGGTCCTTCATGCGCTTTCGGTCCATGTGCACGATCTGGTCCACACCAGTTCCTCTCAACTGCCAACAGCTGCAGACGGAATCTGCTTCGGCTCCAACGCCTAAGACAGATAAACTTTTTTATAATATAGTTATTAGTTTCTTTCTCGTTCTACAAGACTGTTAAAGTTTTTTCTTGTATATAGCTTAAAAAAAAAAGAAAAGGAAAAGAAGAGGGAAAGAAGGAAAAGGTGACTGCCTGGGATGGTTTGCTATCTCAGAGACTGTGAACCTTATCTGTTTTGCTAGCTATTAGTTGCTGTTAAGTGCCTTGTTTAACTTTCAAAGTAGTTAAGTACCTTGAGAAGAGATGTCTTCCCTGGGGTTTAAGAAATGTGAATCGTGCCGCGAAGCTATGCCTGCCTCCGATGGCTATATCAAATGTGTTCGTTGCTTGGGAGAGGCCCATGTCCCCCAGAAATGTCCTCACTGCTATAAACAACGGCTAGAGCAAAAAAGGACAGGGAGATGAAGCGAAAAATGATCCTGTTCGAAAAGGCCCTCCAGCCTGAGCTGTCAGAGATGCCCCAGAAGGATGGGCCCTCAGGGCTGCATAAGAGGAAGTCAACCTCTTTGACCTCCTCTATGCATAAGAAAAAGAAGGTATCCCCTACTCGATCCTTGCCAGTGGTATCTGTGAGCAGGATGAGTGAGGCACAGGTCCGTGAACCGCTGGCTGTTCAAAGCAGCGAGAAGGCCACACAACATAAAACAGTGCCTGGGGCTCCGACCAGTAAACAGTCAGCACCGAGAACCCTGCAGGTGCCAACATGGCAGGCACCGGAGGCTACAGCACTGAGACTCGTGGCACCGAGAGCACCGGAACCAGGGACCCTGGCACGGGGCCTGACAGTGCCAGAGACAGCTGTGCTCGTGGAACCGCATGTGGCGGCACCGAGCACAGCACCAACACCTGCACTGAGTTCCCAGGTGCTGGAGATGGCGGCACCGACCACACAGCCACACGCGCTGGGCAAGGCAAGCTCTAAGACCCAGCATCGTAGCCCATCCCCAGACATTCTCGGGATGCCACTTTCTCCCAGCTCTCCTCCTGAGATGGGTATGCCAGAATGGCTGGCAACGCCACCAGCCTTCCTGAGACCTCCATCTCCATTTCTACAACCACCATCTCCCTGCTCAGACATCCTTCACTGGTCACCTTAACGGAACCACATGAGTGCTCCTATACAGCATGCATGCCGATCTCTGCACCATCAAGGAGATCATGCTCCTCTCGGCACTATGCATGCAGACACTGATCATGGTCTAGATCTCCATCACCGGGGCCCTGCCCCTGCTGCTATGGTCACTCATATCGTAGTGAGCATTATCAGCACAGGGGCTCAAGGTCCAGAGATAGGTCCCTGCCTCAATCTTTGCTGCATGGCCATCTCTCCTCCCTCCCTTCAAAAAGAGCACATACCTCTCCAGTGGGGACGGGTCCAGAGTCGTTAGACCTACCTCTAGAATTCTCAATGGAATGGATGCAGGAGTTGTCCGAGCAACAGGAGGAGGTTTATCACAGTGCTGCTTCCTCATCCTCCCCAGATGAGGCGATTGTTCCTGGGGATATATCTCCCCCAGATGACCTCAAGCAATTTCAGGAGCTTTTTAAGAGGGTGTCACACACTCAGGACATACAGATTGCAGAAGTGCAGGAGAAACACCATAAATGCCTCAAGAACCTGAGACCCCCCCCCCGCATCATCCAAAATAGCCATCCCACTAGACGAAGCCATTATGGCAGCTGCCACAAACATATGGCAGACCCCAGCTTCTATTCCACCTGTGAAGGGCAGACAAGAAGTACTTTGTACCATCTAAGGGTATGGAATTTCTGTTCAACCACCCCCAACCAAATTCCCTAGTAGTTGAGTCTTCGCAGCACAGACCAAAGACACCCCAATACAAGTCTGCGGGGTCCGACAAGGATGCAAAAAAATTGGACTACTGCTCATGGCCAACTATGCCGCCCACCTGTCAAATCATAACTTTGACAATTATACCAGACTTACCTCTCTCATGGACTTCCTCCCAGATGATAAGAAACCGGTCTTGAAGGCGATAGTCCAGGAAGGCTATGCAGCCTCACTCACAGGTGTCCAGATTGCCCTAGATGTTGTGGACACAGTGGCACGCTCCACAGCCACAGCAGTGGTGTTGCGTAGAGAGGTGTGGCTCCAAACATCTGGCATCCCCAAGGACCTACAAACGAAAATCATAGATCTTCTGCTTGATAAGGAAAAACTATTTGCTGACTCCACCGACTCAGTCCTACATTCCTTCAAGGACTCGAGGCCCACGCTCAGAACACTGGGGATGTACACCTCTCCCTAGAGGAGGAAAAGATTCTACCCACAACAAAGACGTTACACCTACCAATCCCAAGTGTTCACAATACCAGCAGGTTATGATCAAGGACGCCACCAACAGCAACAGCAGAGGCCATCCAGGCAGCGTCCCCAACAAGGATGTACATCGTTGGGGCAAATTCCAAGACAGCAAGTTTGATGGTTATGTCGAGGACTGTGATACCAAGAGCATCCCTCACTGCCAATCACAGCGTATGTTCCACCACCGACTTAGACCGTTCTGTCGACCAATGGGAAAGCATTACAATGGAGAGGTGGCAGTTGGAAATCGTAGCTAAGGGACATACCATCCCATTCCGAACCCTGCCCCCACCAAAACCCCCTACCCAGTCCCTCCCCAGGGACCTCTCTCACGAGATGATGTTAAAGCAGGAGGTAGACGACCTCATATTTATAGGGGCGGTGGAGAGAGTCCTGGACGAATTTCTTCTATTCCCAATACTTTCTTACAGAGAAAAAAAAGGAGCCTGGAGGCCAATCCTGGACCTATGGACTCACAATCAATATTTGCGCAAACAGCACTTCAAGATGACTACAGTCGCCTCCATAGTCATGGCACTGGATGACGGGGATTGGTTCGCAGCCCTTGACCTGCAAGATGCATATTTCCATATATCAATCCATTCAGCATCCAGGCGCTTTCTTCGCTTCAAAGTGGGCATGAGCACTACCAATACAGGGTGCTTCCATTCTGACTCTCTTCAGCTCCCAGAGTCTTTACCAAGACGCTTGTGGTAGTGTCAGCTTACCTGCATCAGCAGGAAGTATTCATTTTTCCGTATCTGGATGACTGCCTTCTGAAGGGCGTCTCATGGGCAGATGTCCTATGCATGATAGGTATCACTACAAGGACCTTCCTCTCACTGGGCCTAGTCATCAATTTTCAGAAATCGCCGATGAAGCCCACACAAAAGATGGAATTCATAGGGACATGCCTAGACTCTACTACGTCGAGAGTATATCTGCCCGATGCACGTTTTCGCGCCATCAGATCCTTAGTGTAGGTGCTGACGTACAGCCCCATAGTGCCAGTCCTAACTTGCTTAAAGCTACTGGGACACATGGCTGCCACCACGTTCATGGTGCAGAATGCCAGACTACATATTCGAGACCTTCAGCACTGTTGGTGACTGTGTACAAGCCAACGATTCATATCACTCCCAAAAAGGTCGCCCATGATGGAGGTGCGAAAGTCTCTGGTGTGGTGGGCAGACCCCAAGAACTTGCTGTCAGGGGTACCCTTCCACCAACCACAAATTGCGGTTTGTCTCACAATGGATGCATCCCACATAGGATGGGGGGCACACATGGGCAACAAAGTGACACAGGGGCGATGGTCCCCCACAGATATGGCGATGCACATAAACGTATTGGAACTCAGAGGAGTGTTCAAAGCATGCAGGCGCTTCCGCAAATACCTGCGGGACAATACCGACAACACCTCCACAATGTTCTATATCAGTCATCAAGGCGGAGCCAGATCTCGTGCATTATGCACAGAGGCGGTCCAACTATGGAATTGGTGCATTGCAAACAACATAACACTGAAAGCCTCATACCTGCCTGGCTTCCACAACTTGAGAGGGGATCAGCTAAGCAGGCATTTTGCTCTCACGCACGAGTGGCATATCCGCTCCGATCTACTTCACAATGTATTCGACAGATGGGCATTTCCCCAGATCAACTTATTTGCCACCTACACCAACAAGAAATGCCTTCAGTACTGCTCCAGAGCGGGCATTGGGCAAGGCTCATTGGGGTACGCCTTCAGGTTCTCATGAAAGGGCCCATTACTGTATGCATTCCCTCTCACAAGGCTCATTCGGAAGGTCCTAGAAAAAGCGAGGAGGGAGAAAGCACGCCTAATACTCGTAGCCCCAACATTGGTTCGACAGCACTGGTTTCCTCTGCTGCTATGCATGTCATGCTGCCCACCCACTCCCCCTCCCGATAGTACCGGACCTTGTCACACAGAGTACGGGGTCCATAACACACCCTCATCCTCGAATGCTCTGCCTCAATGCATGGCTAATCCATGTCTCAGTGCCTTAGAGAAAACATGCTCAAAAGGAGTAAAAGAGGCCCTGGAATGCAGTCAACAGGCCTCCACCAGGAAGGCTTACGCACACAAATGGAAACATTTTACGTCCTGGTGTTTGTCCAAGCAATTGACTCCTCTGGACATCTCAGCTGTGTCTACACGTGCACGCTACTTCGAAGTAGCGGCACTAACTTCGAAATAGCGCCCGTCGCGGCTACACGCGTCGGGTGCTATTTCGAAGTTAACTTCGACGTTAGGCAGCGAGACGTCGAAGTCGCTAACCCCATGAGGAGATAGGAATAGCGCCCTACTTCGACGTTCAACGTCGAAGTAGGGACAGTGTAGACGATCCGCGTCCCGCAACGTCGAAATTGCCGGGTCCTCCATGGCGGCCATCAGCTGGGGGGTTGAGAGACGCTCTCTCCAGCCCCTCAGCTCACTGGTGGCCGCGTGGAGCGGCCCCTTAAAGGTCCCCTCCCCCGCCCTGACTCTGCAGGAAGCTGAGGCAACGTGCAGGCTGCAGCCTGCGCAGCCATCAGCCACCCAGCCAGCGGCGATGGCGAGCCAGCAGCCCCCCCAGCGCCCCCAGGGGACCCCCCCAAGGGGAGCCAGGGCAGCCAGCCCAGCCAGAGGGCCAGCCAGTCTGGGAAGCGGCAGCGGGGCCCCTCCTGGACGGAGGCCGAGCTGCGGGACCTGCTGGGGCTCTGGAGCGAGGAGGAGGTGCTCCAGGTAATGGGGAGCAAGAGGCGGAACGCGGATGCGTTCGCTCGGCTGGCCGATGGCCTGGCTGCCCGGGGTCACCCTGCCCGCACTCCGGATCATGTGAGGAGTAAGGTGAAGGAGCTGCGGCAGGGTTATGCCCAGGCCCGGGATGCGGCCAGCTGATCTGGGGCCGCCCCCGTCACTTGCCCCTTTTACAGGGAGCTCAGGGACATCCTGGGCTCCCGGCACACCACCTCCCCTCCGGCCACCCTTGACACCTCGGCTGACGAGCCCCAGCAGGCCCTCCAGCTGGAGTCCGCCCCGGAGGCAAGCCCCGCACCCCGGGGGCACCCCCCGGAGGCCATCCCCGGGACATCGCGGCAGGAGGAGGAGGAGGAGGAGGGGGGCTCCTCCTCTGCAGAATCCAGCCTGCAGATGCTCCTCCTGCCATCCCGGAGCAGCAGCAGGGCCTCCGACCCCTGGGGATCTCTGGACCGTGGGAGCGGACCCACAGGTAGGTACCCCTCTCTGGTGGACACCCCGGGGCTGGAGGGGCGGGGGTAACAGAGATGTGTCCAGGGCCCCCCACACGCTCACATGGCCATGGACCCAAGGACACCAGGGCCATGGCCCTCACAGCACTGCAGCCATCAGCCCCTGCCCCCCCCCACCCTGCATGACAGTGCCATGCCCCATCCCCGGGCCAGGGGGGAGCGGAACCTCGAGGGGCCCCCGGGAGGAGGGGGTGGGACACCCCGCAGCAGCAGCAGCAGCATGTGATGGAGTGGGGGGGAGTGCCAAAGGGAGACTCAGGCTACATATGAGCCACAAGAGCCGAAGAGCTCCCAGGGCCAAAGGAGGATCCTGGCGCTACAGCTGGCAGGTGACACCTCTGCCCTGAACCAACAGGAGGGAGGAGCCGAGCTGGCTTGGAATTGGGGGGCGAGGGCGGGGGCCACAGGTAGAGGCTACGGGAAGGGAGAGCTGGTAGGCAGCCAGCCTGAGGAGGGGGAAAGCTGCATCCCAGAGGGGCCCCCCTTGGGGTCTTCTCCCCATGACGGGTTGGAAGGACTGTCTCTTCCGACAGCTGGTGCTGTCACTCCTGCCAGACACTGGCCATCTGTGGCCTAAGAAACCTCTCCTGCTCTCAGACCCTGCGGGGTGAAGTGAGAGTCACTCCCACCAGGGGACGGGGTGCAGGGCAGGGGGACCCCTGAACCCCATCCATCACAGCAGCATCTCCCAGGGACGGGGATGGGGAACCTGCAGCACAGGGCGGGGGGGACAGAGGCCAAGGCTCGGGGCCCACACTAACGCCTGTCTCCATTCTTCTTTCCCCCCTCCTCTCCTGTGGCCTGCACCTGCACCATCAGAAGGACTGGAAGAGAGCGCCGGCGAGGCCTCAGTTATCCCGGAGAGCCCTCCGGGACCATCGCTCCAGGGCAGCCCCTCAGCCGAGGAACGACCGGCCCCGCGGAGGGCTAGACGGCGGACCCCGCGCCTACTACCGGCAACGGCGACGGACCCCCAGCTGCTGGCCATCCTCCGCCGGCAGCTGGAGGTATCGGAGCAGCACCTCCAGCTGCAGGAGCGGGCGCTGGCCTGGCGCCAGGAGGCATGGGGGGCCTATATGCAGACATTTAACCGGCTGGTGGAGTACCTGGCCTCCCATGCCGCGCCAGCCGAGCCATCGCTCGCCCTGCCCACTCCTGCAGCCCCACCACCAGCTGCTCCGTCCGTCGCCGGCCCGTCCGCCGTCGCCCCACCACCCACCCGCGAGGGCCAGAGCGCTGAGGGACCCCTGGAGCCACCTGAGACTCGCCGGCACCGATACCTTCCGGTCCAGCCCGCTCCCACCCAGCCGTGGACCAGACTGCAGGTGCGGTGGGGCTCCCGGCCGGGCACGCCCAGTGCGGGGCTCTAGGGGCGAGGGGCCCGGGACGTGGCCCCTGCCTTGTTGTATATAGTTGGACCCTCTTTTTTTGGTGCCCCCGTTTGCCCCATCCCCCCCATGTAAATAGTTCTCCCCTTTCTCCTCCCTGGTTTTCTTTTTATTATGTATGCCACACAGTTGTTTCTTTGGTTTGTTTTATTTGTGTACGTATTTCTTTGGTTGAACGTTTGTACTTAGTTTTCTGTTTGTGCTTCACATATTTATTTACACCCCAAAAAAAGGTTCGGCCAGAAAAAAAAAATTTACGTTCACCCACAAGTTCGTGCTGTCATTTGTCCAGGACAAGTGGGAGGGGGTGCGGTGGGGTGCTCCATGGTGTGGGCGTTGGGGCAGGAGTGTGGGGGAGGAAGGGGCGGGCAGTAGGGGGCCTGGGCAGAGTTCACCCCGCGGCCTGTTGGTCGAAGTAGGCCCGCAGGGCCTCCCGGACCCGGGTCCCCTCGGGGTCCACCTGCCGACTGGGGGCAGCAGGTGGCTGCACGTGTGCCCTGCCGGCCTCCGCGGCCCAGCCCTGCAGAAAGGTCTCCCCCTTGCTCTCCACGAGGTTGTGCAGGGCGCAGCAGGCACCCACAATCTGGGGGATATTGTTGGGGCCCGCATCCAGGCAGGTCAGGAGACATCGCCAGCGTCCCTTGAGGCGGCCAAATGAGCGCTCCACCACCTGGCGCGCACGGTTCAGGCGCTCGTTGAAGCGCTCCTGGCTAGCGGAGAGGTGGCCCGTGTAGGGGTGCATGAGCCACGGCCGGAGGGGGTATGCCGCATCTGCGATGACGCAGAAGGGCATGGTGGTGTCCCCCAGAGGGATCTCCCGCTGGGGGATGTAGGTCCCCGCCTCCAGCCGGCGGCACAGGCCCGAGTTCCGAAAAACCCGGGCGTCGTGGGTGCTGCCAGGCCAGCCCACGTAAATGTCCTGGAAACGTCCCCGGCTGTCCACCAAGGCCTGCAGGATGACAGAATGGTAGCCCTTCCGATTGAGGTATCGTCCTCCACTGTGATGCGGGGCGCAGATGGGGATGTGAGTCCCATCCAGAGCCCCGAAGCAGTTGGGGAAGCCCAGGGTGGCAAAGGCGGCGACAGTGGCATGTGGGTCCCCCAGCCTCACGAGCCTGTGCAGGAGCATGGCGTTGATTGCACGCACGACCTGCAGAGAAAGCACATGGGACAGCCCCAGTGAGGGGTGAGCAGGGTGTGCGTGGCCCTGCCCTGCCCTGCCCTGCCCTGGCCCCCCGCTCTGCTCTGGCCCCCCTGCCCTGGCCTGCCCTGCCCTGCTCTGCCCTGCCCTGCCCTGCCCTGGCCTCCCTGCCCTGGCCTGCCCTGCCGTGCTCTGCCCTGCCCTGCCTTGGCCCCCCTGCCCTGCCCTGGCCTCCCCCTGTGGGGTCTCTTACCTCCATGAAGACAGCCCCGACGGTGGCCTTTCCGACACCAAACTGCTGGCCCACGGATCGGTAGCTGTCCGGAGTGGCCAGCTTCCAGACAGCGATGCCGACCCGTTTCTCCACAGGGAGGGCACGCCGCATGGCAGTGTCCCGGTGCCTGAGTGCAGGGGTGAGCCACTGGCACAGCTCCAGGAATGTCTGCCGGCTCATCCTGAAGTTCCTGAGCCAGTGGTCGTCGTCCCACTCCCCAAGCACCAGCCGCTCCCACCAGTCGGTGCTGGTGGGGTAGCTCCACAGCCGCCGGCGTGTGAGGCGGGGGGTGGAGCGGGGTGCTGCAGGGGTAGGGGTTGAGCCCTGCTGCCCTGGGGGCATCTCCTCCCCTGGGGCAAGGAGGTACTCAGCTGCCTGCCACATGGCATGGGCCAGGGCAAGCCCTGCTCCTGCCGGGAGGGCTGGGTGGACCTCTAGCTGCTGCTGCTGCTGCTGCTGCTGCTGCTGCTGCTGATGGGGGTCCATGACTGCGGCGCCCGGGGTCTGTGTGCCTATATGGCTCCTCAGACCGCGTGCTGTGCAGGCTGAGTGTATGTGGGAGGGGCCCTTTAAGGGAGCGGCTAGCTGTTGCCCCGGAAGCGCTAGTCCGCCCGTTGACCCTGTCTGCAGCTGTGCCTGGCATCCCTATTTCGATGTGTGCTACTTTGACGTGTAGACGTTCCCTCGCTGCACCTATTTCGATGTTGGCCTGAGCAACGTCGAAGTTGAACATCGATGTTGCCGGCCCTGGAGGATGTGTAGACGCTATTCATCGAAATAGGCTATTTCGATGTCGCAACATCAAAATAAGCTACTTCGATGTAGGCTTCACGTGTAGACGTAGCCCTCCATTCCCACAGTCCTAGAGTACTTATTGGAACTGAAACAAGGTGGACTCACTTTATCGTCATTAAAGGTCCATCTTGCAGCTATATCAGCGTTCCAACATATGGAAGATGGGTCAACTGTATTTGCCTGTCCCATTACCACCCAGTTTCTAAAGGGGCTTGCAAATTTATACCCCCCCATGGAAACCGTTATCTCCTTCATGGAGCTTAGACCTGGTCCTCAACACACTGTCTAGAGAACCCTCAAACCATTGGCCACTGTATCCCTCTGACTACTTACCATAAAAGCGACTTTTTTTCTTACAATTACATTGGCCTGCAGGGTGAGCGAGCTGGCAGCAACAATGGCAATGCCACCCTATACAACTTTTTCAAAGGAAGCGGTGGTTTTACGATTATACTCGGCGTTCCTTCCAAAGATCACCTCAGAGTTCCACATTAATGAGCCAATAGTTCTACCATCATTCTACCTGAGACCGCATACCTCGAGTAGAGAAGTACGGCTGCATTCACTCAACGTGAGGAGGGCACTGGCCTTTTACATAGACAGAACTAAACCCTTCCAGAAGACAGACAGGCTCCTGGTTCTCTTGCACCCAGATCAAAAGGGGAAGGCCTATCATCACAAAGAATTTCAAATAACATCGTATCCTGCATAAAAATGTGCTACGAACTCTGTAAGACCCCTCTGCTAATTTCGCCCAGGGCTGACTCCACTAGAGCAATGGCAACGTCGACAGCCTTCTTCAAAGGAGTCGCATGAAAGGACATCTGCAGAACGGTGACATGGTCATCCTACAACGACTTCACCAGACACTATGGGATTCACCGGTGTTGGATGAGGATACGCGTCTATTGACAGCAGTCCTTTCAAGGGCAAACTGCACATAAATCTAGTACCCACCTCCATTTTTGGGGTCACAGCTGGGTAGTCACCTAATGTGGAGCACCCACGGGGACCACTCGAAGAAAGAAAAGTTACTCACTTGTGTAGTAATGATGATTCTTCGAGATGTGTCCCTGTGGGTGCTCTACTACCCACCCGTTCCTCCCTGCTTCAGAGTTCTGCTTTGTGTCTTTCAGGAGCATTCAGGGCGGTTGATCGAGGAACCGGTGTGGACAGGATCGCACACGTGACTGAAAGCGTGCAAAGGACCGATGCACATCGGCACATGTGTGACCCAACGAGATACAGCTGGAAATCTCTGATCTGCGGCGCCAGGGAGAGCCTGACACCTAATGTGGAGCACCCACGGGGACACATCTCGAAGACCCGTTATTACTACACAAGTGAGTAACTTCTCTTTTGCTAGAGAAAAGTATGTAACCTCCATCGACTTCCCCATGTCCACAGAGCCAGCTACCTCATCATAGAGGCTAATCAGGTTGGTCATCACGACTTGCCCTTGGTGAATCCATGTTGACTACTCTTGATCATTTTTCCCCTCTTCCAAGAGCTCCAAAAAGGATTCCTTGAGGATCCCCTCCATGATTTTTCTGTGGCCTGAGGAAAGGCTGACCAGTCTATAGTTACCTGGATTTCCTTTCATTTTTAAAGATGGGCACTACGCTTGCCTTTTTCCAGTCATCCTGGATCTCTCCCTATCTCCATGAGTTTTCAAAGATAATGGCCAAAGGCTCTGCAGTGACATCTGCCAATTCCCTCATTGCCCTTGGATGCATTAAATCAGGACTCATGGATTTGTGTGCATCTATCTTTTCTAAGTAGCTCTTAACCTGTCCTTTCCCCACCGGGGGCTGCCCACCTCTTTCCTATACTTCATTGCCTAGCGCCATAGCCTGGCAGCTGACTTTGTCCATGAAGACTGAGGCAAAAAAACATTGAGTACTTCAGCCTTTCTCACATCCAGTAATGGCCCCACGCCCTCCCTGATAACCCTCTTATTGTTAACATGCCTGTAGAAACCCCTCTTGTTGCCATTCACGTTCCTTGCTAGTTGCAATTCCAATTGTGCTTTCACTTTCGTGATTAACCCCCAGCATTCTCCAGCCATATATTTATACTTCTTAGTCATCTGTCCAAGCTTCTGTTTCTTATATGCATCCTTTTTGAGTTTAAGCTCACCAAGGATTTCCCTCATAAGCCAAGCTGGTTACCTACTACATTTGCTTTTCTTACTGCACATGGGGATGGTTTGTTCCTGTGCCTTCAATAAGATTTCTTTAAAATACACCCAATTATCCTGAATGCCTTTCCCCTTCATATTAGCTTCCGAGGGGACCCTGCCCATCAGTTCTTTCAGGGAGTCAAAGTCTGTTCTTCTGAAAGCAAGGATCTGTATTTTACTGCTCACCTTTCTTCCTTTTGTCAGAATCTTGTAATCTGCCATCTCATGATCGCTGCAGCTCAGGTTGCCAACCACTTCTATTTCTCTTACTATTTCTTCCCAGTTTGTGAGCAGCAGGTCAAGCTATGTGTGGGCCCTGGTTGGTTCCTTCAGCACCTGTACCAGGGAGTTATCCCAAACAGCCTCCAAAAACTTCTGGATTGTCTGTGTGCTACTGTATTGGTCTCCCAACAAATGTCTGGGTGATTAAAGTCTCCCATGAGAACCAGGGCTTGTGATTTGTAAGCTTCTCTTAGTTGGCTGAAGAAATCCTTGTCTACTTCATCTACCGGATCTGGTGGCCTATAGCAGACACCAAACACAACATCACCTCTGTTGCCTCTGCTTCTAAGCTTAACCCAATGCATGTGAATACGAGATGGTCCTTAATAAATAACATCAAACCATACATTTTATCACCCCTATTTTAAGAACAGTGCACATACATTTATTTAAACAAAAAGCAGTCAAGTAGCACTTTAAAGACTAGCAAAATAGTTTATTAGGTGAGCTTTCGTGGGACAGACCCACTCCTTCAGACCATATCCAGACCAGGACAGACTCAATATTTAAGGCACAGAGAACCAAAAACAGTAAGCAAGGAGGACAAATCAGAAAAAGATAATCAAGGTGAGCAAATCAGAGAGTGGAGGGGTGAGGGGGAAGGTCAAGAATTAGATTGAGCCAAGTATGCAGATGAGCCCCTATAGTGACTCAGAAAGTTCCCATCACGATTTAAACCATGTGTTAATGTGCCGAATTTGAATATAAAAGCCATATAAAATATATGCTAATATATTTATGGCTGACCTGGAACAACGATTCCTCAGCTCTCGTCCCCTATTACCACTCCTCTACTTAAGATACATTGATGACATCTTTATGATTTGGACCCATGGTACAGAGGCTCTAGAAGAATTCCACAGAGACTTTAACAATCTACACCCCACCATCAACTTATGCCTCGATTACAACATGCAAGAGATACATTTCCTGGACACTACAGTACTAATCAAGGATGGCCTGATCAGTACCACACTGTACCGAAAACCTACTGATCGCTGAACTTATCTACACCCTTCTAGTTTCCATCCTGCACATGTGACTAGATCCATTGTTTACAGTGAAGCTCTTAGGTACAATCGCATTTGCTCTGATCCAACTGACAGAGACCAAAAACTACAAGAACTTTACCAAATATTCATAAACCTGAATTACCCACCAGGAGAAGGAAAAAAACAAATCGACAGGGCCAGACACATACCCAGAGACCAGCTACTCCAAGATCGGCCCAAAAAAGCCAAGAACAGAACACCACTGGTCATCACCTACAGCCCCCAACTCAGACCACTGCAACAAATTATTAAAGACCTACAACCTATTCTTAATCAGGATGCCACACTCCAGAAGGCCCTGGGTGACATGCCTGTTCTCTCCTACAGACAACCTCCCAACCTTGTGAGGATCCTCACTAACAGCCACAGTCTATACCCCGGGAATACCAGTCCTGGAACCTCTCCCTGCAACAAAGCCCGCTGCCAGCTTTGTCCACATATCTTCTCTGGAAATACCATCACTGGACCTAACCAGGTTACTCACAGAATCACGGGCTCTTCCTCATGCTCCTCTACTAACATCATATATGCCATCATGTGCCAACAATGCCCAGATGCTTTGTATATTGGACAGACTTCTAACTCCCTTAGACAAAGGGTCAACAGGCACAAAACAGACATCAAAACACTCCAGATCCACAAACCAGTTAGTCAACTTTTTAATGGAATGGGGCATTCTGTCGATGACCTAAAGGTATGTATGTTACTGAAAAGGAATTATTGCACCATTCTGGAAAGGGAAACAGCCGAGCTGGCTTTTATATTCAAATTTGGCACATTAACACATGGTTTAAATCGTGATGGGAACTTTCTGAGTCACTATAGGGGCTCGTCTGCATACTTGGCTCAATCTAATTCTTGACCTTCCCCCTCACCCCTCCACTCTCTGATTTGCTCACCTTGATTATCTTTTTCTGATTTGTCCTCCTTGCTTACTGTTTTTGGTTCTCTGTGTCTTAAATATTGAGTCTGTTCTGGTCTGGCCATGAGCTGAAGAAGTGGGTCTGTCCCACGAAAGCTCACCTAATAAACTATTTTGCTAGTCTTTAAAGTGCTACTTGACTGCTTTTTGTTTCGATAGTGTATAGACTAGCACGGCTTCCTCTCTGCTACTATACATTTATTTTTATCAGTTAGAAGGGTGTTACCCCCATCTCCAGGGTTTATCTCTCATTCTGCAAACTCCCCCACATCCCCAGGCTTAACTCTGCTAAGCTCCAAACTGCACATCCCCCATCCTAAGGTTTAACCCCTCTCAGCCCAAAACTGCCTCTCCATCCCCAGGATTAACTCCCCTCAGCACATACAGCTCCTCTGTGGCCATCCCTCACCCCCGTTGCTCCTTGCCACCTCCTCCTCCTCCTCCTCAGCAGAGCTGCGTGGCTCCAGCAGGGGCACGCTCAGTGGCCCCTCCCCCCAGCTCTCATGCAGGCTTAGCGCTTCCCCCACCTGCAGCCTGAGCAGGTCCGTGCCCTGCCAGCTTTCTCTTCTGGAGCTCCCTGTCACACCTGACTGCTCAGTGGCTCAGAGGCTGCTGCTGCTTAAACAACAACAAAAACAAACTAAATTCAGTTGGTTTAACAGCTGGCAACTCAATTTAGTTTTTTTGTTTAATAGGCGGCAGCCTCTGGAGCCTCAAGAGGAGTCAGTGGCAACAGTGCGCAGAGCCTCAAATGGCTCTTTAAAGAGCGTCATATGTCTCCAGAGCCACAGGTTGCTGACCCCAGTCTAGTTTGTCTTCCTGTATAAGACATGCCATAGAACTTTCCCCGGCTAATTCCTTTTTAATGGCAGAACATCGTTAAAGAATGAAAACAACCTGATCTTAAAATGGTCAATGATGGAAATTATCCCTTGATATATTGTTCCAATTATTAATTACCTTTGTCTGTTTAAAAAAAAAGTGTTTTTTCCTGTCTAAATTTGTCTCTTCCACTTCCATCCACTGGATCTTTTTTACACCTTTGTCTGCTAGATTAAATAGCCCATTATCAAATTTGTATTCCCTCTTACTTAGTGTGAGCAAATCATTCCAAATCACTCCTTAACCTTCTTTGTTAAACACAAAGACCTTGATATATCTAGTTTATTACTGTACAACAGGTTTCCTAATGCTTTAATTATCCTGCTTGGTGCATCTCTGAACCCTCTTCAGTTTATCGGTATCCTTGTACTAAGGACATGAGAACCTGATACAGTATTCCAGTAGCAGACACATTGGTGCCAGATGAAGAATTAAAATAACCTTTCTACTCCTACTCAAGATTCCTCTCTTTATGCATCCACCCAAGCAGGCAAGCTGACCTCAGGAGAAAATAAGTAAATAGCTTCATCAATGTGAAAGATGCAGTTTTGGAGTTGTCTGATTATGTTTACTGCTCTATTACCCTGACTGGGTAATTTGGTTCAGAATTGTAATGTTATATGCTTTCTAAACATTTGCAGATGACCTTTACCACATTAATTCACACACCAAAAACTATATCAATAAATGTATCATTCAAACCGATGAGCCCAAATTATTTCTATTCTATTGATTTCAAAGCAATAAGGCCAGATTTCTAGTGGGTAAGTTATCAGCAATTATTTTTATGTAACTACAGTACACAGTGACTATTTGTGTGTTTAAATTAGGCATATTCACAAACCTAACTGATAATTTGGTGCACACTTTTAAAGCAGATTAGAATGCGGGTGAATGTACAGGTTGAACCTCTTGAGTCTGGCACTCTTAGGACCTAACTGATGCTGAACCTGATAATTTGCCAAACCACAGAAGGTCAGAATTCTCTAGTATCATTACTAACACTTTACCTGGTTACTGGGCTCTTACAATACATTAAGGGTAAATTACAGCTAAATAACAGCACAGAACATTGAGAGCCAGGTCTGGTGGCCGTAAACAAACTTTATGGGACCACTGGAAACTTGGCCACACGCGTGATAAGTGGACATCAGACTAAAATCATGACAGACCATGGATGTTACAGGTGCAGAGAGTGCCAGATTTGAGAGGTTCAACCTTTACTTATTTTTAGTGTGTTTGAAACTGACACTGTGAGCTCGTTGTCAACATGGTGCAGGAAGGTTCTGTACAAGTTTTCCCCCACAAGCAGTTCTGCTAATACTTCACAGTTTTGATCTACAGCATGACAGCCCTGCTGTTTCAATCCTGGATTCCATCTAAATACACACTGTCCAACATGCAAACTCAGCTGGTGTTTTTGTGATACAAGCATGTAATTTAAGGACTAGACAGAGCAACAAATTTGGAGCTTTTCTAAGTTAGGCCTATATGCAGGCTTTCTAGGGGTAAATTATTAAGATGATGTATAGGCCCTGCATGAAATCTTCACGAAGGAAGTGAAATCCACTGTAAATTATAATACCACTGAAGTCTGAACACTCTGTTTTCTAAGTGATGACTCAAGATAGGGGTAGCAGTCACCAAAGCATAGCGAACAATTTTTTAACATGTTTTATGATTTATGCATGCACAATTTAAACTTCAGTGCCTTAGTTAGCCATGTCTTCAAAGTTCTTTTCTTCTCAATAGTTCAACTGCTCTTGAATTTTCAACTTTATAGTTAATAAAAATCAGTATTCCTTGGAGCGTAAAGACAGAGTCATGTAAATTACAGTAACTAGCACAAGAACAAAGTCAGCAGGTACCATTCTTGCCACGATTAGAGGTTTCTACTCAAAGTGCACTTGCTGCATTTGAATAAATTGACAATTTTCTGAAATGTTTCTAAATAACAACTTTTGAATAGCGTTAAGACAGCTACATAATTTTTCAGCAATGAAGAAAAAGGAAGACGGAGGAAAAAGACACTATACTGGAAAGAGAAGATATTCTCACTCATTGCTTGAAGTGCTAATTTACTTTTGAAAAGGAGATTTTTGTTAATATCTTTAAGAACAAATTATCCGTGATCAAATCCTGCTACTTCAGATCACTCATTTGTGCTTCTCTGATGAAAACAAAAAAAAAGTCAAGTAGCACTTTAAAGACTAACAAAATAATTTATTAGGTGAACTTTTGTGGGACAGACTTGACTGCTTTTGTGTTTTGATAGTATATAGACTAGCAGGGCTGCTTCCTCTGTGTTGCTTTTCTGATGTTTGGGATTTTTTTTTATTAACAAAGGAGAAAGATGAGATAAGAAATATAATCAAACCTTTTGACTTCCCTTGAGATAAACACTAAGCTATTTACCTTCTCTTGTAAAGAACTCTTAATTGTGGATAAACAGATGAGACATTATTGTGCAGGGATTGTACAATGTCATTCTGAGAAAAAACGTTTGTACTTTTTCAACAATAGCTGTTAAGCCATGTTGAGTTGCTTTACTTCTTTGCTTATTGTAATACTCTTTCAAGGTTTTGGGGTTTTTTTTTGCTCTTAATTAATAGTATACATGCATCTCACACACATCTGTGCTATCTCCTTGATTTTAATGAGGTTACATTGTTATAATCAAGGGCTAAATATGCTTCTTGTGATTATTTAAAGAGTAAAATCCTGCCTTCTTGTAAGTCAATGAGAGCTTTAACTTAGACTTCAGTGGCACCAGGATTTCACCTGAAATGGTTTTCATCTTAATATTCACCAAGAGAGTTTTAATTTCTCTTGAATATCTATTCTGAAGTTTATTTTAAAGCTTAATTTATGAATGTAGGGTTTTTTTTCATCAACACTTAGAACCAGTTGCTTCAGATGAAAAAGATTTGAGAGTCAGCGATTCCCCAGATGACAGAATAAGGAGCAATGGTCTGAAATTACAGAAGGAGACGAGTGGGTTAGATACTAGTGTAGTACCCGGAGATACTGAGCTCTCATCTGGGGTGAGCGAAGTCACTACTTGACAGCCTCAGCTAAGAGCCAGCTGGCCTTTAGCTCATGTGGCAGAGTGCAGGGCTTTAGACCCTATGCTTGCAGGTTTTATCCCTGGTGCTGGCAACCCAGGTCTGTCAGCATTACAACTGGTGCATTGGCTGGGAAGAACTGCTGGAAGGTCTCAGAAGCTTGGGACACACTTCCTCAGCCCAGGAAGCATGTAGTACTCAGAGGCACTAAGACCTCATCTGGGGTGAGTGAAGTCTCTACAGCCTGGGCTGAGAGCCAGCTGGCCTTTAGCTCACATGGTAGAGTGCAGGGCTTTAGGCCCTATGTTTACAGGTTCTGTCTCTGAGGCCAGCAACCCAGGTCTGTCAGCATCACACTAGGAAAAACTATGACCTCCTGAGGTCCCTTCCAGCCTTATGATTCTATGATAATCATTCACTTAGCCGCTGTCTTGCTTTGTGATCGTGTTCAGCTTCATGCATCGTTTTTCACCCCCTATAAAATGGGGGTGATATTTACCAGTACATTAGCAGGACTAATTTATGTTTGTGTAACTCTTTGGACAGGATAGGTGCTAGATATTTTGATAATCACTTATTTTGTCCTCTCTCCTCCCATCATTCAGAGATCTTTTCAAATACCTTTAGAAGGTGTACAAAGTACATAGTCAGGATGTTGTCTGTGAACAGCTTTGGAACATCTTTTTGGTAATATTTATATTGTATTTCCATAAACACCTTGACAGTGGAAAGGTCTCCAACCAAATATGAATATTGTTTATGCAAATAGGGAGAAAGAGGGCCAAATGTTAGCGAAGATACTAGAAGAGGTTGGACCCCGCTGGTCTGCCACCTGCAGGACCTGCACAGTCCCAGGCCTCAGGCTTCCCAGGCCATCTGCTGCTCCTGGGCTGTGGCTCCCTGGCCACTGCCAGCCCACCTGCTACTGGCCTACATGAGGCTGCCTGGGCTGGGGCTCTCAGCTGCTGGACTTCCAGTGCCCTTGGCACTCCTGCTGGCTGCTGTGGCTTTCTCCTCCAACAACATTCATGTCCTGCTGGACCATGTATATTGCAGGACCAGACAGTCCCAGATTTCAGAGGTTCAGCCTGTATGTAAGTTTATAACAAACATTCTGAATAGTATGGTAAGTATAAACAAATCTTATTTAAGTAGTGGAATAGATATCATAGCATCGGAAGAGACCTCAGGAGGTCATCAAGTTCAACTCCTTGCTGAAAGCAGGACTAATCCCAACTAAATCATGCCAAGCAGGGCTTTGTCAAATTGGATTTAAAGACTTCTAGGGAAGGAGATTCTGTCAGCTCCCTTGATAACCCATTCCATAACTTCACTACTGTCCCAGTGAAATAATTTTTCCTAATATCCAACTTAGACCTCCTCCACCGCAACTTGAGACCATTTCTCCTTGTTCTGTCATCACTGAGAACAGCCTCTCTCCATCCTCTTTGGAACCCCTCTGCAGGTAGTTGAAGGCTGCTTTCAACTACGTACTTGTTCTTGTCTTCTGTATACTAAATAAGGCCAAATCCCTCACACTCTGTCCTCATAAGTCATGTGTGCCAGCTCGCGAGTCATTTTTGTTGCCTTCTCTCTAGTGTGTCCACATGCTTTCTTTAATAGAGGGGCCCAGAGTTGTGTGCAAAACTCCACATGTGCCCTCACCAATGCCAAATAAAGGGAAATGATCACTTCCCTAGATCTGCAAGCAATACTTCTACTAATGCACTCCAGAATGCAGTTAGCCTTCTTGCCTACAAGGGCACACTGTTGGCTCATATCCAGGTTCTCCTCCATTTTAATCCCTAGGTCCTCTTATGCCGACTGCTGCTTATCGAGTCAGTTCCCAGCCTATAGCTGTGCTTGGGATTCCTCCATCCTAAGTGCAGGACTCTATACTTGTCCTTATTGAATCTGATCAGATTTCTTTTGGCCCAATCTTCCAGTTTGTCTACGTCTCCTTGGGTCCTAGCCCTACCTTCCAGCATATCAACCTCTCCCTTTAGTTCAATGTCATCGACAAATTTGCTGAGGATGCAATCCATCTCTTCATCCAGGTAATAATAGAAGTATTGAACAAAGCCAACCCCAGAACCAGCCCTTGGGTACTCGGCTTTGTACCGGCCACCGACCAAACATAGAGCTATTGAGGCACTGCATGTTGAGCCCAATTATCTAGTCAACTTTCTATCCCCCTTGTGAAATCCACACTTTAACTTGATGGCAAGGATACTGTTGGAGAATGTATCAGAGGTGTCCCCCTTACAGAGCATGCAGGCTCAATCAGACTCTGGCTTGTCTGGATTGGGACCACAAGGCTTGGGGATATCCCTCTGCAGTGACACTGGTACTTCACCTATGGTGCTGCCTTCATGTCTGGAGTGCAAGCACTGGCTCATGCTGCTTCAAGGATGGTGGGGGAGCCCAGGCAAGCTGCAAGTCAGACCCAGCCTGTGGGCTATAAGTTCCCCACCCCGCAGTAGAGATTACTTTAACCATTTCACCTTGAATGTTGAGCTCATTCTAGGTCATCCAGGCTTTACCCTACACTAACTACTGGTTGCCCAGTTTTGATATATTCTCAACTTGTCTGTGACAGGAGTATTTGCTTCTGATTTAGCTGAGTCCTAACATCTGATGTATTTTTACACTTCCTGAAACCATACATATATTTGAGACTGAAATTTAGGTCTGAGCATCCATCTTATTTAAGCTTTTAAATTACTATGTTTATTTAGACCTTGTTTCTCACCCATAGGAGCTGAGAAATTTTGCTGGGGGCAAGGCGCAGAGCCCAAGGCTCTCCCTAATTTGCAGCCACAAGGCTGGCTGTAGGCCAGATGAAAATGATTGGTGGGCTGGATCCAGCCACCAGACCATATCTTACCCACCCCTTGTCTAGTGGCTGCACTGGGTGCAGAACATGGTAGCATGAAGGAGACTCTATAATAACCTGTGAAGGTGTCAGAGTTGCTGTTGGCAGCTGGAGCTCACAAGTGTGATTGGTCTATCAAACAGGTCTTTCTGTAACGTTCCGCCCTCTGCTCTCAACATGCAATCCTATTCAAGGAACTGCATGACCATTATCTCCCTCAGCTCAGCTGTCTCCCTCTGCACCTTCCACTCCTGATTTTGCTTTCTGGTACCATTGATAGTCATTTGACTTCACCACAGCGTCATGCAGCAGTTCAGCTCCAAGCTTTTTTTGTCTCCACTGCTTGTGAGTACTCTCCTCAAAACTCCATTGCAGATGTCTCAATCCAAGAGAATTAGCAAGGCCTACCAAGGAAACAAAAACCACATTACAGTAACTCCTTAACATTGCCATTATGTTCTTGAAAAGTGCTACTTTAAGTGAACTGTTAAGCAAATCCAATTTCCCCATAAGAATTAATGTAAATTGAGAGGGGTAGAGACTCGGGAAATAGTTTTCAGCAGACAAAAGACAGTATTTACATATACACTATAGGTTTAAAGGGATGTACAGGGTGTACAGGGAGGGGTAGTACCTCTGTTGGAGGGACTCGTCGTACCCCTTCAGGGATAGTCCGTCCACTTTGGTCCCCACCTGTCACTCAGCTCTCACTTGTGGCTCCAAGTAGCTGCAGCATGTGCAGCGGCCACACCCCAGGCAACAGCTTCAACAGGCCAGCCAAACCAGGTGAGTGTAACCGATGGGGCTAAAACCCTTGGTGAATTTTTGGTGAATTTAGGGATGTGCCTACCCAGCATGCGAAGTCAGTTCCAGCGGACTGGGCGGAAGAGATCATTTGGATCCAATGGCCAAGAAGGTGGTTCTGCAACGCGTTGTGGAAAGTGAAGGGCTTGACAAGGCACGAAAGACATCAAGGCCATCCACTGCAATCAAAGAAGTTACCAGTTGTGATGATTCTGCATACCACTGGTGCCTGGCTTCCAAGGTCGAGAGAGTGGGATTGCTCCCATGCAATGGCTCTACCACTTAAAAAGCTTTCATGCACAAGTCCTGTGCAAATCATCATATCACCCAAGTCCTGCGGCGATGGGGGAGGGGCGAAGCGACAGGTGGAGGTTACCACTGGGAGTCGTAGTCCCAATCCTGCACATAGGCGGCCTGTGGACAAGTGGTCGTCCAGCTCTGTACCTGGAGCAGCAGAGTTGCCTGGCAGCATCCCAGGTGTCTGAGCAGTCCTCTTTAGGACAGCACTGCTCACCCTAGTAAAGGAGGGGCCTAGAAAAGGTGGTCTAAAAATTGCCTGTCCTACAACAACAACTGGCCAGCAAGCCACAACTGGCAGTTCAACCCTACTTGTGGTCGAAACCAAAAGAAAAATTTGAGAAAACTTACCATTGGTGTATGGAATGTTTGTACTCTCATGGATCGAGAAGCTGTTGCAAGACCTGAGAGAAGGACAGCTCTCATTGCTCATGAACTAGCCCACTATAACATCGATATAGCAGCATTAAGTGAAAAAAGATTGGCTGGGGAAGGTTTCTTGAGTGAACCAGGAAGTGGTTATACCTTCTTCTGAAAGGGCAAGACTGAGACAGAGGATAGAATACATGGAGTCAGTCTGGCAATAAAAACCTCATTGATGCATCAACTCACAGACCTTCCAGTGGGTATCAATGAAAGATTGCTGAAACTACACTTCCCACTAAATGCGAAATGTCATGCCACCATCATCAGTGTATATGCACCTACTTTAACATGCCCTGACAATTCAAAGGAACAATTCTATGAAGATCTCAACAGACTGATCAAGGCCACACCTGCAACAGACAAACTACTCCTACTTGGAGATTTCAATGCCCGAGTCGGGGCTGACAACAAGAACTGGAAAGGAGTAAGCGGGCCACATGGTGTAGGCAAAATGAACAGCAATGGACTCCTCCTTTCGAGCCTTTGTTCTGAAAATGACCTGACTATTACCAACACTCTGTTCCAACAAGCGGATAAATACGAAACGACGTGGATACACCCTAGGTCTTAACAGTGGCATCTGATAGGTTATGCCATTGTTAGAAGGCGGGACATCTGAGATGTGCTGATCACCAGAGTAATGCGAGGCGCAGAGTGCTGGACAGATGACAGATTAGTCAGGATGTGTCTTCAAATTTACATCGCTCCCTCTCGGCACAAATGCCTTAAGCATGAGTGACCTGCTTCTAACGTAGCCAAACTGAAGGATGCTCAAGGTTTCAACAATTTTCAGAAGAGTCTTGATGACAAATTAACATCCCATGGTCAACTGATCGGTACTGTAATCGGAAAGTGGGATCAGTTAAAGCAGATAGTGACTGACACAGCAATAACATCGCTTGGACCAAAGAAAAGAATACATCAGGATTGGTTCAATGAGAACCAAGAAGAAATATCAAAACAAAAAGCAGTCAAGTAGCACTTTAAAGACTAGCAAAGTAGTTTATTAGGTGAGCTTTCGTGGGACAGACCCACTTCTTCAGACCATATCCAGACCAGGACAGACTCAATATTTAAGACACAGAGAACCAAAAACAGTAAGCAAGGAGGACAAATCAGAAAAAGATAATCAAGGTGAGCAAATCAGAGAGTGGAGGGGTGGGGGGGAAGATCAAGAATTAGATTGAGTTAGGTATGCAGACGAGCCCCTATAGTGACTCAGAAAGTTCACATCACGATTTAAACCATGTGTTAATGTTCCGAACTTGAATATAAATGTCAGTTCGTCCACTTCCCTTTCTACAAAGGAGCAATCATTTCTTTTCAGTAACACACATACCTTGAGGTCATTGACAGAATGCCCCATTCCATTAAAATGTTGACTAACTGGTTTGTGGATCTGGAGTGTTTTGATGTCTGTTTTGTGCCCATTGACCCTTTGTCTAAGGGAGTTAGAAGTCTGTCCAATATACAAAGCATCTGGGCATTGTTGGCACATGATGGCATATATGATGTTAGTAGAGGAGCATGAGAAAGTGCCCGTGATTCTGTGAGTAACCTGGTTAGGTCCAGTGATGGTATTTCCAGAGAAGATATGTGGACAAAGCTGGCAGCGGGCTTTGTTGCAGGGAAAGGTTCCAGGACTGGTGTTCCTGGGGTATAGATTGTGGCTGTTAGTAAGGATCCTCATGAGGTTGGGAGGTTGTCTGTAGGAGAGAACAGGCATGTCACCCAGGGCCTTCTGGAGTGTAGCATCCTGATTAAGAATAGGTTGTAGGTCTTTAATAATTCGTTGCAGTGGTCTGAGTTGGGGGCTGTAGGTGATGACCAGTGGTGTTCTGTTCTTGGCTTTTTTGGGCCGATCTTGGAGTAGCTGGTCTCTGGGTATGTGTCTGGCCCTGTCGATTTGTTTTTTTACTTCTCCTGGTGGGTAATTCAGCCAGACGCATACCCAGAGACCAGCTACTCCAAGATCGGCCCAAAAAAGCCAAGAACAGAACACCACTGGTCATCACCTACAGCCCCCAACTCAGACCACTGCAACGAATTATTAAAGACCTACAACCTATTCTTAATCAGGATGCTACACTCCAGAAGGCCCTGGGTGACATGCCTGTTCTCTCCTACAGACAACCTCCCAACCTCATGAGGATCCTTACTAACAGCCACAATCTATACCCCAGGAACACCAGTCCTGGAACCTTTCCCTGCAACAAAGCCCGCTGCCAGCTTTGTCCACATATCTTCTCTGGAAATACCATCACTGGACCTAACCAG